>NC_056549.1:6634862-7258791 GCF_910596095.1 Thunnus maccoyii | reverse complement strand
ACTAAATTAATAAATCACAAAACAGCTATAATAAAAGAGCAATTACAGATGATGCTTCAGTAAGAGCATTTAGAGAGTAAATGGAAGATTAGTGTCAATATTTGTTTGGACATATCTTTGCTTTTTTTTTGTTTTGTTTTGTTTAATGCAAAGAAGCTTGTGTTCTATTCTACATCTACATGTTTATACATGAGCAGCAGATGCATCAGTCTTACTGTTGTACAAATGCCAACACATTGCTTTGTGTGTGTTTGTGTGTGTTAGTGTGTGTGTGACAGAGATAGAGGGTTTTAAAGTTCATGGGGTTTTATGTTTATCATCCAGCATGTCTCCGTCTGGCTCATCTGTTGCCATGGCGGCTGGTTCCTCTAGTTCCCTCAGGGCGTCGACCCGGCCTGGATCAAGTGGTGATTTTTAGCGGCAAGCGGTGTCCGTTCAGATCAAAGCTCCTGGCCGGGGACCTGGAGCCCCAGGCCGGGTTACCCACAAATCTCCTCCACTTCCACCAGCTCAGAGTCGTTGGGCTTCTAAGCACGTTTGCTCTTTTCTGAATATTGATGACTCCCACTGCAGAACTGGGCTCTGAATTTAAGGAGAGGAGGTGACATCAGTCATACTGTGAAATGTAGAAGTTTTATTCCTCTTTTCATCCATACTGTCAGACCCAATAAACGATGATAAGCATCTAGAGGGGACATTTCCTGGAAATAAATGATTGTAGGTGTAAAATTAAAGATGATATCCGTAACTTTGCACACGCTGTCACCCTGTAGGACAGTGAGACGTTATTAAAATGATGTTTGAACTACAGCAAAGATGGCAGAGCAATCAGAGATCATGGTCATGGTTAATTTTGAAAAACTTTTGAAAGAAACTAGGTTCTGATCTGATAAAATGAAATACCAGGTCCAGAATCACCTATATGAATCCTAATACAGACGCTTTTTATCATTGAAAGCAGTGTATGTACTACTAGGAGAGTCATGTGACATCCGAAAACATTGTAGCAAATTTCCAAATAGGTATAATTTAGATAAACTGACATATTGGAAATCTTAATGGTTACTTTCTCGACTGAAAAAATATTAAAACTTAACAAAAAGGCAATCGCAGTAGTCCAGCCAGGAAAATATAAACAGTAACATACCACAGATGTCTCCTTGCAACGCCAGCTCTCAGTTGTCAGTCATGTTGCCGTGAGAAACGCCCACTCAGAGGCGTGAAACTTAAGATCACAGATACGTCCAAAACCAGTTTTATCCTCCCATAAAATATGCAAAAAATATGCATCATTATAGTTTATATTTCAAGTTCATAGTTAAACTTTAAAGGTTAAGGGCTAAGAACGGAGACTGTAAAGTGAAGAACAGGAAAAGTGTACGTGTTTAAAATGTGAATATATTTGTAAAAATCTCTCAGTATCCTCAGTGTTTTAAAGTAAGATAAACTGAAAACTTGAGTTCCTTTTGCCCTTCCTGAGTCGGTCAAGGAGCCGTTTGACATATTGAATGTCATTTGATGAAGAAAGGTGGAAACAGGAGCATTAATCTTGCAGTTTAGCCCTCTCTTCACTCGGTGTCCCTCACTGCTTCTTTAATGAGCACGACAGAAGAGATTAAGTTTCCCCCTCCGGCTGCAGCTCCTGACCTGCTCTGTATGTGAGAAGGTTGAAGGATGTTCATGCCCATGCATCGATTTGGGGTTTCCTGCTTTTATGAATGCTAACAAGTGGCCGTGTCGACTGATCCTGCATCTTTACAGTTAGCTCCTTCTAATGCACATGAATGAACAGATATTGAGTCTTTGCAGTAATAGGAGTGTATCCATAAATCTCAGGCTGCAATTTGTCAGTTTTTCAGATTAATCAACTAATTGTTTAGTCTCTAAAATGTCAGAAATTAGTGAAGAATGAGTGACGTCCTCATATTGTTTTTGCCACTTTGACCATGTCTAGCATAGATTATGCAACATCATAACAGCATATAAATGACAGAAAATCACAAAAAGCATTATATGTCCCCCTTAAGAAAACAACAGCAGCCCAAAAAGGCAGTTACTGCACAGTTTTGCCTTTTGAAGCTCAGCAACTTTGACCTGTGTGGCTCTCAGCTGACTCTAATGCTCCTCAGGCCCCAAAACATGGAACCTTGAAGAATCTTATGAAACATTTATGGCATATGTGAGCAACTTTCACTGGAATGGACAGAAGCATCCTGTTATTTTAATAAAAATAACAGGAAAATACAACGGTGTCTAATTTTCTAATCAAGCATTTCAGGGACGGCACAGTTTTCAGCTGCAAAATGTCTCCTTGTAAGGTGACAACTGCACATAAAAACTGCTGCCCTGTAAAACGACACTACTGTAGTCCTGACAGAATTGGAAAATATACTTAAAAAGAAAGTTTCTAATATCCTGAGCTGAGTCTTTTCAGTGAATGCAGCATGAGGTGCTGTCTGTAGTGAATCAGGCAGACATCTTTCTCCTGCCGATGGAGTAAAACTCTGAGGAGTAAAACTCTTGAATTGGTAGTTAACTGCAGCACTTCTACACATGGACGTATGTTAACAGCAGCAGACAGTATTGGTAGAAAAGTAAATGATCATGTGTTTGTTGATGTTTGTTTGTGTACAGATGGAGATGGAGCTGCAGCTGCAGGCGGAGCGGGAGGAGGAGGCGTCTCGGCAGACCGTCCTGGAGCAGGAGAGGAGGGACCGGGAGCTGGCGCTGAGGATCGCCCAGAGCGAGGCGGAGCTCATCCCCGATGAGGTGCAGAACGACATGGGCCTGCGCAGGTAACGAGACACAGACACCAGGTTTATATGACACTGGAACATCGTCCATGTCTCACAGAAAGTCTTCAGTCTCCTCGAGCTCATGGAGGTCTGGAGGACGCTCAGGCACAAAATGTGTTTAACCTATAAAATTACTGTACTGAGAAGTTATTTGTGCCCAATATAACATGTTGGTGTCTCGGCATTATTAGCACGGTAGCACAGCGAGACAGAAACTGCAGATCTCCGCTACACAAAACTATGTCAAATCGGCTTTTCTCTAATGAAGTACTTCATATTTCTACTCCCTCGGGTCTCTAAAAAATAGTGAAATGAAACCGTTTAAAGTAAAACTGGTTTATTACAACATGGGTTTTATTTCTGTGGCTTTCGGTTTTATTGGTTATGATAACATACTGTAGTATTCACTGAAGTAATTGCTCTTGGGAAACCAACGGGGCAACAAACACGTATAGTCAGATAGTTTGTAAAACCTCTGGATTAATCAAATTTATTTGGAAGAGAAAACAAAAGTCTCTAGTAAGATTATGACCCATCCTGTCCATTTTAAACATCCATCACAGCAAACACCCACTTTGACCCACCGTACTTATCAAAGTCGTGCACACAGTTTTCCAGTACGATTAGGGATTATCGACATTTCAGGTGCTCACTGTTGAATTCACCTCCAAGTAAAGTGGTTTAGATAAATGGGATAAACTGTCGGTTTGTTTATAACTCATCTGCTTGTGTTTCTTGGACCCGTTTTTTCAGCTTTCTGAGATCTCAGCTGTTAGTTTGGCTGATACAATGCTATCATAGCAGATAGAAGCGATGGTCCAACATGTGATTAAACTCAAATGGTGGTAAAGTGTTGCTGCTTGTGTTTAGAAAACATTTCACAACTTCTTCTGCTAAATGGGAAAAAAAATGTTTTTTTAGAAATCATGTTTTATATTTAAGGTAGTAAGTAAGGTATCAATTAAATAAATTAGAGCTGCAACAATTAGGTGATTAATTGGGTAGTCTATCGCAATAAACTTATCAGTCTTTTCAATCATTTATCAAACAAATATTCTAAACATTCTTTGATTTCAGATTCTCCAATGTGAGGATGTGTTGATTTTCTTTGTCATATTTGACAGTAAATTGAATATCTTAAGATTTTGGACTGTTAGTCAGAGAAAACAAGCCAACTAAAGACATCATTGTGGGATCTCAGAAATTATGAATCACCATTTTTTTTATATTTCATAAACGATTAATTGAGAAAACTTGGAAATAATTGTTAGATTTACTCCTATAATAAATAATAATTTGAAGAGCTCACAAGCTAAAAAGTTTGTGAAACCACTGAACAGGGTCGCACAGTTTCCAGAAGCAGGTATTTTCAACTTCTATTCTGGATTTGTAAACTGTTTTTTACAAGATTTCACTGAGACCTCCATGAGCTTGACAAGACAAAACTGTTTGAATATCAAACATGAACCTTTAAATTAATTATCACATGATAATGATAAAGTTTAAAACACATCATGGCTGATCCTCTGTAATGAGAACATTTAGGATTTGATCTTAACTTGTTTTGCTTTATAAATGCACCTCACTGTCCAGTGTGTTTCCATCAGTCATGATTAATAATGGATCTTGGACAACTAGAAAGGTCAAATAAGTTAGATTTCCTATTTCTCAGTTTCACTGTTTGATGTTTTGTTTCTGTTTGACTCTTTGCTGTTCACTGAACTTCTTGACGAGTTTTTGCAGGACAGAAACTGATTTTAAGATTCCTCCTGTGCTGCGTTTGCTGGAGACGCCATCATCTCCAAAAGGATCCTTCCTGTGTTTAACCATTTTCTTCTTCTTTGTTTTCTTTCCTCTCCCAGTAACGGCTCCTCAGTTCCATCGTCCCCAGAGAGAGCAGCGTAAGACCCGGCGATTTAACCCTTTAATTTAATCCCCCAACCCCACCTGCCTTTTGACTATTTAAACCGTAACCAACCCCTGCATGCTGTAACAATCTGTCA
Organism: Thunnus maccoyii; assembly: GCF_910596095.1. Lineage (NCBI taxonomy): Eukaryota > Metazoa > Chordata > Actinopteri > Scombriformes > Scombridae > Thunnus > Thunnus maccoyii. Next base: position 7,253,993 of record NC_056549.1, on the reverse strand, counting down.
GCCGAGCACAGACCCCTGATCTCTTAACTTTAAGAAATTCATTCTAACTAACAGTGGCACAAGTTTCATAGAAGGCACTTATTATTTATTTATTTATTTATTTATTTATTATTAATTTTTTGATTTTTTACATAGGACTTTTTTTGTCCAGATTTGACCAAATTAATATGTTTTAATTTTTCACATACTAGAAACGTGATTTAGTGAAACGTGAAACCCATATTATCAAACTTCTGAATGTTGCACTTAAAGAATAATTCGGCCGATTTTCTATTTTTTCTTATTGTCAACAAATCTCGTGTGCAGAGCCAAACCAACAATGAATTGATCCACTATTGTTTGTGTATAAAAGCCTGATATATCTTATTCCTCTGTGCCGAAGACCTCCATTGTTGTCTAAAAACTTTTAAAAACATGTCAGTTACTCCAAAGACTAATAACAGCGATCACGTTTTCAGTATCAGGAGAGTAGTTCTGTGTAAGGCAGACGCCACTGAGAGTGTGCAACCTCTTAACTTTGTACTGACGTTTTCTTGAGAGATTTACTATGTAGTACAGTCAAGGTTGTAATATGTAGCACAACAAGCTAGCAAAGCTGTAAACAGAACTATGTTTACACACATGCTCAGTGGCATTTGCCATGGTACACAGAACTACTCTCCAGAGACTGAAAACATGGTCACTGTTATTAGTCTTTGGAGCCGTTTCTAAACAAACATGTCCAAACTCTTCATAATGAAGGAACGTGTCACCCAGTGCAGCAGTAACTCATTAAAGATTGTTTTTGGACTACAAGACGAATAAGATATATTAGGCTTTGGACACACACAGACAATATTTGTTTGTAGATCAATTAATTGTTTTTGGTTGTTTCATGAGATTCATTGACTATACTGGAAATATAGAATCTCAACAGACTTTTCCTTGAAGTGCAAAATGTGACTTTCAGAAGTTTGATGAATTCGGACTCTGTCCTCTGATCAGAGTTTGGAAGGAGAATCACTTCTTGATGAGTCAGAGGGAAAAGGAATCACCTTTCCCTTTCCTGATTGGTTTGTTATATTGTGCAGAGCTGCTCCATCTTATAATCCTATAATCCTCTGTTTACAGTGCTGCTGGAACCACACAGCTCAAGAGCTTGACCATGTAGGTTACCCCTGAAAACCAACACACCAAACACCTCTAGGACACTGTGTGAAGCTAGATGTAGATTTGCAGGACATGTTGTGTTTAAGGTACAATTAAGGAGGGTGCATAAGTCAAACGCATTCTGCTGTAGGTGCAGAATGATTTCCACCATCTGTTTTTTCTTGGGACCATGAGCACAGAAAGGTTAAACCAGTTCAGAGAAACATTCGGGACTGTTCAAGTACTGTGTAGTCACTGGTGCCGACATTCACGTGGCAGAGCATCGGTTCGTAGGCCTCTGCCCAGCAGCCTCCATCGCACTTCTCCCTGCACTTAGCCTGAAGCGACCCACATACAAAGTCACTTTGAAAGTTGAAATTGATGCTTCACGTCATGAGTCAGCTGTAGTAGTGGCCACATTACACTATTAGGCACTCAGAGGATGCTAGAGTGGTGCATCGTAGCACTTTATGCACCAGGTGGTTACAATCCACAGTCCTCTTCTTCTCTAAAATGTTTTGCTCTCTGTGAAGTTAGTCATTATTAATGTCACTACGGTATTTTCAACTTTTTTAACCTACAAACTGTGGTGTAGTTTTCATGCAGAAAGTCCAGAAGTCAAAGGCAGCTGTGGTGATGAGGCAAGCGGTAAAACATCCTCAAGAATAAAGTTACCTAAGTTCTTGTTAATTAGATATTTTACTACCTGAATGACTGAAAATCTTCTAAGACATGCAGACAGGAGAATCCAAGATGGAAAACATCCTACATTACCAACAATTCACTCAACTGTACAGATTCAGGTGTGTTTAATACTAATAGCAGCTAATGTAGCCTAGAGCTGCCAGCTTCCAGCAGAGAGGAGGAGCAGACCACAGAGGTCTGGTAACCTCACGTCTTTCTAGCTCCACAACCCCAGATTTTTTTTACTTTTAAAACTTGTAGTTTTCGGCCAAGCAGGTAGCTCGGGGTCTGAAAAGTGAAGCCAAAGAGGAAGTGCCTTAAATCTGCATTCTTTCTAATGGCCAGCAGGGGGCAACTCCACTGGTTGCAAAAAGAAGTCCAATTGTATAGAAGTCTATGAGAAAATGTGACTACTTCTCACTTGATTTATTACCTCAGTAAACATTTCCCTAATGAGTTAATGGTCTCAATTGCTAGTATCAAGTCTTCTTCAATACAGGATGATGTTCATTTGGTAAAATATGGTCCCATTCAGAGTAAAATAGATAAAGCAGGGTATGCTTTAGGGGGTGCCTACATTGTGATTGTTTAATGTTGGTTACGTACATTATTTATCATAACCCCAGATTAGAATAAGAGTATAGGCGTATATGTATATAGCTGTCACTATTTCACATTATGTTTTCAGTCCATGAAAGTTAATTCTAACATTTTGGTCGCCTAAAAAAAGTCTTGCTCAGCGTTCGGTCCTCCAAAGAGTCAGCTGTTCAGTTTTTTTCATTAAGTACATTATGTTTTAAGCCTGTTTTTTGCTAACTAAAATTAGCATTAGCATTATCAAGCCCCAACCAATTTCACACAGCTCCTTCTGGACACCTGGAAACACGTTGAGGTAGAAAATCGGTGGAGTTAGTGTTAGCATTAAGAAACAAATGTAATCTTAACCTTAAGTCCTGATGTCTGAAGTAAATCAGAAACGAGGAGGAACATGAACACTTAAACTAGAAACAGAGACAATCTGCACATTCACACAGATGACCTCTCCCTTGTCTTCTTTCACCTCCCTCCTTCAAACCTCATTTCCGTTCCCTGCTTCACTCGCTCCACTTCTATTTAGTGTTTTTGTTATTTTCTTTGCAACCCTACAAGTGATGCTTAGATACTACTAAAATGGTTTTCCTGCATACATTTTGGAGGAAACGTAATGTGATTGCTGTAAAGTAATTTTATTTATATAGCCCAATATCACTTAAAATTACAAATTGAAAATTGCCTCCGGGGTTTACAGTCTGTTCATTAGTGTGAGGATTATGTGCACTGGCAATGTTTTTTCCAGTCTACAAAGTGCAACGTTCTTTTTTCATTCAGGGTTAAGTTTAGGAAAGGTTTTGGTTAAATACTGAAAAAGTCAACACATAGTGTCTCGTGATTCAAGTCACCATCGACCTTTTCAATATTTCACCAAAATCACAACCTGAGTTACCAAAACATAACCATAAAAAATGTTATTCATATTTTGTTATTGTAGGAAAACATTAAATACAGCATCAGTTAACATTTTTCTGATACGCTCTGTGTCAATATTTTGCAAATTTAAAACATTTTCCTCATTTTATTTATGACAAAATCTGGATGCAATTACATTTCTTTCCAAAAATACTTGCTGTTCCAATTTCGTAGTATGAAAATGTAATTTTTAGGCGGCAATGCTCCCTGTCCACTATTTTTCATTTCATTTTTCTTTCTGTCTTCTGTGTACTTCTTCCTCTCCTTATAATTCATCTGCTTTTGTTTCCTTTTTAACACTTCTTCTTACTGTTTGTTCCTTATCATCTCCTTCTCTCAAACCTGTACTCTTCCTCCTTGTTCCTCATGTTTTTATGTATTATGAATATTTTATGTGCAGTTAGTATTTTGTAGATTCACTTGTAGAAAACACCACAACACAATGAACTAACTGTTTTATACTGGGACCATCATGCTTTTTAGGGAAGAAATGGCGAAGGAAATGACTGAACTTCTGGCTAGGTGGGTAGAGATTGTCCGTATAAACTAAACCAATCGCACAATAAATCACTTCAGTTTCCTCAAGATTGATCGATTTGTTTGATGAAAAGACAGAATTTAAGAGACCACGTGATGCAGAAATCTTCTCAGGAGTCCGGTTAATTTGGTTGATTAGTTGATGATCAAAATCTAATCCAAGAATTCTGATTATCAGGGTTGATTCCCTCAGAAAAACCAATAACATCTATAGCTTACTGATTGTTTTCTTGTTTATTTTGAACTTTTTCTATCCGCTCAGTGCAGCAACCGACCAGCAGCCTTGCTGACCCGCTGCATGCTGAAGCGCCTGCTTGTTAAACAGCATTTTCGCTGTTGATTTGTCAGTCCTTCACTCTTCTAGTGCTCCTGTTTCTGCTTCTCCTGGGTCTAAACCCAAAACCAACACCTGGTTTCTCAAGTATGCATCTCTATCCTGTCAACAAGTTTAATCTTTTAAAGCTGAAATCTGTAGATTTATTATTTATATGGAATTCTAAACACAACACAGTTGATCCAACACACACACAGAGAAGAAAACAGAACAGAAGTGAAAGGAGACAAAACACAATATAATAAAAAAGAAAAGAGAAAAATAAAACCAGCGTGAGAGTGAGAAAAATAATAATGATAATAGCTCATTTGCATTTTTTTTTTCTGTTATCAGAAACAAATTCTGAGCTGTACTCACTCTTGCAACACATTTTGGATATGTGCTGACATAAAATCCCTCATTTCAAATTTCGAATCAAATCATTTTCTGTTCCTTTTATTTTTTATTTTTTTGTTAAATGGTGAAAAACTGTAGAACTTTAACAGCATCAGAAAACATTAATAACTCAGATTTTTGTTGGTTCCAATCCTATTTCAAAGACTACAAATTTTGGCTAAAGTGCACCTCAACAGTAGATTTTTCCACCATCCAGTGAGCTCAACAGGTGAAAGTCAACCTGGTGTGACTGTGCACTTTCTCATAAGATTACTGCGGCCAATGGTGATTTCCACGAGCGTTCGTCAGCCTCTTGGCACATGTGTGAATGAGTGATGTCAGTTGAAGTCATGCCAGTTTCTCCTCCCGATTCCTCTGGTCTCTGACTGCGGCTAATTGGCTCAGGCCGCCTCTCACTACGCCACAAACGCACCGCGACAGGAAGTAGGAGCAGAAGGTGACTGCGGCAGCTCTCAGCCGCTTAACTCGCTGCCAAAGCCACCGTGTGCTTCTGGGAACACGGTACAGCCGCCCGGGTCCGAGGCCAGCTCCAGCTAATCATGAGCCATCCAATAGGATTAGAGAAGCAGCAGGGTCCCTCCTCCAACTTCACGGTGTTCTAAAAAGAGCAAATCCCGGTCACGGATTAATCAGGCCTGTCAGCAGCACCACGCAGGAGCGTGCTGGATGCCAACAGCATGGTCCGCAGCTGGAGAGGAGATGTACACATTCCATTGTGAAATAGTCATTTATAATTTAACAGAGTGAGCTGCCACTCCACAACGGCCCCACGCCATCATGGTAGAGGCGCTTTTTGACTTCTTGGCGACTGAAACAGCATGCATTTTAATGATGTCGTTCTCAAACCCTCCGTTTCTACTGTAGCAGTCTCTCTCTCCTGTTTTCCCTCTCTTTCACCTCAACATCTGCTATGAACCTGTAGCTGTAACAAACCAGTGTTACTTTTGTCTGTTGGATAAAATCTGATTCTTCTAATCCTGTTACTTTCATAACCTTAGCTGGTTGGAGTTTACTGTGAAGACTGATGCAGGTAGTTTCTGAACTACAGTTTGACACACAGTATCTGCAGGTTCGGAAAAGTTTTAAGAAGACTTGAGTTTCCTCAGAAAAGACCTTAGAAGGTATTAAAAAGTAATTTCATGCACAAAAGTCTTACAGATATTTTCTCTCCTGCCATCAACTGTAACTCGCAAAACAAATGGAAAGAAAAATGATCCATCTCTAAAGTAACCATCCGTGATAGCGTTACTGAAAACAATTTGTTTTAAGAGAAGAAATTTTTAAATAAGTCAAATGATGACAGAACAAATATTTAGTTGTAACTCATTCCAATAAGAAAGAAAAGAAAATGTTTTATATCAGATTCTCGGCCGTCGGGAGACATCACACACATTTATAAATTAAAAGTGTGGTTGTTTCGACAGTGTGACATTGTGCCGCAGGAAGCTGTTAAATCCTTTTTTTTGTGGTGTTTCAGTCGACACCATCACACAGGCAGCAAACACTGTCACTACTGCAGCTATATATAACTATATATAGTAGCAAGGAAGCTCATCCACTCGCTGTGGACAAGTCAAGATTTTAGCACAAACTGAATTCATGATTTTTTTTTATCGGTTAATCCATCTGTCCAATTTCTGCCACTTATTTGGGTCCAGTTTGCATTAATTTGATTAATTATATCATTAGGAATTTATTGTTATTATTGAAGTACTGAAAATTTTTGATAAAATAATAAATAATTCTAGTCCATACTGTCCCTACTGGTTTTATATCATAGTTTCATACTTTGGTGCTAAAACGGGTATTAAATCACATTGTATGTGGTATCAAAAAAGTCTTAAATTTAACTCGATGAACCTGCAGAAAACCTGTGACAACCCTTAAATCATTTGGCCACATAAAAGTAAAGTATTGCTGTCATCACAGATGTTATTGTCATGGCTGCGATAAATTCTTTCAATTGTTATGTTGTCTTTCACATATAGAGCTGTGATCCAGGTCCGTTTATAAAGGATAATTCTGGTTTATTTAATTTCTACCTTGTTTTTGTGACTTCGACTGTTCTAACAACAACAATTTAGTCACCAAGTTAATCTGGGAAACCTGGGAACATGGTGACATCATTAAAACAAGTTCCAACGGGTCAAGAAAACAAGCGGTCAGACGGGTTGGAAACAACACCCCAGATTTGAGAAGTCAAAGGCGAACAGTGAAATTATTACCTGAACAGTTTGCTGTAAACATTTGTCACTGTTTACAGACCTACTTCCTGCTTCAACTTTGACCTACTCTACTTACTGCACAGTGTAATGACATTACCGACACTTCAGGTGCGCTCACTTTCAGTTTGACCTCCAAATTAAGTGGTTTAGATAATCTGGATAAACTGTTGGTTTATTTCAAACCTCTTTGATCATCTGACCGCTCGTGTTTCTTGACCCGTCCAACTTTTTTTTGAGCTGTGTTCCCAGATCTCCGCAATTAACTTGGTGAGTACAATCTTATCATAACTGACAGAAATGATCGATAAAACTACAAAAATAGCATCCAATGAAATGAACCAGAATGATCCTTCAAGATGGCCTCTGCAAGACGGTTTATTTTCTCATACATCAGTCTTCCTAAAAATATATTTCAGTGTGCACGATAAAACAGCATTTAACAACAATATGTACCATGAATCTTAGCCACAGAAGTATTGTCTGTTTCCAGTTTTCGTTTGGAAAATGTTCAGTGAACCCCATTGTCATATTCCAACTTTTTAGAAAGACTGATGAAAGGAGCCCTCTATGGGGAAAGACAAAAAAATCTAAATTTCTGTTAATGTTAGAGCAAAATTGCAGAAAACTAAGTAAAAGTTGGAAAATCTATGACAGCTGCAGCTGAGAAGAAAATATTAATGCAAAGTATGACTGCAATCAATTCAATGCAATCTGACACTCTCAGTAAACTCCACCCATCTAGTTATTCCTTATAAGTTACTGCATTTACTGTACTTGCAAATCCTCTTTGACCCAAACAAAGCGAACAACCCTCTCCTCTGATCTCCACATACGTGCCCTGCTGTTGGTTTCCCACAGTTCTCTGCTGTGGGTCTTTGTTGCTGACTTCCCTTTATCCTTCTTGTCTTCTTTCCTGTATTAGAGGTCCACAGGTCCAGGCATCCAAAGCCGCTGCTGGCGCCAAGAAGTACGAGCTGAGCAAATGGAAATACGCCGAGCTGCGGGACGCCATCAATACCTCATGCGGTGAGTGTCAGGGTTTAATTTGTCACCACGGCATATGTGTCATGGACTTGTTGACACACAGCAGCACAGTCCTCCTGAACACAGTTGGTGCTGACCAACAGGGTATTGAAAGGGTTCTTTGGTTGTAAAAATTAATGACCACAATTCCATGAAATATGTTGTGAATATTATTGATTATTAGGGGATGGATTCTTTGCTGGATTTCGTGATTTTCCACTATGGCAGCATGGTGGCTAGCACTGTTGACTCACAGCAAGAAGGTCGTGGGTTCAGTTCCCGGCTGGGGCAGGGCCTTTCTGTATGGGGTTTACATGGTTTCCTCCCACCATCAAAAACATGTAGGTTAGGTTAATTCTCCTGTCAGTGCCCCTGACCAAAGGCACTGGCGTAGAGCTGGAGTTGGTCTCCGGGCGCTGCATGATGGCTGCCCACTGCTCCCAGTACTTAGAATGGGTTAAATGCAGAGATTGAATTTCACTGTACAATTGAATTCGTGACAAATAAAGTACCTTTAGTATTCCAACTTTTTTGTAGGCCCACCATTAGACCACAATCTTTGCACAAGAAATATTAAAATCTAATCGACAAATTGTAATCATGTTTAATGAGCACATTCATGATCCCCAGAGGACAAACAGGATTTTAATGAACCCTTGACTTTTACTCAGCTTTGTTTTAAGGTCAAAACTTTCCCTTGATAAACACTTTAGTCCATTGCCAGATTTCCATGAAGTCTCCTCAGTGAATGATCCTCAGGGGATGCATCTAGGTGTTTTTGGTGGCTTTCCTCTAGCACAATCATCAGGCCAAAATTGCTGCTTAAAATATCAGATTCTAATGGGAAAATTGCCATTACAGTTAATGAGCACATTCATACTTCCCAGAGGATGAAAACTTTTTGGACTCTTCATGAATTTTCATCTAGTATCACATTCTGGACAAAACTTTCACTTTGCAAATATGATATCTTGTAATCTAACAGGCAGATTGCTATAAAAGTTGTTGAGTACATTCTTGCTCCCTGGAGGATAAATCGGTTTGATTTAATTGCCCAGTGCTAGTGCCTCAGATCAGGTCAAAACCTGAAAACTTGTTTGGTGACACAGCATGCTGAAAAACGAATGGTCAGATTTCCTCAAAATTTGATGTGGATATTCTTGACCCTCAGAGGATGAATGCTAACGTCTTTAGTGGCTTTTCTCTTGAAGCTTCATCAGGCCAAAATTTACACTTATATGTAAGAAGTATCAAAATCTAACAGAAAAACTGTCATTAATCATACTGAGCATACTCATGCTCCCCAGAGGATGAACTTGTCTTGTGGCACCAACCTCAGGTGAAAATAAAAATGCCAACTTCAGTATCAGATATCTCATAATCAAAAACAGATCGGATATAAAACATATTGATCACATTCATGCTCCCTGGAGGATAAACAGGTTTGATTTTAATGACATCATTTACTTTCCTTTAGCAAACTGAACATTTTTATCCCCGCTGTGGGTTAGACTCTAGGAAAAGCTCAATCATCAAGAGGTTGTTTGTTCTGTATGATGTGTTGACTCCTCTCATTTCCAGCAAATGGACAGATTTGACAGAAATGTTTGCCACAGCTCACTTTCCAAATCACTTTTTTTTTCTTTTTTTTTTTTTTTTAACGCTGCCTCATTTTCTGACCACTTCTGTCATGTGGGAGTGAATTGCTGGTCGGGCAGAACAGAGTACAACTCTTTTGACAAAACCCATCATGATGATACCACAGTTTTATCCTGTATATTGCTTTATTAAACAAAGTATGACAGCACAGGGATAGTATCATCGAAGACACAGTGTGGCAGAGAGCCACAAACTACTTAACCTTTACACTGACATTTAAAAAAAGCTGACAATCTTATCCAGGGCAGTTTAAACGTGGTGCACGTAACATTTTAGTGTTACTGAATCTTTTTGAAATATCAGGATTGTTATGAAAAAAGATGAGACCATAGCTGAGACAATCTGTGACCTCTTATTGAATTCTACGCTGCATATATTACATTATGAGTCACCAAGTCACATTTGGATCAGTGTCTGTAGAGTTTGTGGTGACGTCAGATGGGTAACCATGGTGTTATGCTGGAGAAACACCCTCACTAGCAAAAATACCACTGGTGTGAGATATATTCAATGAATCATCATCACCAACTTTATCCTACTTTGTACAGTAATTGTTCCAAAGTTGCTCAGTCAATTTGGAAAATGTATATTAATGTTTAAAAATGAAATGTTTGAAAACACATTTGTAGAATAAGGCTTTGGCCTACAGATAAACAATATGAAGTTCAAAGGTCACAGTCACAGTGTGTTGAGAAGCAGCAAATATGAATTTATCTTGGAGAGCAGTCATGAGTATACAGCAAATATATGGCACAAGCTGTAAAATTTAAAGAATATGGCTGGTAATTTTCTATATTTGTCAACAAATCCAAAAACTATTAAAAACACACTAATTAGCCACACTGCCCTGGGTGACATGTTCCCTCATGAGTTTGGTCATGTTAGTTTATTAAGAAACGGCTCCAAAGATTCTCCGTAGAGTAGTTCTGTTTAAGGCAGATGCCACTGAGCACATGCAGGAATGCGGTTCTGTTTACAGCTTCGCTAGCTTGTTGTGCTACATATCACGACCTCTTGACTTTGGACTGAAGTTCTTTGACAAATTTACAATGTATTAGGAAGTCAGGAGATTATGTTATGTACAGTAGCACAGCAAGCCAGTGAAGCTGTAAACTGAACCACATGATCTAAGCCAAAGCCAAGCAAGCAAGTTTTAAAATGTTATTAGCGAGCATCAGGTGTGCTGATAGCCAGATGTTTAGTACCTTTGGACAGAGCCAGGCTAGCTTCGACCCTTTGCAGTCTTTATGCTAAGCTAAGCTAAGCTAAGCTAGGCTAATAGACTGCTAGCCATTGCTTCATTTTTAGTTTAAAAACATGAGAGTGATCTTCTCACTTAGCTCTCAGCAAGTAATCAAATATGTTGAACTCTTGCTTTAAGACACATTTTGAATAGTTTTACTTGTACTAAAGTATTTTAATAGTGTGATATTACTAAAAAAATGATCTTAATACTTTTTCTACCACTGGTAACAACAGCAGAATACCAAATCACTTGTAAGCTCAACAACATTACAACATAAAGATGTCTGAGATCAGAAGTGTAGCCGCTTTACAGCAGATTTACAAATATTCCTGCCGCGATGGACTAATTACAATTCAGTAATAGAGGAAAGTTAAAGATAAAGAAAAGAGCCAAGGGGAGAATATCCACCACTTTCCTCTGTTTTTCTTCCTATAATATTGAGTTTAACCTGAGAGCTCACCTGTCCTTATCCATGCAGCAGGAAACATGGAGGACGCGAGGCGCTCAGCAAGGGTCGTCACCCAAGAGCCACAGAGAAATTAATGGATGGAGAGTCTGAGCCTGCAGGGTGGCTGCACATTAACACACAGAAATCACTCGGTTAGCCGTTAACAGGCCGTTCACCTCACCCCCCGAGACAGAGAGGGAGATCGAATACTGATGTGATCACGTCCGCCGCTCGCTCAGGATGATCTGCAGCGGCGGAATAAACAGCGAACAAAACAATGACAAGGGCTTGTTGACACCTGCCATGTTCAAGTTTATTCTGCGGTGATTTCAGCTCGGCAGAATAAATGGAAGTTTTTTTTTTTCTCGCCATTTGTCTGCCTCTAAAGCTCAGTTGACATTACCTCAGCACTTAGTGTGCATTAAGCCTCTCAATGCACACTGTTAGCCCTGTGCTCTGGATGATAAATTGAATGCGTGTTGTTTCTTTATCCCTTTTTTTTTTTCCTTAAGTAATTTATCTGAAACATTCTGATGAAATATGTTAACGTTATGCTGGGGGCGATGTAAAGCACCTTCTGTCTGTGTGTCTGTGTGTCTGTGTGTGTGTGTGTGTGTGTGTGTGTGTGCGCACTGTATTGATTCATGTTAAGATTTTAATGAATGCTGACAGTTTGGAGGATGAATTAACACAAGAGGATACATCTGTCGATAATAATTGTGTGAGGTTGAACAGTTTATCACTGTGGTTTCACTGTTAACAAACATATACCGTGTGGCCAAAAGTATGCGGACACCTGTGTCCATATACTGCATACAATGATATTTTAGACCAGTGGTTCCCAAAGGACAGGTACATTTTTACATGTAGTTAAACCACATCAAAAAAAAGTGAGGCAGCATTTATGTTAACTGCATTTTCAGATTGGATATTCAAATTAATCAAAATGGAAGAAATAAGTGTTAAATTAGGCATCATTATATGAAAAACAATGCAGAGACGGATACCAAGTAGTCATCAGTCTTCTGTGTATGTGTTGCGTTGTGTAATTTACATTCTCCGCACTGACTGGGCAGTTGTTTTGAACCAAATGAACCAACAACGTCTGCAATTTGTTTCCACACATCGTCATTCTTTTAACAGTCCAGTCAAGTCGTCAAATACACGTCATAGAGAAAGTGGGAGACCACAACAATCAGCAATCAGGCTGGCAATGATAGCTTGCAGTCGCCGGTCGTCATGGTAACGCAGGCCCTTTTCCAGCATGCGAGTTCCAGTTTGTACAGCAGTCAAAAATAGTGTCTGTCAGAGCAAGTGATGGGAAGATTTGTCACTGTAAATAGAGCAGGAAGAAATGCTGACACATCTCAGCTCTCAGCACAGTCCGAGAGACCGGAAGCAAATTTAAAATTAGACTGTACAGTGAAAGATATTTGGCTGACAGCTTTTCATGGTTAGGGGAAGCTGGCTGTTCCACACTGGCTGTCTCTCCTGTGGTGAAAAACTGACAAATATGACGACCCTGAGATATTTCAGGAAATAACAGACCTTTTTGGCCAGAAAAGATACTGAATATTAAAACTAATACTAAGAGAGGTAAATGAAGAACAGAAACAGAGCATGATGTCCTGTATGTGTGTTTTTTTTGTAGTTGACAACCTAAAATGAACAACAATTTTATTTTTTTGAACAGAGCGAAAGAAATGCGATCAATAAGCATGTTTAAAAAGCTCTAAAAACCACCTGCACAGCACCAAACAGCAAACAGACACAGTTATCTGTAGACTAGCTGGTGAACATAGTGGAGCATTTAGCAGCTAAAGAGCCAGATATTTCCCTCAGGAGTTGGTAGGGAGCAAAAGCAGAGTGACTATTGGACTTACATTCACCAGGTGGACAGAAATATGACTCCAAATGAATGGCAATTGTAAACAGATGCTGTACATTTTCTAGTATTGTGTCTGTAAATATTCTGGGTTCTCAAAGATTTTCTGTTTTCTGTCCAGTTAAAATTCTGACATTTTATTGCATTACAGTGTTGTTACTTGTTTTTTTTTTTTACTAATTTTCCAAATCTGTCACCTCCAGACATCGAGCTGCTGGCCGCCTGCAGGGAGGAGTTCCACCGCCGGCTCAAAGTTTACCACGCCTGGAAGTCAAAGAACAAGAAGAGAAACACAGAGACAGAGCAGCGAGCACCCAAATCTGTCATCGACTACGGTACGTTACAACACATCGCAGACTTATTAACATTTAAGTCATTGTCTGTGTTTTTTCTTTTCTTTTGCTGAGCACCCACAGTGTTTGTTAGCTTATTTTTGTTATATTTTATCTAATGTTTGTCTGGTTTTCCAACAGTGAGATTCTCTTTATGCTTCATTCAAATACTTAAGAGCACAAACACAGTTCTCTGCTGCTGTACTTGAACAGTTTCAGATGTGACTCAAGACACACAATGAGTTTCTAAATCAACAGTTCAAGTTGGAAATTTGACTGAATGACCTTACAAGCAGAGTGATGTTCACTCATTTCATTCTTTGCCTTTCATGTCCACAATCATGCATGAAAATCTTTTTATAAACATGTACGTCATGTCACACACATTGATATGTTTGTTTATCTATAAAAGCCGGGCAGACACTGTGTGTTTTTTATTAATTGTCGTTTTAACTCACACTACATATTTTAATCCGACTCAGACCGTACGTTCAGTCGACCGGTCATTATGTGATGTTCACACTGAACACGTTCTTCTTCTTCTTCCCATGGATTTGCAGCAGAGTAGATGTCTTGCAGCATATTACTGCCTCTCACAGGTGGACCGTATGTGTTTGTCCATTAAAAGTTCCAATAAAGTTCTTATCAAACAAGACAACAGAATCCTTGAAGTGGTCGTCAACAAAGAGAAAGACAGCTTCACTTTTAGCCATTTTACCTTTTACAGAAACCTCCAGAGAGCTGGATTAACCTGGTCTCCATAGAATCTGTCCACATATCATATGCTCTCATTTGTGACTGTTTACTACTGTACTCACACAAGTGCATTAAGGCAACTTCAATGCTGAATTGTGTGAAATTGGACTGTGGAACTGTGAGACAGCCGATCCAACTGATCGTCCTAGAGCTAGATCGTCGATCGTTTAAGTAATTAATCAGGTGTCATGACTTCAAACTTCAGGTCAAACAACAACAAATCAAAATCAGTCAGTGGCGACCAATTCAGGGTTAAAATGGAGCTAAATCTGTACAGTGTCTGCCCAGCTTTACACACTTGATTTGGCCTGTTTTACTGACTGAAATATATCTTCATACCCGGACAGAACATATTAATATCTGACAACATGTAGGAACCGACATATCTGAGACACACCTGAATTTTTCCCTCAAAAAATGACCCGACTTCATGAAGATGAACTCCTCAGGCGCTCGGGGTCACTGACAGTTTGTCGTTCCGTCAGTCTCGACCTGTCCTTGTCGTTCTGAGTCTAGACGATGTTCAAACATGAGGAACAAATGGACTCTCTCTCCGCCACCGTGGCCTCATCTCTTTGTGCCACACGTTGAGTTGTCATGGCGACAAAGAGCTCTTGTTCGGTGCCGGCTGTCGTGTTTCTCTGCTCAGACTACTGATTGAACCGCGAGCCACACACCCACTTCCATCCTTCATCCTCTCTCGTCAGTGAGAGACGTGCTGCTGCTGAGCCTCTTTGAGGACACATGACACACGCAGCACTTTAATTGTTTTGTTTTTTTTAATGGCAGTAAAGCGGCAGGTAACGTGTTAATGCGAATCTGTCCTGGGACCTTTGACAGTGTCATCAACCCTCCTCTCTCTCTTCCAATCATGCTTTATTTATAACTTAGATTAAAATGCTAAAATTTTAAAATCTTTTTAAAATCTCATCAGCCGGGATGCAGAAATGTTAGGGTCTTTTTAGGTTCAGGTTTATGAACAACACTCAGACTTTGTCAGGGAAAGAATGATAAAGTTTTGGACATATTTCAATCGTTATCCTTGATGTTTTCACAGTTTACCTAAGCACCAAACATAGATGACTGAATCAGAAGAACAAACAATCGATAAAATGTTTTTGGGATGTGAAGGAGGCGACTTGTTCCTTCCGTGACCCCAAAATACAGACAATAATCTCAGACTTGAATCTATAAAGATTTAAATTTGCTGCACTGGCTCTGGTGTTAAGACTATAAACTTCACTCACCTTCTTGAAATAGTTTTAAAAGTAGCTTAGAGCCCTTCAGTGTAATATCACTGTCACTCAATAGCATATAGTCACCTCCACAGAGAAGGTTATGTTTTTAGTCCTGTCTGTCTGTTAGCAGAATATCTCTAAACTACACACTTTGATTAAATCCAGTTATTAGAGATATTATGCCAACGGCCAAAATAAACAAAAGGTGAAATCATGTAGCCATCTAAGTACTTTACATTTGAGCTTTTATTTCCTGAACCTTATGATGCTAAATTCAGTTTTTCCTGAATTCTTTGGTTCAAAATAACTCAGCGAAGGCTGCATGCATTCCCACATGGATTTTTGCCACTTTGAAATTTTTTAACACTCATTTGTTTTATGATTTTTTTATGTTTTTTTCTTCTAATTAGTTAATTTATTTTAGTTGTGGCCTAAAAGAACAAAAACTGCCATAATTCATGCATCAGGCTGCAGAAGCCACACTTAGATTAGTGTGTCAACATCAACACTGAGTGTTTCTATAATATTTTATTCATGGCTGTCATCAACCAATTGCAAAAGTGTATTTTGATGCATATCCACGTGCAGATTACAAGACTGATTTCAACCGAGACATTCCTACATGGTGTCAGACATCGTTTGCAGGCTCATTTTGTCTTTTTTTTTTTTCTTTTTTATAATCCACAGCTGAGAGAATCAGCAAAGATTGGAGGGAGAAAGGTCAGGGGCATGATATGTAACAAAGGTCCCGGCCTGGATTTTAAACCAGGACCTATAAGATATGTGCGATAATATAATTATATATCTTCACCATGGAGGAAATGATATCCCGAGGAGTTCAGAGTCTGCTGGAAAACATGCGTAAACCCAGGTTTTAAGAAACGATACAGGCCTTATTGAAATAAACCTCATGAACCCAAACAAACAAAATGCAGCAGCGCTCCTAAGATCTATTTACATATTTATAGGTTTTAAACCTCTTAAAGGATAAAGCTCATGTTGATTTTATTTTTTTATGTTAGAAAAAACTCACTGAACTACTCATGAATTTCTTAAAACAGCTGGTCACTGTAGTTTTTAGTAATCAAACAGGAGGAAACAGAGCATTTGTTGGGGACTATTTTCAGTTTTTGAACAAGAAAAGAGCTCAGAGGCGCAGAGGAATAAGATATATCAGGCTTTGGATACACACACAATACTTGTATTTATCCTTTTAAAGGCTTAACTGACCATTTTAAGAAATTGCTGCATTTTTCCGTTACACATTGTTTCACGCCTGGAAGCTGCACATTAAATCCTTTATAAATATTCCTTTTAAATATAATTGCAAAATATATTTTAAAGGATAAATTCAAGTATGACTATTTTTGAAACGAACATGGTACTTTTCATTCTGTCATCTCACATCTTCACATCTGAACACATCTCACTAATACTCTTAAACTGAAGGATATTAATGATGGTGATTGGTATTATCAGGACTGGTAAAGCTGAGTTATCATCATGTGTATCGACAGTACTTCTATTTCCCTTCTCTAGTCTTGTCTGATTCATTGTTGTCATGTCTGTCAAAAAAAAAAAAAAAAAAAAAAGCACCTCACTGTTTCTGCTGTGTTGCATCACTTCCTGCAGTACACATCCGTGTAACCTGGCATGTTTACTTTCAGATCATGCGCCTCCTGTGAAAAAAGCATGTAAGTGGTCCTCCAGTGTGTAACGCTACTAACCGCAGAGCTACAACCCCCCCCCCCCCCTTATTAACCCCTTCAACACGGCAGAGGTCCGCTCTTAACTGGGCTCGCTGTCAGACTTTGGGTTTGTGTTTTGTGCTGCTCTGTTTTGATGGAAAAGCTCCTTTTTTCTGGGCGCAACCTGCAAAAAAGGGGGGAAGGTTGATGATGGGTTTCCATGGCAACCGCTGCCTCTATTAAGATGTGTGTGGAGAGAGATTATTTGAACAATTTTGAGTCACGAAGCCGCCATTCTGTCTTTATGACCGGTGCGCACTGGTTCCAGCTCTCGCCCATTTGTGAAGACGCCTCCCAGACAGCTATAACAGTTTGATAAAGAGCCGAGGTAATTCCTCCGAGCTCTCGAGGCTGCTGTTATTGATACTCCCACACGGAGGAATTCTCAAGGAAAGAAGGAGAGAAAAAAGAAATAAATACAGAGAAGGGCAGAAGGCTTTTAAGGGCAGTTTGCCAGGGTTGTGTTTGGCATCAGATGATAGCATCATGTTTACAGGAGCGTGACTGGAGGAAAATGCCGCCGCCGCACCCGTTGATGGTAAGAGAAATGTTGTAAAAGTGTCGTCGTTCAAGCAGCGAGCCAGACGCTTCACTCCATTCACTCCTGACTTAATGAAGATTTTAGATACGTTATGACACATGCAGCTATATGAGGCATCCAGTACAACCATTAGACTACCAGTCTGTCTTTAAACCTGCTGCTGTTACAGACTTAATAAACTCTTATTGGACGTGGTTTTAATATGAAGGCTGATTCTCATCATTGCAGACTTAATCTGGTGATTTAATGTTAAAATAAGAGTATTTTCATGCCAAAAATACAACACCAGTCAAAAGTTTGGTGTTAAAGTGTGTCCAAACTTTCGACTGGTAATTATAATGCCTTTATAAAAGTGTCTTTAAGATCATTTACACCATCTAAACCATCTTGAGACATAAGAACTTTCCACTGAAACCCACACTAAGGAAATTTGTTAAAATGATCACTCCTAGCAGTATCTAGAAATTAAAATATACATTATTTCAGTCTGATTTGCTGAAGTGTTGAGATTCTTCCCTGTTGCCACCCAACTACAATAGAGGTTTTCATATAGAAGCGTCATTTTTGATGCTTAAATCTGTATTTTTAAAACTCAACAGCAATATTTAGGCTGGGTCACACCAGAAAGTGGCAAAATTCATCCCTGTATAACAGGCCAGCGCCCCTTATCCATTATCCCCCCATCAATTAAAAAAGGCTAATTGTCTCCCCCTGAATATTAATGTTAATTATTATTCTGTGTTATATCATTCAAAAGAAAATTTGATGTTATTTGACTAAAAATTATGCATTTTCACACAGTGTTGGACTATTATCAGTACAATATTTATTTTTAAAAAACACACTGTGTGCCATTAAAAAATAATAATCACAAAACATCGGTAAAACAGGCTCATAATGAATAGATTTAAACTGCATCCTCCCATATTCAGGTTGTAGCCACCAGCCAGCTGTAGGGACAGGTATGGTTCAAAGTTTATCTTTATCTTATCCATAAACAATTTATTTCTCCCGTTTTTCACATATGACAGAGATACAATAGACTGCATTAATGCCATCTCAGCACGTTTTATTTCTTTGTTGGAATAAAAAGCATACGTCAGACTTTATGATTCAAGGGACAAATATTTATACTGTCTATTAATATTTGACTTTTCCCCCGGATTATTCGTTCCAAAGTCCAGAGCGGCTGTTCTGTGATCAGATTTCCTTAAAGAACACCTCAGATTAAAGATGAATAGAGAGAGTTGAGACTGTTTGTGAATCAACAGATTTTAAAAAACCTCCTGCTGTCAGTTACTGGTTTGTTCTTCTTCTGGTTGGTTGCTGATTAATTTCACCGTCACTCATCAGCTCGATTCAGATTATTTTCAGCATCTAAAGGTAAGGTAACCCAACGGTTTTCATCGTGTGTGTCTGCGGTTGTTAAAATGATCTGATAACAGTAGAACAATGAACAGTAGAGATGGTCGTTATGATGATGAGTTATGTTGCTTTGTCGACTGCATTGGTGGAATGAACGAAACGCCAGAAGAAAGAAATAAGAGTATTTATCAATACTCTTATCGGCTCTTTTTCATTACTGAATAATTGGGCGTTTATGAATTATTTAAAAAAAAAAAATCAGTACAGGATTAGAATAGATTTATATTTTAAATATGACAAAATATTTTTTCTTACAGCAGCAGCAGTAATGTTTCCACCAGCAAAGTCACTGTATCAATTCAATAATATCTCACTTGAAGGAAAGAAAAAATGTCATTATAATAAATAATATTCCAGAAATTAAAATACTGAGGGAAGTTTAAAAAGAATGAGAACACAGACATCAGTCAGTGTCTTCATCCTGTCTTCCTCCTCCTCCTCCCTTTGCTGCTGGTTTAGAAGAGGGGCTGTTTCAGCCAGTAGCTCTAAGTTTACAGGAATTTGCCAAATTTTAATACACTTTAAGATACAAACTAAGCTAAACACTGACAAATAGAGCAGAGGAGAGGACAGAGAAGCTAGCATGACTCAGCATAGTTTCCCCATGTGTCTACACAGGAGGCGTTCAGGTACAGTTTGTTCAGAAGATGTATTCGTACCATCGACTCGTCTTAAAACTGTCTGCAAACCACTGATCTTTTGTGGAACAGTTTTTACTTCGACAGAGGAGTTTAAATAAATGTGGATGGTGCAACAGAGCTAATAAGGTACTTTAGCTTCCTCCGTTTTTGACTCGTCATCGCTGTCATTGATCAGCAGCACAAATTTGCATGTCACACTTCAATGTCGAACTTAATGAGAAAGTTTTGAACTGATTTATTTTGTCCCTGCTAGCAAATTTTTACATTTGTGTTGAATAATCTATTCTGACGTTCTTAAATGCTGGTGCGACCGCACCTTTGCTCTTGAGTTTCTTCTGAGAAGCATTACAACAGCACTTTAAAGTGTTTTCAGCGTTACAGCAGAAATTACATTGACCTTTATTTGTATTTTGGTGGCAGCAGAAATCTCTGTATTTAGACCATTGACTGTATATAAATATGGACGTAATGACAGCTCCCCAAAAATGAAGCCAAAACATCTTGATCGCCCCCTGGTGGCTGGTTGCAGTATAGGTCAAAAGTCCCACCCCCTCTTTTTTTAGTGGATGAGACATGGGCCAAACTAAAAAATCATGCACATGAGTACACATCAAATACATTTTTCCTAAAGATGGTTTATCATTTTAGGTAGTTCTTATCACACTAATGCTTGCTCAAGTGCTCTTTTTTTATAAGTTTGTTTTTTATTAGTTATTTGACGATATAAAAAGGGGGTGTGATGTCATGATCGACAGCTGTGACAGCCAATCTCAAACCTCCATCAGACGGCGGGATGACCGGCTTCAAATGACGTCACACGAGCAAGATGGCAGCCCCCCAGAAAGGAGATATTTTGGCTTAACTTTTGCATAGCGGTAGGAGGTGGAGACACGTCGTCCATATTTATATACAGTCAATGATTTAGACAATTAAAACAAAACTACCACCAGTCAAAAGTGGTGTTTCTTTTTGCTATTTGGTTGAACTGACCCCTTAAAATCACAGATACGTGTGGGCATTTAGAGGAAGAATTCATCTGAAAACACATAAATAAATCGACGGTGCACAAATAACATTTTATTCCAGGTTTTACAAACTTTGCTCATTCATCAGGTGAAAACTTCTATTAATTAGGAACAGACAACATTAACTGGCAGACATACCATATCTATCGTCAAACAGGCTTGTATCAGCACTAACTCTAAATATCATGATGTTACAGTTTGTTGACAGCAGAGATCTTTTTTTTTAGATATTTCTGCTGACAACAATACACAAACTTCAACTAAAATCCTGTATTTCAGACCGGAGTGTTAGACAGGAATGTGTGTTTTTTTCCCCCCTCGGTGTTTCTTCCTCATGTGACAGCCGCTGTTTGAACGGCGTCGGTGTTCGGTAGCTGATCTTAAGCTGCATGAACAGGTCACAGATTCACATGTTTTTGTCAGCCTTGAAACCTGAACGCAGCTTTCAACCCCTTCATTGAGTCACCTACCTAAGGCACTTTATAGAGGAAAGCCGGGAAGTACAACAAACCGTAATCAACAAGCTGAGTGTATCCAGCAGGGAGTTAAGTTCAAGTACCTCTCCAAAGAATTTTTCTCCATTTCTTCTGCTTTTTCTGAACAAAAAGGGCTGATTTTTTTCTATTTTGCCAGTGAAGTTTTGGGATTTTTTTTTCTTCTTTCTAAAAGTTGTTGCTATGCAGACGGAGGTGAATTCGATGACATGTTGGTGTAGTTTTTCCGGAAGGTGGTGTGAGGGCGCCATGTTGTTGGTGATGGTGGAACGATGTGTTGCTCTGAAACAGATGTGTTGTTTTTTTTTTTCAGGTTTTGCAGACACTGCAAAAACTCATTTTAACAAGGTGTTTAAATCTTGGAAAGTTTTTTTTTTTTTTTTAAACATGAAAGAAATTGCTCTACTTTTGAAACGTGGTGTAAAATCTTGAGATTTAGTGAGTTTAAATCGAGGAAAATTCTTTTAACAAGCTGAACTGCACTGGAAAGATTTATGTCCTTCACGTGTCCTGATTTTAAAGCTGAATACAAGATGAAATGACTTATTAAAATGAACGTTTTTGCAGTGAGCTGATTCAACAAGCTGCGGCCCCAGTCCCTTTTATCACGTAGCAAAGCTTCCTCAATCTCTGTAGATCCCTATTTCACGCTCCACTTTGTAGAATGATGAAAATTACACGTTTTATGTTTCACACGAGTATGCAAAACCCCCTTCATAAACACCTGCCATGCTTCATGTCTCGCTGATTTCCTCCCTCTGTCATCAGCACTGCTGTGATCTCTGCTGACCCTCCTCCAGCTCTAACAGCAGGATTCACTGACCGCAGTTAAACACGGAGACCGAGCGAAGGGCTCATTAATTCAAACCTGATCTTGAGTACAGCAGAGCGGTGCGTTATGTTTACATGCAGTGAGTTCGCTGGGGTTCGTGGGAAGAAATGTACCCACTGAAAAAAGTAAATCACAGTCCTTTAAATCCACTGATATTTCAACCTGGTTGTGCTGATTTGGATTCTCCGTTCCATGTTTATGTTTTTTTATTTCTCATTTTCCATGAGACTTATTCCAGTGCTCTCACCTGTGTATCAACAATTGTAGAAATTCACATTAAAAGCTTTGTTAAACTAATTAGTGGTCCAGCTGTACCGTACTGCAGTTATTCCAGTGCTTGTAGGTCACAGTTACATCTGTTTTACATGTAAACTGTTTGCAGCAGATGTGGATTATCACAAGTAACTAGGAAATAGTTTCTGCAAAGACAAGATGCTGTTGATATTGGAGTGGCAGCAGGAGTGTCTTTATGAGTGTCTCATAAAGTCCGCAAACACTAGACAGCACTAGGGTTAATGTTGCATTCACTGCATGCCAGCAGAATGGGAACAAGCGGAAAACATCCCATTGTTATAACTTGGGAGCTTTTTTCCAAGATGGTTACCCCCCGCCCCCCAATTTCAGCACTGGAGTCACACCAAATAAATTGAAATGTAGCCCAAATCATATATTGTAATGTAAATAGACATGCTTTATAAGACTGTGCAGTTAATCAAAATTCACTCGCTACAACTCCAGCAACTTAAAAGAACACAAGCAAATGAGGAGAATATATATTCACCGATTTGAAATGCACTGCGAACGCACAAACACTGCAAGAAAAACAAACAAACTGATGAACACAGTTGCAATCAGAAACTAAACAGTTTTCATCCTCGTTCTCATTTTCGAGCATGATTGAAGACTGGTCGAGGTGTTCATCAGTTTGTTTTATGATCCAGAAACTTCTGTTGTGTTGTTGTAGACTTGCAGTGTTTTTGTATTTGCAGTTATTTTATGTCGATTACATTAAAATCACTAAATGTGTTACATAATTTGTATTTTATTCCTTTGTAGCATTTATTTTCTAATTGCTGCTAAAATTCTTCATTTGCATGTATTTTGTCTGTTTACATGGGTTCTCTTAAGTTGCAGTGTGTTGAGCTCTCAGGGCCGCAGTATACAGAGTAGCTTTTAATCTGCTAGAACTAGTATGTATTGCTAATTGCTGGATTTGTTTGATACTGTAGGTTGCAGTGAGTTGCATAGCAAGTTTGTCACATTGATGTTGGCATTTCTTTTTCATTGAGAATCCACCAAACATAACTTTTGAGCATCCAGCCTTAAATATCCTCTTGAAGTTCTGACTCAAAGGGCCACTTCAAAGCAATTTTTTGAGGTGAAAACTAGAGTTTTCGACTATCTTACATCACTGAAACACAGCATACCACATGTAGGCTTTTATTTTTTTTCTGAAAATAGTTTTGCAATAGTAAATTTCTCTATGAGGGGAAATTCTCTTTAGTCTTGCCTCCCGTAAGGTTCATACACAGGTTGGAAAACAGGAGTAAGAATGTTAAAAAGCAAATATTTACCATCATTCCCATTAACTGGTCCCCAGGCTGCATGTAAACATGGTCCCTGACTCCTGATTGGTTGTTATCAGCTTGGGAAGCCACCTAACTTTTTTTTTCTGATCCAAAAACAGCCCAGCAGAACCCAGCCCCACCCTTACCAGCCAAGCAGTACGAGGTGGCCATGAACCGGCAGCAGCGTTACTTCCGCATCCCGTTCATCCGGCCGGGTGACCAGTACAAAGACCCTCAGGGCAAGAAGAAGGGCTGGTGGTACGCTCACTTCGATGGGCCCTGGATCGCCAGGCAGATGGAGCTGCATCCCGATAAACACCCCATCGTGCTGGTGGCAGGTCAGTACAACATGGAGATGTGATGGAAGTATGAAAGGAGAGGGGGAAGGAGGTTGAGAAGGAGGAGGAGGAGGAGGAGGAAAGATCGAGGGAGGGGATTAGAAATTAGATAAGAGGGGGATTGAAGGATTAATTAACAAATGGATGGAAGTATTAAGGCATGAAGATTGAGGATAAGGGAGGGAGCACTGAAAAGAGAAGATCAATGTGTAAAGTTGTTTTTGTGCCTTAAACTGCACGAATTGTAGAAAAGTAACGGATAAAAAACATTTTCATTATCACAAGAAGGAAACCTCTCAGTCAGTTCAGAGTGCAGAATTAGCTGTTAGCTCCAGAGATCCGATCAGAGTCCTGGATTTTATGAAGCAGACGGGACGATTTTACACTGAAACTGCAGGAAGAAACGCTTGTTTTCAGGTCAGCTCAATCTGTTGCTGTGTGTTTAAGGCAGTTTAATAAAAAGTGACGTTTGTTAGATGTTGTGATCAATACTTAAGCGATCAGTTTGTCAGACTCTGTGATCAATACTTTAGCGATCAGTTTGTCAGACTCTGTGATCAATATTTTAACGATCAGTTGTCTGATTGTGTTATCAATGCTTTGGTGATCCGTTTGATGTGTTTTCAGTGTGCGTCACGTTGAATAATAGAACAGGTGATCAGAGTCTCTTGTCACGATCCTGTGTGGCTGATCAATAACACTGTTTAAATCCTGTATTGACATATTTTCTTATGAGTGAAGCTTTATCTGTATACAGTGTATATGTGTATAATTTGAGGATTTTTATACCAAAATGAGTGCATCTGTTTAACCTGTGCTGTTGGTTTGGGACACTCATAGTTCATTTCTCACTACCTGTGGAGCTAGCTTAATGTCATCGCTGCTGCTAGCTGTCGTTTCTCTCTGGAATATATGTAATTTGTCAACCAGCCAGAGCTGACAGATGTCTGTCTAAGGTGGCATGTGGTTTTAAAAAAAAAAGTTTTGGAATAACAATGATACAAATTCGCCTCTAAACTGCAATTTCACTGGTTTACAGCAAGTTACAGCACAGTGCAGAATATGCAGAGTGATGTTTCCCCTGTTGGCCCCGCCCACGAGTTCCTGCTCGGCCCATAGACTTTACATTGTGATGAGGAAAGTTTTACAAATATAAAACCTCCATGGCTCAAAAATTGATAATAGAAAGAGTCATAATTGGCATTGTTTGCAGTTCTACGTGTCCTGTCAACAGTTTTACAGACGTCTCTTTTACAATGGTGGTCTATGGGGAAAATGGCACTTGGGCCGCAGGGGGATTTTTCGCTGCAATACTGTGCGTGACCACTGGGAAAAATTGGCAGCAAGGCTGAGAGGTGGAGCCGTATCCAGCTCTTATAATACATCCCTGGTTATCCATGGCCAGATGATTTCTTGGCTGATAGCAGTGACTTCCTGGAGTCCCGACAGCACAGAATGAAAGACGTAACGATGAAAGAAATTAATAGTGGCAGCAGGGAGAGAGGGAAACAGGGAGTGGTGAAATAGCTGGGAGAGAGGGTTGGAAGGAAAGAGGATGTGAGCAGAAAAAATGGAGCAAAATCAATGAGTTGATCCTCTGACAGCAACAGAAACAAAAGAAATCAAAAGTGGCACTTCGTTGGCAGAGGTTAATAAATGTTCAGGAATTTGACTTTGTGACAGTGCAGCAGATTTATCATCATCATCTCTGGTCGCAATGCACCGTCAGGTGGTTCACAGCGGGGCAGCAATCAAGCATGTGAGGTTTTAGGAGTACTGTGTTGGACATCCAGTATGACTCATCGATCAGGATTTGTGAAGTTTTCCCACGACGGCGCCACATTTCAGCTCTCATTAGAACATGACGGTGACAAATACGCTGCACATACTGACTCAGATTACTTCATATGTAGTGCAAAGAGCATTTCAGACATACAGTTCATAGAAACACAAGATATTTTATCTAGTGTTTCCCCCACTTGGAGACATGTGTAGTGCCCAGTTTTACAACCTGCGCTACAAAACCATAAATAAGAGAAATTCAGTCATGAAATGTAAAAATCCAACTGAAATCCCAAAAGTCATCCCTTGTATTATATGGGCACCCCAGGTTCCCAAAGTAAAAATCCCATTAATTTTCCTACAGACAATATTACGTGACTCACAGTTGGAGCTCTTCTACAGCTTGGTTTGTCATGAAACTCTCCTGGTTAAATCATTAACCCAAAAGACAAACAACTGCATTAGAAAACATAGGCAAGGCAACTTTATTTATATAGCACAGTTCATACTCAGGGCGATTCAAAGTTCTTTACACAGAATTAAATACAAATATAAAAGTTAACTACGACGAGTCAGAATATAACACCAAAATAAAAAAGTCGTTTTGTTCACCCATCTGTGTCGGCATATGTGTGTTGAGTGATAACCTCACGACTCCTACAAGCATATTTTTCTCCTTTTTACTTAGAAGATTACAGTCGTCTGTGGACTGCAGTGTTTTTTTGTGAGATTTAGTTTTATGAAATCACGTCGGCAAACGTGTGATTTAAAAATATGTGGTTGTCAATCTTAAAAAGCTCATATAGTAGTGAAATAGTTGTTGTTTTGGAGCAGCAGTGTTCACCGACAGCAGCGGTATATGGGTGAGTAACTACCTCATATAATACTTGGCTAACACACCGCTGGAACTTGATATCGCCTAGATGCAGACTGTTATTCTGACTGAATTTAAATTGGGATCGTTGAATGTGTTCAGAGAATGAAATATGTAGTCTGCAGAAGTTCAATTGTTCTGTTGTGCACTTTTTACTCAGGATACATAACAGCAAAGTTGGAAATTCACCATTCTTATCAACTGCTTAAAGATACTTTAAATAATTACTCGTCAGATGAAGATTTGACACAATGGATAATATAAAAAGCTTTTAAAATACAACACATTGTTAAAGATGAAACCAGTGGTTTCCAACCTTTTTGGCTTTTGACGTCTTACAAAAAGCAGTGTGTAGTCAGGGTCATATTTCAGCAAAAATCAAAGATTGCAATCTGCAACCTCACCATTAGATGCCACTAAATCCCACACACTGTATCTTTAAGTATCTGAATACTTCTTCCATCACTGTCCCAATTTAATATAATGTTGATTTAATGCTTACATGCTAAACATCAGGTGAAATACAGTATCTCAGCATGCTACAATAAGGATGTTGTCATGCAAAATGTCAGGACATGCTACAGTCACATGTGAGTGAGTGAGTTGAGTTAGCATGCTAACATGCTTAAGTTAGCATGTTAACAGGATGAATGCTAGAGTAAAATGTCTGTGATATATTCAGAAATAAGCAGATAAACTTGATCCTAACATGCTTAACGCCGGAGTGAAATATCTCAAAATGCTACATTTAGAAATCAAACATATTGAATTAATGCTTACTTGCTAAACATCTGGGTAAAATCTCTCAATATGCTACATTTATTAACGTTATCTTTAGCATATTAGCATGGTAACATGCTAAATCTCAGAGTGAAATATCTCAACATGCAACATTTAAGAGTTTAAAAAAATTATGTGCGTATTAGCACAGTAACAAGCTAATAGAGTAACAAAATTGTACACTGGTAGTGCTAAAGATCTAAGAATAACAAAGTTGTATCTTAGTTTTTCAGCCATCCAACATTTTTTTGTGCATTTAATGAACATTATTGGCTCACATGGAGTTAAGAATTAGCTATAAACAGATGATGATTGTAAAGCAGGAAAATACTGTTGTTTGTCAGAATACGACACCCAAATCATTGTTGCCAAAGTGGTTGGAAGAGTTGAAAAAATTGCCGACATATTCCCCGATATTTCCTTGTGGGTCATACTCATTTGCCAACATGAAGTAGCCTTAGAAACCCAGCAAAGAATTTCACTGAAGTCTTTTTGATGTGGAAGAGTTCACTGGGTATTTGCTCAGGTTTGGGGTTCAAATGGAAGTAACATCTGTGCTTGTTGCCATCATTAAAACAAATTGTTCAGTTGATTCCAGCTGACTCTTTATCCCTCAACTCCTCTAGTAAAAGATTAAGGCAGGTTTTGTGACGCTAAACATGTCGTATGTTTTCATTTTACAGGAAAGGACGACATGGAGATGTGCGAGCTGAGTCTGGAGGAGACGGGCCTGTCGAGGAAGAGGGGAGCCGAGATCCTTCCCCGGCAGTTCGAGGAGATCTGGGAACGCTGTGGCGGGATCCAGTATCTCCGCAGCGCCATCGAGAGCCGGCAGGCGCGACCCACCTACGCCACGGCCATGCTGCAGAGCATGTTCAAGTGAGGGAGCCCGGGGCCGGGGCCTCTCGCTGCAAACAAAGGGACGAATGCACCAGCTACCTAACACAGATGGCGTCTGAGCACACTGCACCAGGTTCTGACTGTAGGGCATTCACGTGAACAGCGATTTTTCTCAATTGTCCTTTTGTTTTTCTTTTGTTTTTTGTTCTTGCTGGCTTTCAGTTCCTCAAAGGGGAGCAAGGGGAGGGAAGTTTTGCATTGAACCCTATGCAGAAATCATACTAAATGATTACATCCAGTTGTTTTCCAAGGAATTCTGTTCTCTGTAACATTTCTGCACGTCTTAACTACGAGGCCTTAATACTACTTTAACAGGGTTTAATTGCCGTAAGTAGGACTTCTTTTTTTTCTTTTCTTTTTTTTGGTGTTCAAAGCTGCCTCCCCCATACAAGAAAACTTTAAATTCCTCTGTAATTATGCATTCCTGATTATTACACTGAAGTCTCACTGGTGTGTTGCTTCCATCTTAACAGCTAGCTGGTGATCCCTCTCCGACTTAAAACCTGCTGTTTACATTGTCTTCATGCGGTTCTTACAGGGCAAAAAACTTGCACAAGGAGTTCAGCTCTCACCGTGAGGCAGTGCTGCATGAGTGTCAGATTATTCCTCGTGACTGCACTCGTAATTCAGTCAAATATTTGCTAATACTTACTTTTTTATTTTACCTTTTGTCTGTCGAACCGAATGTAACTTGAGACCTCGTTGATTTGTTCATGTAGTGATTCCTCTTTTCTCCTCATCATGTGTGATTAAATGTGTAAAGCTAATGAGAAAGGTCCAAAAATGTTTGAGGCTGAGACCATAGATGGCTCTGTAAAGCCATCGTTGGGGTTTTTTTTTGTTTTTTTGTTTTTTTGTGGCCAGAGAAGTAATTCAGCTCTGTGATTAGTTTTTGTCAAGCAAAGCAGAAAATGTGAATTAATTATGCAACTGCTGAGATGCACCTCTACGTGGGATGTTTGAGAGCAGATCAGCACTGCAAAAGAAATATCTTCAATAAGTCATTTATACCATCTTTAGGTTTAAAATTTGATCTTTTTACATGATGAAACATAATTTGCCAACACAGTGATTCCCAAGGTAGTTTCACATGTATTCGCTGACGCTAACTTGAAAAAAAAAGTTTAAAAAATCACTTCATTTGGCTGTTTGATGAATAAAGTCACTTGATTCCAGAACATGTTTAAAAATTTGTATTATCTCTTGTCGGATTCATTCAGTCGGACATTTTTTCTGCTGTGTAAGAGCTTATCGGGCACGTCATTAACTCTGTACGACGCACTGGTACTCATCTTTGAACTGGAACCTTCAGACAACACTGAATATTTTCTATACAGCAAGTACAGTATGTGAAGCCAACAGTGATACTCCAACTGGAATGTAAAAGTTTATTTTTTGAAAGAACAGTTTCTACTTCAGTGGCTTGGGCATGTGTGAGATTGTCAAGAGAAGCAATAAATCACGCAAACTAAGCTAAAACGACCTTTGCCTTGTACATAAGAATTTTCAAGACAATCTGTTATGACGTCACACCTGCTCTTGTTCACCTGAGGCTGCCGAGTTTGTTCCTGCGCTTTCTATTTTCTGTGATGCTCTGCACAACACAAAGGTGACTTGGATTGTCTGAAAGCATGAATACTTGTCTTGTCGCAAAGTAGCTTATCCCCTTTACAAATGGCATTAACATGCAGGTGAGCTGGCTTAAAATCAATGAACGGATGCACCCAAGATACACAAGGTCTGATAGTCCTGCAAACAGTGACAGCAAAGACAGAAAACTTTGTCTGGGCAATCTGCAGGTTAAAATATGTCAGTTATATTATACCTAGACCTCTAAAAAAACTCTTTTCATCCAAATTTAGCCCCTACATCAGATGTACTGTAGTAAAGGAACTGGATACTAGACTCAAAGATGGCGCCCACTCCCTCAATTGAAAATTGTTTGCCTTGCACATAAGCCAAAAAAAAAGTTTTCCAGCTACCAGGGTTGCCTTTGCATTGTGCAGCCCACTGCACATGCTCATTAGCCTTGACCCGTAGACTTTACATTGGGATGACGTCACAAACTTTAAAAATCTCTTGTGTAGTTTTATGAATATAAAACCTTCACGGATTCAAAATTCATAATACGAACAGTATTATTTTTAGTTTAAGGTGTCCTGTCAACAGTTTTACAGATGTCTCTTTTGTAATGTTTTTTTTTTGCTTTGCTGCAATACCGTGAGCGGCCACTAGGAAAAATAGGCAGCGCTGTAATATATCCAGGCTCTCCACAGCTGACATATTTAAGCCACATTTTTCAGTCTTCCACCTCGTACCTGTTAAATAGAACACGTTCGCTTCAACTTTAATCAGTTCAGCTGTCTACACAGACCGTTTAACAGCTCGCTCTTTACATGCGTAACTGCAACCTAAAGCATGTTTTTAAGGCTTCAGCCAATGATTTATATTTGGCTATAAAACACTGTTAAAACACTTTGAAGTACATAAGGATACACATGGTGTGAGACCTGATAAAAGGACTTCAATAGCCATAAAAATATTTTTACTTTTTTAGGCAGCTGTCTAACTTGCATTAGACTAGTTTAAGAGCAAAGTTTTCCTGAAACCTGCTTCAAGGCTGACTGTCATTGTCGCTGTGATCATTTGCTGTTGTTACGACAGACCAGTAACACTTTTTTCTGACAAACAACATTCAAATATCACTGCTTTTTACTCTGATAAAGATGCATTTCCTCACCTCAACATGAAACGTCGCTGTTCTCTCGCTGGTTTTTCTTTTGATTTGCTGTTTTCTGCTCTTGCTGGCACTACATCTGACATCAAATAGTGACACTGAAGGAAAAAAACCCTGAATTTCAATGATTTGAACTGCATTTTAAACCTGATTCCCTGATTGATTTGATTGTGATTCCTTTGCTTAAAGCATAAATCAAATGTGCCCCAAATACATCAACAAAACTTACAAAAACAGAAATTACGTTTGATTTACACAGTCAGGAAAATCATGAAAAATCAAACAAGACAAACGTTAAGAAATCTGGATCTTGTTTGAACTCTGTATGGATGCACGTTAATGCCAAGTGTGAAGAGGCTGTTGCAACATTCTGAGCTTTGCCCATAATTGAGACCTCATTACTGGTTTAACACCGGAGCGATGGCCTGGAAATGTACAAGAAAATGTCCTGCGTTTGCTTCGATCTGTTTCTCTCCACACATTACAATCATTCCTCGGGAAGCACTGCCTTTCTCCACTGTCATTTTTCTAACGCTGATCTCTCTAACAGACGAATAAATGCATTCCATGTTTCACTCACCTCTGCTCTTTCTTTGACTTCGTTTGCGTCTCATGAACAACTCGATGCTGCTGTCAGACAAAAACAAAATTTCTGCAAAAAGTATGTTTTTAAAAAAAAAAAAAAAATGAAGAAAATGCTTTGTCTTATTCAACAGTTTGTATTTGCTATTAATCATGAAACAGAACACATAAATGACAATTTAACATTTTACATAAGAAAAGAAAAATTGGGTTTTTTCCCCCCCCAGAAGCAGCGACAAACATCAGTATATCTGTTGACTCAGAAAGATAAGTTGACTGTTTATATGAACTGTACAAGAGAATATGACGACGACGTGTGAGATCTTCTAAGTCATGAAAAGGTTGCATTTACACAAGATGTAACTTCACATTCAGACTGTTTTCAACCTTTCAAAGAGAAGGTACTTGTGAATGAAACGTAGCTAAACCTGAGCCAAAGATGAGATTTAAGAGTCGGATATACGCCAAAAGGGACGGCGGATTAGCAATCAGATCTTTTTTAAATTACCTCACATCCAATACATTACAGCCCTTATAGTGGCCAAAGTTGAAGTTTGATCCCAAAAATACGCTGAATACTTTCACAACAAACAGCCAGTAGCATTCTGGCAATCACAGGACGCTCAGGTTTTGCTAGTTTCCAGTTAATCTTGTGCATCTCTGAGTTTCCAGATCATACAAAGACCTAAAAAATCTAGAGCACTGCAGAAAATAATTACCCCTCATGTCCACTGGATGCGGCTACATCACTTCCTGGTTGTGACATCCCTGCCGTGGTTTGAATGTCCACTGGAAGACTTCAAGTCAGATGTGTAGACATGTTTTTATGTTTTACAAACATAGCAGAGCTCTTGTGTTGGATTATATATTGCACAGGTGTTCCTAATAAAGTGCTCAGTGTGTGTACATTCCCAAATAAATTTTCAGTTTCAGACCTGATATGTTAAGATGACGAAGGACAGAAAGGAGGGGACACACAGGTGAGAATGGCAGTGGGGTGTGTCCGTCGTCATTGCAACTGAGCTGAAAAGCACCGCAGTCACATCCAGTGGACAGTGGAGGTCAAACAGTGTACAGACACCAGGAGGGCTGTTTCACAAAGTCTATTTGAGAGCACTACTCACAAACATCAGTGGTGTCATGTTTAACCAAAGCTCGTCCCTCACAAACAGCAGATACATTCTCAAAGTCCTACTAGTTTCTTGCACACTTATACATGGGAATCCAATAATGTTGTTGGTTTTGATTAGTGAAATGTGTCAAAATTAATGCAAGAGGAACTTACCTCATGGTGCAGTTTTGGTGAAATGGG
This sequence comes from Thunnus maccoyii, assembly GCF_910596095.1. Classification (NCBI taxonomy): domain Eukaryota; kingdom Metazoa; phylum Chordata; class Actinopteri; order Scombriformes; family Scombridae; genus Thunnus; species Thunnus maccoyii. Next base: position 7,221,017 of record NC_056549.1, on the reverse strand, counting down.
CCCCAGGTTGTTAGAAAATACATTTTTTCGGTTGTTTACAATTGGACATAGTCCACAGATTTCTAATGAGCTGTTATGTAAGATGATAATTCTCCTCATTTTATGCTCTAGATCAATGGTTTCCAGCCTTTTTAGCTTGTGACGCTTTAAATTAAGTGAATTAATGGCCCTTCGAAAGGTAACGATTTCTATGAGCTGTGAGCACGTCAAGCAAACAAAGTGAGATTGATTAATTATAATTTAATTTTTACTGGCCTTGAGAGGTAAAAAAAATCTATCCAGTATTTTGCAGACACAAGCAAAGATAAATGTCCTAAAATAAATAAATAAATAAATAAATAAATAACTGGATTTTATGGAGCAGAAATGTGTTAAAAACATGTTTTGCAGGTTGGGAACCACTGTCTGAGTGTCCCTTTGCAACACATACAAAGTGATACTTATCTCCAGTCCCAGTATATATGAGGTTCAGGTGTCCAGAAGGGTGAGCAACATGCATGTATTGTTTAGCTTGCAAGGCGTATCGGAAAATAATGAAATGGAGGCCAGTGGAGAGGTTGTGGATCAACAAACGGATATCTGATGTGAGGTTCCTTTACCTTCTATATCTGACAGATTGTTTTCTCATCATTTCAAATCACATCCTGTGTATTTTTAAACAACCTATTCACTACAGAAACACTAACTGAGTCAGCAGACGTGTACAAAAACAGTCCAGGGTCGATCAATATCCGCCCGATCGATGCTGCAGAGTCGTCCGTTGAGCTCCTCTTCATCACGCAGCTGTGGACGAAGGTTGTCCGGCAGTTTTAAAGTGGCCTAAATGTCTGGTTTTTTTCCCCCAGAAGGGAGATCGTCCTCTGATATGACGCTCAGAGCTCTGAGGAGAAGCGTACAGTTTGTCCCGCCTGTAACCTCTTCAGCTCATGGTCATCTGTGATTTTTTTTTTTTTTAATCCCAACATGTGAGGCCTTGACGAGTCCCGAGTTCCTGCTGCTGAGTCCTGTTTCATCGAGTCTGCGGGGGAACGAGACTGATATTAAAAGGGTGGCTCCACTGATTTTACATGTTGAAGTCAGTTTACGAGTCATGGGGAGTACTACGCTATCTCTGGATGCAGTTGTATGAGAAAATAACCCTGATGATATCATAGTGATGTCACCAGGGATATCTCAGCTTGTGCCTAGACGCTACAGAAAGGAAGTCTACGTTACAGACGGGGTGTGAAGTTTAAAAACGTGGGCTGGAAGGATCTAATGGAAGTTTGTCGTATTCTCCCATGTGTTTCCTGTGTTTCTAGTCCCCTGTTTGTCTCCCCATGTGTCTGTCTGTGTGTGTGTGTTTGTGTGTGTTAGTGGCAGCCACGGCTCCTCCTTCCTCTGGCTTCTCTCTGATTACTGCTGATTCACAGCACCTGCTCTAATCAGCACACCTGCCATCCATCATCTCATCAGCTTGACAGTACATCTTCCCCGGATCATCTGCCGCTCTTCACCAGATCGTTCAGCCTGCTGCAGCGGTCACATGCTCTCTGCCGCTCAGTCTTTTTTAATTGAGTTATTTCCTCGTGTTCGATACTTTGTGTGCTAGCGTTAATTCTCCTCTGCTGTCAGGATCGTCACCACCTGGTTACCTCTGCCTGGCTGCAGATCAGCCTGCTGCCCACACTAACTCCCTCTGACCCACCTCAGTATACTCCTGTTAGACTGACTCTGTCTGGCCCCCCACCATCACCATTCTACCTGCTCACCTGCCTCATCCCCTGTGTTGCAATGAATCCCTTTCCACATATAATATTCAACTGTCTCCTAGTCTGCATTTTCGTCCACTCACACCTAGAGAGTTAGAGTTAGCTAGAGACTTGAAGTCAGGATATCTCAGCCTCTGCTGCTTCCATTTCTTTTTGCAAATCTTTCTCTTATACGTCCCCCAACCAAGCGAGCGCACTCCTTTTGATAATTTCAAAAATTCAGAACAGGAGTTGAGTAGCTGTCCACATGAATTGCCGAACTGTTTCTTCTGCACATTATGTTTGTATATTCACCAATATTCATTTTTGTGTACTGCACCATGATGCAATAAATTGCTTTTCTATCCTGACGATAAGAACACGCTGCAAGTAAAACTCCACATTTTGGCCTAAAAATGTCAATGGAAAATGTTAAACACTATATTGGTTGAAATTCAAAGGATCTGTCTTCTTTTCATGGTTTGGTTTATAAGTTATACAAGTATAACATTGTACTCATAAAGTTAATTGCCGGGATCTGGGAACACAACAACATTGCTCCAACAAAGTCTGGTTTAGATAAACTGGTTTGTTTACAACCTGTGTGATGGTTTTTCTTAACACTTTTATTTTGGGACTAAAATTGAAAGTGAACACACCCGACATGTCGCTAAGAATCTGTCATTGGACAGAAAAACTGCACGCACACAACTACAGTAGCTACAGTAGCTCAAAGTTTAAAAAAAGAATTGTCTGTAAGCTGTAATGGATGTTTACAACAAACAGTTTGGGGTCTTAATTTTACCATTCGCCTTTGTTTTCTGTTCAAAATAATGTTGACTTCTTTTTTAATGATGTCAGCATGTTCCCAGATCTAACAAATTACCTTTTTAATCAGTAAAATGTTGTTATTATTACTGATAGAAACAACTACCAAACCTACAAAATTAACATCCAGGTTGTAATAAACTGAGTTATATATTAACATCACATATTTCTGTCATGACACAATATTTTGAATCTTGTGTTAACATCTCTGACAAATGGTGATTGTGGATTGTGAAATTTTAGAAAGATTCATAAAATAATTTATAGAATAATCATTCAAAAACACTTGTGGGCTCTCCAAATATCAGAAAGATATTGAGATATATGAGACAGTTTGGGTTTCTCGCAGCATCTAATAAAAGAGGCACCTGCTTCCCCTCCACTAATGTCTGAGGAAATACTGTAATTACATTTTTATGAAACATAATGTTTCATAATTATATCACGCTTCAGGGAAACCAAGCAGTGAAGCTACAGTACTTCACGCCGCAAAAGCCACGTATTTAATAAGTGAGTCATCTGGTAACCACGCTGATAACGAGATAAGATGCGTCAGGATCTGACTCATTAAACTCAGGTGTCAGTGGTTGATTGATCGCATTGATTGAGTTTTTACATGTTGGGAATAGTAAAACAAAAAGCTCAATCATGTGCTAATTTCTGAGGAAAAAAAGGGGGAAAACCCTGCAGTTAGTTGAGTTTTTCTAGCAATTTCTAGAAAACTGCTCTGAACCAGTGTTGCTGTTTTCTTTCCTGCAGACAAGTTTTACATTTTTACATGTTAAGCTCCAGGTTACACTAGCAATTGATTGAATTAAGATTGAACACTGCCTCTATTTTTCCTAGAAAATTATGTGGTACTTTCCAGGAAATTATTAGGAATTTACAGACTTGCAAAGTAAAGTGCTATCAATGTTCTCTGTCTTGTAAATTTGGATCCAAACTGCGTCTTTCTCCCTTAAACTGTATCACTGGAAGCAGTTTATCTTCAATTTCTCTCTTTTCATTTACATGGTTCAGCTGTGCAGCTGCAACTTCAGGGCTTCAAAGTCTCTTCCTGAATGTGTCACAGAGTAATTCAGGGGCCAACAGAGTAAATAGAATAAAGATACTGTACCACAGTGTGATTTGTGTAAAGGTGGACAACCCCAGTAGCGACTACAACGCATCAAATGTGTTTGTTCAGAGCAGAAAAGCTAGCGAGACGTCCCTCTCTGAAGCTCCCTCGCAGCTCAGACCACAAAAGAGGATCACTGAGAAGCAGACTAATCACCCCGAGGTGAGACGTGGACACGGGACAAATCCTAGTGTTTACCCGTCAACGGTGGTTTCTTGATGTTCAGTCCCCCTCCATCCTTTAGGAGGTTTAATTACTCACCATTCAGCTCTGTGTCTGCTTAAACACACAGCTGATGTAAACCAATTTGGGATCTGACTAGCAGGATGGATTACTGCCCAGCAATCTGTCTAAATAAAATGATCATTGGAGGATGATGGTGTGCACATGTTTGTTTTTGGGTTTGGATTTAATTTCCACATCTGTGCAACGTACAAACTTTGGGGTTTTCTCTGGATCATCTGATAACACTATCACCTTACTCACCTCTAATTTATACAGCCAGGCCTTGCTGAGTGTGCATGGTAGTTTTAACCAGCAGTAACACATGATTGCGGGTTGTGGGATTGTGGGATTTAACCAGAACAACCTCGCTCCTGGCGACGAGCCCCCTTACCTTTTGTAGTATTCTCAGGTGCCGTCCAATCCCGATATATATTTCTTAACTGGCGAGGCCTGGGAGAGAATATCTGCCTTTGTGTCTGTAAAAAGAGAAAAATGAAGCAGGTATGAAAATGAACTGCAACTACAGTAATTCTGCATATGTGCTGCGACAGGAGTGCACCATGAAGCCAGCGGGAGGACTCTCTTATCTCTCTGTCTGAAAGAGATTCAGGGAGCAGACACCAGTGGAGACCTGCAGCAGACCGCAAATGTGCTGAAATACAAAAGAGCAGAAGAGAACAGAGGCTGTGGGGGGAAAAAAAAACCTCCCAACAGGGAAATCACCTATGTGAAAATACACAGACAATATACCTCAAGGTATCCTTTATTGTTTTAGTCCTCTGTCAAGCACCACATGTCTAACATATGTTCACCATCCCCGACTGATCTAAAGCTTTTCATTCAGATTTATCTTCACACAATGAAACAGTCCCTTCTGCATCACTGAGTTTAAAAAAAAACAAGCTGACACTCGGCTCCTGTGAGGATGAAGCCTCAGCACAGTTAACATTTTCATTTTACACTGTTTTATCGTGCATTATTTGCAATAAACAAGCAGGTGGAGCCTTAAAACATGTTTAGTGTCTTTCTGGAGGCCGTTTTCACTTCACACTGCTGCTCAGATCAAACATGAAACCTTCTGATATCAGATCACAGGAGGTAATTCAAGTGTAAACACTCGCTTGTCTTTCATGGACTGATAAAACACTTGGTTGGTCTGGTGGCTGCAGCAGACAAAACTGTTTCTTAAAAACACGGTTTCTTAAGAGTGTCTAACAACTAAGATGATCAGAGAGTCTATCTTATGAACCTTAAGCTTAAACCTGCAGTGCTGAACTTTTACATATAAATGAACAGCCGTTACATTCAAGCCCTGCCAAACAAGTTCAGACGATGCTGATAAAGCCTTTCGCCACCAGGTAAATCTCTCTGTACTTCACAGTATACAGAGTTTTTAATCTGGTGTCGGGTTTGACATTCCCATGCTGGCCATGCTCTATGGGCAAAACATGCGCACGAGAGACTTCTGCTGGTTGAGCAGCTAACTTCTAGTTAGCTCATTGTTAACCTGAATGAGGATAAAATAATTAATCATCTTCTAGACTTTCTAAATGTTATCGAACTGAATACATCAAATTCTGATAATGAAACCAGTCATTTTGTGAGGGTTGTGTGACGCTCAAAACAATTTATCCACCGTTTAACAGCCACAACAGTAGCAACAGAGTAGGCTACAGCAGAGCCTATGATGTAAGCATGTGTCAACAGTGTTTTGTAATTACTCTCACTGCCAGAAGGCAGAGACAAGAGTCCGCACTCAAGCTTTAAGAGGTGTTTCTGAAAAACAACACAATTTAAACCGCTTTTAGAAATTATTGTAGATTAACGAGTGGCTCCTATGCCACTTTGGGGCAGCGGAGACGAGCAGTGAACACAACAGTGACATATCATCAGCTTTGAAGTTGATATGTTGAACTGTTCAACTTGAACAGTTGATTATTTCCACATCCAGCAGTTACGGAGCAACGTTATCATTCATTTGGAGTCGTGTTTCTGTCCACCTGGTGAATATAAGTCCAATACTCTTTTAGGTTCGTTTTGCTCTCTACCAACTCCTGAGGGAAATATCTGGCTCTTTAGCTGCTAAATGCTCCACTATGTTCACCAGCTAGTCTACAGCTAACTGTGTCTGTTTGCAGTTTGGTGCTGAGCAGGTAGTGTACAGTGGCTTTTTAGAGAAAAACAACACTATGAGAGCACTGAGAGTGAACCAAAACAGTAAAGTTGCAGCCGGACAGCTAAACAATGAGCTGAATTCACTATAACGCTCTGTAAAGCCAAGGGGAGCTGCAGAGTCACTGATAATTCTCCGTAGGTTCATCACTGCGAGCCACAACCAACACATTACATACTTTGTTGAAGGACTGTCCGTTATTCATATGAATTGTGTGAAAAATTCTGTGTGGGATCAAACAGGCCAATTTTGGAGAAGTGAAACCAGAATCTTGTAATCAAAACAATTCTCCTTAACATTAAATTCAAAAAACCTGGCTGGACCTCACTAACCTGATGCACCAGATGGTCTATTACACAGAATCATCTGCAAAGTTGTCCTTCAAAACTGTTTGGAAAAGGGAAGGCACTTTCAAAAAATACTTGGCAGGTGACTGAATGAACCATCTGTCTATCACGTCTATTACCATCTTACCTTGCGAGCAGCTGGATACGCAAGATCACACAAGAATCCTCACGGGGACCCTGACTGGTACGAACCACCGGTGGTTCACACATTAGCAGTTTGCAGCAAATGTAAAAACAATATTTTAAGATTATCACTTTAAAACCTGTAAAACCTATAAAAATCTATTAGCCATACCAACCTTCAGCCAGCCAGTAAATTGTATTACAGATAGACTTTATGACTCTACTGTAGCACTAAAGACACATGACTAACAACTTAGAAACCTGTCTGTTACACCAACACTAACATGGGCGAGAACCAAACTAAAACAAATCTCTGTCGGTAAGCCAACACGCGTGTGCTGCCGTGTGCTGCAGGATAAAAACGTGACCTGGAGTACCAGGGGCAAAGGTAAAGGACAAATACCTAAACAACAGCATTTGGAGTAGAAAACTACTGAAGGAGCTTCCCTCAGTAAGTTTTCAGGGAATCTTTTGATTAACAAGCTTTTATCTCGCACCAAAATGAATTGGTTGCTTCTTCCACCGACTCTCTGTGCTGTCAAGCGGCCAAATAAGATTAAAAGGAATGTGCAGCTCTGCAGTATTAACCTTCTGGGTTCTGTTCAGTGTTGACTGCTTTTTTCTGTTTCTCTGTCCTGTTCTTGGCAGGTCTGGATGCAGGATTAGTCCAAACAGGGTTCAGTGTTAATGAAAGGTGGCAAATCCAAGACAGACAGCAGGGGGACGACTGCAACCCCCAAAGAACCCCTCCAATCCCCCAGACGAGACAGAAAATCTGCTGATACTTTAAATTTCACAGTGGAAACCAGCTGCAGTTTTTTTCCACTGCTGGTACATGTAGGATTGATCAAATATTCACACGGAGTAAACCCCGGTGGTTTCAGTTTGAAGAAAAATTACTCAACTTAACTGCTACCACATACACACACACGCGAGTGAAGACATTCAGTGTATCGACTAAATGTCAGTAAATTAAATGTCTAACGTTGCTTTAGGTGATTTCAAGTCATCCTCATCGTTTGCAGCCACTAGCATGCAAATCTGCTCTTTTCACTCTGCTCTGTTAGTGTCCTTTACTGTAGAGTAGTTATTTAAAGACACTTGAATTCGTGCCGAACAAGGAACCAAGTTGATATTCCTAAAAAGATATATTTTACTGTCATTTTATGTAAATCTTTTTGGGATAAAAATACATCGACAGAAAGCATTTTCTAACTGTCAGATAAAAACTGTGTCTCTGAAATGTTAGTTAGTAAGGAATGAAAAACAGTTTTGCTTGACAGCCATTCATCTTTTTTTAAATTTACCTTATTGGTTATGAAAAAGATTAATTTACATGTACTGTAAAATCACATAATTAAAAAAAAATGATTTCATGTTGTTCATGGTGCAAGTTTTGAGACACAGCAGCTTTATTAAAGGCATCAAAGCTGTAAGCTGTTGGTTTGTTCTGGGCTGAATCAATGGATGAGTCCATAAACTTGTTGGATCGGTTTCTTTTCACACAGAAGAAACATTAAGTGAACCAAAATCCATCATTAAAAACCAGGTTAGAGCGTTCTCTCATCTCATTGGTCAGATTATATCATGAGAGAAATGTACTTTGTCATTAGTCCATTTTGTACCTTTATTCATTCTCCGGCTAGCTGTTAGCAACTGTTGAGTTCACTCAAACTTGCTGCCTTGTAGTCAGTCAGATGGAGGTCGGATCACATTGCCACCGCAAACAAATTCCAGAATTTGTTTATGAGTGGACTGAGACCACTTCCTCTAAAGTGTCTCTGTGCTGTGGTTTTGACTGAAGTATGTTCAGATCTGCCCAAACGAATCGTACCAAAGAGGAAAACCAACCAGACTGACATTCAACCGGACTAAACTACGCAGGTTTGAAAACAGCCTAAAGCTTGGTAGAGAGCATCCAGATTCAGCCCAGTTTTAACCACAAATTGGTCAACTCCAACTGATTTTAGAATCGGGCTGAATTTCTGCCAGATTGGTTGTCATTTTATGTGCGGTTTGAGGTCATGACGCCTGATTAAACATCTGAACGATCAATGATCTGTTGGATATCTGGCATTTCTTGCAGTACATAAGTATAACAAACCAGAGAATGCATTATGTGGATAGAATCTACTGTGACAAACTTAATCAAGCTTTTGGGTTGTTTCTGTACAAACTGAAGCGGCTAAAAGTAAAACTGACTTTCTCTTTGCTGCATACTCAAAATTGTTGTAAACAATCTTGTTTGAAGGGAACTTTATTGAAATTGTCAAAGGATTGAGTGAGTGGCAGTAAAGCGCTGCAAGACATCCAGTCTGCTGGAAATCCATACGAAGAAGAAGACCCTATTCATGTGTAGTGTGAGTTAACACAACATACACGATCAATAAAAAACGCAGTGTATGCCCACCTTTATGCACCATCCAAATCAAAATCTCAACAAACTATGAGCCAGATTGAAAAAAAAACCAGAATAATGATGGTCCCCAGGAGAAGACTCCTAATGATTTTGCTGACAGCGCCACCATCAAGCCACATTTTCCGCAATATCTAAATGCAAATCTTGTTGAGACTTTATATTGCAGTTTGTTGTTATTGTTGTTGTTGTATTGGGGGTTCATTAGTTCATACAGGTGTTCATGATATTGCACTCAGCCTGATAACCTCAGTAGCATCTCATCAGAGGCTAAATAATGATTCAGAAAATGAAATTGTTCCTGTCTGAGAGTCCAACAGGTCTGAAATGATAATAAGAATGTAACCTAAAAATATCTCTCCAAAAGGTTGAGATGATGGGAAATTAATGCCTCAACAGAAAAATCTCTGTCATGAGCTGAGGTGCTAAAGTCTAACAAGGTTGAAATTAGATTTTTCTGGCAGTAGAAAAGAGCAGCAACTGTGAGCCAGGAGTTAATAAAAGAGATGCTTTCTCTCCGTTAAAAATCAACTTAGCATTGATTTACAGTGGTGACTTCTGGAGATGTGAGAGAAAGATTTGTCTGTATGTGAGAGTTGAACTGTAGCACAGGGGAGTGAACACAAAAAAAGACAAACAGAGGACAAAGAAAAGAACAAAGAGTACATAAAAGTGTAGCTTTTTGTTTCTTTGCTGACCTCTAAATGTGTTCAAACTGGGCCTGAAGTGAAATTTAGCACACAAAGTGAACAGAAAGTGGACGTGAAAAGACTGAGACTGACGCAATTTGAGGAAAAGATTTGTTTGATCCTTAAAATGTCAGAAAAGTTGTGAAAATTGCCCTTCACAATCTCCTGATGCCCCAGCTGTTATCTCCAAATCCAACCAACAGTACCAAACCAAATCATTCAATCAGCAAATATTAACATTGGAGAAGCTGGAGCCATTGAATTTTGGCCATTTTGTCTTAAAAAACCAATGAACTATACAAATCGTTTGATACATTTTCTTTTGATTGATCAGAGTAATTGATTAATTGACTAAACATTTCATATATAGTTTAGAAAAACGGAGAAACCAGAAGGAAATGATAGAAACTACTGGGGGTCCAGGTAAGCTTTGAGCTGTCACACAAACTGCCTTTGTTACCAAGCTAAAAATGTGCTTTTGTTAGGTGAAAAATTAGAAAAAAGTACTTTACAAACACAATTTTCTAAGGGTGTTAAGTTATTTTTTAAAAGACACTCCTTAGGAGCCACAGTGGTCTGCTCTGTGGTCAAAAACATTCAGTGAGTTTATTCAGAGATAAATCTGGTGATATTCTGTATTTTTCTTATTGTTAACAAATCCCATGAAAAGTCCAAAACCAACAATGAATCGATCTAACAAGTTGTTATTGCTATATCTTATTCCTCTGTGCCCAGACCTCCATTGTTGAACAAAAACTATTAAAAACACATCAATGATCCACACAGCTGCACTGGGTGACATGTTCCTTCATCACCATGAACACAAACTGTAGTTTATTTTGACACAATCCCACATACGACGTCCTGCTGCTGCCAGAAATACTCACTAGAGCACCAGATGTGGATTCATCTGCTACTGAAAATAGTCCCCAACAAATGCACTATCCAAGGTTGAATCAAGGGCAACTGGACTTGGTTGAAAATACCTGGGGATGTTTCACCTCTCTCATACAAGGGTACATTCCTCACTGCATTGGACTGCACAAACTAGATTGCTTTTCTTGTGTTTGGGTGTGGGGTCTTTTGGATGGGTCAGTCTTAGTGTGTTGCTGGGTTTGAAAAACACAGGGATGCAGTGTTTGTTGAAAATCCTCCTGAGTTTCTCAGATACTCCAGACACATAAGGAATGACAATGTTGTTGCGTTTATTCTTCTTTTCTTCACCACCTGCAGTGTTCATATTCTTCCTGGATCTTGTGGCTGTTTTCACAAAGGTCCAGTATCCACAAGCTTTAAGAAAAGCAATCTCGTACGTGCACAAACTCGTATATCAGGGAAACTAAACAACCATTAAGCACACAAATGGCTCAACGCAGGAGGGCCTGCTCCGCAGATCAAGACTCAGCGGTTTACCTACACCAAGATAAGATAAAGATAAGGGTCACTCTTTCAAGGACAACAATGTACATATTTTGGTTAGGGAACAAAGATGGTTTGAAAGAGGCGTGAAGGCCATCTACGTCGAAGTAGGGAAACCATCTCTCAACAGGGGGGAGAGGTATACAACACCCTTCTCAGGAGACAACCATTCACATTTGGCCTCATGTGACACCTCCAACGACTGTCATTTACACTTGGCCCCAGCTGACTCCAACGACTCCAACGACTCTTAACGACTTTTACTACAACAGCCAGGAGCACTAACGAACCCAGTGGTATCAGTGACCTTGAAAACGACCCCACAGAGATTAAAAACCTGGGACTCCACACCAGTCAGTTAGAACTGAAGAAGCCCTTTGGATGAGATGCAACAAGTACCTTCAACCAAGTCCAGTTGCCCTTCAGTTCAACGCTCCTTGGATAACCATGACCTCGATGATTGAGACAACATACGCACTATTTCCTTCTGTTTGAGTGACATTTGTAAAAACTACAGTGGCCAGTGAAACTATATGTTTGTGAGGTGTTTTTAAAGATGCATGTCTCCAGTAAGAAACAATGACCTTGGAGCTGAGAGCCACAGACAGAGTGGAGAAGTCAGAAAGCATCGAGAGACAGACTAACAAATTGTTGGTTTTGGTCTTTTCATGGGGTTTAATCGAGTATAAAACTCGCCTTATCCTTAAAGTCTTTCAACCCTGTCGACCAAACTTTCTGAATGTAAACAAAGTCTCCTTGTCTATACGCGTCACAGTCTGGAAAGTGCTGTGGCTCCCTAAAGGGCAATTTATGAAACAGTCCAAGCAACAACTTTTAATTCAGTTAAAGTTTCATAATTGAATAAAATCTCCGGAGGACAAAAAGCTTTGTGAGTGAACTGACACACAATTAATGAACCACAATATTAATTAAGCTTTTGGACAATATGAGCTTTTGATGAATGCACCGATATTGTTTAATCAAGGCTGTGGATAGGCAAAATTAAAAACTTTTCACTTTGCCGTTGACACTTGCCAATCAACAAGGTCTTTGTCAGTGCAACGCCTACTTTTAGGATAAAATTCATCCACCTAAAGCTTTGTGTGAGTAAATCCAGGGGTTGCTGTCAATTATTTTTCCAGGTAAATACTAGTCTGTAAAATAAAAAAATAGTGAAAAGATGTGCATTGCAACTTCCCAGAGCCCAAAGTGACATCTTAATATGTTTTATTTTGTTCAACCAACAGTCCAAAACCCAAAGATGAAAGTTTCCAATGATATGACACAGAAAAGCAGCAAATCCTCACATCTGAGAGGTTGCAGCTAGAGAATGTTTGGAATTTTTTTCATTATATTTGCTTTTGCTCATCGTTTCAGCTCTAGTTGTTTTGTGGCAGATGGTTTTACTGACTAAAGAGACACGATTTCTAATGTGGATCTTTATCTTGAACAACAACAACATCCTGTAAGTTTCTACCTAGAAGATTGTTTGGGCCAAACCTTTTCTTGCCAAACATCAGTGCCTTTCTAAAGGGTATTTTGTGAGGATACAACCAAACCTGCTGAGCCACAGTTGCCTCGATCAGCCTAAATTCTGAGGGTGCAAGTACCAAACTCATCCGTTAGGCTCGACCTTTGAATCAATACAAACACCTTCAGGTGTGGGACAAAGTCCAGGACAACATCTGTTTCTATTTAGAAGATTGATTTTTTTTAAGCTTGATACCAAAAAATACTTTTTTCAATACCGTGCCTTGAGAAATATTGACAATTTTTTTTCTTCATTTCACAAAAGAGGCCAAAGTCAAAGTGGCCCTGAGGTGCAAAACACAACAACACTGGACAACATAACTGAATATACAACTAAATTCTCACAAAACAAAATGATAAAACTGAAAATACAAGGACATTTAAGAAAACACATTAGCAAAAAAGAAAAAAGCACAACAACATATCATAAAAAACTCTAACAAAGCAGAAAATGCAACATTTCACAAAATATATTAACAAAATTGAAAACACAATTACATTTAACAGAACAGAAAACAAACACATACAACAAAGCAGATGTAAAGTGTTGTATGGACCTCAGGGCCACTTTAGAAAGTTCTCAGTGTCACAAACACATTTCGGTCAAACCCAAAGAAGATTTGAAGGTCGATAAGCAGCCCTATTTCTACTGTCAACATCGGTAATGTGATCTATGAGGCATCAGACGCCATGATTGTTTACAGTCCTGATTCTGAAAGTCACGTAATGAATAAATTTAAGGCACTGTGATCACCAAATCTGACACAGCGACCTTCTCTGAAGACATAAATGTCATGTAGTCTGATCCCAGCATTATTTTTCAGTGCCTTATAAAACACACTTTGAATTATCTTGTGTATTAACTGTGCAATAAAATAAACCTTCTTTGTCTTGAGAGATTTTTGTTTTCAGTTTTCAGCTGGACGACACTGACTGGATGATATCTGAGGCTACGTTCACATCACAGGCCTTAATACTCAGATCAGATCTTTTTGTGTTGATGGTTCACATGCATGTTTCTAAGTGACATGTATCTGGCATTGGGGTGAACACCACTGAGGTCCTAAACTGCCACACGTGCAGATTTAACTGAAATATGGGCTGCAGACACACAAGAATAACAACAATAAAGTCATTTGTGCGACAGTCAAATCATAAACATGGATGACACAGCTGTGATAAGCTTATGATAAGTTCTTCCCAGTTTGGTTTGAATAGAAGCTTCTCCGTAAATATCCAACAAATTTGAAACTTCCTCGTTTTTCCATTGACCTTCATCACTGTTGTTGCTCTCCTCCATGTTTATTTTTACTGGGCACTAAATGACAATGACAGGCAATATGTGCAGAGAAATGTGATGTTAAAAAAAAAACACATTAAGTTCAATCTGAGCGTTCTGACAGCTGTCAAATAGCCAGAGATCGAATATGAATCAGATGTAGGACCATATATGCAAGTGGCCCAGATCTGATATAAAAAAATCAGATTCGAGTCACTTGAAGGCAAAAAGATTTGGGCCACGTCATCATGTAACGCAGCCTGATATTTCTAAAACTACTAGTTTACCTGCACACGGCTCCATGTCCTCGAACTATATGACACTCCCCTCCTTGACAGTAGTCCGGCTGGAGGACACACACACTCTGACAGGGCAAGCCGTCCACCGACTGGTAGCCCGGCTCACACAGACACTGAGCCTCCTTCGTCCGGCCATTCACCACGCAGCTAGAAAACTCGTCGCAGGCCATGAACTTGCAGGGATCGGCCTGATCAGCTGTGAGAAGAGGAAAAGAGGGAGAAAGCACAGCAGACATTAGTATTCATGAAATGTGTGTCCGTGCCTCCTCTCTCCAGGAGGTACTGAGGAGTGTTTGATTTTAATGAGATCCTCAGCTCCTGGTCTGCATTGAAATGTAAGATTTAGCCTTTGGCGTGGACAGCTTCCGAGACTAAACGTCAGATGCACTCTGGGGAAATTAGAATGTTTGGAGGGTTTCATGGTCGTGGATGAGATGTACGTCATGTGATGCCACAACATGTGGTCAGTATCTATCCGTTTAGCTGTAGATCATTCATATCTCCACAAGTATATGTGTGTGTTTGTGTTTGAGTCAGGGCTTCGACATGGATGCACAGAGGGAGACAGGAACTACAGCTTCACTGATACATCGGCCAGGGCCATGTTATCGGCCAATTTGATCTTATCACAGATATATTAACATCAGTATATGTTGACTGATAAGTAACAAGACATGTCAGTACAGAAACCAGAGACCACATCTGTTCATGATTCTTTAATAACTAAAATTCAAAGATACTTATCAAAATATTTATGTTGTGCATTTATGTTAAATAGGGCTGCGACTAATGATTATTTTCATCATCGATTAATCTGTTGATTATTTTCTTGATTAATCGATTAGATGTTTGGTCTATAAAATGTCAGAAAATGGTGAAAAATGTCGATCACTGTTTCCCAAAGCCCAAGGTGATGTCCTCAAATGTCTTGTTTTGTCCACAACCCAAAGATATTAAGTTTACGGTCACAGAAGACTAAAGAAACCAGAAAATATTCTTTTTTTAGACTTTTTTTCTTAAAAGATGACTCAAAACAATTAATTGTTTGTCAAAATAGTTGGTGATTAATTTAATAGTTGGCAACTAATTGATTAAACGACTAATCGTTGCAGCTCTAATGTTAAAAAGACCGTTATTGGCCGATTTACTGCAATCAGCAGTCAAACATCAACATCAGCCCTGGCCTCAAAAATCCAGTATGAGTCACACTAAAAACATTTAAAAAGAGTCATTCTGCATGATGAGAGTATTGTCAACAAAATGTACTTCACTTAACCCTGCATTAATGGGTTTTTGGCCACTTGTGGGAAGCACAACAATATATTATTCATCACCATATAAAGTTGATATGTCAAACATGTTAGCAAACAGTGGCCTATTTATATCCTGCAGTTACGGAGCAACATTATCATTCATTTAGAGTCGTGTTTCTGTCCATCTGGTGAATGTTAGTCCAATATTCACTCTCCTTTTAGCTCAGGTTTGGTCTCCACCGACTCCTAAGAAAAATATCTGGCTGTTCAGCAGCTAAATGTTCCACTTTCTTCACCAGCTAGTCTGTATCTTTGTCTGCCTGCTGTTTGCTGCTGGGCAGGTAGTGTATAGTGGTGTTATCAAAGCTTGTTTGCTGAAAACTGCTGCTACTGCTGATGCAGGTTGAACTGAGACTGAACCAAAATAGTCATTTGGGGAATTAATGAAAAGATGCTATAAAGCTCTCTAGAGCCTCTGTGGTTCTCAGTTAGTTCACTACAAGCGACTCCTTTGACATTGCACATAGTATTTGCCAATTAGCACTAAACTCAAAGTATAGCTGAGGCTGATGGAGATTTTAGTTTATCTGGGATTCTAACCAAATAAAATTCTGACCAAATGATGGTGCTAGAAGCAAGATATCCTGATGGGAACATGAATATCTGTACAAAATTAAAATTAAAATTTCATGGTAATCTATACAACAGTTGTTGAGACATATTACTTAAAACCAAAAATATCAACCTCATGGTGGCACTAGAGGAAAAACTAGATCATCAAAGTCATTAGGATTCATCCTCTGGGGAACATGAATGTCTGTACAAAATTTCATGGCAATCCATCCAATAGTTGTTGAGATATTTCAGTATTTCAGATATTTCAGCACAACCCCAATAGCATGACTAAAAATATGAATAAAAGTGGCTTAAAGTAACATTTTAAATGTGTAACTTACTATTAATGGAGTGTTTTCATGTCATTTAATGGTATTGCAACTTTAATAAAGTGCAAATTCAAGTGTAGATAAGAGTAATACATGTCTGTGTTTAATAACAACGAGCCAATTGTACAAGAGTATTGTTTCACCAAGAAATTGATCCCCAATCAAGATTTGCTGAAACACAATCAGCTACCTGTGAGGTAGTGGATGTTGCAGCAACACTTCCCATCTCTGCAGCTCACTTCTCATCTTCATCACTATTATTCCAGCACTATTATGTTCTGTATAGTCCCACTGTGTAATGGTGGATTTGACATATAGACCTAATTACCGAGTCTATTTCTTTGTGATCTCTGCTCTCTGCCTCCATCTCATCTGTGGAGAATATCACAATACAAAGCTTATCGAGCATGAGACGCATACAAAGAAGCACCGCTGATACAATAATGTGACTTATCATAAGATGCTGGCTTGTGTTGTCTCACAGACATAAAAAGCTATTGTAAGACATCACTGTACTGTAGCTGTATCAAGTTTACTGTTTTCCACCAGTGTGAAATTAGAAAAATACAGTTGTATGCAATAAAGATTATGGGGCATAAAACTAAACATTTAAGGCCATTTCCCCATATACCAATTAAGTATAGAAAAAAATAAAATTTTATTGATATACACTAAAAAATGCATTAAATTGGTTCAACTGTAATCTAGGAAATTAGCCATTAAGGGCTTCTTGTTTATGTAGAGCTTTCTGAGAAAATATAACATAAAGAAAACCAAATTATTGATGAGCTCATTATAGTTTGTAAAATGAAAAAAGTCTGTCTTTGTACTGGTTTCTAGGACTGCAACAATTAATCAATTAGTTGATCAACATAAAATTAATCTAATGCAGTCTAATACAATAGCCCTGCAATGACTCCTTACTTCGTGAAGGTTATAATGCTCAGTTTTTATTTAATCTGTTTTGGAGAGGCCTACGGGCCTTCATCATGAAATTTCACTAGATCAAGTATCGTGTTTCACTTTGCAGGCAGGAGAATATTATGTCAATATTGCTTCTTCATCGTTAAGGAGAGTCTACATCAGCAACCATGTGTCAAGCCTGTTCTATCAGCAGCTATTTGCCTGCTCTTAAACTACTAATATTTTTTATAATATATGTAGATCATAATAAAATTTCACAGTGCTAGAGGAGTGAGGTATTTTGACTTAGAGTGGAAATAAGTGTCTGTAGAGCAAAACAACAAAACTACCAACATTTAACCTGTTCAACTGTTATTTTTTCCCTTAAATTCCCCTCAAGCTCAAAAAGGAAAAGTTACTCCTCTCTGTCTGACTATTATTTATATATTTTGTAAGAGCTTATTCCATCTCTTCATATAAGCTACATGATTTTTAAAGTGAGTTTAATATTCAAACCCAAGACTCAGTGTTTTTATGGCTACACCATTCCATCACATGGAAATATTTGATATGTTTTGTGCATCAGTTTAAACACATTTTCCCAAAATTCAGCCAGACATATTTGGTATCTCTGGAAACTCTGGATCTCCAGTACAATTTAAAATGTAATTTTAAGTTCTGTGGGTTTGAACAAAGTTTGGACAAGTTTGTAATGATAGAGACTGAAGGTTAAAGAGGCTAATGTTTTTTTTATACCTGGTTCAATGTCCAGAGAGTGGGTGTCGATCTGGATGTGCAGGTTCTGGGCAGCAGCGGAGCAGAACTCCTCCAGGACACAGTGGACGGCCTCAGTGATGTTATACGGCACCGACTTGGCAAACTTCATCTTGCTGTTGATGACTACGCTGCCTTTCCTGAAGTTGAGAATCTCCAGTTTCTTGAAGCCGGTCAGGTTTGCCTGCAGGTAAGGCATTAGCTGCAAAGAAGCAGAAAAAAACATTAGATAAATAAAGCTGTAAACATAGCGTTCTATCATAGGCAGAGCAGACGGTCACACTGAGCCTGATTGCATCCTGCTACAAAACACAAGAGCCACAGACTCTGAACAATGACCCGCATTAGCTTTCCTGCTAAAGTCTCTGTCTTATCTAACTTACAAACATGAACACACTTCTTGTCCTGCACCTTAGCTTGCTGAACAAGCCACCAAACCAGCATTCACTGCGGAAAAGTGCACTGCTCACGTCAATTAGCAGGCGAGACAGCTATTTAGTTGCTCAGCTGCAGCACATTAAACAGCATGTGAACATACCTGCGAATGTCGCTTCAGACCCGTTAGGTTCTAGTGTGGTTTTTAATCTTTAATGCCAATGCTAACACCGCACTGTCTGTCCATTATTTGTAGCTACAGCAGTTTGTTTACTTTGTCTATCATTCAAACGCCTGCTGCTGTCAATCAAACATGCCACTCCACCTGACTGATGAAAAAAGGAGCATTTCTGATATTTCCCCAAAGACCTTTTTTCATATTGTTGATATTATTTTTGACTGCAAAAAGGGCCGACTAAATGTGATTTTTGTTGGACTTTAATATTTCTGTTTTGTGCACTCCTATTAAAAAACCAAACTGTTGTCAGTTATATTGGGATCTTAAAATGCTAACGGAAAATTGTGAGGTTTCATGCTCTTAAATTACAGACATACCTCACAACACCTACTGAGGCAGCTGCTTAAATCTCAATGAATTCAAATTTATCAGTGAAAGTTATTATTTCATACATTTCACAGATATTTATAAGCATTTTTGCATGAAAGCAGCAGTAGGAAATTTATTTTGTTGCTTTTATGTGTCTGTATATATGTGTGTGTGTGTGAATAATATATCCTGAAATTCTAAAAATGTTTATAAGTGGTACTGGTAGCGACTGCCACTGATGTGATAATGTTGTTTATGGAGGAGATGCAGTTAAGCAGCACACTGCTTGCTGAGATGAGTAACGGTGGCTTCAGTTTGTTTCACTTATCTGTTTTCTTCACTTATTTATTCTATCATCAAGGTCACTTTCTTTAGAGAGAGTTCCAATCTCAAAACAGACAGCATATCAACAAATTAGTATCTCTCAGAATCCAGTTAAACTCACAGAAAACGCTTCAAAAAGCCTCAGAAGTTCCACATTTCTACAGAGCACACAATTATACTGAAAAAAAAACTGAAACACTCAACAATTTTGTTTCCATAATTCCCATATGGCCGTACATAATTACCTCTTTTGATGCAGTTAACAAAACTGCTCAGCAAAATGAATAATAAAATCTTTTCAGAAAATGTGGGTCTCCAAAGGATTTAGAGCACTTTTTTTTTTAATAAGGCAACATATAAGCCTGAACCAATATATTCTATTCATGTGATAATTACTGAGTTTCAGTGTTTGGATTGATTTTTTTTTTTTAATCACTGTCAGGGATAAGCAACAACAGACTTGAGGACACTGAGACAAACCTGGTGGCTGAAAGGATGCTGTTTTGATTCCTCATGTTAAACAGACAAATAAAAAACCTTCTTAAAGCTCCTCCTGTGGTCCTTGTACCCTTCAGCAAGGCATTTATCCTTAAAATGCATCAGTCCAAAGGCTGGGCAAAGACTTTTGTGACGCAGTTTACTCAGAAGTTTGGTTGCTTGATCTAATTAAATAAGTTTAATGCAGCAGGTTGTTCTTGTGAAGCTGAGTAAACACCGTTAGGACAAGAGATAAAGCGTTAAGCATCTTGACAGACAGTTTCAACATTTATTTTCACACTTTGAGACTTTGAACTTGCTACAGGGCACCTTTGGAATAAAAGTTCAAATTGAAAATATTTTTGGTAGCCAAAGTGCAGTGCATTTTATTCAGGTCTGAGTAGATGAAACATCCAGAGACTACAACTTACACAAAACGCTGCTGCCAGGTTTTTAACATGTTCAAAGAAAAGCAACCTGCTCACTTCGTATGAGCCTGATCCTCTTGCAGGGCCCTATCAATGGTTTCTGAATCACTAGAGGGTGACTGGACCTTTGCTGTCCGAGCCCCTCAATTGATTTTTATTTTATGGCTTTTTCTTAAGTGATGGTAATTTGTGTAACTGTTCTTCATTATTTATCTTGACTTTTATGTTTTGGATTTCATTTACTTTTTACTTCTTGTTTTTACTGTAAAGCACTTTGTAACTTTGTTATGAAAGGTGCTGTTAAAATAAAGTTATTATTATTATCATTGTTGGTTTCTCCTCATTTAACACGCCAGTACGCTGCTTTGTCTCTAGTCTCAACTGTAGATCTGTTGAAACTGAGTTTTATTATAATTCTGTCATGCTGCATTTTAATCTGCATCATTTCTCATAGGAATCAAGTTTGTATATTGTAAATTGTGGAGACTGAGATACTCGTAACAAATAACTGGACATTGACTTGCTTTAAATGAAAAGTGAGGGGAAACATTTACAGGCATCTGGACACTGCTTACGGCTCAAAAGCTGCATTTCAGCCTCAACACATCTGAAATGAACAGTTCTTCATCTTAATTCACACCACCTACTGCACGGGATCGTTGCATATGCCTCTACATTTGCTCCTAACTCTCTGCCTGCATGCAGGCTAAATGCAAAGATTAATCGAGGTTATAACAAAGACACATGTTCCAATTGATTTTTGTTTACTGTGATTTATTTCAGTGCTATTGTCATGTTTAGAACATGTTCTGAGGCTCAGAGGGACACAACGCTCTTAAAGATTGTTTCTTTATTTATCTAATGAAGGTTTGCTGGCCGTGCTTGAACTCTCTCAGCCAGTTCATTTATATTCACACCTGGGAGCGTCCTGCTAGAACAGCAACCTTCTAATAGTGCACACTGGGAACGGCCCAGTACGAATGGTTTACTGATGAATCATTGCTGTTTGATATGAAAATGTATCCACAACAGAGAAGACTCATGGCATATCAACAAATATAAAATATGTCATTTTTTTTCAAGGCTCTTAAGACATTTGGTGAGTCCTTGAACACAAATGAATCACATGAATGAAGAATAAAACACACAGAGGAGCTTTTGTGCCACAATCAATTGTGGTTTTGTGCATCTTAAATACAGGAAAACACTTACATTTAACCCTGGGCCTTATTGCTCATTCCACCCTTTATCTACAGAGGAATCTCTAAAGAGTCTCCTCACGTCTTAGCTTTACATGCATATATTGTTATATGCACACATGCACATATTGTTATTTCTTCTTATTCTAAGAATGATGAAGACCGACCACAATAGAGGCTACAGATGAAGGCTTGATTAAACAGCTGCTAATTCCAACAAGTCATACATCAATGTCTCAGTCTACAACAGCTGAATTAACTACTCAGTCTTAGTTAATCTACAGTAAACGTTTAATATTTGATCATCAGAATTTCCATAACTTCCCGCAAAAAACAGAGTAATTAATCGAGAAAATTATCATTAGATTAACCAAAAATATCTTTATATTTTTATTTTCTCATGCATTTATAGAGATGTATATATGTTCTATTTCTGAATATCTGATTTTGAAAACAAAGTACTCCAAATGCAGCCGAGTTCAGAGGGAGTTTTCTTAATGAATTTAAAGAAAAGCTTTTCATCACACAGCCCTGCCACTCTGATCCAACTGATTCAAACCAGCCGAGCACAAGCAGCCAAAAGGGCATCTAAATTAAACTGCTGCCTCTCTGCTTTTTGAAGGGATTTACTCACTTGTTTAGGGAGGAGTGCTAATCAGAGCTGCATTCAAGTGAGAGTAACTGGCAATAATAACAACCTTAGTAAAAAAAAAAAAGTACCTGATAAAAGTGGTGGGAATAAGAGTTGAGCTCCTGTCTTGAGCACTATTTGATTTAAGAGTTTGACTCAAGAATGTTGATAGTTGCTAACAATATGAAGATGCAAATGTGATGAAATAGAGCCTTTAGACAAACCTAGTTAAATGTCTCAAATTCATGAAAGGTTAAACTGATGCCGCCGCCGTCTTGGTTGGCATTTCTCCCACAAGGAGTCGTCTTCATCTATTTATGACTGCATTCCCATTGCATGTTCTGCTTGCCTTATTCATTTAGCAGAATCATTGTTTGTAGTAAAATGAAGACCTATATCTACCTGCCTGAGCTTGAAATAATTCCCTCACTTTCTCTCTTCATCCAAAACACCAAAACATATCCATTAACAACAATCTGAATCTGCAGGTCTGACTCGCAGGGGTTCTGCACAACACTTTCAGAATGAAAACAAAAACATCTCAACTACTGCAACTGCCTTTATATGAGAGTCAGTCTCTGTCTCTTCTGCAGGTGGTTTAAACTGCTCACTGGTATATAGAAGAGAGATCAGATCACCCCGATACTGGCCATTTTAAGATTATTCTGTACGTTTTTAAAGCTATGCATGGTTTGGCACTAGCCTACAATTCTGTTCCACATTCCCAGTCAAAATCCAAAGGTGACTGAGCTTTTTCTATCATTGAATCATTGATACAATGTGCACTCTCAAAAATTAATTACAATTAATTTTCTTCTCCTACTCACCACATTTAAGAAGGTGCTCTCCAAGGATCTGTATTCAGACGACGTCTTGTTGAAGAGGTCCTCTGAGAAGTCCATGTTGGTGACGCGCAGGCTGAAGAACACCACCAGCTCCCTGCCATGGCTGGCTGTGGTCATGGCGGGCGTAGTCAGGTATCTCACTGGAGGCGGGACTGTGACGCTGTTGGAGGGGTGTTCCTCAACCACTGTCGGGAAGCCACTCGCCTCGTCCGGCAGCTCGTTTGCCTCCGTCACTGCCACGTCTATTTGGTCCAGCTCCACCGCCAAGTCTTTTATAGTCACATCGATGACGTCTTCATTAGTGGCCGGTGGGCTAGTTTGGCTTTCAACTACTTCCTCTACTGCTTCTTCTAAGTCTTCATCCATAATTACGATGCTTGGCTCAATTTGCTCCAAGTCTTCCTCAGGCTCTGTGCTGTCATCCTCTGAAGACTCAGGAGCAGAGGAGATTACAGATTGCTCCGCTACCTCAAAGAGTCCAGAGTCTATATTTGGGCTGGGTGAGGACACTTCAGACTCGAGAGAAGTTGCTGGAGGTGTGGGGAAGAAGTCTGAAACTGGTACTGCTGTTACACTTTCAGGGGATGAATCACTTTCTTGTGTCTCCTCCAGCAAGTCTTCTTTGACTTCAGTGCCCTCTGATGTGTCTTGGTTGTCTGGAGCTGTCACATCTTTGAAATATCAGGTAAAAAGGCTGAATTAAGTCATGAGTTCTCACAAAGGATTTCCACAAATTACAAAAAAATGTGCCTGCTATGAGAATTATACATAATACATTCAAACTGCTTCATACTGAATTTTCAGTTTGAATCCTCACTGCCACACTTAGACTCCTCACTGATAACCAAATAATAATTGTAAACACTGGTACAGCACCTATCGCAATATCTGCAGAACAGAAAAGGTAATTAAAGTCAACAGCTTGTGTTTACTGCATTTCAAATAAATAAGAAGGACAAGCACATTTCAGCAGACATAGAGCCCTAAAAATAGAACATTAATATGTCAGAGGATCTTTAATTAACTGCTGCAATGTCAGTGCACAATTCTATTACCATAATTCAATGCGTTTAATTACATCATATTTCATGCGCTGCACAGCCAATGATGCCTGATCCTCACCTGTTTTATCAGAGGTTGTTTCAAAATGCAGGTCACTCGTGTCTGTTTCTGATGTTGTGACGGCATCGGTATCACTCTCCACCTGAGTGTCCATGCTGTCAACATCCTCCTCAATGTAAAAGTCATCAATGATGGGATACTCATGGTCAGGTTCACCTTCGTCTCCTTCAGAAGGCTGGATCTCTATTGGTATAACGGGCAAATTATCTACCTCATGGGGCTGGTTATAGTTAGGCCCGATGGGCTGAAGGAACTCGACATCTTCCACAACATGAACAGCATCCTCTCTAAAGTGAAGATCGTCCACATCATCCAAGGGGTGAAGGATTTTAATTGATTCGGCTGGTGGCTCAGTTATGTCTTCCTCAAGTACTGGTTCTGTGACTTCAACTACAACCCCCTCGTCTGATTCTAGCTCTGAAACCCCGGGCAGATCCTCTGCTGATGTTAAAACATCAATCGCGCCTTCCTCTGGTTCTGAAGCTTCTTCTGGTTTTGGATTTTCAACTAACTCCTCTCCTTCAGCTTCTGGTGGAATTTGTGCTTGAGAAATGTCCTCTAGGTCTTCCTCTGGCACTTGAACCTCTACCACTTCTTCCTCTGGTTTTACATCCTCAACTACATCCTCATCTGACTGTGGGATTTCAGGTGCATCTAGTGGTACTTCGTCTGACTCTTTCTCTGGTTCTGGTTCTGGTTCTGGTTCTGTTTCTGGAGCTAGCTCTACAACCTCTACCATTTCTTCACTTGGTTCTGAATCCCCTTCTTGCTCCTCTTCTGATTCTGCAGCCTCAACTACCTCGTCTCCTGTTTCTGTCACTTCAGTTACATGCTCTTCCAGTTCTGATTCTGGTTCAGCTGCTGGTTCAACTTCACCTTCATCTGATGCTGGAGCTTCAACAATTTGTTCTACTTCATAAATCTCTACCACTTCCTCCTCTGACTCTACAACCTCATCTTCTGGTGCCAGGACCTCAGCAACCTCTTCTTTTTCAGCTGGTGTTGCAACATCAAGTGCTTCCTCCTCAACTACCTCTGCTTCTGCGTCCTCAGGAACTTCAGGTACTGTTTCCTCAGAAACATCAGGTACTGTTTCCTCAGGAACTTCAGGTACTGTTTCTTCAGAAACTTCAGCTACTGTTTCCTCAGAAACTTCAGATACTGTTTCCTCGGAAACTTCAGGTACTGTGTCCTCAGAAACTTCAGGTACTGTGTCCTCAGGAACTTCGGGTACTGTTTCCTCAGAAACATCAGGTAGTGTTTCCTCAGAAACTTCAGGTAGTGTTTCCTCAGAAACTTCAGGTACTGTCTCCTCAGGAACTTCGGGTACTGTTTCCTCAGAAACATCAGGTAGTGTTTCCTCAGAAACTTCAGGTAGTGTTTCCTCAGAAACTTCAGGTACTGTTTCCTCAGGAACTTCAGCTACTGTTTCCTCAGAAACTTCAGGTACTGTGTCCTCAGGAACTTCGGGTAGTGTTTCCTCAGAAACTTCAGGTACTGTTTCCTCAGGAACCTCAGGTACTGTTTCCTCAGAAACTTCAGGTACTGTTTCCTCAGAAACTTCAGGTACTATTTCCTCAGGAACTTCAGGTACTGTTTCCTCAGGAACTTCAAGTACTGTTTCCTCAGGAACTTCAGGTACTGTTTCCTCAGGAACTTCAGGTACTGTTTCCTCAGGAACTTCAGGTACAGTTTCCTCAGGAACTTCGGCTACTGTTTCCTCAGAAACTTCGGCTACTGTTTCCTCAGGAACTTCAGGTACTGTTTCCTCAGGAACTTCAGGTACAGTTTCCTCAGGAACTTCGGCTACTGTTTCCTCAGAAACTTCAGGTACTGTTTCCTCAGGAACTTCAGGTACTATGTCCTCAGAAACTTCAGGTACTGTTTCCTCGGAAACTTCAGGTACTGTTTCCTCGGAAACTTCAGGTACTGTTTCCTCAGGAACTTCGGCTACTGTTTCCTCAGAAACCTCAGGTACTGTTTCCTCAGGAACTTCAGGTACTGTTTCCTCAGGAACTTCGGCTACTGTTTCCTCAGGTACTTCAGGTACTATGTCCTCAGAAACTTCAGGTACTGTTTCCTCAGAAACTTCAGGTACTGTTTCCTCAGAAACTTCGGCTACTGTTTCCTCAGAAACTTCAGGTACTGTTTCCTCAGGAACTTCAGGTACAGTTTCCTCAGAAACTTCGGGTACTATTTCCTCAGAAACTTCAGGTACTGTTTCCTCAGGAACTTCAGGTACAGTTTCCTCAGAAACTTCGGCTACTGTTTCCTCAGGAACTTCAGGTACTGTTTCCTCAGGAACTTCAGGTACTATGTCCTCAGAAACTTCGGCTACTGTTTCCTCAGGAACTTCAGGTACTGTTTCCTCAGGAACTTCAGGTACAGTTTCCTCAGGAACTTCGGCTACTGTTTCCTCAGAAACCTCAGGTACTGTTTCCTCAGGAACTTCAGGTACTCTTTCCTCAGGAACTTCGGCTACTGTTTCCTCAGGTACTTCAGGTACTATGTCCTCAGAAACCTCAGGTACTGTTTCCTCAGGAACTTCGGGTACTGTTTCCTCAGAAACTTCAGGTACTGTTTCCTCAGGAACTTCAGGTACTGTTTCCTCAGGAACCTCAGGTACTGTTTCCTCAGGAACTTCAGGCACTGTTTCCTCGGAAACATCAGGTACTGTTTCCTCGGAAACTTCATGTACTGTTTCCTCGGAAACTTCATGTACTGTTTCCTCGGAAACCTCAGGTACTGTTTCCTCAGGAACTTCGGGCACTGTTTCCTCAGGTACTTCAGGTACTGTTTCCTCAGGTACTTCGGGTACTGTTTCCTCAGAATCTTCAGGTACTATTTCCTCAGGAACTTCAGGTACTGTTTCCTCAGAAACTTCAGATACTGTTTCTTCTGATCCTGCAGCTTCAACCACCTGTTCTTCTTGTTCTGAAACCTCATCTACATATCCACCTATTTCTGACTCTTCCTCTGGTTCTGGAACTTGTTCTGAAACATCAATCGCATCTGGTTCTGTAGCAGGATCTGACACCTCAACTATATCTTCTTCTGGTTCTTGAACCTGTTCTACCTCTTTTGTAACTTCAACTATTTCCTCTTCTGGTTGCAAAACTTCAACTTCTTCCACTCCTTCCTCCTCCAAAACCTCAACTGCGCTATAGTCTGGTTCTGCCCCTTGTTCAAATTCTTCTATCTCTAAAACCCCTACTGGCTCTGAAATTTCAAGCTCATTCTCCTCCATTCCTGTAACATCAACTGCCATATCCTCTGGCTCTGTAACTGCCAACTCCTCTTGGTTTTCTACCACTGACTCCTCCGGCTCTGAGACTTCCTCTACTTTTTCCTCTGGCTCTGAAACTTCAGGCATGCCTATCTCTGATTCTGATTCTTCTGAATTCTCTTCCTCTGGTTCAGACACCTCAGTTAGTTCAGGTGTTGGCACCAAAACCTCAAGGACTTCTTCATCAGGTTCCGCCACTAACTCTCCCTCTGGTTCTAGCAATTCAACATCAGTTTCTAATTCTGAAACATCCTGGTTCTCTGTTTCCGAAGCCTCACTGGGGTTATGACTGTTAGGTACACCCAAATCTACCTCTTCCTCATCTGGGAGAGCGTTAACTTCTTCTTGAATGTTTGCTGTTGGCTCAGTGGGTGGCTGGCCTGTGATGGCTGAGAGTGTTGTGACTGGGAGTCCCAAGTCAGACGGCTCCTCTTCAGCAAGAGTAGTAGTGGTAGGGGTAAGCTGAATAATATCCAAACTGGGATTTTTGCTGTCCTCATCAATAGGAGTCAGATCTTCCTCTGATATCAGGTTAGGAGACATATTGATATATGGAGCATCTGTCTCCATCTCGAGAATCACAGAAGGAGTTGGGATGTAGTCTCTCACAAGTTCACCAGTTTCATCATGATGAATGGTTTCAATCTCATGTGTAATGAACAGCACTTCTTCTTCCTCCCCTTCTTCATTTGATTGCTCGGGTTCACTCACATAAATTTCCTCTGACTCATCACTGATATCCTCTGGGGCCGGGGGTTGATCACTGCTCTCTGATATCCCACCAGTCACTGCAGTCATCTCATCATCTGGGACAGCTGTGGGATCCAGCAGGGTCACAAGGGCGTTTTCCTTCTCCAACGGAGTGAGGGGAACCACCAGCCGAGGTTTATCAACGTCCGGCTCATCAGTGAAAACTTCAAACTCGTTGTGGGAATCAGGCTCGCTGGACTGTGAAGAGATGAATATATGATGAACGCAAGAAAAAAGGCTGCAAAGGTTGAGTTCTATAGCTTCATTATAATTTCTGACCTGTAAATTATTAGGAAGATCCCTAGAAAGAGCTATTAGTACTAATTACAAGGAAAATGGAGACAGCGCTCATTTGATACACTTACTATTAATTAGTTTCAATTAATTGCTTATATCCCCTAGAGAGTCATTCAGTCAGTGCACAGCAGGTCAGCTGATCATTCAAAAAATGTGAAATTAGTCTACAGGCAAGCACACAAAAACCATCAAATATGGTTATCAAATATAGTGAATTAATTCACTTACATAGGCTATATTAATTTAATTACTTCCTATTAAGCACTACCATTTGATGTAATTCTGTTGATCTTGTCTTGAGTTTTTAGGAGAGGTCTTTGTATACTACATACCTTCACAAATGCTTTCACTTCACTTTCACTTTCAATCACTTTGAATTCATGTATAGATGAGCATATGCAGGTAAATGTGCGCTTTTATAATGTTATAGAATATATATTTGATATGATATATAATAACAATAAAATAAAAATGTATCTTTGTTTAATAAGCATTGAATAAAATCACTCTGTGCAATGTAAAAGTGTCACTTCATAGTGCCAATCCCACTGAGAATCAACACCAACTCATGCAACTCTACACATCTTTTCGCAGTAAATATGCAGTTGTTTGCTAATATGTTACCCATAACAACCTTTTTAAGCCAACATTATGCAGGGCCATAATTCTGTCTGTTTGTTTTGGAGACTTTCTGCCCCCTGTGGCCAAAAGTCACTTAATGTAGCTTTAAGCATTTAAGGTTATGGCATGCTAGTCATTTGTATTATGCAAGAGGCATTAAACATACTTCACTGTAATCACAACAATGAATACTTAATCACAAACTCTATTTAAATATGATTCTTATCTGAGTCTAGTTCCAGTAGCAATTGCAAAACCTCTTACCTCATTCACCACTTCTACTGAAGAGGTTGATGTCAGTGCTGGTAGGAGGACAGATTCTGTCAAAAAAAGTAGCACAAAGCATTTTTAGACTTGAGATGCAGACGAAATATCATCAATTATTCAATTTTTACCACCAACTGGCTTTAGTGGACAGATGGGGTTTATAAAATCAAAGCATTTCAAATATTTAAATGCAGCAACACCATTTGGTATACAGTATTTTACATTTAGTATTAATTTAAACGAAAAGGAAAGGAAACAACAATATAAAAGTGACAATAATGTCTCTGAGGAGATGCTGCCACTGTACCTGGTTCGAAGTTAAGCGAGTCCAGATCAATTGGCAAAGACGCCTCCTCACGCAAAGCCTTGGTCACCATTTCCTTGAGCTTGGAGTCAACTGCAGACTGTGGAGTGCTGGTCGCTGTCTCTGAATTCTCAGAGTTGATTTTAGGTGAGTTAATCTCAAAGACGAGAGAGTAGTGGACTGAGATTCCTCCAGGCCTGAAAAGGAGATATTTTCTTTCTGATTCAGAGTTGATCACCGATTTTTCACAGTCATTGTATTGATTAACTAATCTATGAATGCTCTGCAGCTACAGTCCTACTGTTATGGTTGTTCTGTGCTGTTTCTCAGTAACAACATAACCTATTTTTCCTTTAACTCTATGATGTAAAGAAAATCCAATACATGAATGTCACAAGTATAACTTCCTGATATTATTCATCTTAACCACCTCATTTTAACACACAGCATGTGACCAACAAAGGTTATCAAAAGTTGTTTTTTGCTGCTGTAAGAAGCATAACATTCAGAATGCCAGGCACGCATATCTGTCACTATATTTTGGAGAAAAAAAAGGAAAAAAGAATGACTGCATCAAAACCTCATCAATATTCTGGGCAGCTACTGTCATCAAGAGAGAATAAGTTGATTTGCGAAGTGTGACTCTGATTAGAATGGCAATGATGTGAATTTCTTTTTTTCTTTTGTGCAAACTGATTCCCGCCAAACAAAGCACTCCTTCATTAGGTTGCAATTGTGGTTCTGTGTGTAAAACACCCAGTGCATTACTTTCTTCCAAACTCAGACAGCTCTTTGTCTGGAGTGGACCTGATTGTGTCCAATATCTGTAAACACACACCTCGTCTATTCTCTATAGGTGGCTGATATCCTGAATTTACTGTCCTAATGAAATATTTCTTCTTATCCAGGTTAGGTTGTCTTGATATTTCCAATGCACCCACTCCCTGCTATTCAATATGCTAGACTTGTTGCCAACCATGTCATCACCTGGTATCGAATCGAGCTCCTCTTTTGCTCTGATAAAAACAGGTGGGGCAGGCACAGGGGTGCAGTCCACACATTGTAGGCTTGTTAACTTTTCAAACAGAAAAATGTACCTTGAACTATTCCTCAGGGTAGATCAGCCTTCCTGACAACAAGCAAAACAGCTCTTCCTTTTGCCTTTTAATGTGTAAACCCTGGTTTCAAATAGTTCATTCCTTTATCTGCCATACACAGCAGCAATCCTTGCCATATTTCTTTCTCTGTCTTTTCATCTGCTTTCAAAAACTTCATGACTACCTCTAGGATTAAGTCTCCACTAATACATTTTTCTTCTGCAAAAATCATGACTGTGTAACAAGAAAGAGGTCACTTGTAGTGTCAAACCTGCAGAAACTCAACTACTCCACAGCTCTACTGAGCTCTTTTGCCTCTTTTTAGCTCATAGTTTTGGTTTTACGGCAGATTTGTTGTATGAGTCAGTCTCTGATAAACCCACTGCACTACCTGCTCAGCACCAAACAGAAAACAGACAAAGTTAGAGACTAGCTGGTGAGGAAAGTGGAACATTTAGCAGCTAAAGAGCCAGATATTTTTCTTAAGAGTTGATGAAGACCAAACCAGAGTTAAAAGGAGAGTGAATAATAGACTTACATTCATCAGGTGGACACAAATGACTCCAATGGGATGAAAATGTTGCTCTATGTCAACTGTTTGCTAATGCTTTAGCTACATAATTTTTATAAAGTTATAAAATGTTGAGTTTACAGTTTGGAAACAAAGTTCAAGTCAATTCAATTCATATTGTTATTTTTCATCCCCAGCAGGGCAATTAAAAAGTATATGCAGCAGAGCACATACAGTATACAAGCACAAGCATACAGGTCTCAATAAAACCCAAATGATAACATACAACAAAATGCTAAAAAAGCAGTGAGACAGTAGTAAGTTGCAGACCATAAAACCAAAACAATGAGCTGAAAGAGGCCTAAAGCTAGGATAGGCAATTTATTTTAAAAGCATTTTTTGTTATATTTGTTGAATTTATCTGTACATCCCAACAGCTTGGGAGCTTTTTCTTTTTAGTCTTTTCCAGATAAATGCCTACCCCAGCTTTAAATGCCACACGGACTGTAGATTTGGGTGATAATTCTCTGTGTGCCTCTGAGGGGAACAACCCCCTCTGTAAAAGTTTTATACCTCACATAAATGTCTAATCCTGTTTCACAACTGGCTATGAACCACACAGCTTTGCATTTGTCACTCTTGCACTGTGGTACTATAAAAAAAATGACTGGACAAAAACAGAGTAGGTCGCATAAAGTAAAAAAAAAAAAAAAAGCCAAATATGCAAATATTCTCAAGATCAAACTATGTTGTCACCTGCAACATGTTCTTGATTTCTGTAATGATTTTTGTTATTGAAATAAATAAAGTAAATCACACCCTTCCTTGCTTCTTACTCTGAGATAGTTTGTTCGTCTGGCAGACAAAAGCAGGAGGAGTTCCTTCGTAAGATTAGCAGACAAGCCCCCTGCTGACGCCTCATCTCACAGACCCCACGAGGGAAGGCAAATTAATGTGGGTGGGAGGGGCAGCTTGACAATTACTGTATCCACAAGACTTTCTGTTTCATTGCTCACCTGCCTTTTTCTGATAATGAAAGAAGAAGAAGCCTGAGTGCATTAACGAACTTTGGAGAAAAAAAAATCTGCACTATACACCTCCTGTTAACCTTTAACAAGAATGGGATTCAGAGGACAAACATCTCCCTCTCAGCAAATATTGGGCCCTTGGAAATCACTGTGCAGATTTCTATTTTGTATTGTCTTTGTAAATGTCTGGGCAGTCTTGGGTTTATATAATCCCCCTCTGCGCATCAGACTTGGATCCAGATAAATGCTGTGTTGCATATTGGCAGGAACCAACACAAACACACGAGGGTGGGGGCGGCTACTACACACAGTGTTTCATCTCTTTGTGTCATTTACCCGTCAGTGTCCTGGGTCTCGCTTGCGTTGGGGAGAAGAAAAGAAGTTGTTAGAGCTGGAAATAAAAGAGTAACAGGAAGAATGATACCAAGAGGATGAACAAGAGCCACAAGAGATGACATCATGTCAATGTGACATTTCAAATTTTACACTAAACAACACACATTTTGTTTTCCTCAAGCATTTGAAAACTTGGTTTCGAGCATTTCTCTATAGAATTTAACACTGTGAGAAAAAATGAGAAAGAAAAGCATGCTGAGTTGTAAATTAAAGAGTCTCATAATCAAAAGCTCCGCTAGTCTGCTTCATCAGGACTGTGTGGGTGTGATGTTTAATTTGATTTTGATTTGCTATTTATGGATCTACAAGTCAGATTACATCTGAGGGGTGAAAGTGAGAACAAGATGTTATCCAACAAGATGTTAGAAAACACAGTGAGACACAAAACATGCAACAAAAAATCAAACAATTTAATTTTTTTGTACTGACTAACCCGAACTCATTATTCCACACCAGAATGCCAAGATACAACATCTAAAATCTGAAGTTCTGTAAAACTTCAATAATAACATGTCACCTTGCACCAGAGATACACAAATCCATGTCAAATATGTTCTCTCTTTTTTTGTATGCATGTTTAATTACTTTATATACAGTATATAATTAAAAGAACTAATAAACATGCACAAAAAAAGGAGAAAAAAAGTTAGATGTTGGGAAACCCCCCAAATAATACAAAGTAAATACAGATGAGACAATACAGAAAGTTCATGATCAGATAATGATTAATTAAGTGAGTCATAAGTAGCATTATAGAAAGATAATTACAAACAACTATATATTAGAGCTGACGGGATTAATCGATCAATCCATTAGTCCATCAGAGAAAAATAAATTACTGACAACCACCAGTTTTTCATCAGTTTAACTCCAAAGTTCTAAATTTATCTTGTTTTAGATAAATACTGTGCTTATTTCTTAATCTAAACATCTTCTTTATTATTGGTGATTATACTGTTTTCAGCTGACTAGTTCTGAATAAACAGTAACGCAGCCATCCATACTACTTTTATCTCCTGAAGAGCAGAAGATTGATGTCCCAGAATTTTATTTTATGACCTTTCTCAGGGTTATGTTGTTGTGATAAACGCTAATAAAAGAAACGCTGCCTTCCATGCTACGTCTCCTGAACAGCTGAGGAAGAAATAATCACTGGCTTTCTATTCTGTCTAGTTAGTCACGGCACGAAACATTCGCCTCCAGCGGCATCTGACACAATCCTGATGACAACCAGCCTCTTATCTCTTCAAATGGCTGTCCGTGCCAAACAATCAGCTTATTTAAAAATTTAATGAAATTAACAAGGCTCAGTGGAATGTCTCGCCGCCACTGTGGAGATTTGATTACGCCTTAACCGTGCTCTCCCAGCTCTCATCTGCACACTCAAACCTCTTTTTTTTTTTATAGTCAGATATAATGTTTCTTACCTGATTCCCAGCACATGGATGGCTTTAAATCCTGGAAGTTTGTCAAAAACATGCTGCATCTGTAAAACAAAAAATGACTTTTTAATACCTTTCTCTCAGAGCCTGAAATATCAGTCAAGATGCCTCTCATCATCAGTCTCCCTTTGCAGAGGCCGGTGTAATTAACTCTGAGCCGTCAAACAGAAGCTTGGTAATAAGCTGGCACGGGGCCAATATGTCAGTATAAAAAGGACTGCAGGAATGGGAAACCCTCATTGATATCTATCTTTGGGCGAGTTAAGCGCCTGGACTCTCTTATGACATAATCGTCTTTAAGGGCTCTATCAGGTAACTTCCTGCTGCGAATTGCGTGCAACTCTGAATAATCCCGATGCCTTTTTAAGAGTCTTTCAATGAGGAAGCAACATGGAATCAATTAATATCTCAACATGACTCTCATTGAGGAGCTTGACAAAAGAATTGTGCTTGCAGAAAGGGTGCACTGTGGGTAATCTTCTCCCTTTCTCTGGCCGTGACCTCACAGACCTTTGCTGTAAGCTTCTTTACTGTGAGCCTGAATGAAAGCTGTCAGCACAGAGAGAGGAAACAGTGGCAGGTAGTGACTGACTTGGTGGTAACAGGGAGAAAAGAGGAGATATTTTTCTCAAAGACAGTGTTAAGTGACAGACAGTCGGCGCTCTTTAGGTTTTAGATGGGCAGGAAACTCTCCGGGATGAATCATCAGTACAAAAGATGTGTAAAAAAAGTGTAAAAATATCTGGTTCTTTGATAAAAAAAAAAGTCAAAGGTACAAGCTAAAGATGGGAGATAAATCTTTATGTAAATGTTAAATTATTACAATGTGCATAAAAAGGTTATTTTCAGTGAAGTAACATAAATGATAGCCGGTTGAATTAGGTGTCTTGAGTCACGACAGTCTCATAACTTCTGACTTGAATCGTTTATCTATTCATAACCGCCGGGCAGCCACAGTTTATGGGACTGTCGTGACTACACATGGCTGGGTGGCTTAGGCTACTTCTTGGAACAGGAACAGACTATAAAAATAAATGATCTGAGCCCTGTTGTTTTGTTGTATTATCTCCACAGTAGGTGAAGCCGCGGGAGCTAACTGATCAGTCTGGGGATTTTAATTCATTCAATCTGTCCTTGTCATGTAGCTGGATAGCTAATGCTAGCTAGCCAGCTGTCTGCAGCTCTAAGGCTGATGTCAAGACGCACAAAAACATAGTGGGAGCTCAGCAGGTGAATTAGTGAGCAGACATTCAGTGTCTGACCTCTGTCCTGAAATTGATAAGCAAACTGCTTGTCTAGCTAACTGAAGCATCTGGAACAACCCAGATAGCAAAATTGCTGTGGGCCGGATCTGGGCCACAGCAGTTTTCACTCTCAGCACTTTCATCCGGCCCACATATCGCAAGGAATAATGGGCTCTTGTTTCCCAGATCTGGGCTACAAGCAAGCTGTATGTCAACCAAGAATAAACCAGATAAACCAGAACTGACCCACATCCAGAATACACATACCTGAGAGCACCGCATCTTTACCAAAAAAGGCCCACATTTGATTCGGGATATTTGGGCCATATTAGCTATTTTACATGAGGGCCATTTCAGGCTCACATCCATTTTGTCCGAGCCAGAAGAAGGCCATCAGATCCACAGCTGATTGGGATAACCTGTAGTTTTTAAATATGCATATGTATGACAGCCTTACAAGTAGAAATGTATGTAGTTTGCATTTGAGTCAGAGACACTTAGGTCAAGGAATTGACCCTTTATAGCAAATGGTTATACAATTGAAATGATTGAACATCACTTATCCCATCAGTCATCTCATACAAGTATATATACAGTGGCATTAGAACATGAGTTTATATATGTTACCTTGAAATAAAAAAGATGGACTCTAAACAGGACATGTCCAGACCACAGAACAAAAGCAAAAATAGAAAAACAGGAAGCAGAGAGTCCAACCTGGTCCTGCAGGTGATGAGCCAGGTCGATGTACTGAGGGGAGTCTGGGTCGTCCAGCAGCTCTCTGTAACCCGGGTCCACCAGGTCGATACTGAACTCCACTATCTGCTCCACCGGACTCTCAGGGACCACATTAGGAAGCTCTGAGTCCTTCAGGAAAACAAACAAGAGTCAGTATCAAGGTAACACTGGAAACAACAAGGTAACACTTTTGTACTGCTCACTAG
The DNA here is from genome assembly GCF_910596095.1 of Thunnus maccoyii. Taxonomy (NCBI): domain Eukaryota; kingdom Metazoa; phylum Chordata; class Actinopteri; order Scombriformes; family Scombridae; genus Thunnus; species Thunnus maccoyii. The sequence goes on along the minus strand of NC_056549.1, from coordinate 7,184,833 downwards.
CGCTGTGAACAAGATTTTAAATGAAAATACAGCTGCTGCTTCGTCAGCTTTAGGACAGAGTATCCCAGATTTAAGAAGAGAGTGTTTAAGAGAAACACCTGAACAAAAGAAAAGCTGCTAAATCTCTTCTTCTAAATCCTCAGTGGGATAACAACAAAACTGCATCACAGTCAAAATCTGGTAAGGAGCTGGACAGACAAACGGTCACTACGTTGTCTTTCAAAATGAACATAAATACAGTAAATTCTTCTTGACTTCACTGACAAAGAGCTCCAGAAAAACGGAGGGCAGAAACAGAGAGAAACAGATGTGTTTACAAATTTAACTGCATTATTGTGGACCTATAACAATCAAAAGTTAACAAAATAAAATATGTACTTTTGCTGTTAAATAAAAGCATAAAAGGTCTTTCTTTTTTTCATGTTTTCTGATCAGATGAAGGAAAGCAAAACCCTATTTACAGACATTTGTGGATTACATGCACTGCAACCTCAAAGACAAAGCATGATCTGCTGATTTACTACTCAATGACGTCCTTCACAGAACACAAAAACAGCCTATTTTTGAAATTCAAGTGAAAACAGTGTTTAACACTTTTTGTCTTTATTTGATAGTTTACAAGGGCAAAACAGAAACCTCAGACTGCTCCGTTTGTTGCTGAGCAGGTAGTGTACAGTGGGTTTTTAGAGGTTTTTCTCTGAAAACAGCTGCCTGCTGTGGCTGAAAATGACGCTGTGAGAGCACCAAGAATGAACCAAAACAGTAAAGTTGCAGCCTGACAGCTAAACAATGACCTGCAAACTCGCTATAAAGCTCTGTAAAGCCGAGGGGAGCTGCAGAGTCGCTGATAATTAGGTTCATCACTACGAGCCACGCCCAACACATTACACACTGACAGCTCAGACATTATAAAAATATTGATTATAGTCACTTTAAGTAAATGTACTTTGCACTTCTGACACCAGGACCCACAGCTGCCTGGAGAAGTGCAGCTCTGAAGTAATAAAATGTTCTGAAATGTGTTTTGGGTCCATCACGCAGTACAAAATCATTACTGATAGAAATGTCGGTCAGATTGTGAATTATAACTTCTGACCTACACATTCAACAGTCAGCACTTAGTTTGGCCCAAGAAAGGGGTATGGGGTGAAAAAGAGTAATTACCTGCTTTTATAAAATGAGTGACAACCAAAAGTCAAATTATTCTGGTAATTTCAGAGGACAGTCAGCAATTTATGGCCCGTTTGATAAAATGAAAGCCTGACAGCCGCAGATCTTTAGAGAAATTCAATGTCAAACCTCTGGTAAGGCTTTTTTTTAGCTTCTTTCAAAACTAAAATCAACTCACTGAGTGCAAACTCAATTAATCACTGACAGGAGAAAGCAGAAATTATCTTTGGAAGGACATGATGCACTGCTACAACCATCTGCTGCCGGAACAAACAAACACACAAGGAGTCCGGACTGAACTTTGGAGCAGGAACAGCACCAGCTGGGCGCCCGGTGAACAAGTCCTCGTTACCTGCAGCAGCTAACGAGGACTCACTGTCAGAAAGCTGAACTAGAAAACAAACTGCTGAGGCACCATACTGTGTTCTGAATGTCACATGATTAGTCTCTCAGTTTACTCTTATTACTGAAACTCTGCAACCTTTATGTTGACTTGTACTTGCAAAGTTGGTTTTGCAAACTTACTTTAAGATCCATACTGGTGGTTTTGCATCTTTGAGCTCTTTTAATCTAAATCATATAGGGCTAAAATGGCTGTTATAATGTCCCACAGCCAAGTTGACGTCTTCAAATGTGTTTTGTTTGTCCGACCAACACTCCAAGACACAAAAATATTCAGTTTACCATCATGTATGACAAAGAAAAGCATCAAATTCTAACATTTGAGAAGCTGAAACCAGCAAATGTTTGATATTTTTGCTTTTAAAAAAAGACTAAAACAATCATTTGGTTATCAAAGTACTTGCCAACTAGAAGCTGACTTAGCGATTAATCGACTAATTGTTGCAGCTCTAAAGTCATGTATTGTTAAAATACCTTTTTTAAGTTTAAAAGAGATGCAAGTTCATGAGACTGGAGGATCTGCATTAACGTCACATACGGGGGGACGAATCTGGCTCGTTATTATGCCGCGTTCATGTGAGAGTTACCGCAAACCTGCAAATAGTGTTCACCTCAGCATTCATGTTGTATTTATGACTGGGAAACTGTGACTTTTCTTAAAGCAGCTATAATCAGTATTTGTATATTAATAATGGATCACATGAATACTTTTTTGTAAACAGAGAATTATCACCTGACTATTCAGCTTTATGGAGCTTTGTAGCATCTTTCAGCTTATTGTTTTGGTTTTCTGGCCTGTTTGGTTTGGATGGGCAAACTGCAATATTATTTAGAATATGTAAGGCCATGAGCCACTCAATTAAAAATAAAAGAAATCTGGTATGTGTGTTTAATGATCATCTCAAAAGCAAAAAAAAGAAAAGATGTGTGATCTGATGCAGATAAAACATTTCTAAACATTTAATAATACATTACATACAATACATAGAACATACCATCAAGCAGAGTTTTTGAAAATGGCCACTGGGAGCAACTGCAGATATCAAACAATGATATCAAACAAAAAGAATAATTTATTGTTCATTGTGATTGCCTCCCTATGAAAAGACTCAACTGTCAAGCTGAGTTTAAAGAGTAATAAAATAAACAGAAAGCAGCGGTGGCCTTTAATTCAATCTAAACACTTTAAAAAATGGTTGGCAGTAACTTAAAGAAACTGTATGTAATTTGTAATTACTGGTCTAAAACATGTAAAATCATTAGTGTGTTGTTGTTTTTTTTCAGTAAACAATATTTGATCTGCATGTTTCTGCCTAAATACCAGCAGAGGACAACACGTTTCTGGCCTGAATTTTGTTAGGAACGACAATAATCTGAGAAAATCCAGAAACGGTTAACTGGATGCTCAACAAATATCCTCGATGTGTCTTTGAGGAAGGCACATAATCCACTTAACTGCTCCGGCAGGGCTGCTCCATGACCGACAGTAGAATACCGCAGCCAGGAAAATGATCAGCAGTGATGTAAAGTATAACTTATTTGTCTTTGTTGGACTAAAATATCATTAAATTCCACATATTGCAGGTTGAAAGGAGATGTCAGAGGTACATAGTGCATAAACTGCTCCCTATCACTTAAATAAAATAATTTAACCCCTACTGATGTATAATTTCAGGAGAATCTCAGGAGTACTTGAGTTTGACATTTTCCAGTCCTCAGAGTGGCCGCGCTATCCTCCTGCGTCCTTTAACTTGTTACTGTAACTAAGTGTGTCGACTAGCTAAATATCTAAAATGTAAATGCTTGTTGGTACCTCTTCAACCTCTTCAACTTCTTCAACCTCCTCGACTTCCTCAACCTCTTCAACCTCCTCGACCTCCTCAACCTCTTTGACCTCCTCGACCTCCTCGACCTCCTCAACCTCCTCAACCTCCTCAACCTCCACGGCTGGCTCGACCTCCACGGCTGGCTTGACCTCCACGGCTGGCTCGGTCTGATCGATGGCGGGGGTTGGAGAGGCGCTCACGGGGCTGGGAAGGACGGTGGTGCTGGTGATATTCACTGGGTCTGCTGACGGGGCGGCAACGGTGGTCTGAACCTCCGGACCTGAAGAAACATCAGAGTGACTTTATTCACGGCTTTAATAAACTCTGAGTCAGGTTGTGTGCTCATGTGAACGTCAGCAGAATATGGTCTCCTATCTGTTCAGGATTAATAGAAGCACAAGCATCAAATTTAATAAGAATCACTTCAAAGATAACAAATAAAGTGTTTGTTATGGAAGAACTGATGCATGTAAACAACCTGCAGTTTCACAGTTAGTGCAGTACAAGGAGAAGACTTCTGGATATTGCTCTCATATAGTACATGACATGCAGTTAGTACAAAAATCTATATATATTTTATAGTTCAAAGTACACAAAAAGGATACTACCATACATACTATGCCCTGCAACAGGACATGACACTTCAATATTCAACATTATAATGACATAACACTATTAGTGTAATATAGTACACATATCAGATATTCAGTAATTATAAATTTCCTACCTGCTATCTCAGGGACCTTTTGTTTTGGTGGTGGAGTCAGCACACTTCTGCAGAAGAAAAACAAAGAACATGATATCAGAAATTTGACCTTTATGAAACATAGTCATGTTATTCTGAATGTGAAGCAGGACTCTGTGTTTCAAACAAAGATTTTTGAATGGAAAAAGGGGTAAATACAGAAAAGATTTTCCTTTCCTTCCCCTTTAAAACTCTTTAAATATCTAATATATCTAAATATTATTTTATACATCAATTCTTGCAAATTATATTTAAACTGTGTTTTTTGAATATATTTTTTATGCCTTTATTAAATAGCGACAGTAGAGAGATGACAGGAAACAAGGGGACAGGGGGAACAACAGAGTCGAACTGCCAACATTGGTGGTTATGTGGCGTGCATCTTGACCAGTGGGCTACCAGGGCATGTCTGATAGTAGTTTGTTTCCATTCACCTCATTTTATTTAGCATTTCTAATTTGCACACTGAAACAATTGAGTGGAAATGCCTAAAATTTAAAAAAGATCCCAAAATATCACAATAAGTTTTGACGCTTGGCTGAGGTGAAAAAGTTTGGCGCATCGATAAAATCAAAATATGACCGCTCATCACAGGTCAGAAATAGAGTGAACACAGTCAGACCCATGCTGAGTAGACCTGAGGATAACTAGACCCGATCCAAAGTGTAGTTGACCCCAACAGATCCTAACAGAGACAGAACACCAACATCATAAAGCAGCAATTATATAATTTACAATAATGTCTTCAGAATGAATATAAAGTCATAGAAACTAATTCCGAAAATAATTCAAATGCTTCAAAGACTAATTTATAGAAATAATCATGGCATACCACATAATCAGAGCTTTTAACAGATCCATTTTGCAACAGTAAAGCCTAACTATATTTATTATATTAATAAACAACAAGAAATGTCCACCCTCAGCCTAATATCAATGCTCCAAACCTAGAAGTTCTTTAACTTTTGGAAAGTAAAACCTCCCCCTGAAGCAGGGACGTTTTTAGCACCAGGTACTATCCTACAGGAACTATATCTAGTACCCGGTTCCTCCGGTTGAAACACAGGTTTAGTTCCTGAGTTCTGGGAAAGTTCCTGCAGTGGAATTGCCCTAAAATATATACTAGAGCAACGTCTTTTTTTGGTGCCAGGAACTACTGTATGACTGATAAACAAGATTTAGTCCCTGGTTCCTCTGGTCGAACAGGTATGGTTACTGAGGTCCTGAAGTAGTTCCTGGTCCCCTGGAAAGGTTACTGCAGTGGAAATAGCCTGTTAGACATTTTGCAGAATACTGTGGAAAGTGGAAGTGAGCAGACAGAATTTGTGAGCTTTTTTTTATTACTTATCATAATATATCATAATATAATTCAATATAAAGTTATGGAGTTTAGTTTTTTGGTGAATCATGGATGTCTGCTTCCTCTCAAATTATTTCACTTTCACAAGATGACATCATTTGCATACATTTCAAGCTTATTAATAAACTTAAAAATTAACATTTTAGAAATAAAAAATATGCATTTCTCCTGACAATTAGATGCCACAGATGCTGTTTTAATCAGTTATGTGATTAACTTAATCAGATTATTATTTAAATCAAGACATTTGTCAGTAATCATACTTTGAGTATGAGAACAAAGTCAAAGTGATTTCACAAATGGAAACGTGACTCCAGGGGTGTGAGGATGATTTAGTTTAAATCTGAGGATTTATAGGAACAGAGAAAGACTCAGAGGAATGAACAGGGTCGCATCTTTATTACACGACTCGGCTTTTTACTCTGTAATCACTCCGGTAAAACAAATGAGAAGCTTTTTAATAACCAGGAAATATACAGAACAGTTTCCACGGACTTTGCAGAACCAGTTCAGCTACTCTGGTGTACTACTGATGAACGACCTTCGTCCTCAGTTTTAACTCTTTGACCTCCTTCACTAAAGGACATTTAAACTGTCTCAACCATAAATGAGGAGCTTTACTCACATACATCATCAGGAGGTGAGACGTAAATTAATTACTTGGATTTTTTTAATCTTTTTGTTCACTGATCTATAAATCTACAAAGGACTGTAAGGCAGGTTAATGCAGATTCATGTAACATAATTAAAACATTTATAGCTTTATTAATGACATCATATATGAACATTTTCCAATTTCAAATTAATCTTCTCAGCCCTCACACAGTTGATTAAAACTGTTGATTGATGGTGTTTTAATTCAAATGATAACATTTTGATACATTTGGATGCTTGGCTAGTTATGTAAACTGAAATTTTAAACAAAATCTAGAAAAATGGCAAAAGAAAAGTCACATGCTTCATGTTTAGACTTAAGTATAAAGTCAAGAGGTCGTGATATGTAGCACGACAAGCTAGTGAAGCTATAGACAGAACAGCATTCCCGCACATGCTCAGTGGCGTCTGCCGTACACAGAACTACTCTCCAGAGACTGTAAATGTGATCGCTGTTATCAAGCCGTGTTCAGACAGAGCGTGAAGTGAACTTTCGCCTCATGTTACTCGTGCAAGTTTGACCGCGGGATCATTCGCCCCAAACGGCCAAAATACATTACTGTGCATGAGCTGTAAGCTAGCTAGCAACGGCAGGCACTGACCGTGTTCAGCCTCTGACTGAACTCAGAACTCACCAGGAACTCTGGTTCTTTCTGTTATTTCCCTCCGGTCCCTCTCCTTTTTCCTCTCTCTTTCTTATAAAGAATATTCATAAAGCCCTGGGATATGTGCAAATTTTTCACTCAAGTTGAAAAATTTTCAACTCGCACGTACGTGTCTTTGAATCGCCCGAGGTGAATCGGTGTATACTCGCGTCTTTGCAATGACTTTGTAAGAAAACTTTGCTTCACATTCCGTCTGAACACCATTAATCTTTGTTTCCAAACAAACTAACATGACCAAACTCTTCACAATGAAGGAACATGTCTCCCAGTGCAGCACTGTGACTCACTGATGTGTTTTTACTAGTTTTTGGATAACAACAGAGGTCTACGACACAGGAATAAGACATATCAGGCTTTGGATACACACACAATACTTGTTAGTAGATCAGTTGGTTGGCTCTGCACATGAGATTTGTTGACAATAAGAAAAAATATAGAAAATAGTCTGTCAGTCACCTGTAAAGCACTTTGTTAGCGACATAAAAGCTGCTAATCTAATAAAGTTTCATTGTGGAGCCCTGGTGTGGCTCCACAATGAAACTTTATTGGTGTGGGTGCTGACCATAAGCCACAACAACCTCGGTTTGTGTTGAATGCCATTCCCCATTTCTCTACTGTCGGATCTCTTATAGAAGGCATAAAAAAAGAGAAAAAGTTTGATAATTTGGTTGATATTACTGCTTTTGTTCAATAGAAAAAGGACTGTCAGTTTGTCTGGTCCTGTTAAAATAGCTGTATAACTCTGACTGTGACAACAAACAACAACAACAACCCTCACACCGTCCAAACTTGCAGCTTGGTTTAATGGTCTATGCGTTATTTGCATCATGTCCACATTATCTGTACGCACGTAGTCAGAGACACAGACTGAAAACATGATTATCTGTCACCCCTACCGTGATGGAGGCCTCCCGTCTCTCATCCGGTTCATCCTCTGCAAACAATCAAAAAAAACAAAACCAATAATTTACTGTATGTCAGAAACAAACAAACACTATCACCCTACACATTTCAACACTCAGGCAGTAATTGGCCACATGATTATCTTGTTTGTGATAATGATGCCATGTGTCAGTGACTGCTGCCGCTCTCACCGGAGGTTGTTTGTTTTTTTAGATTGATGACTGACTGAACAACTGATGAATTGATTCATTTAATTTATTTATTTCTTTACACTCATGAATTGAGTTTGTGTAAATGCAATTATGTGAACATTTCCTGTTGTGCGTCGTGGCTTAAAATAGATTTAGCTGCAGCTGTATATGGGTTCTTGAGGGAGTTTTACAACCCTTCAGGCTATGAAACCCATTAAATCTCCACAGTGTCATTTCAGAAAATGAGCGCGAAGGTTAATGAATAAAGAAACATTTCTCCTCTGTGTTTACATGAAGGGTCAGTTCACCCGAGTAGCACTACAAATATGCATATGCATGCAGAATGTTTTGTTTTTGTTCATTAGCGCCGGCAGCAATATCCAGCCCATTCATATTCAGTGTTAAAACAGTCTTCACAGTGTTTTATTCAACAGGAATATGTAGACAGGTTTGATATAATTCTTAAACTGAGAGAAAAAATGTTTGATATGTTGGCATTGAAAGAGGCCATGTGGCTGCTGGCTAGACAGGACAGATGCAGTGTTGATGAATGTGCTGAGAGAAGCACGTTTGCATGTTTACTGATGGATTTACAACACAAGTGCTGGTCAACAACAAACTTAAATTACATTCCCAGTGAAGCATGCGGGTGGTTTAGAGTTTATTGAGTGACTTTTATGCACAAAATCTTCACCTCCCCCCCTCGACCAGGAGCCTAATGTTTATTCATAAACTACTATCTGTGGCCGCTGAGTACAAAAGGTTAATCATGATTTACCTTTTTAAAAGGGCAACAAGTGGTGGTTGGTCATTTGCCAAACTGGACGACAAAACAAACCATAATTCAGCTATTATCATTAAATTCTAATTGGGCTGGTGGTCATTATTCCACAGGCTTAAAAGGATAATGTTGGTATAATTTATATTGTACACAAATCCAATGAAAAGACCAAAACCAACAATGTGTTAGTGTGTCTGTCAACAGTTTCTGAATTTCCTTTCCTGTCTGTGGCTCTTAGCTACCAGCAAATTTGTTCTTGGACATAAATCTAGATTCCGAGAAGACATAAATCTTTCAAAACAGCTCACAAATTGTACCTATAAACTATTTTACACCCCTCAAACTGTTTAAATTGGATCAATCCAAGATAATAAATGTTGCAAATGTGACAAGAAAGTGAGCACATTTCTACATCTTCTGTGTGAGTGTCCCTTGGTACCGCCTTTATGGAAAGAGGTGCTTAAAAAAGCTTGAAAAATGGCTCAAACAACTTCTACCAGAATCCTCACAAATGTGTCTATTAGAGGATAAATCTCTCAAGCCTCTGTGGCATACGGAAGCAGAGTTTGGGCTGGCAGTAACAGGTTTTTATTGTAGTAGCAAGGCCGGTTAATCGATTAAGCAGCTTATTAAATGTTGGAAAATAGCGAGAAATGCCCTTCATGATGTCCTACGCCCAAGGTGACGTCTTCACATTGCTTGTTTTGTCTGACCAACAATGTAAATTAAATTTTCTATCAAAGAAAAGCAGCAAATCTTTTACTATAAAGATGCTGGAAACAATGAATGTGACATAGACGATTAATCGATTATGGAAATAGTTGCAGATTAATTTTCGGCCATTCAACTAATCGATTACTCAGTTTGATGATTTTTTTACTTAAATGACTAACTGCTCACAAATATATCATTTTGCGTTTAAATAAGGTTCAGTCATTTCCTAAAAACAGCTGGTCACTGTAGTTTTTAGAAAACAAACAGGAGGAAATGGTGCATTTGTTGGGGACTGTTTTCTAGACACCACAGAGGAAGAAGCTGTATCACTCTTCAGATACACACACGATAGTTATTAGTCGGATGAATTAATTGTTGGTTTTGGTCTTTTCAGAGCTTTTGTTGATGAGTAGAAAAATACAGAACATCACCAGTTTTATCTTTTACTGAAGGTTTTCCTTCAATTGAATGTTACTGGATGCAGAGCTACCATGAAGACATATTATAGGTTGAGAACTTGAAAAGGTGACTTTTGAGTGAATAGCGACCAAAATAGCAACAACATCCTATGTCAGATAAGAATAAGTGAATATTTTTGCAGACTCATTCAAAACAAACATTTGACCTTTATGTCATTATAAACAAATTTAGTTAGTTGTAAATTAATATAATTTTCAGGATACTTGGTTTTCTCTCCTCGCTGCTAATGTTTCTAAATGTACTGTGTGTGTTTTGACTGTTGGCAGTATCCTCTCTAAGCTCATGGTGGTTTTCTTACCCTGTGAATCATGCTCATGTGCTCGTCGGCGCTGCTGAAGTTTTTGGCGAGGTCGGAGATGCAGAGCGACTCGTGTTGACACGTGTGAACCCATCTCTGGTACTCCGTCGTCCCGGGGATCCTGTCGAAGAAGATCCTGAACGCCTCCCACACAGCCTCCTGACAAACTGACCAAACAAAACACACCGCGGGCTCTTAGACTTTCAGCACTAAATACATCGCTTAGAACAGCTCCTTCACACTGTTGCAATCTGTTCTGCACTGTAAACTAAAGTGGGAATCTGTCACAAGTGCTGTTTTTTTTGTATTTTTGTATCCATCTGTGCAACTCAGGTCTTATCGCTGTGTGTTGTTTCTGCACTTCACTTTCTAGAGATCCTGACTGTCTAAATGTTTGTTTGAAAGCAGAAAATCTCTTTAAATTCTATAAAGATTTCTGTGAAGTTGGAGTTGGTAGAAAGTTTGGCAAGAAACAGGATCATTTTCACTATTTCTTTATGATCTACTTTAATTATTGACTTCCTTTTAGGGCATTTAAGTTTATAAAATGTCAGTAAATAGTGAAAAATGCCCTCACAGCTCAAGTTGACTTGTCTTCAAATGTCTTGTTTTGTCCGACCAACAGTCCAAAACCCAAAAGATATTCAGTTTACTATCCCAAAAAACCATAAAATCCCCACATTTGCAGCAAATGTTTGGCTTTTTTGCTAAAAGAAAAAAAAAATCAAAATAGTTGCCATTGTTTGAAACATTGCATGGATGAACTAGACTGTTATTGCAACTCTGACAAAGAATATTGAAAGAAAGAAGGTCAAAATAAACTTGTTATTGAAGTGAAAGTCAGTCGGAGTTGTGTAGTGATGTGGAGTCGTTAGATGATTGTTTTCTTCTTTTTTTTACAACTGACTCTTCTTTCCAACAAGTAGGTGTATAATCCTGAGACACCACAATCTCTGTTTACACAGCATCTATGACCTGCAGTAGGGCTTGCATTGTATTAATGTTCCTTATTGGATTGAAGTTTGTTCTCAGTTCTCATCTGCAAGATGATAATATAAACTTATACTTGGTTTGACAGCTTCATTCTGCTCTGCATGTTAACATCTTCTCATCTATCATCTTTTCTTTTCTTTAATCTTTCCCTTATTTGATCTTTTATCCTTGTCTAATATTGAACTTAATGCCTGAAATAGAGCCATACCGATCAGCTGATTGAGAGCAGTTAAGGCCCAAAATCGGACATTGTTGACATGATGAAGATAAGTTACTGTTACTGTTACTGTTGCAAGTATATCTCCTTCAAATGCTGCACGTCAGCTGCTTCATTATAATTAATTCATCAATGTCATATCTACATTCTTCAGGGATTGTTTTAAATTAACTTTCAACTAAATTTGGAAATGCTGAAGGTTTTTAATTTAAACAGTAACTTTGAGGAAGGACTTTAAATCAATCAGTCAAAGTTTGAAATCCTGTCATGTTTCAAGGCTTCATCGACCACATGAAGGTGAATGAAAAAACATGAAATTGGATCATTTTGTAAGTTTTCGACCGACCAGCCTTGACATCTTGTTTCTGTGAACATGAAATAAATAAACTCCAGGCTGTCAAAACTTGCACGGCTTGTTATTTATCTGTGTTGAAGAGTTTTGACAGAAACCTGTACGAAGGAGGTGAATGAGTCATATCTCTGAGTCTCACCTCATCACTCCTGACTGATCATCCTGGTGGCTCAACTGTGGATCATGTTCCTGCTACATCCTCAGATCAGTTCCGGTCCAGTACCTTTGTGACACAACATTTCCCCCCTACTCTTCCTCTCATTGTGACGTTTCTCTACGTACTACTTCTATTTTCAGAACAAGATCATGTTGTTTAGTGTTTTTGTTTATGCTGTGATCGACTTGTATTGTGCATTGAATATTGTTTAGAGCTGTTTTTATTTCATCACTATAAGAGGCATTAAAAGCCCTTTTCAGACAGGAAATACGTAACATCTAAGGCTGCAACTAATGATTATTTTCACAATTAATCAATAGATTGTTTTGTCTGTAAAATGTTAGAAAATAATGAAAAATGCTTGTTATAATTTCCCAAAGTCTTCATGTGTCTTGTTTTGTTTGACCCACAGTGCAAAAACCCAAAGATAATCACTTTGCTATCATGTTTGACAAGAAAAAAGCATTAAAGCACCACATCTGCAAAGCTTAAACCAACTAATATTTGGCATATTTGCTTTGATCAACTAATCGATCAATTGACTAATCATTGCAGCTCACTGGCTTCATCTATCTGTTACAGTGACGCCTGTCGAGGTGTTTTTAATGCCGATGTTCCTTCATTCAGACATGACAGAACATTTACAAGAAGAGCTGCGTGATCACGAGTTATTTGAGGTTTCTCAGGCTGCTTCGCTGATGGATTTCAAAACTTATCTCGCTAAGTCTTAATAAATGAAACAATGAATCCACTCATACATTTTCACTTCATTTAACACCGTTTAATGTAAAGAGCGAATTATAAAGTCCCACGTGCACAAACATTGACTGACAGGACGTTCGGTTTCATTCCTGTTATCTCGCGTGCTGTATGTAAAACTGGATATTCATTTATTCATCCATGCAGTTGGCGTGAATTAAAATGTAAATTACATGGCGGCTCACATTATTATGGTGGTTGTACAAGGGTTTTTTTTAACCTCTTCTGCACCGGTCGCAATGTAAGGGGAAAATAGTTTTTATAGACTGATTTTATATGAGAAGAATCTCCTCAACAACTCTTTCAAAGCGTCATTTCATTTGTGCACAGGATTAAGATTGAGATAATTTGAGGTATTACAGTGAAACACATTTAATCTCTCCTCATATTTGGTCTTTATGTTAATCTGACAGCATTCAGTTCAGACTTGTGTTCAAAGTGTTGCAGAAATGTTTCAGGTGCGACCTTGAATTACCACCAGATTGATGTAAAGGGGTGCAGGTCTGAAAATGTCTTATAACTGTATGAATGTAAGACAAGGTGATTTTTTTTTGAATAAAGTTTAAAAAATACAATTAAATAGAACAATGAAGAAGCACAGGCCTGTACCTCTGAGTTGGTAATAAGCCTGGTGGCTGGCGAGCACTTCATTGATGGTTTCTTGGGGGCAGATTCTCACTCCAGAGTGTAAAAACACGGATCTCCTGGATCTATGTTGTTGTTCAAACCCCAAACCTCTGGTGTGTGTGGACGACCTCAGCAGCTCCGCCAAACGCGTGGAGCCAACACCTGCTTCTGTTTTCACGCTCGAGTCGAGCCTGGCGGCGCTCTCTGGACAGGAAACAGAAAGAAAAAAGGATTTGTCAAACATACTGCGGTCCAGATCCGTCGCATTTGTTTAGAGCAATACGACTAATGTCACAAGATTTAGGCAACATTTGAAAACAGCTGAAATTGGATTTAGTGTTTTCTGTTGCTGGCAACAGAAATGATGCAATCTACGGTAAACTCCACTCTTCTGGTAACAGCTTACAACAAACAGGAAAGTAATCTGAGTTGAATGCATCATATTAAAAGTAAAAAAAAACAGTAAAAAATACATTTTCATGTGTTTTCTTTTATCTGGACCCTGAGAGAAGGAAAGTAAGGTTATCTTACTCATACCCAAAGAAGGCAAAGAAATAGAACAATTGACAACTTTAGACCAATTTCAATTTTAAGATGTTGATAATAAGCTCTGTACGTGTATTGGTATAAAGCCAATGGACAAAATATTCAAGAAAAGATATACAGAGATGGTGGTTAAGATGAATGTTGTACTGAGGTTTTTGCATCTATTTCAGGCTATTTGAATAATGATACCACAAAACAAATTCATCTCCTGGGTTAAAAAAAAACAGATATCTGGCAAAAATTCTGCTTGTAGCCAGCAAAAAAAAGCCACAACAAGATATTGGTATAAAGCTCAACCTGGGATATCTATTCAATGGAAAGGTTGACATACCTGCTGAGAGTTAAAGGCAGTATTTTCAACAAGAACTGGTGGAGGACGTGATGCAACAAGTAACTGAACTGTTAAGTTATGGAATAAGACAATGTTTACATGTATGAGCTGCCCTAGACAAATGCTTTTGATGTATTTGTTCTGTGTTGTATTATTTAGTGTTATGTTGTATGTGTGCTCATGCTGCTGTGTCCAGAGCTGAAAACATAATAAAAATTAAGGTGTAAAAAACAAAAATTAAATAAAAGAGGGTGAGATCTGGGTCCTACAGCCCACTGGGTGGCTAGCCCATGACCTTCCCCCTCCTTATTTTTAGTTTTTGAGGCTGGCGGCCTGTATAAGCTACATAACTGTATAAACTGCCCTGCCAAAATATGTATCTACTAAAAAGGTTGTGAAATCTCTCAGTAAAGCAGTCATAGCAGGAGTAAGTAGTTGAGTTTTTTTTTTTTTTAGTCAATTTGGTGACATATTCAAAGTAATGTCATTCAGAAGGGCATAATAATCTTAAATCCAACAAGTGTTTTTCCCCTGTGGAGAGAGGCATGACTCATACGACAGGCTGAGTTCATGCTGAAAATCTACATACAAGAACACTGGTGAAAGCAACAAATCACTCATTTGTGCCACGTAAGAACTAATCTTTTCGGACCAGTGGTTCTTGCATCATTGTACTTTGACCTTTTTCCAAATTAAGTTTTGAGGGACTCTGGGTCATAAGCTACAGAGCTCATTTTTGAGTTTTCTCTCCTTCTTTGTACCTTTTTTATTAATAGAAGCCTATTTTGAGCATTTTCCACACTGTTCTCTCTGCAGAAGGACTTTGTTTGCTGTAACTGCAGCATCATCCCAGAGCAGGAGATACAATAACTTTTAGATGCATTGGGACAATAAATGATAAGAATAAGTTTAAACCTATCAGCTCAGTTAAAGAAATAAGCAGTGGTGAAAAGTAACTAAGTACATTTACTCAAGAACTGTACTTAAGTACAATTTTGAGGTACTTGTTCTTTACAGTTTTTCCATTTGATGCTACTTCATACTTCCACTCCACTACATTTCAGAGGGAAATATTGTACTTTCTACTCCACTAGATTTATTTAACAGCTTTAGTTACTTTTCAGATGAAGATTTGACACAATGGATAATATAACAAGCTTTTAAAATACAACAAATTGTTAAAGATGAAACCAGTGGTTTCCAACCTTTTCGGCTTTTGACGTCTTACAAAAAGCAGTGTGTAGTCGGGGTCACATTTCAGATGTCTATGAGTTGTTAACAGCTCCACCAAATAGTGATTTTTCCCTCTAAACTTCTCACATGGTTTCATTTCAATAAATGTTCAAATGATGCAATATTTCACCAAAAATCAAAGATTAGAGAAAAAGTCAATTTGTGTATCAGAACTTTGTTTTTTCTTCTTTCCTCTCCCATTAATCATCTCACAACCCCTCAGATTTATCTGCTGACCCTTTGGAGGGGCCCAACCCCTAGGTTGGGAACCACTGACCTAAACTAGCAAACTGTATATAAAGTAGTTGAAACTAGCTCCACCTCCAGCAGCTACAACAGTAACATGCTGCTCTAACACTGATAATGTGATAATGATAATCTAATGATGCCATATATAATAATATATCAGTCAGAGGAACCAAACCACTACTTTTACTGCAGTACTTTAACTACATCAAGCTCATAATACTTATGTACTTTTACTTAAGTAGGATTTTTCATGCAGGACTTTCACTTGTAATGGAATATTTTTACATTTCTTTATTGGTACTTTTACTAAAGTAAAGGATCTGAGTACTTCTTCCACCACTGGTATTCAGGATATATTTTTTGGTGAGAAGTGCTAG
Organism: Thunnus maccoyii; assembly: GCF_910596095.1. Lineage (NCBI taxonomy): Eukaryota > Metazoa > Chordata > Actinopteri > Scombriformes > Scombridae > Thunnus > Thunnus maccoyii. Next base: position 7,168,803 of record NC_056549.1, on the reverse strand, counting down.
AAGCCCAGGAAAATAGATGATAATTGATAACAGTCTCCATGGAAACTGGTAGTGTAACCTTAAATTGCCTCATTTACTTAATTAACACTCACATTTAGTATTTTCCAAAGAACAAAACAAAAGGTGAATCGAGATTAATGGCATTAAAAAAGGGTTCAACTTGCCTTAATTGTCGTTTTCCAGATAAAGTGGATTACAGAACTGTATGTCTCCTTCAGTTTCTCTTTCTGTATAAACATTATTTTGTACTGTATGTCTCAGTTTTGTGTTATTTATGGCCATAAGCAGAGTGGAGTTTAGCATTATGTCTGCCAGCCAGGGCTCGGGGGTTCGCTCTCCCTCCTTATGCCCACTCATGCTAAAAATAAAAGTACTCAATGTACTTGAAAGGTGCTTGGAATAAAAGCATCCGCCAAAACAACAGTGTGTTGTATATACATATATTTATATGTTTTTCATCACTCTATCTAGCAGGTAGGCTATATATTTGGGATGGTGTTAGGTAAAGTGGGTGTTGAAGTTCACCAGACAGCCCACCATGCTTATCACCACTTTTAGAATAAATATACAAAAATGTTTGGCGGTGAAGGTGAACTTCAGGTGTTTGATATTGAACATCACAGACAGAATCTTTTGTTTTATTTGTAATATTCAGCTCACATGATTCAGACTTTGTAATATAGAACGCTGATGATAACCTCACCTCTTCGGGTATGTTTTCGGCTTTTTTCTTCCCATAAATAAGTCTGGAGCTGTGATTCAGAATGTCAAGCTGTCATCAAGCTGGCAATAAATCTACTAAACTATGCTATTATCCGTTTTCCTATTTCATTTGCATTGTGGACACGTTTGCACATATTCGTGGCCCCGTCGTAAGCACTGATTTCACTCTGGCTGTGTTTCAGAATAGGACAAAGACAAAAGGATTTACTCAACTCCTTCTGCTTTATCATGCATTTAACAGCCTTTTTGTATCCTCTGTTGAAACAATGACTAACAGTGACAGTGTCCAACACCGTAATTATTTCACAGCTAAGTACTTATGCAACCTAATAGGCTTTGCTTTGCATTGTGACCAAGTTTAGTACGTGTATAGATAGTCTTACTCCTTAAATCCTTGTATCTAACTGCTCTTATCTTTGAGAAGTGCAAACTTTATTCCTTTTTTTCCAAAGAATAAAAATATAAAACCACCTCTGTTTGAAGTTGTAAAGGCCATGAAGGCTCAAAGGATTGTAGCTTTGCAAACAAAACGAGGCTTACCTTTAATTCCAGGAGCCTGTGGCGCGAAGACGAACAGCAGCACAAGTACAAATTCCCAAAGCATTGTGGAAGAAGAGTTTGACCTCCCCAAAATGTGAAATTCAAAGTAAATCCAGCAGGGTGAAGGGAGGTGGGAGGGGGGGGGTTGTTGGCGTCCTCTAGCTCAGGTGGAGTTCATGGGTGCAGTCAGTTTGGTTGCAGGGTGTCTGGGTGCACTTCGCATGGAGATGGCGGACCGTTTAGCGCCCTGAGCTGCCGGTGAAACACTCCTAATGAATTCTGGGATGTGCATATGTTGGAGGTAGGCGTAAAAAACCTGCAGGGCTGGTCATCCACCCAGGGGAATTGTGGGACAGTACTAGCTGCAAGTGTGGCAAGAGTGACGAGGTTAAAAAAGTAGGCACTGTTTCGGGAATAATCTGTTTATCTACTGCTCAGACATAATCCGTCTTTACCCCGCGGCCCTCACAGCGCTGGCGTCATCCTGTTAGTGGCTTTCTTGGGGGCATCTGTCAACCCAGCGACCAGTTCATTCAGTACACCCCCTCCCGGCCCACCCTGGCACTTAACACTGGTGTTTCCCCACTGTTTTTATGCTTAGCAGGCCTGGGAAGCAGCTCACAAGAGTATGTCACCCAACACTGCAGTGAAACCAATAAATCTCATATTATGCAGCAGTGTTGAAGGCTCCTGCTAACTGGACAGCTCAGGTACAGTTACATCTTCACCTCAGCACCAGTATGACAGTTCTTACTGGTCTGAGTGGGACTCGTGAGCACATCGCCTTGAAGACAAAAACGTGTCTGTTCAGACTTAAGGCAACCAGCCTGTTGAAGTATTTCTTTTTATCTTTGCTGACTCTCTGTTATTTTTATGTATTCTCAAGTTTTATTGCAGCGCTAGATTCGCTGTTTTTAATTATATTCATTACTTTTAAATGTTTTTTTTCTATTCCAGTTTTGATTTTCATCGTTTTAAAAGGTGATAAAGATTATGTTTATGATCCTTAAATCCATCTACTTTCATGCTTTTGTTACAAATCCCATAAGTCCAAAAGCTTATGCTATATCAGGCTCTAAGTCCCACAGGAAGCCTCAGACAAATTATGTTTGTTAAGAAGTAAAGAAATCTTTTAAGATGAATTGTTTTGTTTTTTAGATTCTTAATTTTGCAAGATTGGAGAGAAATACAGAGGGTGTGTAAAGGAGCTATGTGCATATAAATATTGTTTATACATTATTATTATTCTATTCTCATTCTTATGTATGATGTTTTTATTTTATATATTTACAAAATCACATACATGTATCATTAACTAACCTCAGCATTTTATGTTTTATGTTTAAATTATATGAACCACCCCCCAAAATGAAATTACTTTTAACTCTATATTTTGGTTAAATCTTTAATTTCTTAGTTTTCTTCTCATTTGTCCTGTTTAATGTCATATCCAGGTAGTGTTTAAGCTCTTTTTCTTTCTCACAGTGTAAAAGTCTTAAATGTCCCGTTTCTACTGCAATGGCATAATTTTGCCAATGGAGATCAACAAAGTTTGTAGGGCTGCAACTAATGATCATTTCTGCTTAATAGATTAGTCATTTGGTCCATAAAATGTCAGAGAATAGTTCTAAAACATGTCCTATCATAATTTCCCAAAGCCCAAGTTAATATATTGAAATTACTTGTTTTGTTCAACCAACAATTCTAAACCCAAAGATATTTACATTATTATAGAGAGCAAAGAAAACCAGCAAATATTTACATTTGAGAAGGTGGAGCCAGTGTATGTTTGGCATTTACTAATGATTATTTTCACTGGCGATTAATGTAGAGCTGCAACGGTTAATCAGTTAAGTCGATTAGTTGCCAACTATTTAATTAATCAGCAACTATTTTGGAGTCATTCTTTAAGGAAAAAAAATCTCTGTATTTTTCAAATTCAAATTTTTCCAAATTCTCTGGTTCCAGCTTCTACAATGTGAATATTTTCTGGTTTCTTTAGTCCTCTATGACAGTAAACTGAATATGACCAGTCCAACAGTCCACTAGTTGTGGACTGTTGGGCGAGATAAAAAAAAGACATGTGAGGACGTCATCTTGGGCTTCAGGAAACGGTAATCAACATTTTTGACCATTTTCTGACATTTTATAGAAGAAACGAGACCAATTGAAGACTTAATTGAATATGAAAAAAATCATTAATTGCAGCCGTAGATTCATCAACAGATTATTTATTTCTTACTAATGAATCTTTTTGTCTATAAAATTTCAAAAGATATGGGAAAAATACCAATCACAGTTTCTCAAAGTGACATCACCAAGTGTCTTGTTTTGTCTGACCAACAGTCCAAAACCCCAAAATATCCAGTTTACTCTCATATAAGACAAAGAAAAGTAACAAATTCTCATAAATGAGAAGCTGAAACTACGGGGTGTTTGGCATTTTTGCTTGAAAAATTATGCAAATAATTAATCAAATGTCAAAAAAGTTGCAGATTGTTTTGTTGTCAATCAACTTATCCATTTTTTTTTTACTGTATTGAGTAACACAGATACAGTCCTTGACTCAGGACCAACCTGACTGTTGCAGCTCTACATTTGCGCTTCAAAAAATGACTTAAAAATTACCAAAATAGAAATTTTCTGTTGATCAATTAATAGATTAATTGACTAATTATTTGTTTATGTATACTGATTATCTAAACATTAGTTCATTTGACCCATGTGGGTCTTAATAATAGAATCATTTTTGTAACACTGACTCACTTTCTGTGAGTCATCAGCAGCATCATCCGCTCATTCCCAGAGGACGATGATCAAATGTGGAGGAAGGTTGGTGGGCTGGAGGAGGGGGGAGGAGGGGGGAGGGACGAGGAGAGGGGGGAGGAGGGGGGGTTTGGAGGCTTCATTGTCTCACAGAGTGTTGTGTCTCTTTGAGGATTTGCAGTAGAAGACTGTGGACTTTCCCTGTAGAAAGGAAAATGGACATTTCAGTATTAGTATTTTGTTTTTCTTGTTCTTTTTTTGTACCCTGAGTGTCTCAACAAGCGACCTGTTTGATTGTGAAGAAGTGGGGGAAAGTTGAAGGCTTTAACTTATTGTAGGTCAGCCGAAGCTCAGACATCACCAAGTTTGGCCATATCTGAAGAGCCTAGCAAAAGCAGATTAGAAATTACTTTTAATCTCTAATCCGGTGGCCGTTTGACTGTCAAACCCTGTTCTGTTTGTCTCACTCCAGCCTGTGTGGAGCAGCAGCAGCAGCAGGAGTAGATCTAATAGTGCAGTAGTAATAGCAGTAGTAGTAGTAGTAGTAGTAGTAAAAGCAGTAGGATTAGTTCTAGCAACTTGTCTTGTGCTGTCCTTTTGGCCCTTTGTGGTGCATTTTGTAGTACTTTCTGGAAGTTTTTTCTTGGTTCTTAGTGAGAAAACTCCCCTCCGTGTCCTTCAGCTGTTTCATCTAATAGCAAAAGCAATCAAATCTCAATATTCTGCAAATAAAAGTTTCACTTTACACACTAAAATCCAGCTTCAGTTATTATAACTATATTTTTTAAAAGTATCCTAAAAAATACAGTCTCTGGGCTCAAACTACAAGACTCTGACATTTGATTAAATACTTAAAAAATCACAGCTGATACACTCAACATCTTAGACACAAAGGGATCTGACAAAGGAAATGAAAAGGAAGTGATAAGCAGGCATATCTGTGAGGTTGCAGACAATTTAATAAAACGGGTGAAAACATTTAGTATTCAAATGAATGTGCGACCTGCTAGGAAGATACAGATTTGGGCAGATTTTAGTCTAACTCGTAACCTTTTTACAATCCTGCTGCGTTCATTACCTTTTGAAAAATGTGTGCAATATTTTAATTATTCCAGTTTTAATCATGGACTTTATGGCTATTTGTTTCCAGAGTCCTAATGATAACCCTGTTTACAGGTGAAATGACTCATCAGGCTTTTCTTCCAGTAAATCCTACTGTGGTGAAATCCAGACAAGAATGACAGATAATCCAGTTAATTTAGTCTCTCAAGCCTCTCCGTTTAACCTCTCACCGCTAAAAATAATCCTCCACACCCCGCATCTCCTCCAGCAATAACACAGGTTACGAGAAATGTTTTTGTTTTTGAACATTAAGTGTTCTGTATATTTAAAGAATAATCGTCTTAGACTTACGCTCTTGAGACAAAACAAATTTTAAGGCACATTACACTCACGGTGTAATCGAGTTCATCACTGTGTCATGAGAGTCCTTTGGATGTAGGATGATATCTTCAGTCTTGATATAAAATTATATGAACACTGTTTGTCACAGAGACATTATCAATAAGAGTGTCTTGTATGTATTACACTTGAAAATCTCATCACAAAAACAAAGCTATTTTAAAACCTGCAATAACTGATTTTTTTTTGTCCACTTGGGGGCAGCAGAAACAAGTTGTAAACACAACACTGACATACCATCACCTTAAAGTTGATATGATGAAGTTGTTAGCAAACAGTTGCTTATTTCTACATCCAGCAGTTACAGAGCAACATTATGATTCATTTAGAGTCATTTTTCTGTCCACCTGGTGATTGTAAGTCCAATATTCACTCTCTTTTAGCTCTGTTTTTGCTCTCCACCAACTCCTGAGGGAAATATCTGGCTCTTTGGCTGCTAAATGCTCCACTATGTTCACCAGCTAGTCTACAGCAAACTGTGTCAGTTTGCCGTTTGCTGAGCAGGTAGTGTGCAGTGGCTTTTTAGAGCTTTTTCTCTGTAAACAGCTGCCTGCTGCAGATGAAAAACGACGCTATGAGAGATTGTGAGAGTGAACCAAAACAGTAAAGTTGCAGCCGGACAGCTAAACAATGAGCTGAAACTCGCTATAAAGTTCTGTAAAGCTAAGGGGAGCTGCAGAGTCGCTGATAATTCTCTGTAGGTTCATCACTACGAGTCACGCACAACACATTACACACTGTCAGCTCATACAGCAGTGTTATCAAAATATTGACTACAGCAGCTTTAACAAATCATATGGCAGTCCTTTAGGAAAGGACGGCCTACTTCCCAAAACAGGGCAGGGTTGGTTGAATTAGCTAAACACACTATATGCTGTTGTTATGGTATCAAAGGACAGACAAAAAACACTCATGGCAACCTTAAACATAAAGAACATGTCTCTTTTCCAGAGCTTGCAAATTTTAGCTTTAACACTGTTTAAGCTTTAACCAAACAGCAACCTCTGGGGCAGAAAAATTAAGCCAACGCCAAAGTGCCAAAAACTGCAGTTCCTCAAATGGCCACTTGAGGGTGGTTCCAAGTGAGTGAGTCAATCCCCATAGACCACTACTTTAAAATGCCCAACTTTACAGAATAAATAAACATGTTTACAGCCTGGTACAAAAAAAGTTTTAGTCTCTATAGCTAATTTCCCCTTTCATGAGAACTGTACGGGGGTGACTCATCCGTTTAATTTTATTAAGGCTAAAAGTTATGCATAATTAAGCACGTGGCTGCTTTGAGTGACAGGTGGGTGCCATCGCAGGTGGTTAGCTGATAGATTCGCCCACCTCAGAAAGGTGATAATTCTACTTTATGTTTATTATTGAAGTCGTAGTGGGTGGTGGCGGTGTACTGGAGTGCGTTATATTTAAAACTTATAAGTTTTTCTCATATTTTGCCCGTCTCATGCAAGTCACGTATGTTAATAGGGTGAACAAAATCACCAACAAAACCAAGAGACAACATTCTTCACATTCAGAGGACATAGTGAAGATAAAGTTGTTTTACAAATACTTTTTGTTGTATCAAGCTCCATGACTGTGGGCGAGGTGAATCACAACACCACTCTTTTCTCCTGTGACCGAGTAGAAAAGACTTTATATATAAGTCAAAACTGTGTTTACACAGCCTGCAGCTACAACGCCTCAGGGTTCTTACAGAAACTGAGGACTTCAATGGGCTCAGCTGTTACAGCACCTGCCTTACGTCTCCTCAGCTATGATGGGCATTTTCAGAAAGTTTCAATTCAATTTAATTCAGCAAAAATAATCTGCAACTAATTTTATAATGAAAATTTTCAGGCAAAAATGGTTCTAGTCTCTAAAATGTGAAGATACGTTACTTTTTCTTGTCATACCTGAATTATTTTGGGTTTTGGACTGTTGGTCTAATAAAAGAAGCAATTTAAGTACTTCCTTGGGCTGCAGGAATTCATTACAGCGATTTTTCACTATTTTCTGTAATTTTACAGACAAAATGAACAACTGATAGAGAAAATAATCTGCAGAATAATCAATGATTGTTAGTTGCATCCCAAGTCAAAATACATATCAGCCTTTGTGGTCATTCTCTCACTGTAATGTAAAACAATGGTGTGTACTGGCTCCCAGAAACATTGAGGATAGATTTTAAAATTCTTTTTACTTGTTTTTGAAGCTCTGAATGGGCTAGCACCTTCTTACCTGTCAGATTGCCTGTCAGAGTATGTTCCAAATTGCAAATCGTATGGTGCTGGTCTGCTGAAGGTGCCACTGACGAACAGCAAGAGGCGACGCTGCCTTCAGCTGTTATGCATCGAGATGCACCCTCCTCATATCAGACAGGCAACCTCGGTTGTCAGTTTTAAGAAGTAACTCAAAACCTACTTCTATGACCTTTCCTTTAATTGATTTTGTTTTACCCCTATGATTTTATCCCTTCTCTAGAATTTGTCTTTTACTCCTTTACTATGTCTTAACTGATATTTATCCTGTTTAATATGTATGTGTGTGTGTATATGTATGTATGTATGTTTATGTATGTATATATATATATATATATATATATATATACGCATGCATATGTATATGTATATATATATGTACGTGTGTGTGTGTGTGTGTGTATCTATGTGCTTGTGCATATGTATATATCTGTATCTATGTTTTATATTTCTTTTGTAAAGCACTTTGAGCTGCATTTTATGTCATGAAAGGTGCTCTATAAATAAAGCTTATTATTATTATTATTATTATTATTATTATTATTATTATTTAGTTAAGAGTCTGTTTCAAAAGTAGCTTTTCTACAAACACTATTTTGGATGTTCTTTACTAAAAATGTACTACAAGATTTAAAGGCCAAATGATACTGGGTTTAACAGAAAACCTCATTCTTAAGAATTATATTAGAATTTGTACAGGAAATGATAATGAACTTTGTTAAGTGTGTTAAGTGTAAAAAAAACAGTTGGAACTTATTTGCATTGTTTGTGGGACTACCCCAAAATAGCAAAGTTCTGGTCTTGCATTGTCAAATAACTATGACGCATTTTCAGAAAAAAAGCTTTGTAAAGACACTGGAAAGTTTCCACAAAAGGAACTACGGACCCACACAGATCTAAAATGCTTTGGAAACTCCTCTTCTCAGCAAGATGCATACTGTTTGACTGGATCCAGGACAAGTCTCCCACTGTAACACAGTCTCTGGTGTCCTTCCAATGGAGAGACTCAGTGCTGGTATAAAGGACAAAGAAGAAGAGTTTTATGAATATATGGCAGCCTATGATAAAATATCTACCCACAGACCTAAAGTGAGCTAATCATGAGAGGTTCTGGTACATTGAACTGGACAAACTCTACAGTATTGATGTGATATTGTTGTACTGATGAACTCTGCAAATTCCTCTTTCATAAGTGCTCTGATAAATGCTTTCATTTTGTTGGTACCACCCCATCTAATTGTCCAGGCCATGTCTGTTCATGTTGTGTTCAATGTTATTCCTCTTGGGAAAAAAAGAAAACTCTCAATAAAGTTTAATTAAAATAATTGATAAATCGATTGATGATAATCATTTGGTGTCATTTTTTAAGAAAAAATGTCCAAATTCTCTGGTTTCAGCTTCTAAAATGTGAATATTTCTTGTTTCTTTCGTCCTCTAGGAAAGTAAACTGAGTATTTTTGGGTTGTGGACTGTTGGTCAGGACAAAACAAGACATTTGAAGACGTTATCTTGGGCTTTGGGAAACAGTTATCCACCTTTTTCACCATTTTCTGACAATTTATATACTTAACTAATCGATTAATCGAGAAAGAAATCAGAAAATAATCATTAGTGCAGCCCTAATATCATTGAGCAGATTATGCAGTTTTGTTAATGTACCAAAGGTATGGACATTATTCTTGTTTTTAAATTCAGGAATTTTTTTTTAAATTTGTGTTTTCAGTTTGAAAACATTAAAATCACAATTGCAATTGCAATTTACAATAATTTTTCATTGCCAATTAATTTAATAATGAAATGTTTGGTCAATTATAATGTTAGAAAATAGAAAAAGAAATTCTTAGAGTTTAAGGTGTCTTTAAATATCTTGATTTATCTGACCAATAGTCTAAAACCCAAAGATATTTAATTTAAAATGATATAAAACAAAGAAAAGCTGCAAATCGTCACATTTGTATCGTACCATTTCATGTTTTGCTCACTTTGTGTAGTTTGCGATGATAAAGATCCAGGTATTAAAAGTATCAAACTGGTTTAATGTAAAGTTTAATGAATAATCTCTCAAATACACACCATACATTTATATAAACAGCTTTTATATGAGTTCTTGATATCTGAAACCGTCAACATACTAAGTTCGGTAGGTAGTGAATATCTAATATTGGAAAACTGTAGAGGGTTGTCACACCAACCCAATTACGACATAATTGAGACTGAGAGATCTATCATTAGCACATAATTTGCCATTTGTACACTCTACATTTACAGTTTTTAACTGGACAATAAATTGCCCTCAGGTCTTATCTGAACACTTGGGAGTGAGCCAGAAGCACAGACTGCATTAATCCGACAGATCAACAGTGAGAAAGAAAATGATTTGTGCAGAAAAGGGTAAACACAGAGCCGAAGGCCTGTTTACACCGCAGCGACTGCAAAAATCACTTTGTGTACTGATCCTAACACTAGTCACACTGTTCCAACTGTCACTGAGTCACGAGGCTTCGAGACAGAGGTGGGAACTGAACTTTACACAAGTGATGCAAGTAGTTTCCATTTCAGGAGACTTTCTCTTCCTTCATTAAATTTCAGAGTGTAATGTTGTACTTTTAACACGACTATATAGCTGTGAGTCACTGTAGATTTATATTTTATATTCAGGATTATTTAAATAAACAAAAATTTAAATAACTGGCAGGGCAATGGTTCAATATAATATTCGTTGGCATTGTAATGATGTGATATTTTGTTTTCTTTCCTCTAAATTCATGACTCCAAGGAAATTGTGATTAAAAAGCAACAAAATCAGTTATTTAACTTTTGTTTTACATGTGGAAAGAGTTTTGTATGTTTTTTTAACCAGTGAATTAGCATAAATTTGACCAATCACAATATATATTGATATTGGATAAATATTTGTTTTAATATTATGATATGTGGGGCAATATGGTTTAAATGTCATATTAGTCATTTATGGAGCTGCAATGATTAGTTGATTGATTGATTAGTCAACAGAAAATTAATTGGCAACTATTTTGATAATCGTTTTAGACATTTTTAAGCATAAACATAAACATTTTCTGATTGCAGCTTCTTGTATGTGATGATTTGAGACTCTTCTGTGTCTAACATGAAAGTAAACTGAATATCTTTAGATTCAGGACTGTCGATCAGATAAAACAAGACATTTGAAGACGTCATCATGATTTATAAGAAATTATAACACTGACATTTTATAAACAAAAAACAACCATTAGTTGCAGCCCTATAGGGATGTTAGTTTGCTATAACAAGTTAAATTCATAATATCAACATATTGTGAATTCAAAACATCAATATAAATTTCATACCAGAAGAAATTTTCTGGAAATTCATTTGATATATAAATAAAATCTGAAACTCCCTCCGCTGATGAAAGTCTCATGATGTGACTGCAAGCTCCAGAAAAACATCTAAAAAGTGGACCTTGACTTAAGAACTCAATTAAATACCTGAAAAAAATCAATGTACTTCATCACATTGATGCAAAAATCCTGGAAATCCATGTGGAATAAAGTAAAGCACAGGATTCCTGCAGTGTTTTACAGCAGCGGCGGACCATTTAAGATGAAATATAGTTTATTGTCCACTCGGAAATTTTTCTTGGGCTTTGCCTAAAACAAAGACCACCTCTGGTAACATAAGAAATGAACAGTAATACAAGAAACAAAACATATTTAAGGACTGTGGCAACTGTTTAGGTCGTCATCTACCAAATAAACTGATCCAGTGACCAGATGAGTCAGTATCTGTGTGTCTTACCACCTCTGCTAAACTATTTCTTGGCAAAAATGCTGTTTTGCTTTTAAATATCACCCAGCCATATTGTCATAAAAAAAAGAACAGGTTTCTTCAAAAAGTGAACTTTTCAGGAACTTATTTCAGTTTAACTATAAATTGAATATTATATATTATTTAAGGAGTTTTAAAGAATATCAATCAAGACTTCCCTTCTTCCTTTTTTTCAAAAAGCATAATGTATATTTTTCAATTAGGCTGATAATATTTAAAAATATTTGAGTCCAAGTTCTTCTTTCACCTCTGGCTTATTGTATGCAAACTTGGTCCCAAATGAGGAATAGTTGAACAGGGAAATCTTTTGCCTCAGCAGCTTTATCAATGAGTCCAATTAAAGCAAATAAAAAGACCCAACAGACCTGTTAATGTGTCTGGTTTCCATTACGACCAAATTAAGGCTGTTTCAGGAATTGGTTAAGTATGATGAATGGAAACAGACCATTAGTGATTACTTGTGTAATGAGGTAATGGATGTACTCTTATTGACTTTCTGCCTTTTGTTCGTTCCAAGGAGAGAGGATGGTTAGCAGTGCCGTCCATGCAGCATCACACTGATTCCTCTGGATGATTTTCTGTGTATGATCTCCATTTAAAACACTCATCTTACAAGCACTCGGAAAGTCTTTGGCTTTTGTCGTCAAGCTGCCTGAGTGAGTCTCAGGGCCGGTCTTTGTAAAACTACTGAATAAACCAAAAATGCATTGTGGTTAACGTGAGAGGAAGGTTAACTTAGTTCCTGAAAAGTTAACATTTGGGAGGAAGGTTTTTATCAAACGGTGATGAATAGAAAAACGACGAAATATTTGACAGCTTATGCAAAGGAAAAGCTTGTGTTATAGGGCATGAAAATAAGTTTATTTGTTGTTGAAGGCCACCACGGACACAAAGCGTTTCATACAGTGTTACCAGATTAGGTGGTTTTCCAGTAATATATAAATATTGAGGGGTACATCGGTAAAATAGTTGAAAAATGTTTTTAATATTCAGTAGTGGAAAGTAACTAAGTACATTTAATCAAGAACAGTACAATGGAACAGTATTTCCATTTGATGCTACTTTATACTTCCACTCCGCTACTTTTCAGAGGGAAATATTAAGATTTGACACAAAGGATAATATAACAAGCTTTTAAAATACAACACATTGTTAAAGATAAAACCAGTGGTTTCCAACATTTTGGCTTTTGACGTCTTACAAAAAGCAGTGTGTAGTCGGGGTCACATTTCACATGTCTATGAGTTGTCAAATAGTGATTTTTCCCTCTAAACTTCTCACATGGTTTCATTTCAGTAAATGTTCAAGTGATGCAATATCTCACCAAAAATCAAAGATTAGAGAAAAAGTCCAAAAACTGAAAACAGATTTGTGTATCAGAACTTTGTTTTTTCTTCTTTCCTCTCCCATTAATCATCTTATGACCCCTCAGATTTATCTGGTGACCCTTTTGAGGGGCCCGACCCGCAGGTTGGGAACCACTGGACTAAACTAGCTAACTGTATATAAAGTAGTTCAGTCAGAGGGATCAAAGCACTACTTTTACTGCAATACTTTATGTACATTAAGCTGCTAATACTGTACTTTTACTTACGTTGGGTTTTCCATGAAGGACTTTTACTTGAAATGAAGTATTTTTACATTTATATATTTATTTAGATCTAAACTAGATTTGTGTGTTTTTTGTGGAAGATGTGATGAAACTTTGATTTATCTGTTTTGTGACTGCACCTGCACTAAAATCTTTTTGACTGACATGATGGACTTTCTTCAACAAAGAAGCATAGCTGTTGATTTTAAAGGACTGGTTCACAATTTTTCAAGTCAGGACTTCAAATGAACATTGAAACCTGTTTTTCTTGCTGTAATCATTCGTCCTGTTCATACTCACCATTAGAAGATCCCTTCATAATGAACCTACAATGTAAGTGATGGGGGACAAAACCCACAGTCCTTCTGTGCAAAAACGTTTTCTTTAAATAAACCTTTACATTTTTTTAGGAAAAGAACCAAAGACTAAACTAAAAATTAAAAATAACAGACATGACAGACGGTAAAGTCTTTTCAGATGATGAACAATCTAACATGTACTTAAAATGATTTACACACATCTGTAGTTCAGTTTTGACTGTTATCACATTTCTTTGTCTGAAGAGCATGTGATGAATTTATCAATCTTTGAGGGGAAATTACACAGTTAACAGGAAAATTAAACCACTGTTTCTACATTAAGGTGTAGAGATAGAGTCTATATGTTTGTTCTCAGGACAGGAGGCCTTCACAAACACAAACAGATAAACACAGAAATGACAGATGTGTTGTATTATTTCTCTGGCGTGACGGGGGTGTTTGAATTCCCTCTTCAACGTAGCTTAATCTCCGAGCTGAGTGCTCTGGCTGAGCGGAGACTGAAACATTTATAATGAGGTTGGGAATCTTCCATTCTGTTTGATTTCATCAAGTCAAAGGGTCCGCAGGTTTGTGACAGAAGCTTGAGATCGATTTCAGTCTGGTTATTACTGCAAGCAAAGGTACAAATTTTCATCTGGGTGACATGGGACGTATTATGTTCATTTCAGTGGTGGTTTTAGCATTATACATACTGCTTTACTTGTTTAAAAAAATGCTATTTTCTGTTGAGATTTAAATCTTTGTGGGTGCTGCTCCTTTTTTGTGGATTTAATTTCTGACGCTAACTTCCTGCTTCAACCGCCATTTATTCCTGATTAAAGAAATAGTTCAACATTTTGGGAAATATGTTTATTAGTTTCCATTCTGAGATTGATACCGATCTCGTGTCTGTGTGTTGAAGACACGGTAAAATAGAAAATACATTTTCAAGATCTTATTGTGTCCTCGTGTCAAGGTCAGTTATCTCTTGTTATATATATCTGTGCTGAATATGCGCCAAAAATATTTTTGAATATATTTTTATTAAAATCCCTCTCTTCCCTCTTCCTGTAATATGTTAAAATATTTTTGATTACTTATTTTCAACACAGGGGTGTATATATACACACATGTATCCAATCAAATTTGATTTGGGGCGACTAGCTAAATCACCACATCATGAAAAATATACTTTTGAGCATTACTTGAGGGTCATAGTAGCAAGTGATATATGGGTCAGAGGTGTGTTTTTGGAAATCGGTTGGCTAAAACTTTATTTATTGTGTGTGACAATCCCTGTCCAAGACGCTACGGCTGTGACCAGGAAGGGGGAAGGCGACAGCGGATGGCAGAGGGGTGTGGTTGCGATCACCTCCTCTCTGAGATAAGTACCGCTCCCCCACTGGCCCTCCTGTGTTTACCTGCGAGCACGCAATAGTCCTTTCTGCTGCCATTTTTACTGACTATAGTCTCTAGTATTTTATTGAACTGTTGTCTTAGTCCATAGCGACATTTTGATATTCATTAGCTGCCATATATATATGATTGGGCTAGGTTTCAAAGTCCAATTGCAGTGCAAACTCTTTTGACCTTTGGGTCCCGATCTCTGGATCGTTTGAGTAATATTTTTGTTTGCTGTGCAGAACTGTGTGCTGGGACGCCGTCTGGTGTGCCACGGATTGGGGCCCCTATCTCATCCCTTCTGGGAAGGACTTTGAACTGCCTAAGTGGACCAAAGAAGGACTAGAGACTGGCCAATGGTCCTGGGGTTTGGGCTGGGACAACTTTTAATATACAGTTTTTATATAAACTTTTATACCTTTGCAATTGACCTCTGTGTCTTATTCTCTGCTCAATAACAACCTGATAACCAAAGAACCTGCATGTACTTTATGTAGTGGAGTGCTAGGCTCCTTTAAACCTCTAGCTGGCATTGTCGGCAACATTTTAATATTATACTGTAAAAATGTCTAGGAGTAAATCCAACCCCGCCATACTAGCTTAGCATAAAGAGTGGAAAAATCGTAAATCCATGGCTAAGTTTGTTTGTAAAGTCCTTCCTAAGTTCTTAACTACTAGCTACTAAATCAGGTTGCACCATTAAAAACTTAAATGTGTAAACCAGTTACTAGGAAACATCTGTAATGCTGTCAAATGAGAAGCAACCCAATATGTAGGCCTAAAAATAACCTCCAAACATAAACTTAACTGCCAATCCTTTGTGAATACAGGTGTGACTTTGTTTTATTTCTATCTGCATACCTGGAGACATATGTGTGTTTTAGTATTAGTATCCATGCAGTTAACAGTGAGAGGGAAATAATAAGTAAACAGTTTGAACTTGTGAACAGCTTGTGCAACTGACACTAAAGTAATTTCACGTTTAAACCCATTTCACCACTTCACAGTATTGTAATTGTAATACATGTAAGTGTTTGTATGAATACAAAACGGCTCATGACCTTATTTCATTTGCCTCAACTTTTCCTTGAGTCACTTTTTGAATATGGAGCATCTACTTTCAGTTGTTGGGTAAAAATTTAATTCACTTCCTAAACCTTTTAAGGCAGAGCAGACACTCTGCTCTCAGTTGAATCCAATATTATAAAGAAACACTACTGCATTATTTCTTGTATAATCCATGAACGCTCAGCTGAGCCTCACAGAGCTGCTGGATGTTTCATTTGTGAGTTCAAACCTCAGAGATTTCACAAGCAGCTGTCACCTTTTTTACAAGCCAGATAATCACCCTCTATGTTTGTCTTTATGGCCATAAAAAAAAACCAGGGAGGAATACAAATTACTCGGGGCAAGGTTTAATTTCTCAGCATGAGTGAAAAGATTAATGGAAGCTAATTTTTATACATCGTGTTTCACCTGGATTTAAGATCACTCCGTTCTCAATTTCAGTTCAACACAAGGCTTTAGCTTCTCTGCAGTCACCACCTCATTATAATTAATCACAAATTTCAAAGTAATACAAGAGAATACAAATGATAGTGTCGAGGTAATTTAATGAGGCCCGTGCAGGGAAGAACAAATGCACAGGAGTGAAACATCAGTACAAAACACTGAAGGCTACAGACAGAACAGTCAGTTTGTTTTTCTAATTTCTCCTGACAGAAGTGTGACCTCCTGGTCGAGGATTTCTAAATGATTAGAAGCATTTATCCATCACAAAAAGGAAAAATATTTACCATTCATTCTTGCTTGAGTTTCCTTGTGCATCACACATCATGCATGTTGGGTGGGAGGAGTACTCTGAAAGGGTGGAGTACATATCAGAGGTTCAGAGGTGGTTACAGTTTGGGAATACTCCTGAATAACAATGAATGGCCCTGGAAAGCTGGGAATGAGCAATGCTGGAAGAAGTACTCAGAGTACAAAGTACCAATACAGCAATGTATAAATACTCCATTACAAGTAAAAGTCTTGCCTGAAAAATCATACTCAAGTAAAAGTACATAAGTATTATGAGCTTGATGTAGTTAAAGTATTGCAGTAAAAGTAGTGGTTTGGTTCCTCTGACTGATATATTATTATATATGACATCATTAGATTATTAATAGTGAAGCATCAGTGTTAAAGCAGCATGTTACTGTTGTAGCTGCTGGAGGTGGAGCTAGTTTCAACTACTTTATATATAGTTAGCTAGTTTAGTCCAGTGGTTCCCAACCTAAGGGAGGGGCCCCTCCAAAGGGTCAGCGGATAAATCTGAGGGGTCGTGAGATGATTAATGGGAGAGGAAAGAAGAAAAAACAAAGTTCTGATACACAAATCTGTTTTCAGTTTGTGGACTTTTTCTCTAATCTTTGATTTGAAATATTGGATCTTTTGAGGGAAAAATCACTATTTGGTGGAGCTGTTAACAACTCACAGACATGTGAAATGTGACCCCGACTACACACTGCTTTCTGTAAGATGTCAAAAGCCAAAAAGGTTGGAAACCACTGGTTTCATCTTTAACAATGTGTTGTATTTTAAAATCTTGCTGTCCTATCCAGTGTCAAATCTTCATCTGAAAGGTAACTAGTAACAGTTATTGAAATGAAACCATGTGAAAAGTTTAGAGGGAAAAATCAAACTTCGGTGGAGCCGTTGAACACTGAACAATGACATTGTGCATAAATCATGTCCTGCACAATCAGCTAATATAAATGCATATCCTGAGGAGATTGGGCTGCTTTGATCCAGAGCATTCAGAATATTCATGGTCACTCTGCCCTCACCTACTGCCACCATCTATTTAAAACATCCCCACTATCACTTTAGACCAACATTTTTGTCCATGACAAGTAAGTAAGAAATTTAATGATCACATTCCTGCTCCCCAAAGGATGAATCCTTTTGATTTTAATGACTCCACAACCTTTTCTCTAGCTCCACCCTCAGGACAAACTTTTCACTTTCATTCCAATAAGGCCTCTATCATCAGTATGTTGTTTGTTCCTTCCAACACTTCTGCAGTGTGAGATGTAATGAACACTGCAACATCTGCAGACTGTTAATTGGGATTCAGATATTATGCTTTTTCCTACATTTTACATTACAGTACAGATTTTATTTTCAGCTGCTTACTGGACCTCTGTTCTCAGATTCTGAGAGTATATCCAGCTCAGTGAGGGGACTCCTGCAAAGTCAACTAATCAGCCTTCCCAGCCACCAGGGTAGTCATAATTCAAAGGCCAAAGAATTACTGTGCAGGGGTGGATCAATGTCCTAGTTAGACTCTGCTCTGCTCAGAAGGGGTCTGCAATTTAGGTCAATGTATGCCCACAGTAATAAGTCAAGCTGTGAGAAGGAAATTTAATAAGACATTATCGGCAAAAGAGGAAGGGCTTTAACAAAAGGTCAGCACAAGTAGAACAAACATCAAGTGCAGTGCAGAAACACCACAGCAGAGAGCCAAAGATGGACATAAAAAAGGTTCATCAGATTATCTGTTCAAGATAAACCTCATTATTGTGATTAGGACCAAACTAACAAAACACTTTGAAAAGTGAAAAGAAATATTTAAAAGAACTTTTTTCCACTGTCAGTGTGACACAGCAATTTGATGATGATGTTGTGCTGCCTGCATCAATATTCAGTGTTACATTCATTGTCAGTATCGCTGAGTTTCTTATTAATTCATGCAGTGCTACTTGAGTTGAAAAGACACTTGCTCCTTTACAAAAACTTCTATTAATTCTGTTTTTTATTGAAAAAAACTTTCCCTAAACTCAAATAGTTGATTGGATTTATTGAGAATAATGGATCCTATTAGTGTCTTGGTAATGATAGTCAACTCTGAAACTTTTTAAATAATACGAATTCCACCCTTTTTGTCCAATTCTTGCACTTTTACAGATTAGGAAAGGGCAAAGAAATTTTTCAGAGCTGCGTAGGAGTCCTCTGTACTTAATGTGGTGTTATTTTGTGCAGTCGGTCACCCACTTACAAGCACAGTTGGTATACAAGAAAGACAGATCAGGAGCAAACCTCTATCTTTAGGGTGGGAGGAACAGTGTCGTCACTGTCACCTTGTCCCCCATCACAACTTATTTTCTTTAACCTTCAAACACCCAGAGAGAGATTTGCCTGAACATACATGCAGCTATTTGTGGCTTTGTTCAAGGGCAACTCACTCTTTCACCATCTGCATGTCAGGATTTGAACCAGCAACCTGTTTTACGTGCCAAAAACTCTGTTTCTGTGACTTCATCCTGTATGCTAGAATGAAAATACAGATGTTATAAAACTGTTTTTCCATTTATTTCTTGCATTATTGCACTGTGATGACATCTGGTCAAAAAAAGGTGCTTGATAGCAGTTTCTTTTTCTTAATTCAACCTTGTTTAATCAGGTAAGTCCCATTGAGGTTGGAAAAAGTTGTAGACATGACAAATCAACATCAGGAACACAAGTAAAACAACACTAAAGAAACAGGTAACAATGCTGAAAGTGGAGAAAATCACAAAAACAAATAGTACCGAGATGCCTAAAAAGAGCGAAAAACAGAGACAATTATTAAAAAAGGAGTCATTTACAGTAACCTTGAATTCAACCAAATACATCAGATTTGTCCTGCAGACTATTCCAAGTGTCAATAAATGGAATAAAAAAACAAAGGCCTTCTTTCCCATCTCTGTCCGTACATCAGGGACAGACAGCAGATATGTGTCTTGTGATCTGAGATAATGATTTGATGATGTACTACTGAAAAAAGTACATAAGAAATAATATACAATGGATGTTTTCCTTTAATGGCTTTATAAATAAAAAATATACCAACGACCAACGAGTTGATGCATGAACAAGTTTTACCAGCCAACTCTAGAGTCCAGCATATGAAGACATGTTGGTACATTCAGTCAGCAAGAACTGGTAAGAAGGTGACAGTGGTGCAGCCCCAGTAGCCTACTGGTTAAGATGCATGCCACATTACCGTGATGTCTGCAGTTTTAATCCAGTAGTGGACCATTGTTGCATGTTGCCCCCTGTATATCTCTACCCCTCTGTTTCCTGTCATCTCTTGACTATTGTTATTATAAAAAGGCATAAAATATATTTTAAAAAGAAGGTGGAGGCAAACAGCCTTTTTCTTGACTTCAAAAGAAAATCAGGATTTGCACCGATCCAATCAGCTGGAATGATGTCAGCGCCAATTAAGAGGATAGAATATCTGCTGGATGTGACTGAACCATGTTAAGTACTTCGCACTTGAACAAGCACCTCACAATTAAAGCATTTTAATGAGAAGACAGTGGTAAGCCTTTACTGTGATACCAGAGGTGTTGACAGTGCCATCTGTGATTAGCTGTAATGACCAAGTACTGCTTTTCTAAAAGTAGGTTTAAACATTTTGAAAACTTTGCATGGACGAAATAGATTTTATTACATGTAACTCAATAAAAGGACAGCAGCTATGGAGACAAGGACTACAACTAACAACTATTTTCAATGATTCAACTGATTCATCTGATTACTTTTCCAATTAATCAATTAAATGTTTTTTCTATAAAAATGCAGATTTTTTTGTTTTATCCACTAAACAACTCATCATTTCAGCTCTAGCTACTTTATAAAGACAGACGTTTTTATAAAGAGTGGAATAAAACACACTACAGACAAGTTAAGTTATGTAGTTTAGCAGGTTGTTTTTAGTGTGCGAGAAAAAAAGATGAAGCCACTTACAAGTGAAGTGGTTTGGAGAAGCTTGTGATGATGCTGAGTGAAGCTTTTTTTCTCTACCTGCTGTGTGGACACACAGAGGACGGAGAGACTGCAGCATCGCATATCATTATTTATCACAGCAGCTCAGGCTGTTTATCAGGCCCGTATCTGTACACAACATCAGTAATCTGCAGCAGCAACTGTGTGGTTTACATGACAAGGCATTAGACAAGTTGGAAATGATGCATTGTAACGACTCAATTTCATTAACCTTCTTGAATATAATTAAGACTTGCAAAAGCCTCAAAAGGATGTTGATATATGAACTAATAGTTAAAAGCTGACATGTAGTTACAGCCTCACATAACCTCAAAGATGACTGATGAGTATCCCTTAGTTTGGGCATCATATAGATGGAGTAAAAGTCAGATTAGTGCATCCTAGTGCTTTATAAATAAACATTTCTTGCTTTAATTATTGCCTACTACACTTTTTGAATCTTGAACACTAGAGGGATCACACAGAAAGGAAGAGTTATATTCCAGCTTTAATGCTGGGAATTAGCTGTCTCGGATCTAATGTATGTATATTTGTTCAAGATAATACAGTAAAGATAAAGTGTGTACACATTTAAAACAAAACAAATCCAATTAAGTTAAGGTGTGGTTCACAAATTAATTACATTAACAAAAGAATAGCCTGCACTGCAGCTCTTATTTAATGGTTTTCATTTGTCTTTGGAGTAATAAAGCAAACACACTAAAATTATTTATCTTCAAGCAGCTTTTATGATTATTTTAAATCACAAGTCCAATTAAAAGAGGTGCAAATGTTATTGGTCATGAAGAAAGAGCACAGAACACCAATTCATCCTCTGAGGATGATGAATGTCAACATTTAATTTAATCAAAATCCTACCATTATTTATCTTGTGTACAAAGGTCAGTGAATATTGTCCTGAGGGTAGTGCTAGAGGAAACATCATGTTCTGTTGTGGAAATTTTTCATCGTTGCTGAAGAACCGCGCATGGACCCTGTCCAGATCAGTCAAACGTGGTATGCCAATTCTTGGGGCAGACACCCACTGACCACTGTAGCAGGTCCCATGCTCACAGGTGCCCCCAGGTGCTGCCAATCAGAAGCTCAAAACAAGAGTCAATAGCGACAGCAAAATAAGCTGTTTGGCATTTGCAGAGAAAATTTGGCAAATTTTTCATGGGCGCAACCCACACACTCAGCTCTGCTGCTCATCCTACAAATGCATGTTCCTTATAAATGTGACACCATTTAAAAAAGGGAAATAAACAGGCTTTCCAATGGTCTAAGATTTATTGCTAAGAAGCATTGTTACAACAAAGAAATAATCTACCAAATACAAATTTCCTTACTTTTTGTGCTAAGTTTACAAAAGATTTATAAAATGGTAACCTACTATTCAATTTTCTTTCACAGTTCAGACATGGAAAGGACTCATCCTCTGAAGACCATGAATTAAATCATTAAACTTTCATGGTTAGATCTTGAAATTTTCTGTGTATAAGTGGACATTTTGGCTCGGTGGTGGCAACATCCATCATCAAAACCATTAATCAATTATCTTGTGTACAAAGTTCATAATTTGTCTGGAAGGTGACACTAGAGGAAAATGAAAGCCCGAAGATAGTTTAAAATGAGAGAGGTTCATCCTCTGGGGAGCATGAGTAAGAATATCTCGCTTAATAATCTACCCTCTAGATTTTGACATTACCTTGACATCACCTTGGTGCCAAAGAAAAAGGCATGAAGAGTATTCATCCTCAAGGGATCATCAATAAGTGAAAGTAAGTCAAATTCCATGGCATCCATCTGTCTGTTGGATTTTTGTGGAAGTGTAAATTTCGGCCTGGTGGTGGCTTTAGAGAAAAGAATAGTCATTAAGATTGTAGCAAATATTAATATCATGTCAGTAGGTTGTCAAAAATCATTAAGAATCACCCTCTGGAGAGCATGAATATATTACATACTAAATTTATTTAAAATCTGGCCAGTACTTCACAGATTTTGATATTCTGCTCTGAACTCAGTGTTTGACTGACTAACCGTGCAATCCTCAGTAACCACTGCAACAGAGAAAAAACAGGTTTTTAATTACAATAAAATCAAATAGTAAATGAGTGTTAACTCAGTGGGGAAGCCACAAACTTCACGATATAATTGGCAAATTAGATTTTGACTGAATGACATGCAGGTGAAGCTTTCATTAGTAGTGTTTCCACCTTAAAGTCTATTACAGCCACATTTTCTCTGTAAATCACTTTTCCTGAGTTCTCCTTTGAGAAAAAATGTGAAATCAAAAAGGGAGAATTTAATATTTTAAAATCTTTGGTTTCATGATGGTGCCCCATCATTGCCCCTATTATTTATTATTATATCATTATTTCGACTGGTCCATCATCCACCTACATAGCTGGAGTCCTTTTTTGATACAGTAACTCAAACCTTCACCATTAGCTTTCCTGCTAAAGTGTCCTTCTTATCTAACTTACAAACATGAGCACCTCTTGTCCTGCACCTTAGCTTCACCAGGGAAAAGTGCACCACTAACGTCAGGCAGGCTAAATGGCTAAATGGCTGTTTATGTGCTGCAGCTGAGCAGCAGCACATAAACAGCTCGTAAACATACCTGCAGATGTCACTTTGGACCTGTAGGCTGCTGTTTTGGTCGTTGCTCTTCAAAATCCCTGTTAGCGGCACGCTATCTGTCCATGTCTCTGATCATATGGTGTAACACCCCTAGACTGCCAGCTGTTGTCAAACACAGACACCAACACACCCTTCCAGCCGGCTGAGACAAAAAGCAGCTTTTTTCTTCATTTTAATAACACAAAAATATTAAGAACACATTTGCAAAACATGTTGACATTATTCTGACTGTAAAAGGGATGATTAAATGTGATTTCAGTTTGACTTTAATAAGTTGTCAAATCCACTCTGACTTAAAAAAAAAAAAAAAAAGGACCACAAATTAAATCAACATTTTTGCAACCAGAGGAGCATCTAACACTTTAAAATACCTCTGATTTTTATTTTTATCTGTAAGCAGGAATCAGCAGGTATATAACTATATGTTGTCATGTCATCTGAATGATTTATTCTTTAGGATATCATTTCATTTCACACAGGATGTCATGAATGTCCTCTGTCCCTTTACCCAATGACCAGTATGTTCCAGCCCGGGCAGGAGAGCGAAGGTAATACAGGGATATAGGTGAGTATAATAACCTTTCCCAGGTCCACTATATTGATATTAAACATTCCCTGCTGAAGCGCAGGCGCTATCAAAGCTCCTTCACCAGGCCAAAGGACTCCAAGTCTCAACTTCAACAGCTTTACTGGATTTTCTTTTGAGTGTCTCCAACCGCCATAACAGCTGTTTAAACTTGCAAAAGAACAATGCTGCATAATTTAGGATGTAGATACAAAGAGAAGTATGTGACATGATACTGCAAGTGCTGCCTGATACACAGATGGACCTATTTTGCTGTACTGGAATGCCATTACCACTCGAGAGGCGTTCGCTCGCAGTCTGTCAGCATTATAAATATGGTCATTTTTATTCAGGTACAGCCGTGCTGTTATGTAACATATCAGCTCTTATAAAAGCAGCAGAGAGGAGCCTGTTAAATGTGGTCTGCAGTGCTGGACTCAGAGTGTTCCCGGCCAGCTAATCACAGGCTGATTCACACCTGGGACAACAGGTGAGTGCTGTTAGCTGAAATTAACTGGACAGATGGACAGAAAGGCTGGCTGCATTCAGCGTCACTGAAATGTTTGTGTTTGGATGTTCTCCCCTTGAATCAAGGGACGAATTCCCCAAAGGCCTGGATAAAATATGCCAAACAAAGTGAAATTCTGTTCCAATTTATATGAAGCAAATAGAACAATATCCTGCTTTTAGCTTCCACACAACAACAACAACAAAACAAGCTGAACATAAAGAAAAGCATGAAGTGTTTACCATAATTCACAGGCTGGATACTGTAGGTGCACTGTGGCAAGGAACCCTAAATGTATACTTCCCCTTTTTGTATTTTGTCTTTGGCATATATTATCAGTATTTTAAGCAAAGTATATCTATTGTAAACTTCTTATTTTTTTTAAATATAAGATTGTAAGGGCAATAACATGCTGACATTGAATTTGTTGGGTCCAGACTTGCGTCTGGTAAAAGTGAGTAAAGTTTGTTGTGGGAAAACTTGTTTTGTTTGTTGTCATGGTGGGTCGGGTTCTTTTTAATTTCATCCTTGTTATTTTGCTGAAGACCACAAAGACTCAATTCCTGCATGTTATGAATTATAATTAAAGCACTAGAGGGTTCACTAATGGGCTGTCGCTCTCTATTTAGGCATTCCCTACCTAGCGTGCTGTAATAACTTTCCACCATTTTATTAGTGTCTGAATTATATATATCCAAGAATCCACAGGAAAACAGTGGTAAAAGGCGTCCCAAGCAGATCAGTGAAAATACTCAGAAAAAAGGAAGGGAGCCAAAGTCAAAGTCAAAGGCAAAAAAGTGAGAGAAGTAACTGCAATGATTAGTCGATTGACAGAAAAATAATTAATCAGCAACTATCTCAGATGTGAAGATTTAATGCTTTTCTTTGTTGCACATGATAATAAACTGAATAGATTTGGGCTTCTGGACTGTGAAGACATTTGAAGACATTACCTTTGACAATTAATTGCTTCAATAATCGTCAGATTGATCGATAATGAAAATCATTAGTTGCAGTCAGGCAGCAACTACCATGTCTTCAGGCTGAAGTACCTTAAAGTGCCACCGAAGGCCGCCAACTGACTCCCATTCAAGAAGCCTCAACTTCTCTCTAGAAATACTAAGTCAGTCATTTTTTCAATGAGTCATTATGGTCTCAATCTCTAAATTTAGCTCCTCTAATAAGTGTGCTAGTGGTCATTTTGGCAATTATTGCTCTGTTAGCAAGATTTAAAGACTTATAGTAGCTTTGATGTCTACCGTATGGGCGATGATTGACAGCTGTGATTGATAGTTGGCTCACCTGCTGCTCTTCTTGGCTCCAGAACTTGTACTGAGTTTGTCGCAATATTTCACTAAGTGTAATATTACTTTATTATGATACCTGCCCTGTTAGCACAATTTAGTTAAAGTAGTTACGTTAGCCAAAGTATGCAGTGCTCCGTGTTCCCAGTAAGCTAGCATTAGCTTCAGTCCAAGGAAGTGGAGCTTGAAAAGCAACACCCTGCATTTCTTTTTTGGAAACTCCAAAATGTGAAAAGATGGCACCGAACATAAGCAGCAGCTCTGGGCTTAAAACTGGCTCCAATGCAAACCAATGGGGACATCACACCTAGCTATGTCCATCCTAATATAGAGGCTATATTTAATATGCTCAATATGTGCACGAATACAGAGCCTAAATGGCACGAAAAACACAAACAACAAGAAAAAAATTTCTAAGTTGTATGATTGAAGAAAAATATACTGTCTCATAAGACAACTCTACCTCCCACATAAACGTCAATGCTGCAAGGTTCAAATTAGAAATAAATAATAATGGACCAAACACAGAACCTTGCGGTACCTTGTTGGTTATTGAAAGAAAGGTCGCCTGTTTTCACTACAAAGCATAATTGGAACATCCAAACCAAGACAGTGTAGTTTGTTTAGTAAAATCCAGCGGTCAACAATATCTAAAATATTGGAGAGGTCCACAAACATGTGCTGTACAGTGTCCAGAGAATGTGTGATATCATTTTAGAAAGTAAAATGAGTGTTTATTATGTAGGAAACAGTGAATGAATGTACAAGGGAGCGATTTCAGCCCAAAACTGTACTATTCCCGGTTCCTCAGTGGTTCTTCCATTAACCTACCATGTCAGTTTTAGATTAAATGAACTGAACCACATTATAGATGCTGAATCTCTCAGATTTGAATTCTGTTAAAGTAAATTGGCTTTCCTAATTATTCCTGCACAATTCATATTCAAGTGTAAATATGCATTAGACCGTGGAGAGAATTAAAAGAAAACATTGCTGTGGATTTCTAAGCCATCATATCACTGAATAGTAATGACCTCTTTGACAGCGGGTCTGTTTAATATGCAGGTGTAGCTAATGATGGTCGTTATTAGGCCTTTTCTTTTGTGTGTCCTTTTTAGAAAATCACTGCCTCAAGGCTGGTGGGCAGCAGAAGTTTGTGACATCCTCCCCTCCAAAAAACAACAAAAAACTAAAATACTCCAGAGAGCTCCTCATGCTGCAAGCGTGAGGTGGTTATAAAGTCAGGGTTTGTAGCAGAAGAAAGAAAAGTTGTTGAACTGGAGCTCTGAAGTGTAGAACCACAGTTTCTTGTAGATGTCGTCCCTCCAGAGAGCTCCTCAGTGCCGCCACACCATCCTGCTGCTGGTCACTGATTTGATCCAGGTGTTCACTTCTCTGCTTCAGGATAAATAAGTGTCTTTTTCTGAGGAAAGTGAAAGAATCATGCCTTTATTCAGGGCTGGATAAAAGCAGAATTTCTCATGTTTTTCTTTTTCTTCTTCCTATTTTTTTTTTGCATTTACAGCATACAAACAGCATAAAACAATAGAGGCTTCAAAAAAGATCATATAAAAACATGAATCACTAAAAAATAAATAAATACTCATGTTAAATTAACAACATAATAACATTAAAGTTAAAGACAGCTTCAGATTTGCTGCTCCTTAAACTTTGCTTCTTGAACAATTTACAGACAGATTCAGACTTTTATTGACTGAAGACAATGATTATATGGTATGGAGTAAAAACAACATATAATGACAACAGTGACATCCAGCAGGAATGAAGTGAACAATTAATTACTTTAACAAAGGTATAGCATTCACAAGTTCTGGCTAGTAACAGTATAAACTTGAAAATGCTATAATCAATATATCTATATTAACAATCAAATGACAGTGTGAAAGGTGTTGACTGCAGTGACAAACACAGAGATTTATCACCTGACCCTACAGTTTTCCTCAGGTATACTGGGCGCTCATAGCTTTGGTTTTTACGGTCCACAACTTTACTGGTCTGTTTTTTCTCAGGTGTTGGTGGAGACCAAATCAGGGGTAAAACAGTCCATCACTCTAGTAATTACACCCAAACGGTATGATTTCACACCTCACAATTTACGTCCTTATGTTCAGTGCCTATATAGGAATAATGTGTCCTTTATGTAGCAAGAGGAAAATAAAGATATGTCGGTCAAGGTAGTGGATACTCAATTAATGTTTGCCTTTTTATTTAATGAAACCATGATCTTTTCCTGACCTTAAACATACCGTAGCCATGCTCAGTTATTTCAGAAAGAGAGAATGCAAAAAAACATTGCCACTGAACCTAACGTGAATGTAATCCAGTGTCTTGTGGAATTGTCACATACTGACGGTGCAATAGGGTTGAGCTTTAAAACTAGAGTAGATATTGGACTTAGTTTCATCAGGTGGCCAGACACAAGACTTAAAATGAATGCTTATGTTGTTCTGCGTCTGCTGGATTTGTACATAGGCAGCTGTTATGTAAGAGCCATATCAACCATATAGGCCAATAAAATGTCAGTGCTGTATTTACAGCTTCTTCTGCTGCTCCAAAGTTTCAAAGAAAAAAAAACAGTTGTTTCTTTACACACCTTGCAACTTTCACTGAATAAATAATTTAAGTTCCATATAATTAAAATGAAAATAGCTACAACCAGCCAATCATACACTGACATATTTTTAAACTGCTAGCACTACTGCCGTGCTAGCAGCTCTGTACTGAGGCACAGTGGTGCTTTAAACTAAATGCTAACATGCAGACAATGACAATGTTAACATTAACCAGATTCACCATCTTAGTTCAGTATGCTAGCATGCTAACATTTGCTAACTAGCACTAAACACAAAGTACAGCTGAGGCTGATGGGAATGTCATTAGGTTTGCAGGTGTTTGGTCATAAACCAAAGTATTGGACTAATTAAAACTTTGACCAGATGATGGCAATTTAAGGGTTTAAGATTTCAGGGATCATTAGTCATCAAAACTGATCATAAGGTACAAATAAATTGGACTTTATTTATTTATTCATTCAGTTTTTGACATTATTCATCTATTTATTTAGTTGTGTCTGTTGTCTTTCTTCCTTTACTTCTTCAGGGGGAAAATGGCTGTGTTGTAAATATATATCTTTTGTTCAGTTGTTTAATAAAAAGACTTTGATTAAAAAAAAGGATCCTCAGGGGGACGTGAATATCTTTACCAAATCTAATGCCAATCCATCCAAAGAGACATTTCACTTAAACCCACAAATGTCAACCTCATTGTGCCGCTAGAGGAAAAGTCAGAGGATCATCAGAGTCAATAGGATTCAGCCTCTGACATGAATGTTTGTGCAAAACTTCATGGAAATCTGTCCAATAGATTTGAGATATTTCAGTCTGGACAAAAATGGTGGACCGATAGACAGATTAACATTGCTATCCACAGAGCCATGTCACTATTTACTGTCACATTTATCAAGGAACATGTATCAAGATATACATTTTAGGTGATAATGTTCTTCTCTACTTTCCTCATAGGAATTTACAACCAATTTAACAGCTCTTAGCCCACATCAGATTAAATCCAACCAGGGAGCAGTTGGACAGGATTTGGATTGTTGGGAATTATGTGAAGCAGATATTAATGACTCTCTGCAGGCTCACTGAAGTACAGAGAGAAGATATTCTCACACTTTGTATCGCTCTGCTGCTAATTCCTCAGTAAATGAGAGAGCACTGACATGAAACCTCTCCACATTATGCATTGGACCCCACAGAAACCTATCAAGGACTCATGGGAGGCCCCCAGACTGCACTTTAGGAACCACTTCTTCTTCTTCAAGCGACTGCTTCCATAAAAAGAGATAAAAGAAACTTCTGAAGCAGCTTCTGTCTTTGAAATAAAGTCTGTTTTTAAGTCACTGGGGTTTTGAATTGGGTTGTACTGTCATAGGCAGCTCTGACTGTGGGTTTGGTCCTCTGTGTGGCTGGAAGCCCTCCTCTGTCCACTTATGACTGATGCCACTGAAAACTGGGTTAGCTTTCTATAGAGTACACATACTGGATACCTTTTAGAGTATATGTGATGTATTCAGAGCTCAAAGGTGAGTCCAATCTTTGGAAAATCTTTTTGGAATCTATTTAAGAGTTTTTATTATTGTGCATTTCTGTATTTCAGGGGTTTATTTATTTACATACATTAACTTATCTTTAGTTTACAGGTTCTGATTTTACGTTTTATTTCTTTTTTAAGAGAATTTCTACTTTTTCTCCACTACATTTATCTGTCAGCAGATTTTAAAGTCTCCTTCAGTCAAAAATATTTTTTTCATCTTGTTACATCAGTTATATGTTTGAGCTTCACTATGCAGAGTTTGACATTTGAAAGTTGTTTTCACATTTTTCTGCTGAAAGTCTCTCTGTGCTCACCTAAAATCTGAGATCAAAGGATAGGTTCACAATTTTTCCAAGTTTGTCTTAAAACAACAGTCAGGTGTCCATATGAACCGTGAAAGAGGTTTTCGATGCTGTAATCATTCCTCCTGTTCATACTGGCTATTAAAAGATCCCCATTGAAATGTGCTTTCAATGTAAGTGATGGGGGGTCAAAATCCGCAGAGTGTCCACACAGTCATTTTGTGACTTGAAAAATTGTGAACCCGTGCTTTAAAGGCGTTTATGTTGGAGAAGGATTTATGACATCACAAACTAGTTTGGTGGACACTTGAAGCCTCCAGTGCACAAACACTGAGAAAGTACTTTTCAGTGAAGTAGGAGACATCTTGCGTCCAGCAGTTAAACATTTGAAACAAACAAAATATTTGCATATTCATAGGAGGAGATGTCAATATTGGGAAGTAATTGAACTTTTTTTTTTTCACCCGTTTTGGTGACAAGAGATCCTTGAATTAAATTTGGGCTTTGCTCAGGAGAAATGATGATTGATGCATTATTTGGGCTCCATAGTGGAAAGTTAGACCATGAATTAAATAAGTATTTAGCTTTTGGTTCAGATCTTGATTCAGGAGCAGATCAAGATCATTTTAAAGGCTTCCTAGCCTGATTTAATTTGGAAGACTTGTTGTATGGTATGTTGTTCGTAAAGCTTTTTCCTCCATATTTCTGTATTTTATGTTTTATATAAATACATATTATCTTTCTCTATTTAATGTCACCAATAAAAAACAAAAAACAACAAGTGACATACTGTATATCTTTAAAAATGTATGATCATCATTTGCAGTCATTTGAACAAATTTGATATATACTTTTATTTTAATTGAATTTATAATGTGAAACATGATCAGTTTTAATGGTGAAAAGATCCTGAGAGTAAAAAAAAAATGCATTTAATAATAATAAAAACTGGTTGTTTGCAGGAGGCTTAAATGCAGCTTCACAGCTATTTTTAATGTCACACCTTCAGATGCTGCTCCTGACCTTTGTTGTCTGTCCTCTCCTGTAATTTCCTGTCTCTCTTTACCGCCCGCCCTCCTATCTAATAAACTGCTATAAAGCTATGAAAGCAGATTGAGGAAACATCCCTAGAGCTCAGGGTAAACTATCCCTCTCCTCCACTCTGTGTTTATAATCGAATTATTAAACTGAATAGCGTTTTAAACTCAAAAAATGCAGCCCTAAAATTTTTCCCTGAGCAATTGCTGGTAATTTGAATAAATCTTATTATAAGATAACCGAGGAACCTTTATTGCATCATTGGTAAGCAGGAGCTGTAGTGTCCATTAACAGCTCAACTCTACGGCCAATCACAGTCACTTGTGCACCCACACATACTCTCATAAAGCCATACAAACTCACACATACTTGAACAAAAACACACACACAGCTGCAGTCAGATGTCAATGACTCACAAACACACACTTTCTGCCAGAAATTGATTTTTTAAACACTGAGGTCCAAAATGCCCCCAGTGTAACATTTTTTTACTAGCCACCAAAACAAAAACCTGTGAATTTTGTTTCCATTTTCCTGTAATTTTATTAATTTATTTAACTGTTCAAATGCATGATCTTTTATTTCCCTATCCGATGGTGTAAATGCTGCAGAATATTTTTATTATATTGTATTATGGATGTCGATTAATTGCCATTTTTAATTTAATCAATGTAAAATATATTAACTGACAGCATAGAAGACGAGGGATGTGCAGTACAACTGTCAGAAAATATACCGTAGTTTTGCTGTAACACCCAGTTGTGCCAATAGGTGGTGCCTCTTACTATTTATTGAGATGGAGTTTAAAAGGACCAGTGTGTAGGATCTGAAGATTGGGTTCACAATTTCATAGTGTGACAAAATCCACAGTCATCGTTTTGAGTAAAAATATGTTTAAATTCCTTTAATGATTAACTGATTTTATTCTTCATGTGGCCGACTAACAATTTAGGAAACTGCTTAAAATTTGCATCCCTATATTCTATTTAATTTAATGTATTGTTCCTGAAAAACATCCACATTTAAAAAGGAAAAAAATCGGAATCAGCCTTCAAACTCAACCAAGTTAGCGTTAACTAAGTGCCGTGGTGCACTAAGGATTTCGTGTTGTTCGAGTGTTGACCTGAAGGCTGATATAGGAATTGAGTGTGGCGCTGCTGCTGTAATTGGGAGAGACAGAGAACATAAATATAATATTTGTCATAATCGCAATTTGAAGAAAAAACATCAGTGATGAATTGAGCTATAATTAAAAACAAGGTGCCACAAGCATATGACAAAGTTTGGTAGCGAGCAAGCTATGCAGCAACATTCTTAATCCCACCCACAAAGCTCTGATTGGTCGATTGTCTAGCAGAGAACTAACAGAAACCATCAATGAGAATCAACAATGCCGGACCTACAGTATTTGAACAGCTGAACCACATGAAAATGTGGATGGAAAAGCACAAAAAGTCTTTTCTGAACATTTCTGTACAGAACTTTTACATCTGAAACACTGAATATCCAAAATAACTAATCCCAAAAGTTCAGCTCTGTTACAGAAAGCTCCACATTTGATGGAAGCTACGGCCCTGCACTGTGGTGAAATGTTTGTGTGATAAATTGTAAAATATTCTGTTTCAAAATCATTGCTTTGCCCCCCACCAATCTTCCTCTCTGTTTTCGAGGTTTTTATACTGGAGGAAAATTGTTCGGTGGCTCAGACGTCCATCTGATGAATTCCATCATCTCAGCCTTTATTCTCCCAGAGAGCGACTGTATGTGATGACAACAAGCTGCAGGATGTGACTTGGATTCAGAGTGCTGCTTTGCTGCATGACATGCATGGGTGCAGAGCGTTTCATCCGCAGGTAAATAATGCATCAGAGGAAATCATAAGAAGTTGTGCATTACAAGAACCCCTGCGGTTTGTCATAGAGCTCAGAGGGAGTCTGCGGGAGTCCCGAGGAAACACTTTCAAAAAAATGCACAGAGATCAATCATGTTCGTATGAAAAGATGGAAATGTTTTAACGAGTTGATTCTGGCTCACATAGATTGTAAAAGGCAAGATGAAAGGCAGGCCGCGGATGTGGAAAAATAGGCTTTTTCTCTGATTTATATATGCAGTATATCCCCTAGGCAACGGGTGGTCAGGAGAGCAACGTGTTGCATGACAATGATGTTTGGGAAATCCAACAAGACGTACCAGAGTCCTGTTTGTGCGTTTAGTTTGAATCTCATCAGGTCAGTTTACACCAAATACCTGACATGTTTGAGCCGATTATGTGTCATATTGAAGACAGAAATGTTTTGATTTTATTGCTGGTTATGATAGAAGATTTTATCATCATGATGAAGATTTGTTTGTGATTTCTATTTGACTTTGTCTTGGTGACTTTGGAGCAAGGAAATGTTGATATCATCCGCTGATGATTTAATCAAGCACTTGGACGTGGATTAAACCGAACCGTCGAGTGTTTGCATGATGAAATGTTTAATGGCCTCACTTTGATGTGAAGTCTCTTAAATCACACATACAGGAGTCAGCGGGGACAGCCGCACTGTTGCTCTCAGTCTCTCTTCATGCCTGTTTCCATTTCAAAGATATCAATTGGTACCATTTTACAGTCTGCTGACAAAAATGCGACAGGCAATTATGTAAAACGTGGCATGACTAACATCATGACAGACTAATAGGAACGTGAAATAAATGCTCCGGTTTGGTTCGACGAATGTTTAAAAGGCTGTGAAACTGAATCTGTGAATGAGATTCTATAAGCAGAAAACTGTGTCCTCCCCTCTTGAATTTTTTTACTCAGCTCTGCTCCTGTGTGGATATATGTGCAATAAATATCTTACAGTATACTCACACCAAGTATTTTCTGAGCTGCTTATCTAAATTTTGCAGCATTTCCTCATTCAGTTTGAGTTTTTTGGTACCAAGAAAAAGTATAGTCCATGAGGGTCACTATGGCCAGTTAGCACTTTGTGTTCCTTGATAT
Source organism: Thunnus maccoyii (assembly GCF_910596095.1). Lineage (NCBI taxonomy): Eukaryota > Metazoa > Chordata > Actinopteri > Scombriformes > Scombridae > Thunnus > Thunnus maccoyii. The sequence continues at coordinate 7,134,690 of NC_056549.1, read as the reverse complement.
TATATTTTTGTAAGGCTGTGCAGTGTCACAGCCCGGCTCATAGGCTGCGACAAAATATGGGGAACCAGACGAGTTTTGTAACTTAGGATAAGTGTTTATTTACAAAATGATGCAATCCATAATGATGATAATGTAGGCATTTGTGGATGTGTGCATGTCGGCAACCAAAAAATAAAAACAGCCGTGCTGCACCGCACTCGGAATGGACGAGGCATGATGAAAGGAGAGAGAAACTCTGTAGGCGGCCAAGCTTTATAGTCACGACCACACCGGGCCCAGGTGTGGCTCATGATGGCAATGATGATCCTCCGACCTGCCCCGGATCCTGCAAGACAAAAAGGAAACCAGCAAACCGAACGAAGGAGCACCTAGTGGAGCGGAGGGGTCATCACAGCAGTCAAAACCACAAAGTTTGTGTTATTTTGAAACATAAAGTGTTGCAGGTGGTTCTAGCTAGCTTTCTGAGGCACTTCAACTGCATCTCACAGTCTTCATAACATGTGGTTGTATATGTTCAAGAACGATCTGTGATATCAGATGATTTGTGGCGTTAGGAGAGTTTCTTGGAACACTCATACTAAAATACCTCACAGAGAGATTTAGGATAAAAATATGAAAATGTTCTTGCATGAGGCCCATACTTTTTGTACTTTTTGGCATCCACTGTATTCATGCGGCCTGCACCACCTGCATCACTGAGAAACGTGGAAAAGATTACTTATAACCATCCAGCAGAGCAGAAACATCTGTGAAGAGGTGATGGACTCCGTAATCCCACCAAACAATGCAATAACAAAGCCACCAAAAAAATGAGGCTAAACCATTATCATCCATTGACAGACTTTGTGCTTAATTTGTGATACAGACTGGAGTGTGTTGTGTGATTCACGTGTCCGGGACAAACTCATCTTCCTCATCACTTCCTGTTCTGACAGCAGTCAGACCGAGCAGACACAGTGTAAACCCAACAGGTAGGACGCTTCCTCTCTGCAGAGCTGCGGCCAAACAATAAGCATGCACCTATTATCGACTGACACATTAATTATTCTTACTGCCGTTTTCACAATCTAACAGACAGGACATTAAGCTCAGGCTGATGTGCAGTTACCAAACGGATCACTAATGAAGCCACAAAATACTGTTAAATACTGTAATGTGTGTGTGTTAAGTGTTGCTGTTTGTTCATAGGCCTGCAGCAGATTTCAGCACATATGGGACAATTTATATGTCACACACTCTAAATAATCAAAAGGAAATAATTATTATTATGTCTTGTTTATGTTGTTACTATTTACTCCAAATGCAACATAAAGCTTCATGTTGGAAAAATCTTTTTTTTTTATTTTAAAATAAATTAGTTTTCTTATTTGGCAACCTATTTTCATTCTTTATCACTTGACCTTTTATTATTTGAGTCCGTCATTTAAGGTGTAATGCCCTCTTGATATGACATCTTTGAAGACTAATCATTTTTATAAAACTGGTGCAAGAAAGGTGTATAGACTTGTTACCTAATGATGAAAAAATGGGAAATTATTCTGTTTCTAAATGTATTTGTATCCTCAGCAGATACTTTTACCCCAAACAAAAAAAACACAGGAGAAGACGGCTAGAACACTAGAAAACTACAAGAATTATTCATCAAACCCTCCAAAAAATGTTCCTCCTACACCAATTTGTTTGACATTTCTTTTACATATATATATTTATGACTCCACTGTATGAGTTGTCAGTGTGTAATATTTGGGTCGTCGTTTGTAGTGATGAACCTACAGGGAATTATCAGCGATTCTACAGCTTTATAGCGAGTTCCAGCTTGTTGTTTAGCTGTCCAGCTGCAACTTGACTGTTTTGGTTCACTCAGTGCTCTCGTAGCGTCATTTTTGGCTGTAGCAGGCAGCTGTTTTCAGAGAAAAAACTCTAAAAAACCTTCAGTTCACTACCTGCTCAGCATCAAATGGCAACGAGACACAGTTAACCGTAGACTAGCTGGTGATTATAGCGGAGCATTTAGCAGCTAAAGAGCCAGATATTTCCCTCAGGAGTTGGTAGAGAGCAAAATCAGAGCAACTGATCCATTTGCAATGTGTTGTGTGAATTTTCATCTGCACCTTGCATTTGACACATCCAGATATCAAGACACAGATTACATTTTACCACCGGGTGTAAAATTGTCTCCATGTCGACCATCCACAACATGAAGACCAATTACAAAAGGTTTATTACTGCATTTTCATAAACATGCACAGCTAGGAGTGTGCTTATACAATGACTACAATCATAATGTAAGTGTTGTTTATTATGTTTTGTTTAGAGCTGCAACTATGACTAGTAATTTTAAGCTATTTCCTTAAGTAAAAAATGCCAAAGTTCTCTGGTTCCAGCTTCTTAAATGTGTATATATCTGTTATATTCAGTAAACTGAATATCTTTGGGTTGTGGACTGTTGGTCGGGACAAAAGATGATATTTGAAGATGTCACCTTGGGTTTTGGGGAACAGTGATCAACATTTTTTATCATTTTCTGACATTTCAACAACCAAACAACCAATCGATTAATTGAGAAACTAATCAACATATTAATCCATAATGCAAGTAATCGTTAGTAGCAGCACTAATCTGGTGGCATTACACTCTTTGTTCTGACTGTCTTTGTCAATATTATCAAACCAGCAACAGTCGTACAGTTATCTGAAAATGTGTTTTTGTATTTCAGGATTTTATTGATTAGTTTTATGTTGAACATCTTGGCACCATGTTTGAAATACAATGTTTCTACTTCAACATGATATCCCTTAGGTTTTCTTTTGTGTCTGTATTTCATAAATAAATCATATTATTTCATATCTTCAGCCAATTTTAATACAGAATTCTCAGTGGAAATGTTATTACATGTATTTCTATTTTTGAATTTACACATACTGTGTATTTCCACTGCAAAGAGGATTTAAAAGACCAAAAAACACCCCGCAGGGTCTGATTGTACCAGTGAACATCTCACTTTAATATCTCTGTGCAACCAGAAGCAGCAAGAGGTGACGTGTGGTGACCGCCTTCAGCTTTGTCGCTTTACTTTGGATCATTGTTGACCAAGGTCAGAGTGAATCCAGCCTGATGACACACAGATATAAAAGCTACAGCAGAGACAACTCAGCCTGACTGTGACGACTGAGAAAACCTCAGATTACCTCCCATCTGAATGCTCGACAGCTCCACCATAAACCGCTGCAGAATCGCACTACGGGCCGTATAATGGCTTTTCAAGGGCTGAATTTTACTTGGATAGAAACCAGCTATTGTAAAATGTCTGTCTTTTCCAGGATAGAGGAATGTGACTATTTCTACCTAGATACTAAACTTCCTCTTCTGTCAGCAGCTATGAAATGTCCTCAGCGGTGTGAGACTCCACATACGTTTTTTGTACAGACCTCAATTTCTTGACTGGATTTGTAGCTTTTAGTCAGAGTTTAAAGAATTTATCCTGATAGTGACTTCTTGTGGCAGATCTGCCGTTTCACAGTAGAGAATATTGACGTTATGTGTTTCCCTGCTAAACTATCTGTTATGTAGTTTTCCAAACTTTTCCATGTTGTTACCTTGTGTTTTTGAATGCATTCTGGTCTTGCATCGGCACAGAGTGTATTACTATAGTAAATTCTCATATATAACAGCTGAACATGTATTTATTATTTATTCTCCTTTAATCATGGTTGGTCAAGTACAGGCAAACAGAGCTGAACAGAACTAGCAGACGAAATAACACAAATGATCCAACGAAGACTCAACTCAAAACCAGACCTTAAATACAGACTAAACTAATCAGGGAATGGGGAACAGATGATGAGACACAAGGGCAGGCTGGGAGTGATTGGCTGAGGGAAACACAGGAAGCAGGGCAGGGCTGACGAGACTGATACAGGGCAGGTGTGGGGAAGACACAGAGCAGAGCAGGGCTAACGAGGGTGAAGCAGGGCAGGTGAGGAGGAGTACATGAACACACAAGGGAAACACAGTAACAAAACCAAAACCCAAAAAAGCACAATACTCTAAATACAACCCACACCAACCTGTCCAAGAACCACCATGAACCCAAACTAATGTATATAACACACCAGGCTAAACAACAAAAGGCAGTCCAAACCCACCACCCAAATATAACAAGAAAACCCATATGAACCGAAGGACTAAACAGAAGTGCAAACCAGGAGACCCCAAAGAACACAAGAACATAAAAAGACCAAAAAACACCCAAAGTCCAGGCAGGTTGTAACAATCTAATCTACAAAAAGAGATCCAGTAGCTATATATTAGAAATGAGCCTTTATTATAGATTTTTTATCAATTTTATAATTGATTTTCCAGATTTTAGGAAGAAGCTGAACTCAACACTTCCTCCATGTTTACATGTTGTTCTCAAAAATAATGCGTAATGTGTATTACCACATCAGTACTTAGCACTGACTCTCACTATATGTTACTTTTATTTCATGTTATTTGAGTAACTTCTGCTAAATCATTAGCAGTCAGAGGTGTGTTCGTCCTGCAGGAGGGGGGTTATCTAATGTTAGTTATCTTTCCTCCATGGGTCAAATTGTGGTGGTGGGAAATGACCAGGCTGCTGAAACTCACAGCGACAGGTAGTCTTTGTGGTCTCAGCAATCCATACACGCTGATTTCTCACAGTATGAAGGAGTAATGTTTGTTGTTGACAAACAGGCCAGAAAAATGGATGACAATGCTAAATTCAGGACGCCTTATGGGCCTCAAAAAAGGGAGTAGGCCAGATAACAGCCCTGTTAGGTCAAGAGATTGGGCCAGAGGGAAAGGGAAGGAAAAAGGGAAAAGGCTGTGCAGAGAGGAAGAAGGGAGCTCCAACAGGATTATTCTACAACAAAGGATCCAGTGGAAGAAATAGAAGAATGAGTGAAGAATATGGAAAAAGAGAGAGAGCAGGGAAGATGGGTACAAGATCTGGTCATCGATTATCTGACCTGCATGTCTCTAACATCACAGATGGGGTTAGTAATTAGTAACAATGTCTGCCCCAAAAATACAGTTGGTGCTTTAGTGAGTATTTCTTGCCGCAGGGCAAAACAAACTACAGAGTGTGTGTTCATGGTAATGAAGGAACATTGGTGTGATCTTTTGATGTGCTTTTAATAGTTTTTGGACAACAACGGAGGTCTACAGCACAGGGGAATAAGATATGAGGCTTTGGATACACACAAAACACTTGTTAGTAAATGGTTGGTTTTGGTCTTCTCATGGGATTTACTGACCAAAAAGAGAAATATCTTTTACATACAAACAAAAAATACAAGAATCCCCTTTTATCTTCCTCTGTATACTTTTATTACTAGTTTTAAGTCAATATGTCTCCCTCTGTGGAAAATATTCACTTACGTGATGTGAAGCTCAGATTTTGTTGAAGATCTGTCACCCCTGGTTATAGAGAACCCAGAGCAGCTGGAAACAACCAAACACATCCGCAGGCAAAATAAATACTTGATGACAGTCAGATTTGCTGGAGAGTTGAAGGCTTGTGTTCTTATTATTCCAACTGTGAGAAGATTCAATCACACACACACACACACACACATTATTCTCATCAGTGTGGAAGAGTTTGCAGGGAGACAAATCTAACATTTTAAAGAAGAAAACGGAGTCTCAGAGTTGTTCAATAGTTTTGCAACCCTAACTAGACACGCCCAGTTTGTCAAACTTTGGATTTTTCTAAAACTTGTGTGTATGGGCCAATAATAAGACTTACATTTGGTTTCCAAAGAATTTGGAGAAAAACAAAAAATATAAGAGCGAGGGTTAGGAATGGATTTAATAGTGTCTCCTCCAACGTTAGCATGCCTGGCTAACAAGCTTACTACTTACACTAACCTGTTACTTCCAAAGTCAAACATATTTTTTGTGGGGTTACAGGCTATGTTAGAAAAAGACACACTCAGGACTACAAATCCACTACCACAGGGCTATAGTATAGAGTTAGACAACCATTCACACTCTCAGGTAATTTAGAGTCATCATTTAACCTAACCTGCATGTTTTTGGGCTGTGGGAGGAAGCCGGAGTAACTGGAGAGAACCCACGGTTCCCTCAAGCACAGGGAGAGCATGCAAATACCACACAGAGAGGTCTCGGCTGGCCAGTGGGTTCGAACCCAAAACCCTCTTGATGTTAGGTGACAATGCTAATCGCTGCACCACTGCACCATAGTTAATTATAGAACAGTAATCCAAATACTCAATGAAATCTATATGGGGTTTTTTGTAACTGACGAGGGCGTCGATGACCAAAAATTAACATGTGGAAATCGAAGAAATGCCAAAAGGAAAAAAAAAAGTTATTCAAAACTTTTACTCGGGGCACAGCCTGATCCTTTTTTGTTTAAAAAACACCAACATTGCACTTAAATTTATACAAGTATGTGTATAAACCTGTATGACAAATCATTTTTGTCTCTGTGGTTGTTGTGTGTAATTACTGGTCTTTGTAATGTTTGTTTTGTTTTTTCCATGGTTGCTTATTACAGAATATTGAGAAAATATTTAAAGTCAAAGTGTCCTCTGAAACTGTGTATACAAACAATGTTTATGCATTAAGTTTTTCAAATGATCATTATGCACTATACAATCTGCAAAACATTATGTGAGCAGAGAATGTCATGTGGAGTCACAGGAATGGACACAAATTCAGGACAGCAGGTCAAGCAATGCTGAAGAGACTTCTTTATTGAAGAGTGCAGATGCAGAATGAGAACAAAACAGAACCATGATCCAATTAAACTCAACTGAAAACCAGACCTTAAATACAAGCTAAACTAATCAGACAACAAGGAACGGGTGACAAGACACAGGTGCAGGCTGGGAAGACACTGAGAGCAGAGCAGGGCTGACGAGACTGATATAGGGCAGGTGTGAAGGTGACAGCAGACTGGGGAAGAACATTGAGACAAGGGCACGTCTAACAAGGACGAATGCAGGGCAGGTTTAAGGAGGAGTACATGAACACACAAGGGAAACACAGAGTAACAAAAAAACCAAAACCCAGAAAACACAATACTCTAAATCACAACCCAGCATAAATCAAACCTTCCCAGAATTACAGAAATTTAACCACACAACACTACAAGCTAACTAATAATGCAGTCCTCTAAACCCACCACTCAAATCATAACAAGCAAAACCATATGACAAGAAGGACTTGACAATGTAACACAGGAAACATCCCAAGTCTCTTACATTGCATCCATGTTTCCCTCACTTGCGTCTTAGTCCCTCCCACCATGGATGCAAGGAAACCAAGCGAGGAGAGAGGAAACGAGGAAATGTGTTTTTAGAGACATGAAACGTGCTTTCCTCTGAAGCGACGTTTGTTTCTGATGACGGCGACAGCTGATCACAGGTGGATCAGCTGTCAGTCGGCTTTAACAGCTGTAGAAACTTCTGATGGAGTTTGTGTCTGCTAGGGGTGTGCCCGAATACAAATACATTATTCGGCAAAGCACAAATAGTGTTGTTTTTTTTTTGTTTTTTTTTTACGAATATTTGTTTCATACAAATATTTCAAAAATGATTTGTTTTCAGGAAGAAAAATAAACCATGTCAAATACCAGAGTGCAGGTCGGTTACGTCGCTATCTCAGTGTCTCTCCTCTGCTCTGCTGTGATGTCTATCAGCAGGTCTCAGTGAGGGGGGTCACATCCACCTGCTACATGATGCATATTTCCTAATTTGGACATCACTCCCAGAGTTGGGAGTGTTCCCCAGACATAAAGCTGAGCTACTGACACACGCTTCATGAACAAGCTTCTTTATTGTAACACTTTCATTTTCTAAAATTAGAAATTTTCTAAAAACATTTTTAAGCCTCTGTCCACTTTTATTCGAATACAAATAAAAATAATAATTTGTTGCTGCCTCAACAAATACAAATACTGGGCTCTGCACATCCCTAGTGTATGCACACATGTGCACTGTGCTGACACTCATAAAAGTACAGTTATCATCACTAGAGCAGCTGTTTCCTCTCTGCAGCCTGTTACCTGTTTAACAAACACCTAAATAAAAACCTGCATTCTGTATTTATACTGTGTTCTGCTCAGAGGCACAGGAACCATTTCTACTCACAGAATGCATTTATAGTATTTGATTATTTGCATCTGTATTTTTTGATAATCCTGGTAGTGAATTCATTATTCAATAACCCAGAATATGATCAGAGTGTCTTCTGAACACTGGAAAATATGTAATTGGCTAAATGTTTCAGAGATAATGGAAGTTATGAAACTCATGTCAAACCCGATTTTCAGGAATTTTCAGCCTCACATGTGACTGAATGGAAATGACGACGATAAATGATGTAAAATATAAATTTGTTTAACTGTTATTATGGATAAAATTAAAGTCAGGAAGAGTCTGTCTGTCAGCAAGAAACAGTTTAATGGAGGAAACAGCTCATGAAAAGAAAAATCTTTCTAATAAATGAAGAAAGTTGTTTATGGTTCTTTTGTTGATCAGACCGACAATCAACAGATTTTTAACTATATGATGAATCAGAAAACAAATGAAACATAAAACTTGGGAGTGATACACTTAAATTTAATCTGTAATCTGTCTCCACTTCAATATGAAACTGCAGTGATGTATCAGATCAGTCAGATCAGCTGCAGCGTCCAATCAATAACTGATATCCAATAAAGGGGCGTGATGGCTGGCAAAAGACTTCCGTGAAAGCTGCTCTCATGTTTCCTCGCTCCTTGCTGCTCGATCCTCGCTCCTCGGAGCAGAAATAAGAGACTTGAGACGCTCATCAAAATGGCGCATCAGGAACAACTTCCGGTTCAGGCGAGGAGCCATAAAATAAGAGACTAAAGATGTACCCAAAGAGTCCAAGAACAAAGTCCAGGTAGGATGTGACAGTTAATAACTGATTGATAAGAGTTATAATTTTAGCCACACCAGCAGAGCTTTAAAGTAACAATCTTGAAGATCTGTTTTGTTCTCTTTGGTGACACCTATGGTGATAAGTGGTAATTGCAAGTGTGTTTTTGGACCTCACCTCCCAGAGATCCAAACAGCAGTGTCGCCTGTGTGACGTCAGTAACCATTTACTTGCAACGCTAGCAGACCGCTGGGTGATGGAAAACACATCACTAACTGTTTCCCTGGAATGTCACCACCTACACCCAGTTCACAATAATCACAGTACTGCAAATGCAAGGGCTTTAATCAGTGCGCCATAGGCTCATTAACCATTGTGTTACCTCATTCGGTGATAGTTCAGTCAGGAGAGACAAGTGAATGAAGCAAAAAGAATTGTTTATTATACAGATGATACTGACGATTAAGTCTTGTCAAAAGCCTTTGGCTCTACAGGGAGATTCTGAATCGAGGGACATCAGTCCTGAGCAGCAGCAAGATAAATCCCCCCCATGGAGAACAGACACTGGTGGTGGTCGCTGATGACTTCTGCTGAGGCTGATAAGACTGATGAGGTTGATGGAGTGATGCACTGATGAATCTGTGAAGACTGGGCGGTGATGGGGAGGTGGCGGGGCATGAATAACACAGCATGAAAACACTAAGGCAGAGACGGAGAAAACATATTTAAAAAGCAGCTGCAAGATGATAGGCTGACAATGTGACCAGCTGAAGGCAATGACAGCAAGGAAATTATGATTGACAGATTTTTGATGAATAAAACTACAAACCTGAGCATGGAAAAGATGGTCTTCGTGACTGAATTTTCTCTAAAACTCAATATAGTGACTCAACAGACATTTATTTAAATTAAAATCTTTGACATTATTACTTCAAATTAATCTCTTAATTTCTCTGTCAGACTGAATCGCTTGAGACTACAAGACAGCTGCGGCAGAGAATTCAAATGAGCTGACAGTTAATGAAATCATACTGAATCAGAAATGAGCTCCAGGTTGATCAGACAGTCATCAGACATTTTAAATAACCTCATGTGGTTTTCTCTCTTCTCTCTACTTCAGGATTCCTCCACTGTGTGATAATGAAGTATCTGAAATACCGTGTAAATTTTACTAATGTGACTCTGTTTACTAACTCTGACACATTCCCAGTGGTGAAATGATACTACATACAATTTTGGAGGTATTATATAAATAAATAAATAATGTTTGAAGCAATCCAGAGGGAAACACTGTACGTTTACTTAACAGCCACAGTCACTAGTTATTTGCAAATTTTGTAAAAATTTGTAAGTCACAAACTTTACAAAGCAGTTCACTAACTTAGACCATGCCATTTGTGTATAGTTTAAATAGTTTATTTGATAAGCAAGATGATTCAGGAAGGAATAAGATGAGGGGCGATGGATGTTAGAGTCAAGGGAAGGCGATGGACGCCGGACGTGGGTCGCCGTCATGGAGGAGTCGAATTGGATGGATAGTGACCAGTTGGAGTTGAGTAGAGGCTGGAGTGTCTAGGAACCCGGGGATGGAGACTCAGGGTGGGGGCACGTCTCGATGAGCAATTTTTTGCTTCATCATCCCCCGATTACTGGGATGGAAGTATAGGCCCTGGCGTGCATGTCTTGTTATGGTGGGAGGAAACCAGAGTGTCCGGTGGAAACCCACGCAAACACGGGGAGAACATGCAAACTCACCACAGAAAGGCCCAAGGACGGCTTGAGTTCCTAACCCAGGACCTTCTTGCTGTGAGGCTACAGTGCTAATCACTGAGCCGTCGTGTCGCCCGCTGAGAGGAGAGAGGAGAAGGGGGTTTGAGAGAACTGAGACGAACAAGAGAGGTGGAGGCTAGGTGTGTTTATATATGCGCGCAGGTATGTGGCCGGGAGGCACAGGTGATTTGGGTTAACGAGGCGCAGGTGTTGTGAATTGGTGAGAAGGAGCGAGGTGTGGTCTTGTTCCTGAACTTAGTTATTATAACAACTTCATATAGCAGCTTTTTTTGATTTCAGCAGTGCCGCAGCTCGTCAACACTTATTTAACAGCAAAGAATTATTCTTATCAATCACTTAAATAGTTCTTTAAGGGTTAATAAGGGAAGTAATATCACTTTGTAGGATTAGACCTGCTGCTAATCCTGCTGCTCCTGAGAGATAAATCACTTTGATTACAAGCTGGTTGATGCTGCTGCTCAGATTAATAACATCAGGTGATAAGTGGATATCTTGACATCACAGATTTGTAATGTGGATATTGGAAGCCAGTCAGGTAGACAGCTGTCAAACGGAAAGGTAAAGCTAGTTTCTGCCAAGAAATGCAAATGAAAGGTTTGCTGAGGACACTGCACAAAGGAGATGCAATTTACAAGAATCAATTTGTTCTGCCGTGACTGACAGACGCACGGCGGAGAACACATGGAGAGGATCTCGTACTGATAGGAACACAGACCTAGACAGACAAGTGGACAGACGGATAGGCGCTTTATTAATAGCTCTCCTGTGCTATTTGGAAGAAATTGCTCTGCACAGCAAATCCCTCCGGGGTACTGCTAGACGGCGAGCTGAAGAAAATATAACAAGGCGCCAAAGTGGTGAAGACCAAAAACAGGCCAATTAAAAAATGATTTAAAAAAAACAATTTACGTGTGCATCAGGGGCCTGTAAACACTATTAGCGTGGGAACAAAAAGTTGCTACTGTACTGGTGACACATATGGAACATATTATTTATTATAATATATATATATATATATATATATATTATATTATATTATTTATTATAAGTTTTAGCTTCCTATTTTGACAGGTTACATATTTAGCAGAGACTTAAGAGTAAGGAGAGTGAAGCATGCCAATTGAATAAATTGGTTAAATTGATATGTTCAAAAAAGTAAAGTAACAGGAGCTCTGATTGGCCTGACTCCACACATGACTCCCTTCAACACAAGCAAAACTGTTTTTTAAAGTTTTACTAGCTGATTTTTAAAAAAAATATTGTTAATCAGTGCGTGATGATTGTTTTGTGATTGTGATGTGAATGAACAGTCTTATTGTGATCTTGTGTATATGTAACCTGTTCTCACTTGTAAAACAAATCTTGAGGTAAGGTCTGGATAAATATAAAGACAGTTTAACTAACAACGGACCAGTCAGACCTCCTCCTGCTGCTCTGTGGGTGTATTTTTAGGTGGTGCACTACTTACAAGTTTTTAAATGAAAAGATCTGGCTTAAAATTTAAGTGACTTTTAATTGGAAACTGTAAATGTGACAGAAGAAAAATCACTAGTGAAATAGAAATGAAGTTCACAATTTAAATTCTGCAATTAAATCAAAATTATTACTAATTAAATTTAATTGCTTTTTATTATAAAAAACAATGTTTGATACTATGTATGGTCTCCATTTTTCCATTTGTCATTCAATGTATAGACACTCTGTAGTTACCTCTATATATAGTCGTTTTCATTGTTAGTGGCAGAGTTCAACATCCTCACACAGGATTCAAATTGCAAAGAAATATCAGGCTGTGTTAACTTACTGTAAGAATAAAATCAACTAGGACTGAAAACTTTAAATATAGAATAAGGAAACAGGATTGTTAATTGGCAAATTTAATGATATTTTAATAGAGGATTTTTATAAACACTAGTTGCTGCAATGGCACACTCCAGAATCCGTATGACAGAGTTTCAGAAGCCTTCAAACCAGTTAAATACTTGATGTACATATTGATGTTTTAATGCATATTGATAAGAATATTTTATTAACCCCCAGAGGAAACTGCATTGTATAAGACCTCTCCACACTTTGCAGAAGCATTTCATTTTAGTTTTTTGTGCAGCAGCAGTATAAAGTGTTATTAGGCATCAGCCAGAGGGTGGAAGAAAGAAGAGTCAAGATATCTATGAGGTAAAGACGGGTGTGTAATGACTGAGTGAACTAATGGAGTCAGTGTACAAAGAAATGCCAGAAAACTGGACCAAACAGCACTTCAAAAGAAAACTTTTTATGATTTCTTATCACCTCATTAGGTACCAGATGGATGGAGTTAATGAAGGATGCGAGAAAGTGAGAATCCCGACAGTAATTTGGCAAAACTAAACACTGTTTGATATCATCATTTGGGAAATGTCAGTCCATTCCCGACATTATTCTGTCCAGCAGCCTCGAGTTGCCACGGTCGCTAATATGTTTTTTATGCCTCTCATCTTGAGATCAAGACCTAATTATCTTGTTACCTCCAGATAAGAAATTGTTCCCTTGTTGTTATGACTTCATTTTCCATGTTCTCAATAACAAAAGCTCCTCACTTATCGCATGACCTTGTCATTTTGATTTCATGATGAAATGACTTTGAAAAACTGTGACGCACAAAAGCCTGAGATGAGACATTTACATGATCAGGTAAGAACAAAGAGATGAAAAATCATGTAATAACTGAATATATTAGAATTTAATACTTTTATCAAGATAATGGACTTGAAATTTATAAATCAGTTGCTCTCTGGTTTGGTAATTTTGTGATAAAATGTTGTAATATTCTCTTTTAGTGTGTGACTTCCTGTTTTCCAGAATGCCTTCCTCTTTAAATTGTCTTGTAGGTTAAATGTATTCCGCCCTATTTCCCGCTCCTGTGGGTGTAGAATTGGTTTCTGTGTTTTGTTCTCTCTGATGGATTTCTCCCTGATGACTGGCGAATGTCAGGACAAATTGGAGGCTCAAGAGAGAATTTTGATCCCGAAGTGTGAAAGTCATTTTAGATCACTGAAGCATTTTCAGATATCAGACTCCACTGTTGCTGCTTGAAATGTCAATTTGTGATGTCAGCATGTCACACAAAACCAAGCCACAGGTTGGACTGTACAGTGGGACTCCTGTTAACCCCTTGAATTAAACATTAGTATGAATATTATTCCCATGATTTTCTTCAAATGTTTGTCTGTGATATCACCGATCGAGGGTCTAAAGCTTCACTCTGGATGTGTGAGCCAGTTAACGACATAAAAGGTCGAAAAGCAAAATAACACGTTAAATGACAACCTAAAAGGTCAGTTTGAACGTGTTGTTGTGCCTTTCGACTGCACTCAGTAGTGATCTTGCACATTAGCTCCCTTTTTTTAAAAGTAAAACACCTACACTGAAAAGCCTCGACCTATAGATCAGCACATACATTAAGTCTTCACAGACAAGAGGCAGAGACGTAAATGAATGGCTTAGCAAATTACAGATGCCTCTGCTGTTGTGCATTAGAAGGCGGTCAAGGATGCGAATGTGACATTTTCTCTCAAAGTATTTCTAATTTTGCTTTCACATGCAGGCAAATTAAAAAGGCCACTTTATCAGCCGAGCTGGACGGCATATATCGTTACCCCGGACGCACAGCATTAGCACGTTTAGCACGAGTATCTGTAATCCTCAAAAGTAGAGAAGGGTCAAAGGATAATCACACTTACATTATTCCTGCAAATTGCATGTCATGAGAGGCTGTCCGTGCTGGGAGAAGAGCTGAAGCCTGACAAGTCTGATGCTCAGGGTGGAAATTAGTGCCGTGCACGTTGAAATACTTGAACCTTCTCTGCCATCCTGCTTTTGATGTGGGTAAAATAAGAATAGGAATCACTTCATTTGCCAAATGTTTTTGAGGAGACATTTCGTTTCTTTCTAGGAGACACTTGAGAGATTATTCACAGCTGATGTCAGAGCTCTGAATAATGTTGATACATGTGAGTCTGCATATGTATAATAGACAAAACGGATAGGGCTGTCATGGTGAAGGATTGATTCAGGTTGGTTCAACAGTGCAGTATGAAGTCTATGTGGTATTAGCACCCTTTTTTTTCAGCTGAATGGAGCAGCAGTACCTGACAAACATGGAAAACCCAAAGTAAAACTGACAACTTTTTAAAAATACCCAAACCATGAGATTTATTAATATAAAGACATCAAAAACAACCAAGACACTAAATAAAGACTATAAACAACAGTCAAAAGAAAGTAGGCTGAGAGGCAGCGAGAGCAGCGGTCCACAAACCAGGAGCCTCTCTCTGCCACAGGGACCTGGAGCATTTAACCACTTCCTTTCCTGGGCCAGGTGCACCTCATTGAGGACTGATCAGGTGTAGCAGACCTGGGCGGAGCAGGAGACAGGAGAGGACAAACAGCACAGGGAATACATAGAGCCGTAACAGGCAGGAAATAACTTGGGATTTATGAATGGAGGTCTGGCTGGAGGCATCTTTAGATTGTATGATTGGTGGTAAACTACCTTGCATGTAAAATGGCAGCCTGCTCAGCTGCGCGGTGACCCAGGTGAGTTTAAACATATAACCAAGACAAAATGTTCACATAGATGTGTTTTCAACGACCGAGCATCAGCACCGACCCCTGATCAGTTCATCATGAGTCTGACTCTGTCATGAGGGCTGGCCGCCAGGTTAGCTGCTGATAGTGAAGAGATGAACAATCTGAAAAGCTCTGAGGCTCATCAGTGCTTCCGTTGTAAAGTCTGGTGTGTTTTGTTAAAGGACGCAGAACAGAACCTCATCTATCTCCAAGCAGTCATAGAACCAAGTCAGGGTTTTAGTCCCACATCACTTAGCTAATGCTAAGCTAACTTATTTTATTACTGCTATCTGAGGCCACTTCTTCATGTTGTCATCCCAGTCATCAGTAGAAGGCAGAGGTATGATCACATTATCTCGTTTTAAGAAAAAGTTTGACACTGACAATTCATCGTCAGTCTATGAAGCTACAGCCGGCTAACTTAGCTTAGCACAAAGCCTGGAAACAGAAACAGCGAGCCTGGCTCTGTTTGGTTAAAATCAAAACAAAAATCTGCCTATCAGCACCTCTAAACCTCACTAATTTTAAAATGTTACAACTCGTTTGTTTAATCCGCACAAAAACACAGTAAAAACCCTAATATCCTAAGATCCTAATATTATTCTATTTAGTGGACAGACATCACAAAGGTATCAATCAGAACATCTAACTCTCTGAAACTTCTCCTTGTGTGACAGGCTGTGTTCCCACATCCTTTATTTCCCAAAAATCTCTGAGAAAAGAGAAGATATGGATCAGTTGTATTTCCCCAAAAGATATGAATGAGTAAATGTACAATATGAAATGTGTTCATGAATATTTACATGTAAGTATGTAAATATGAATCTAAAAATATCAGTGAGTCTTTACAAAAACACCTTTATTATATGAGAGAGATGTGAAAAACAGAAGAATAAGAGCAGACGTTGAACAATAAATATTTCCTCACACAAGGATTCAGTTTAATCCTGCATTTCATAAAAACAAAAGTCAAAGCAGACACCACATCTAATAATACCAACGCAAAATTTACATTTTCTGTCTCCGTCCTACGGCAGCTGTCAAAACCTTTTCTGTATTCTGTCAGTAACTGCAGCAGCTTTGTCTTGTCCTCTGGCTCATATTTTGTTCCCCGTTTATGAAAAACGAATGCATAGCTTCTGAAATATGTTCTCCTTAAAGGTATTATGATATTCAGGTTTTGTGTATACAGACATATTTCAGGATATTTTGCAATTAAATGCTGTTTTTTGTAAAAGTTACACACTGATTTGAAATGCACTGTAGTATCTGCTGTGAAGAAGTTAATTCATTTTTTTACTCTTAGGTTTTCCCATTTCCTTTCAGTTACACATTACAGCCTCTTGTGATATAAACTGGTGTATTTTTCTATAAAAATTGTGTTGTTTTAACTCAGACAGACCTCTGTAGCACCCAGAAGAAGTGTTAATAAGTTTTTGTATCCTTCCTTCTTCAAAAGAATGAACCTCTTAAGCTCAAGATCCCCCTACTATTCAAGACATCCTCTTTTTCTAGGCATTTATCAGTCTCAATTTGGCTCTCGAGGTCTTTCTTGGAAAAAATCCTCTACTTGTCGACAAGATGGTACACTACCACAATCCTAAAGGAGGTCCTTTAAACTGCCAATCACGAATTCCATCTATTCTCTAAGACTTTGTTATGGGGTTGTTTTTTCAGGATTAAATATTAAGTGCTTTATTTTATTTATTTCATTCTGCTAACATTTCTATCTGCAGGTACCAGATACTGATCTCCACCGCACGACTGAGTTCCTCAAATAGAATTTGGACATCTTGTATGTTCATGTACTCTAAATTTGATTGTAAGTTTTGAAAGTTTTAGTAAAAAATGGCACATTTGCAAGAATTTGAAAACCAATTACAAGCAAATCTTTTTTCCTGTATTTTTTGTGCCAGATTTAGTGATGAATGGATGGAATTTGTTGGAGTGGTGAATTAATCTACTTTGCAAACTGTTTTGAATAGCAGAAAGGCAGTTATGAGCCAAACTATCAAAAAAAAAACTTTAGAAATGGTCACATGTTGGCACTATTGGCAAGGAATCTTGGAAAAAACAAACAAAATTGCAAACTGGAATGAAAGTTTTTCACAAAACGTCACTTTTACACAATGTAATTTCCCATTGAAATGAGGCAACATGCATGCTTGCAGGGAGCATTTCTACATGCATTCATCTCAAGTTTTGGAATATGTTGAGCATAGATAATAGAACATAAATAACAGAAAATTGCAAAAAGCATATGTCTCCTTTCATAAAGTTCAAATTCACAACAATACAAGTCCAGATTTTGAGTATGCTGTATTTGAGAAAGGCCACGTCTGTGAAACGTTAGCACATGAACGTACTTATGTTAAGCATGTTAACACACTGACTATTAGCATTACGTATTAAGCATGTCAGTGAAACATGCTACTGTTTAGCATGTCAGCATGTTTACGTTAACATCTCAAAGAACAGCTGAAGTTGATAAGTAGAAAATTTGTTCTGTCCATGTGGACCAAAAGTGTCTGGTCCAGGGTGAATTACCATGAAACATGTCACAAAGTGCCGGAGCAGCTAAAAATCTAAACATTAATAACAAAGATGAAGTAATTAACTAACAAGTAACAAAGCTTTTACTCAGACAGCAGACGACACAGTCTTATTACCTCATTACCAAAGCTGTGGAAAGTCACTACTGCTTCAACCAAGGTGATTGACTATTGACTACACAGTGTTACAGGGACCATGAAATTTCTCAGTGGCACAATTATTGCCTGTCTTTTCTCACCTTGACAACACAGTTATTACTTGTTCAGAATATATGTGGGGCCAAAATAAGTCAAAATTTATTTGCACTAAAAAAATAGCTGAAAAGTTGTACTTCAAGCTGGCAGCATGCTGTGTGTCATCAGCCAAGACCATAAATCTTCACTCAGAAGCACCATAATAATGTCAGAGTGTTGTACAAGTGTAAAGTATGCTTCTTTTGGCATTAGTGCCTGAACTTCACTCCGTGTATGTTGGGTTCAAATAACTGAATGTTTTCATTATAGTATCATGTTTCTTAATGTGTTCCTTTCTGTGTGATTGTGATGTGTTTATTTCCATTAACATGTGATGTGTGTAACCACTTTGAGTTATTGTGCTCATAAACAGTAGCGTAGATTCCCTGGTGGCAGTGGTGGAAAGTAACTAAGTGCATTTACTCGAGTACTGTACTTAACTACAATTTTGAGGTATTTTTACTTGACTTGACGTATTTCTATTCAGTGCTACTTTATACTTCAACTCCACTACATTTCAGAGAGAACTATTGTGCTTTCTACTCCACTACATTTATTTGACAGCTTTAGTTACTTTTCAGATGTGTACTGACTAAAACTAGAAAAAGAGATCACATTTCTCCCATTTTAGCTTTGCTACATTGGCTTCCTGTAAAATCTAGAATTTAAAATCCTTCTCCTAACTTACAAAGCCCTTAATGATCAGGCACCATCATATCTTGAAGAGCTCATAGTACCGTATTACCCTACTAGAATGCTGTGCTCCCAGTATGCAGCTTACTGGTGGTTCCTACAGTCTTTAAAAGTAGAACGGGAGGCAGAGCCTTCATCGTCCAGATTCGATCCGGGGGGCAGACACCCTCTCTATGTTTAAGAGTAGGCTTAAAACTTTCCTTTTTGATAAAGCTTATAGTTAGGGCCGACCAGGCTCGCCTTGGATCATCCCTTAGTTATGCTGCTATAGGCCTAGACTGCTGGGGGACTTCCCATGATGCACTGAGCTCCTATCTCCTCCTCCTCCTCTCCATCTGTATGCATTCATGTAACATCAATGCATGTCACTAACTTTGCTTCTTCCCCGGAGTTTTTTGTGCTTTCTCATCTCGCATGAAACCCTGGGATGCAGGCCGAGCCTTCGCAGTCCTTCGCAGTCCTGTTGGCATCCTTCCCTGACTGTTGCTGCTGCTGTTGCGGCTGTTGTTATTGTTATGATTGTTGTTATTCTGCCCCCCCCCCTCACCCTTTCCCTCTTTCTTTCTCTCTCTCAACCCAACCAGTCAAAGCAGATGGCCGCCCACCAAGAGTCGGGTTCTGCTTGAGGTTTCTATCCGTTAAAGGGGAGTTTTTCCTTACCGCTGTCGCCAAGTGCTGCTCATGGGGGATTGTTGGGTCTCTGTAAATTAAAGAGTACGGTCTAGACCTGCTCTATGTGAAAAGTGCCCTGAGATGACTTTTGTTGTGATTTGACGCTATATAAATAAAAATTGATTGATTGATTGATGAAGATTTGACACAATGGATAATATAACAAGCTTTTAAAATTGTTTTAAAACGCATTGTTAAAGATGAAACCAATGGTTTGTCACATGGTTTCATTTCAATAAATGTTCAAATGATCCAATATTTCACCAAAGCTTAGAGCAAAAGTCCAAAAACTGAAAACAGATTTGTGTATCAGAACTTTGTTTTTTCTTCTTTCCTCTCCCATTAATCATCTCACGACCCCTCAGATTTATCTGGTGACCCTTTTGGAGGAGCCCAACCCCTAGGTTGGGAACCACTGGACTAAACTAGCTAACTGTATATAAAGTACTTTAATTTTAATTCAGTACTTTAACACTTCAACTACATTTTGCTGCTAATAATTATGTTCTTAAGTAGGATTTTTCATGCAGGACTTTTACTTGTAAAGGAGAATTTTTACATGAATGTCTTAGTACTTTTACTGAATTAAAGGGTCTGAATACTTCTTCCATCACTGCCTGTTGGTTAAAAAGAGAAGCTGAACTATTTCAGCAGTTAGAGTTTGGGATTGTGGAACTGAATGATCTGTTTTCTCCAAGGTCGATAAACACATAAATAAAGTGAACACCACTTGAAAAACCATTTGGTGATCTAAGCTAATGAGAATCTTGAGTGTTCACCCTGCTAGCATGTTTTCGTTCTCCCTTGCCTCGTTCCTTTATCTATTTCTGTTCAGCCCCAACTCAAGCACCCATTTAGCACACCTTATAGCGCCGCTCCCAGATAAAAGTTTCTCGATCAAGGCATGTTCTCAGACGGAGGCACCCTGCAATATCTTGACATTTACCGTGCAGAATCTCAGGCGCGCTGCAATCACACGGCAGCCCTGCTCCTGAGTGGAGTCGGACAGATAAGCTGGCGTAGACACATCAGCTGAGCGGGTCTTTATTCCCGACCAAGAGCTGTGAAGGACTGGGCTGCTGCCATTGTGGAGCCACGCTGAATCGCCCGTGAGATATCTATACCTCAAACAGCTGAGGAAATTGCTCTCTGAAGCTTTCAAAAAAATGCATGATTTCAAGAGTGATGGTTGGAAAACGCCAATATGCAATTGATTTTCTTCCTTTTTTTTTGCCCCCCATTCCTCTTCCTTGCCGTGACAGAAATGGAGTTGCAGGGTAGATGTGTGAGGCTGAAACACTCAGACACAATCACGGATTTGCGGTACCGTCGAGGACTCATCCGACACATAATGTTCTGCCACCGATCCACAGCAAAGGTTTTTCTTATCTCCAAAACACCACTGAGTAAAGGCTCTCGATGAATATTACAGCGAGGTGTGCACAGCGTGTTGGTAAAACTTCAATCAGATGTTGAGATCAGAGGTGGAGTTGTGTGTCAGTTTTGCTTCAGACAGTTTAAATTGACTGATGGCCATGTGATGAAGCTGTTTGAGTACAATTTATCATATAGAGTAGTCTTAGGGGTTGGCATTATGGATAAAATCATATATTACTAGATATGTCATTCCTTATACTGATGGCAATATATCATGATATAGTTAACCTGGAAATTATATCAGGAATGTGTTGGAATAATCTGGTAAATTTAATACCTGACGACAAATCATTGTGCTTCATCATCAAAACTCCTGTAAATTCAATTTCGCCATATAATTGTCTGACTTATTGATTCGCAACATATGATGGTCTAATACACCCAGATATATTATAGAGATAAATACCTCTGTACTAAGTATAAATTGTAGAATCAGTGGTCCTCAACCTTTTTTGGCTTATTAAAACAAAAGGAATGTCAAGTTGCAACCTCAACATAAGATGCGTTTCCATCCAGCTGTTTTATTTGCATATAAAAAACCAGAGTTGAAATACTGAAAGCTCGAAAAAAGTTTTTATGCTTGACTGAGGTGGAAAACCTGGCATATTAATGAAAGCAAAATGCAACAAAGTGCGATGTAAATAGACTTAGCAAATAAATGATGACGTACATGAAGCATGTAAACGTCACTCAAGCTTCCACTGAAGAGACGAAAACATCAGATCTGTGTGGAGTGATGAGGAGGAGACTGTAACGTTGCTCAAATTAATACATGAAACAAACAGAAATGTCATATTACCATCACATTTTCTACATTATTTTTCACAATTTGACGTTTGACTGCTGCATGTTATCTTGTTTTTAGCCTAGTTCTTCTGCAGTGGTTTTGACTGGATAAAAAACACCACCAGCTGTTTATCTTGATGAAACAACTTCAAATATTTACAAAACGACTGTGGATGGAAATGCACATTTTAAATTTTCTTTTGCCAATATTTTGGAAATTCGGTCAAAATTTTCTCTAAATTTGGAAGGAACCCTTGCTATAGTCTACATTTGTTTGGTTTGTTTTTTCACTTTTTCTATTTGAATCATAGTTGGGGGCCTGAAGAAACAAAAAAATAAGAATATGTGTATGTTTCCCTATTGTTTAGCTGCAACTTTACTGTTTTGATTCACTCTCAGTGCTCTCATAGCATCTCGTAGCATTTTTTAGCCACAGTAAGCAGCTGTTTTCAGAGAAAAAGCTCTAAAAAGCCAGTGAACACTACCTGCTCAGCACCAAACACACACAGTTAGCTAGTTAGACTAGCTGTTGAACATAGTGGAACATTTAGCAGCTAAAGAGCCAGATATTTCCCTCAGGAGTTGGTAGAGAGTAAAAAATACTGGACTAACATTCACCAGATGGACAGAAACATGACTCCAAATGAATGATAATTTTGCTCCGTAGCTGCTGGATGTATCATGGATGTATGTTGTGTTTACTACTTGTTTCTGATGAGACTTAACTTAAAATAGTGTGATGCTGGTTGGGTTGGAAGAGGAGAACTGTATTTACATGTGTTTGTACAATTAACATTTACATGCAGGGACTAAAATTTGGATTATTATGCAGAATCTGTGTCCATTAGTATACAGTGTGTTATTTGCCTGCTCTGTCTCTCTACATCTTATTTCACTGGACAAATAAAGATTAAAGAAGAGCCCAAACACTGTAATGTACATAACACTGTATATATTCTAGTATAATAAGGTCTGTAGGAGATGAATATAAAACAAGCTGTGGGACCTGACCCCTTAATTTTCACTGAGCAAGCTTGCCGAGAGCCCGCTGAAGTGAAATGTCAAAACCAATTTAATGATTTTCATTAAATGATCATAATTTCACTGCTGCAACTGCAGTTGAGGGAACAACTGCTGGCTTTGTGATGCCGAAAGAGTATCATCGTCTAATTCCACAGACCCGCTGGTACAGCATTCGAGGACAGCAAAGCACAGAAAAAGGCAATTTAAGGTAATTTAAGTGATGTTTTGTGAGGAGAGTTTGCTTTAGAGTTTACAGCATGTAACTTACAGTCTCATTCACTGACGTTTATCTCCCTGTTCAGGGCTGCAGAAGTTCTTCCCAGAATACATGGAGGGGAAGGTAGGGAAGCAATATGGGCAAGTACATAACACGATCAATAACTAGGAGAATCAGTATAAAATAATAACAGCAGACAGGAAGTCAATAGCTCGGCAGAGCGTGAAGTTGCTAAGTCACTTGCTAATCAGAAGAATGGTATGCAGGCATGTTGCTTAATTTCAAGAGGAAATTAAATTGTCTGTTAAATTGATGTTTTGTGAAAAACTTTAACCATAGATTGCAATGATAGATAGATAAATAGAGTTTATTTCAGCACTTCTACAAACTCCATTCAGTCTTCTTCATACTAAAATCTGGCTCATAATATACTGAAGGTTTTCTTGTAATTGGTTCCCACAGTCTTGCAAGTGTTGACTTAAACCGAAAACACTTTTGAAGAACTTTTGTACTTACAATCACTTTAGAAGACAGAATCACACAAAAAACCCTTGACATAATTAACCCTTACCCCTATAGTGGCATATTTATTTTTATTATTATTCTGTTTATTTAACCTTTGTTTAACCAGGAAAACCTATGATGTTGGATGTTAAACATGGTCAAAGTTCCAAAACTTGAGGTGAATGTATGTAAATATGCCCCCTGCAAGTCAAAATTCAGGGTGTAAACTGGGTCCGAAAACTTCGTTTGCAATTCTTTTCTTTTTTTTTAACCTTGCCAACAAGCTGACATCGGCTCATCACTCATACCCATAAACGGCCCTCCGTTTCATAGCCTTGTTGTTGTCTCTGGAGCCGGAGGAAGCTTCCTGAAGCTGGCCAATCAGAACAGAGTGGGCTTATCAAGACAGAGGCCTTAAAGAGACAGGAGCTAAAACGGCTTGTTTCAGGCAGAGGCTGAAATGAGGGGCTGCATAAAGGGCCAGTATAAGTTAAACAAAGAGTTTTTAACTGTAAATCATGCAAAGATATTCCAGTAGAGCTCCAGATTAAAAATATAGACTTGGAAATCTGCAGAATATGTCCCCTTTAAAAAATTATTTTCAAGAGTTTCTTCACTAAATAGACAGCAACAATAATATACCTCTCAAGAATACATCACAATATCAGAGTGAAAAAACTGCAGTATAAATCATAGTCATAAAAAATATTACATCCTGAAGACAACCCAATAGCTGTCTCGATAAAAACAAGTTAAATAAGACCAATCTGAAACAATACCCCTAAAAACATCAACAGCCAGATGAGAGAGCAGACAGATTATGCAGCAATGAATTAAATTACCAAACAGAAATCAAATTTTGCTGTTTTATATCAAGTTGCAGAAGGCTCCAGGCAGAAGGTGCAGCATACATAAAAGCTATTTTACCTAATTCATTGCAGACTTTGGGAACCCTGATAAATGTGAGTCCTGGGAACAAATACTTTTGTAGTATGAACTTACATAAAATGAGGCGGTTGTAACCCATGAATGGCTTTATAGATAAATATAATCCAGTGCTTCGATCTGCGGGAGGTTACACAGGGGCAGGAGTTTACAAAAAATAATGATGTGATTGAACCATGTGGCAATTTTTGTCATAGTGGCCACAGTCTGAACTGCAGGTCACGTGAAGCTCTCTGGCCCAAAATCGTTTTTCATTTGAAAGAAATGACTGTATCACAATTTGATTAATCACAATTAGGTCTTTTCATAAGATTTGCTGATGATAAGAAAAATATAATATATTACTAGATATCCTTTAACTGTTCTTCCTTGCACACAGCTCTAATATTCCCAATATTTCCAGACTGGATTTACTGTAGGTATTCACTAAAAATCATGTGTACTTTGATGCAGGTGTGGACCCAGATCCAGGTTAAACATGTTTGAACATTAATATCAAAATATATTTATAGGACTGTGGTGTAGGTGTGTGTGTTTCTAGTATTTCTTTTGATGGAGTTACCCAGTTCACTTCCTGACTCACACCAGTAACCTCGCTGGCTTTCACCACCATGACTCCACAGTCTGCATATCAATTGAAGCTCAAGGTGCAAAACAAGGCTGCAATCCAAAATCCTTCCAATAGATTCAAAGACACACTGATTAAAGACCATCCTTTTAATGTCAAAGGGGTTCATGTTTTGGCAATAAAACACAACCTCTTTAATCTGCACCTTTGCCTCACAGCAAAGTCTGCAAACAACAATGACTTGATTTTTATCAGTTTGGAAGAAGCTTTTTTAGCAGTGGTGGTATAGGTGACATAGGCTACTGCCTGGGGCACCAATATAAGCACTCAGTAAATATCTATATTTCATTATAGATTAGGAACCCTGCCTCACAAACAAAACTCTCCAAAATCATACTCAACTTTGTAGTTTCTCCTTTACTACAGACTGAAATGTGATTAAGGCTGCAGAGTATATTAGTAGCTGAGTCTTAAGTAATGACGTAATGTGGTGTTTTGTAGAAACGTCAGTACTGATGATCTGTTTAGTCTCGTTTTCTTTCAGTAGATTAAATACCTGCATCAACACACAGGAAGAACACAGTGTTTCCAAACTGTAACTAAATTCATTTACTCAAGTACTGTACTTAGAACAATTTTGAGGTACTTGTACTTTACATTCACAGACCCAGTGAATAAAACTGGTAAAAACACTGGATAAGCAATTTCATGTTAAAAATCAGTGTTTCTCTGACGCTGTTCAGCAGGTACAGGACGTCCAGTAGGGGCTGCTAGCTTGTTTCTGTGATAACTTAAGATCCAAACGTTTAGCAGGTTTTTACTGGGAGCCGAATTATCCGCAGAGGTCTCGTCCTCTCCAAAAACAAACATACACAGGGATTAAAACCGTAAAAATACTGAATATACTGCTAGCCGCGCTGCTGCTAATGTTTGCTCAGAGTGTTTCTCTGATAACTTAAGATCCAGACGTCTGATGACTAAAATCTTTCATCCGGTTAAGAGATATAGTTAAAAACAACCAAGATTTAAAAGGTTCATCATAAAAATGTGGCTTAAAACTGAATAAAAGTCAATTTATATCAGTTTCCGTTGAACAACTACAATGTAGACGTATTATCTTGTATGCATATGTAAAACCCTTAACGTAGCCCAATGGCTCTACATTCCCCCTGCTGGAGCCCTCTGGTAACTACAACTGCTTTTAGTACTGCTGGTGTTAGGATGATCATCAACATAAAACAAGGAAACACAAAAACCACTATTCTCTAACTATTGCAGCTGAAAACAAACATTTTAAACACAAGATAAAATATAGCATGAAAATGATGGTAATGGACATAATTCCATCTGTCACACGTATACTCTTGAGCAACACACAACCCCCGCAAAATGACTTATTTCAGTATCAGAATTTGATCCGTTTGGTCCGATAACATTTGGAAAGTCTAGAAGAGCTGTACAATTAAATTATTTTATTAAGTTAGCAGAGAGCTAATCGGAAGTTAGCCAGCTCAGCTGGCAGAAGTCTCTGGTGTGCATGCTCTATGGTTACTGAAAACATTGGAGCAAATTTCCAAATAGGTGTTCTTTGGATAAACTGACCATATATTGGAAATCTAAATGGTTACTTTCTCGTCTGAAAAATATTAAAACTTAGTAAAGTGACATATTAACAGTCCTACACTGAAAATTACAACAGCTTTTAGCCTGTTGCATCAGATTTGCCGGGAAAATTACTTCATGTTTGGCATCCTGACCCATCCTGATGGGTGTTCATCTCTCAGGTACCTTTGTCGGACCGCAAGGCAAACCAATCATTGCTTGCAATCATTGGTTGATGTTTATTTTCACTACTGGTGCACCAGCATGGAGTGTTGCCACAGACACCAGATTTCAAAACTCTGGATACTGCAAGATACAAAGATTTACCTGGTGGTGATAGGCTTAATCAGCATTTTGTGAACTCATGTGGCAAGAGGATGAATGTAACGGACGTTCATTTATATGTAAAAGTCCCAGACTACAGCTTTAAATACCAAATGCAACAGATATAAGTCAGTTTCAAGTCCAGGCGTCGACTGAAAGTTCACCTCAGGCACCGAGACATCCAGGACTTTATTTTTATACAATCCGTTAGCAACTGCTGAGTCTCAGTAATGAGAGTGAATGTAATTTGGTGTGCCCTCCACTTGTTATAGATTGTGTCTGAAATGTAATGAAAAAATAACTCAGTAACGTCTGCTGGTTAAAAGAGGAAATTGATTGAAAAACGTCAGTGAGAACAGGCTGTGCATAGAGTACGTATGAAAAAAAGTCAAATGGTTTCAAGAGAATCGATGATGTTCAACTTTTAATAAATAATGCATGTAGGAGAGATACAAACATCCAGTTGTCGGTGGTTAAAATGACTTTTGTCTTTGAATAATCTAAAAATACTATAACTGTGAATAAAAACAAATTCATCTGGTAAACGAACAGTTAAAGAACTTGAGCCGTGTCCTTTGTATCTGCTTGATTTTTGTATTTTCTTGCTCTTTTGTGAATGCTGCACAGGCAAACACACTTGATTAAGCCTTCACACTTGGGAAAGTGTCTTTGATGGATCCACAGCAGACCCTCACATCAATACGGTGCTTTGAACCAGCCGTGCACAGTAATTGTGAGGAATGAGGTGAGTTTGCACCAAGAGGCTGAGTTGCTTTAAAATGGCAGCTGATCATTTTTTTTCACCCCACCAGAGACTCGGCACACACATACTCCTTGATATTTTCACATATTCTCAACAGTACTATTAAGAAAGGTGCATGAATTCATAATTCAGAAGCTGCCTGGTGTATCCACAACTGTGAGTCTCTCAAACTCACGACAGCTGTTGAGAGAAGAAGTGGATGTGCTTGTTTAAAGGAAAGCGACATGACAGCTGGCTGCAGCTCGTGCCAGAAAACCTCTCTCAAGTAGAAGTAGAGTCACTTGACTTAAATGTATTTGAATTTTATTTGATAGGGACGATGCAATCTAACATAGTTCCAATAAAGAGCATGAAGCTGATGTGCTGCAGAGAGTTTACTGTATGGCTATTGCTAATTTTCAATTTTTCTCTAGTTGCACTTTACATGAACAGTGTAATTAAAATATATAGCTTTCATTATCATAAAACCACAAGACACTACGTGGAAGTACAATTAAATACACATAAAAAACCTTAGTAATAATAATAACCATAGTAATTTAGAGTACAATTAGGTAAAAATGGGTACAGCTCTGGTTTGCTTTTAGCCAGCACAGCTTTGTTGTGAAAGATATTATATCTGTAATTAATTTGATTTCAGTTGGTAATGTGTTCTAACGTTGACGGCCCTTTATGGAGAAAGCTGACTGTCCAAATTTAGATCTACGATGTGATATTTTCCAGTTGCCATTCACCATGCTGCTTTATTGAGCATGGTATTGAGAAAACAAAAAATGAGCTCTCAAAGCGAAGTAGATTGTATCTTGTCAGTATGTGACAGTGATGCCAGGGTTTTTGTCCATTATTTTTAGTAGATGAAAGGGTACCTGTATCAAACTCAGGGCTTCCACTAATGATTAAAACGTATGGATTGGGAGCAAGCAGCAGCTACCACGTCTTGAGTACCTTAAAGTGCCACCGATGGCTGTTAGATGCTCCAACTGACTCCCATTCAAAAAGCCTCAACTTCTCTCTTGAAATACTAAGTAAGTCATTGTTTTCAGTGAGTCATTATGGTCTCAATCTCTAACTTCAGGCCCTCTAATAAGTGTGCCGGTGGTCAATTTGGTAATTATTGCTCTGTTAATAAGATCTGAAGACTTATAAGGGCTGGTTTTGCTGCGTAAATGCAAAGTCCCACGATAATGGCTGCAGTGACATTACTGTGTGCATTGAAATGTTTCCAATTACTGAAAGCAGCTTCTCTAATCATTAAAGTCAATCGTTAAAGAAAAAACTTTTTACTGCAGCCGACCATAAGTTATGGTAGTTATAGTCTGTTTGGGCAGATAAGCCTATCATTATACACAGACGTGAATTTCAGTGTTATTTTATATATATATCATTATTTTCCCTGCTCCACTATCTTTACTCACTGGGTCTGTTTTTGCTGGACTAGCTCGCATGTGATAGATTAAAAATTAAATCTTGCAACAACATAAATGCAAACCCACTTCCTGCAGCTATGGTCCTGGCTCCACCAATCATAAACTTCAATTCTGAGCTTCAAACCAACTCCAATGCAAACCAATGGGTGACATCACACCTTGCTACTGTACGTCCATCTTTAAAAAAGTTCATATCTTATTTCCACTTAGATCATCAACTCATCAGATGAATTTTCTCACTAACAGATCTCAGACAGTAGTTATTAATGGTTGAATGGTCGAGAGAGAACAACTAACCCTAACCCTTTTTGGTTTCTGCTTTTTTCTCAAAGGAGAGGACAAGATTTACGGAGCAAATATTTAGCTGTAGGAGACAAAAAAAAGTAATTTAATTTCAGTCGGACTTTAACATTTTGTGTCTTGAGACTATCCTACCAAGAAAAACAATACAATAGGTCCTAATGTCAGTCACCTAAAAACGACACATAATTATGTTTCGTTGCCAGATGCCATCTAACAGCCGTAGTAATTGTGACCTGGAGCAGTGGAGCAGTTCAGATGACGCATTTACTATATATGTGGACAGATTTCCTCATTCAAAGGAGGAGAGGTCGATGGAGCCATTAACCCAACAATGGACTTTGCTACGGGAGACCGCTGTTCATTTCCTGTTTCCAACCATGAGACAGTTTTTTTAAAATCCGTAACTATGATCGTCCCCTGACCTTAACCCCATGGTTATTGTAGCCAAGACAACGAAGGTGGCCTAATTTTAAGGAGGTAGTAACTTTAACCCACAACACATGTTTCTCTAACCTTTACAAAGTGATAATTTCAACCCAAACCATGATCTTTTCCTAAACCTAACCAGACCTTTAACCACAGCGTTGTCACATCATAAAACATCATCAACAGCATCGTCAGTTACTACCGATAGAGCTGCCAGATTAGAAAACGTTCCTATGTGTCGTTCTGGAGTCACATGGTCAAACAAAGTATTTGGTCGTTTAATTTGGAGGGCTTGTTGACAAAAAAAGGCAGTTTGATTCAGTTGGACTTTAACATTTTGTGTTTTGTTTGTTTAATCCTTACACGAATATAATACTAACTGATCTAAGCTTTTCATTAAAACATAAACATGAGTAATTTTATCCAATTATTTAAAATGAGGATGATCTATACCACTTTTTAATTGAGTCCTCCCATTCCTCTCTCTACCCAGATCTTTCCCAGCTGGTCCTAAATGTGATCTGGCAACCTCTCCGTCAGTCACAGGCTCTCTCCCAAAAGCCCCAGGCTGCTGCTGACAACAACTTCAGCTTTTCCTGCCAGGAGGACATGTTTTGCTGAGATGAGGGTATCATTACACCCACTCAGCAGCCTTGCAACGAGAGACAGAGCGGTCCCGTTACTGCTCCGCCAGGCCAGTGGTCTGACTCGCACATCGCCTCCTCTCACCCATCAGCATACCACTCCTCTGCTACCACGGTCACGCTGCCACGAAGCGATACAGCAGAGAATGTTATGCAAACAGGTTTGGTGGTTGTTTGTCTGAGTCATCTACATCTGAAACCCAGCAGTCACTGTTCTCCAAAATAAACATGACATTACATATCACTGCTAAATTATAAGAAACTGAAAAAAATAGCCTGCAAGTAGTGAACACAACACTGACATATCATCAGCTTTTAAGTTGATATGTTGAATTTGTTAGCAAATACTTTCTTATTTCCACATCCAACAATTACAGAGCAACATTATCATTCATTTAGAGTCGTGTTTCTGTCCACCTGGTGAATGTAAGTCCAATATTCACTCTCTTTTAGCTCTGTTTTTGCTCTCTATCAACTCCTGAGGGAAATATCTGGCTCTTTAGCTGCTAAATGCTCCACTATGTTCACCAGCTAGTCTACAGCTAACTGTGGTTGAAAGTAACCAAATACAATTTTAAGGTACTTGTAGTCTACTTGAGTATTTCCATTTGATGCAACTTTATACTTCTGCTCCACTACATTTATTTAACAGCTTTAGTTATTTGTCAGATGAAGATTTGACACAATGGATAATATAACAAGCTTTTAAAATACAACACATTGTTAAAGATGAAACCAGTGGTTTCCAACCTTTCTGGCTTTTGACGTCTTACAAAAAGCAGTGTGTAGTTGGGGTCACATTTCACATGTCTATGAGTTGTTAACAGCTCCACCAAATAGTGATTTTTCCCTCTAAACTTCTCACATGGTTTCATTTCAATAATGATCAAATGAGCCAATATTTCAGCAAAAATCAAAGATGAGAGAAAAAGTCCAGAAACTGAAAACAGATTTGTGTGTCAGAACTTTGTTTTTTCTTCTTTCCTCTCCCATTAATCATCTCACGACCCCTCAGATTTATCTGGTGACCCTTTGGAGGGGCCTGACCCCTAGGTTGGGAACCGCTGGACTAAACCGTATATAAAGTAGTTCAAACCAGCTCCATCGTAATGCATTTATCATGTTCTCTCACTTCTGTTCAGGGCTGAGAGACAAAACTCATTAAATATGGATGTATAGTATTTCCTCTAAGTCATCACAGTCTGCTTTTTCTCTCTCTGAGGGTTTTAGCTCTCATTTATGCTACAAATATCTGTCAGATGTTTAAAATGTTTTCCTGAATATTTAATCTTAATGAAATAACAGGTAAGTGTTGTAGACAATATTCTATTTCGTTAATCTTATTGTGTTGCTTTTTTTGCTCATTTTCAGATATCGAGAAGTGACAGTTTGATGTTTTGTGGTCTCCAAAAAACACAAAGCACAGATAAAACTATCAACTTATCTCAATAAAGCCTGGACCTCAAAGAGAAATCGAGTTTCCTGTCTTGTCCTGAATCTGAATTATTATTTTAATCATTGCTGTGCTCGCCCGCTGTCACCTTTTTAAGTAATGTCCTACAATGAGAGGAACTATTACAGCAATTTATTACGCTGGCACTGCTGCTCAGTTGTTCTTTTTATACTTCTCTTCACACCTGTGACATCTCTGTAATTGTCATAAATATACAGCACACGAGGAACAGGGCAGGTTTAGAGACACTGTGACCTTCAGGGAGGTTTTTGCTGCCAACAAGCTGCCAAGCTGCCAACATTTTCATGTTGGAGGTAGAGTTGGGAAATGAATGCATAATCCCCAAAATCTGTGTATGCAGTGATATTGATGCCTGCAGGAATGTGGTTGTTTGGCTGCTCAAGAACCTTTAGTTAGAACAAAGAGACCGACTAGAACAAGTTTAACTCACTAATGTTGGTTTGCTTTTACTGTAGTTTGTTTTCTCTTTAGTTCTGGGACTATTTTCTTCCTTTTTTCCTTCAGTCATTCTTTCTCCTTTCATCCTTTTGTCCTTTAATTCCTTATTTTCTTACTTTTTCCTTTTGATACCTGATTCCTTGCTTCTTTTCCTTCTTCTTCCCTGCTGTACTTTCTTTGTTTTTCATCTTTTTTGTCACTCTGACCTCTTGTTTCTGCCCTTTTTTCCTTCTGCCATTCATTAATTCTTCTCATCCTTCCTTCTTCTTTCTCTTTGTCCTTCTTTGTTTTCTTCTCTTCTTGCTTTTTTTCCTTTCAATATTGCTTGTTTCTTTCTTTCCTTGCTTCTGTTCCTCCTTCTTTTGTCATCTTATTTCTTCCTTTTTCTTTTTTTGTTGTTTCTGACTGGACCGGCCCTGTAACCCTGAATGTCTGTCCGTTACTGAGTCACTAGGTACATCTCAAGTCTCTTATTTGATCTTTCCTCGCTCCTCAATCCTCACTTAAACTGTGAGTCGTTCTGGTCCGCCATTTTGAAGGCCGTCTCAAAGTACGTATTTACTTAGGAGCAAGTATCGTGGAGTGAGGAAGGCTCTCTGAGGAGCCATGAGCAAGAATACACCATGGATGTATAAAGAAAACTGGATACAGTGTTCATTCCTCAGTTGCTCAGTGGCACATGAAGCCAAAAAAGCCACTTCCAGCTGTGAAGAAATGACCCGGATGAAAACATACTGCACATGCTCCATGGGCCCTAAGCGCCCAGAGAGCATGCTCACTAGAGACTTCTGCCAGCTGACAGCCAACTTCCTGTTTAGCCCTCCGTCTAATTTGAATGGGTATAAAACAATTCAATCGTGCAGCTCTTCTGGACTTTTGAAATGGACCAAATAATTTTGCAGGGGTTGTGACACTCCAAAAAAATGTATCCACTGTTTTACAGCTGCTCCTTTTCCCATGATTGTGTGCGGGAAAAATGCTTTTTCTGGCCCCTCAGACACAGAAGTTGTAAATCTATGGTTTGGCCGCTATGTCAAATTGGTTTCAGAGCCCAGATTCACCATCTGGTTAAAAATCTGTTAATTGGTCTGAAGAACAAAAGAACCATAAACAACTTTCTTCATTTATTAGAAAGTTTTTTTTCATGATCCATTATTTCCTCCATTAACTTTTATTATGGATGAAATAAAAGTAAGGGAGAGTCTGTCTCTCAGCAAGAGACACATTTTAAACACATTTATATTTTACATCATTTATCGTCATTCCCATTCAGACGTGTGAGACTAAAAAAATTCTGGAGCGTCGGTTTTGATATGAGTTACCTAATTTCCATTTTCCCTAATGAATCATTTCCAGTGTTCAAAAGACACCCTAATCATATTTTGAGCTATTAAATACTCAATTCACAATCAGAATATCAATAAATACGGATGCAAATAATAAATAATATAAAATCATTCTGTGAGTAGAAATGGTTCCTGTGCCTCTGAGCAGGACATAGTGAACAGTATAAATACAGAAATCAGGTTTTTATTCATCTGCAGGTGTTTGTCAAACAGATAACAGGCTGCAGAGAGAAAACAGCTGCTGGCAGTGATAACTGTGTACCTTTATTAGTATTTGCACAGTGCACAGTGTGCAGACAAAAACCATCAAAAATCTCTACAGCTGGTAAAGCCAACTGACAGTTGATACAACTGTGATCGGATGCCGGCATCATCAGAAATGGATGGAGCTTCACGTGACGCTTCAGAGAAAAGTACGTCTCGTTTCTCTAAGGGAGGGCTGAACTCTTGCAAGTGCGGTTAGGGTTAGCTTAAGGTTAAGGTTAAGGTTAGCGTACAAATCTCATGAGAGTTTCACAAATCATCCCTCCAGCCTATCCAATCTAGCACCAACCTTTCTCTAAAAACATGTTTCCTTGGCTCCTCTCTCCTCGTATGGTTTCCTTGTGTCTCTCCTTGAATCCTCGGTGGGAGGGACTAAGACGCAAGGAAAGGATACAAGTGACAGAAACGTGGATGCAATTACAAGCCCCATGAAATGAAAAATACATTTTCCCAGTTTTAATCCTGTGTCCCTGTCATAATTGTTAATTTATCTCTTGTTATATGCCAAACTTATGTCAAAAATCAGTATCAGGGTATTTTTCCATCAAAATTCCTGTCATTTCTCTGGTTTGTGGGCCGTAGTAGCTAAAAGAGCAATATGGAGATAGGGAGAGATTTGTGTTTGGATATGAGTGAACTCTAATTCATTCATCTCTTCTTCCTCCTTCTCCCGATTTAACAACAGGCGAGGAGGTGTGTGTGGAACCAACAGTCCTCTGCAGCTCTGTATCACGCTCTAACTCTAACCCCGCCCACTCTTTAGCAGTCCAATCAAATGGAAGGATTTTATTTAAATCCCTCTTGTAACTGTACACCGCTTAAATATTCTGTTTCACTGGGAAATACGTCACAGTACAGAAGCTAAAGACACTTTAACTTCCATTTCATGGGGACTTTAAGAGACTTGAGATGTACCCACTGAGTCACTGACTGAGTGATGAAGTTACGCCATTGGTCGGACGGCCCGGTGTTGGAGTTTCCCCATTGGCTGCTACTCTTTCAAAAATTTTCAGCGCAAACCGTTTTCTATTACATCATCAAGGAGCATTAACAGTACTTCCACAGTCATGTCGACAGGCACTCAGCCTGCCAGTGCACTCATAAACAGGGTGCTGTAGGACTGTTAATATGTCACTTTAATAAGTTTTAATATTTTTTCAGACGAGAAAGTAACCATTTAGTTCCCAGAATGTGGTCAGTTTATCCAAATCGTGTGACATTTACGTGAGAACAGAGGATGTGTGCGCTGCCTTCCTCACGTTAAATGCGTCCACTATCTTTTTAAAATGTAGCAATTCTGTGTTGATGGTAAATAAAATAAAAGCAATATAACAAATACATTTATGAATGCAAACTTTACACACATGAAACACACAGTATTGGTCATTTACACATAGCATTAATACTATTTTTCGAGTTGTGTGTAAGTGAAATAATATGTAAAACATAAAAAATAGCCTTAAAATAGTCTTAACTCAACCCTTCTTACAACCCTATAGTCTCCACCCAAAGTCTGGTGCAATGTAATTTAAGTATGTTTTTTCTTATGTGTACAGCACCTTGAGTTAAAACTACTGTATGAAAGGTGCTGTACAAATAAATAAACTTAAAACAAACATTTAAAAATGCTGCCGAAGGTAATCAGGCAACATACACATTTAAAGCCTTCTAGCATTTCATACACGATCCAGCCATATACAAGGTTTTGACCTAGTCTTGTTTCTTTCTCTGTCCTTTTCTTTTTCTCTTCCCTTCCTTTGTTTCTTTTGTTCCTTGCTTCTTTTCCTTCTTCTTTCCTACCGTCATTTCTCCATTTTTCTTGTTTTTCTACCTCTGCCCCCTTTTTCTGTCCTTTTTTCTTCCTTCTTGTCTCATTTTTCTTGTTTTTCCTTTTTCATTCCCCTTGTCTCCTTTTTTCCTCCTTACTTTTTCTTTTCATTACCAGTTGTTTCTTTCATTTCAAGCTTCTCATCCCCCTTTCTTCCTCTTATTTCTTCATTTGTTCTTCTTTTTGTCATTCTGCCCTCTTTTCTGTATGTTTGACCCTCCTCATTTCCTTTCATCCTATCTTTCTTTTTCTCTTTGTCATTGTTTCTTTTCTTACTTTCTCCTTTTGATACCACTCGTTTTTTCTTACTTCTTTTCCCCCATTCCTGCTGTCATTCTTAATTTTTCTTCTTTTGTCCTACACTCTTTTCTGTTCTTTTATCCTCCTCATTTCCTTTCATCCTTCCTACTTCTTTATTTCCTTCCTTTTCCTTCCTTAACATGTCTTAAAGCATGAAAATATAACTAACAACCTGCTTTTACTCAAGTAAAAATGTGAATACATATGGGAATTTAATGGGGGGATGTTTCCTTTCCATTTGAATACCGCTTCCACCTCAGTCCATGTTCATTACGGACACGTTTGAATCTTCAGGCATGCAGAAATGATTTCACACTCGCAGCAGCTCATCAGGATTCTCGTGTAAATAGGAATGATGCTCAGCACACTGTCGGAGGAGGATACTCTACGCTCGGGGTAAATTATTTATCATGGTAGTGTTTTTATCACCAGTTCATCGCATAACAAAACTCATGCAAAATTCAAGGAGGAGGGCATATGTTAGCGGTGATGAGGGCACGCTGACAGATGCAGGCAGTTTGGAGGAGCTGAGTGCACACACACACATACACCCACCCACTCAGGAACACACACACACACACACACTCCTCTCCGTCCAGGCCGTCCGTGTGTGAATTCATTTTCATTTTTTCTTTGTTGTTTTTTAATGTCGTGTTTTAGTTGTTTCCTTTGTTGTACTTCGATGCTCGTGTTGAAAAGATTCTGTTCGGATTCTTTTTGTGTGTTTTTGTTTGTTTGGGAGTGGGATGTTTCACAGAGACTTTGGGAGCTTTACCTCGCCTACACACTTCATCACATATTTATTTATTTTCGTCCTCTTCTTCCCTGTGTTTATTGTCATTCAGCTTTTATCCATCTATCGCCTCTCAATATCTATGGAAACCCTGGTGTTTTTATTTACATATTCTGATTTCTTTGGAGGGCAGGTAAGAGTGATGCAGTTCAAACACAAGTAGCACAGATAACCTGAATCAAAATACCTAAAAGTTTCTTCCAGATGATAGTTTTTTTCTTATGGAAGCAGGGAAATGCTAGAAAAGTGCTAGAAACTTGCTGTGTGAGGATTTGCTTGACGTACATTTTGGAGACTGTCCACCCCAAGAAAAACAACAGGATCAGTCATTACAGCAAGTAACGGTTTCTGAAGGCACAGACGTGGAGTTCACGGACCAACAACATATTGCTAATGTCCACAAACATCTGTGCAGACAACCTTGTCTCATAGAAATTACTGTGGCAGGTGGCACGGAGTAATAAAGGAGAGGTGCACCGATTAGTGAGGTTTAGCAGATATAGGGCTACCTGCAGGAGGAACGCAGGTTTGCGACTGTTGGTTCAGTCTAGTGTAGAGAGGCAGGCACACGCCTCAATCCATGCTGGCGTGCAGGAAAGATGAGCGTGCAGGAACAACTGGTATGCCTAAGGCTGTTTTCTGTGTATAGTGTTTTATACTGTCAGGTTTTATGTATTTCAGACCTGCTTCCCTGCTGGGCTGAAGGAGCCTGGTAGTCTGTGCCAGGTATTTTAAAGTTTAGTCATGTAATTTTTAACATTTAATTAGTATGTATTTGAATATTCATGTAATTAAGTGTTTTTAAGATTATTAATATTTGTTTCCCTTAAGAACATCAGCAGTCCAGTAGCTACTCTTGCTGTGGGTCTATTTACATTGTTTGCTTGTTTGTTTTTTGGGGGTTTCTTTTTCTGTCTAGTCCGCCCTCGCAAGTGAGCTGGTAGCAACTTCAGTGATGCATACGAAACCTGGTACAAGTGCCTTGTTCCATGACGGTAAAGCACACGCTCTCATGTAATACTGCTTAATTGATCAGTCTCAAATTAATTGTAAGTTGTCATCAAAAACAGTGACCTCTGCTGTGCTCAAAGGAAACCACAACGACTTCTTTTCTGTAAGTCCGTTCCACTAGAGGCCACTTAATTCTACACATTGCACCTTTAAAACTTTGCGTGCTTTAGTCAAAACAAAAGAAATAAAAGAAAAAGATGTCTTAGGAAAACTTTAAAAGAATAAACGTTTGGCTTTTTTCAGTTTCTGGAGTCTGTGTTGAAAAGTTTCTCATGCCAAAGATCTGATGAATATTAATTTTCTTTGTTCTCCAAGGAAAAATGAGTTGTTACTAAAATAGCAGAGTTATGACGTACTAAACCTTATTTTTAGGGAATTAAACTTAGGGTTTACGCATATGATCACACTTCAAGCATCACTATGTCCCACCTTCATGTCAGAATTGTTGGTATCAGTGTAACACTATTCAGAAAACAAAGTTCACATTCAACATACCATTCCTGATTAATATAACTATTGAGCATGCTTCTATAGTGAAGTAAAATTAAAACTACAATTAAATGACTGTAAACAACATTTTTGTAGTGACTAGATTACACATCCAGTATTACCTGGATTCAAACATACCGTGAATTCAACATAACTCCTACTTCATAATATAAAAACATTCAATATGACTTCTTGTCTAATTTAACTATCAAAATATAATTTGGGTAATATTTGTAGTAAATAGTTTAGAGGATTGTACCATAAAATTTTAAAACAGTTCAAACTCTAAAGGGTTAAAAAGACTATTCCAGTCAACAGAGGGCAGTGTTGTTACATGATAAGAAATGTAATAAAACTGAATTTTAATAGTCTATGCATAGATTATCATAAGGCTATCAAAATTATATAATTATTTATGCAATTTTATTACAAACAACACTACATAATTTGCATAATGATTAGACATTTAATAACAGGGTCGGCTATAAGCAGCCTGGGCGCCAGAATAAAACGTTGGCATTGTACGTTAATGCAAACCACAGAAATGTTGGATATCTACGTTTCAACACGTGAAATACTTAGCATATTGACATTTCAACAATACGTATTATACCAACATTTCCAAAATATGTATCATCTCAACAATTCTAAAGTGACGTAGTTCACATGTGATCTATATGAGTTGATTTTTCCTATATAGGAGGAGGAGGGGCAGGTGGACGAAGTAAGCTTCTTGGTTCGAGACCACCTCAAAACCGAAACCAAAGTCCGCTTCCCGTTTCAACCGACAAAGCGGGTGTTTTTAATGAGACGTCAGGACATTTGCAGCCGTTCTGGCGAGAAAACTGGCTTTTTTTAGTGAGACATCGGCCGTTTTTATTTATTTATTTATTTTTAAACCTAACCAGACCTTAACCACAGCGTTTTCACACCATAAAACATCATTATTCAACAGGTAGAATTGTTAATATGCTACGTTTGTAGAAATGTAGAAAAATTCACATTTTGAAACGCATATATTCAACGTTTCTGTGGTTTGCAGAAACGTTCAATGCCAGCGTTTTCTTCTGGCGACTGGGTTGCTATAAGAAGTGTTTATTTAGTGAAAGCTCACTAAGGAATGTCCTTCAAATTTACGACAGGGGTCTGGTGATAAGCTGAACCCAAAAGGGGAGTTTCCTGTCCATGTTTAATGTAGCATTGTTTTAGTCTTTTCTCCAGTTTGAATGACCCCAAAGATCATTTACACTTTTAATTCAGGTGATAATTTTTGCTTTGTTAACCATAGTCTTTTAGGAAGATCTGGTTAGCCTCTTTTCTTTCAAAACCCCCACTTGGGAGGGTTGGAAAAGTCTGTTCATCTCAATGGGTCCCTGAAATATGAAAACAAGTCTGTCTTCCTCTCTCAGGAATAAAAAAAAAACATTAGTTAAAAAGGAAAAAAAAAACAAATCAAAACAAACAAGCTGTCCTCCTACACCTGCGTTCCCTTGACATTCAATTGTTAATTCACAATTGCTGTAATTAACTGCGAGTGAGTTAAAGAGCTGCTTCATGCACTGATTTTTAAAATGGAAGCTTTTTATATTTCCAGTGAGTGAAGGACGTGATGAAGAGAGAGGAGAGACGTGGACTCGCAAATTTATCTGCAATTTGCGAGTGACAATCATTTGTGAAACATGAAGCCGCCCTCATTTGCAATCTGCATGTAAGCTCCACTCACAAATCACTTTTGTAAACAAACCCCTTTGTTGTATGTAATGCAGGCATGTCCTCATTTCCTGTCTCATGTTTTAAGACATATACAAATAATGTGCTTGGACCAATAATTTCTGTTTGATGTGTTTTTTACAATTACCTCATTAAAATCCTTATAATGGCGTCTCCTTCTCTCTCCTTGAAAAATCCAAAATCTCTGCTTATGTTAATATATATCATTTCAAAGGTTTTCCTTCCACACTTGTGTAGGTTGCATACTGGACCACAATTGGTTCCCCACTAGTTGTGATGTCACAAATCATGCTCATAGGTACACTTGAAACTTTCCTCCTCTAGCAGATGAACGTGAAAACAAACATCATTCTGCACAGAGAAGAAGAGAACAACATCCGACTGAAGGGACAAGAAGAAAAAGTGGTGGATGACTTTTAGAAATGAAGAAAAAGAATAATTTTTAGTATGAGAAGTCCTAAAAATAATCACAAACACCTCCAGCAGCTCCATGACTACTAAGCCAACTTCATCTGCAGAACAAAACTGTGTGATACAGTTAAAAGTGGACCTTGTGTTGAGATTGCTTTGTCAAAAAGAGTTTTATGCTTCAAAAATAGACATTATTTGATATAGATTTTTTTTGCAGCGTGTACATGAAAACAACAGAGGAAAAAGAAAAAAAGAGACGTTTTTACAATCCCCTCAATCAGTTTCGTTCAGTCAGGGATTGTTCCGTCACACTCACTTTCAAGGCCAAAACACCAGAGAGCAAAAACATGAAACATGTGATCCCATCAAGATGTAGAAATCTGTTGCAGCTGTGCAGACAATGAGCTATGAAAAAGGTAAAGCAGAGAGATGGAGGA
Organism: Thunnus maccoyii; assembly: GCF_910596095.1. Taxonomy (NCBI): domain Eukaryota; kingdom Metazoa; phylum Chordata; class Actinopteri; order Scombriformes; family Scombridae; genus Thunnus; species Thunnus maccoyii. The sequence continues at coordinate 7,093,754 of NC_056549.1, read as the reverse complement.
TGTTTTTCGGGATAAGAGGACATTTTCTGCTTCAGGGTTGACATTTCTACTGTGAAATGAAGCTGATTTATATGTGGAAACTCCAACAGGAGTTAAAATCAGTTTCTTATCATTCTGTGCAGAGCAGACTGGAAAGTGACGTGTTATGATATGCGAGTCATAGATTTGTGTTTCCAGGTTTTTTCCTTTAAAAATCATCTATTTTCTGTACAGAAATAACAAATGAAGCATCTTGCTTTAAATTTAACAGGCACAGAGACATGACATCACCTCTCTGCCTTCATCTATGTTTCAGTCAATGTGTTTATTTGGCTTCTGCACAACACATCCTCATGATTAAACACCAGTATACGTCTAAAATTCAGCCGGCAAAAAACAACCTGTAGTTATGTTTACGCTATTTAGTGGATGTAGTAATGCACTCCACTCCATACTTCGTACTCCATACTCTGTAATATGCTGCTTTCCAAAACAAATCACTGTTAAAAAATATTAACAGATGTTTTATGATGTGATAACTCTGTGGTTAAGGTCTGGTTAGGTTTAGGCACAGATCATGGTTTGGGTTAAAATGGTCACTTGAAACATGGTTTATACCTCCTTAAATTTACACAACCTTCGTCATCATAGCAACAGTAAACACCACAACAATGTGTTTTTAAAAAAAAAAAGTCCCAATTCATGGTTGGAAGCATGACACATGCAGTTGGAAACGGGAAGCGAACAGCGGTCTCCTGCAGCAAAGCCCGCTAGCCATCCACCCATCCCGCCTCTTCCTCACAATAAGGTAAAATCATCTTATATTGACGTCATCTGAACTTCCGTCCGCTAGATGGCGTAAATGTAACTATAGGTTGTTTTCGCCAGCCTGAATTTTAGATCTATACTGTCGTTCTGATCGAGAGGACGGGCTTCTTCTGCAGCATGACACATTAGCGTAGTGTTGCCATGGTTTAGCAAAGCATCAAACCATGGAAACAATAATCAGGGGGCCACAGTGCGCTGATTGATTTCAAAGAGAGACAATAATATTAATTATTGACAAAAGGAAGGAATGACATCAGAGCAGCGTTGTCTGTTAAGAAGAGAATAGGATCCTTTAAATCTTCACAATCAAGAGGACAGTCAGAGCTGCTCAGTTTAAACGGACTTTGGTTGCAAATTATATATGATATCTACTGTTTGTAAAAAGTGATGTGCTCACTGCTCACCAGTGGCATGATGTTTTGGTCAACGAAATGTGGCTGAAACTGAGCGTTGAGAGAGAGCTCTGGAGAGGAATAATGATAGAAGTTGATGTAAGATCAGAAAACGTCGTTCTCGATTGCATCGACCGCTGACATATTTTGTCATTTAATTTAATTTGTTATGAACATAACAAAATGTTTGCAAAGTTCAGAAACCTAACTGCTGTTCATGGTATAATTGGTCACGTTACCTCTTAAACCTTCTTTGTATGGAAAGGATATATTATGCAATACTGATTATGGTGTGAGAATGAAGTGGGATCATCTACACTAAGAGGGTCATCTGCTGGTCACTTTATGTTGACATTGTCAGGAAAGTGATAATTCTACTTTATGTTTATTATTGAGGTCGTAGTGGGTGGTGGTGATGTACTGGAGTACATTATATTGAAAAGTGTTCCTAATATTTTTCCCCCCTTATGTATGGTAATGGAGTGGACAAAATATTAGGAACACCATTCAATAGAGGAATTCTACTTGTTATCTTTTATTTGTTTAGAAACTCAAAGTTTTGGAAAAAAAAAAGGTGTTTTTTAGTCAACATACTGACTATTGTTTTGTCTCATCCAGTATGAACACTATATACTTAAAGGGGACATATTCTGCTCATTTCCAGGTCTACATTTATATTCTAGGGCTTTACTGGAATATGTTTGCATGATTTACCATTTAAAACTCCTTATTTATCTTGAACTGGCCCTTTATGCAGCCCCCTCAGTTCAGCCTCTGTCTGAAACAGGCTGTTTTAGCTCCTGTCTCTCCCACTCTGGTCTGATTGGATTCCTTCGGCTTTGGAGGCTTCGTAAATAAAGTATATTGATTTCATTTCTTTTCCTCATTCTTTACTCGACATGGAAACTTTTCAAATACATCCCTACATGTTGGAGCTGTAAGAGATCTGAAACATGAGAGTGGACGACGTGAACAACCCAAGCAACAACGGTGCAAACATTCAGATGTCATCACGAGGAGGAAGTAGAGATAACTTGGCAAATGAAGTAGGGATGCACGATATTATCCGCACGTCATCGGTATCGGCCGATAAAAGCTCTAAAATGATATATCGGTGAATTCTGTTGATTATGGGAGGCTGATATGTTGCCTTCCCCTCCGCCACCTGACTGTGCTTCCCTCGACGGACTGTGTCACCCTGACGGTCCCGCCGGTGCTTCCTCCGCAGGCTCCACTTCACGCTAACATTAGCCGGGAGGCTAGCTGGCTGTGCTTCCCTCCGGTCATGCTGCGGCTAACCCTCCGCTAGCCTCACAGCTAACGTTAGCCCCGGCTCTCCATGTGTATCCAACAGGAGCACCGGTTTGTTATTCAGGTTAAAGTGGGAAGAAGCAGCAGGTCTGACGGGCAGCTGAGTGAAGTGGAGTCTGCGGATGAAGCACTGGGACCGTCAGAGTGAAACAGTCCGTGGAGGAGCTTCTATGTTCGGCTGCACAGATAGGAAACACTTCGGCTGTCAGAATGTACCACTCTGTTTGGAAAAAAACCCTTCTTTTTGGTTTAGAACAACAGTTGGCAACCAGCATATTAGGTGCATTACCGCCACCTTCTGCTCTGGAGTGATGGACCAGAGATTAAATCCTACACATTAATCCTATCTGTCTAATAAACTCAAAGAAAACTCTACTGCTCCACCCACTTTGCAGGTTCATTAAAGTTTTAATGCTGAGCTCCTGAATCCAGTCTTCCTAAATTCTTCCTTCATATATTGTCTTTCTTGATCATACTTAGTACAATCTATGCTTGCTCACATAGTAGTCCTCAGCCAGCTGGAAAAAAATATGTGCATATATCGGTATCGGTATCGGCAATCGGCCACAATGAGTTGGAAATATCGGATATCGGCAAAAAATCCAATATTGTGCATCCCTAAAATTAAACATTCAGAGCAGGTTGAAGTCTTGGCCTTTGATTCGCAGGGAGTATTTCTACATGTTCACCTCAAGTTTTGGAGCTTTGACCATGTTTAGCATGTTAGCAGTATAAAAATAACAGAAAATCCTAAAAAGTATAATACGTCCCCTTTAAAACCATTTTAGAATTAGTGTGTGGTGTGGAATTGGGGCACAGGATGATCTGATTATTTTTGCAGTACAATTTTGTTCAGTTTTAACACACTCTCCACTTCACACAAGGTCCAAAATGCAAAAATAAGAAAAACCAACAATCTGCAACACAATAGACAATCACTGCGAAGTGAAGCCACCCTCATTATACTGTATGTACGCTGCACTGTGCACATTAATATAAAATATAATCCCCTTGATGGAGAGGGAAACCAAATTTCATGCATGTGTTTCATTAGGAATTCATAACTGGCATTTTCCTCGTGGTTGGATTTTTTCCCCTGCTGATTAATTAAGTTACAAACCATTAATGCCATCACACAGGATATCCATCAGCTTACATGTGTGAAATGTTTCATCATCACCAGGCAAACCAAATACCACGGCAGATTCTGACAGCGATAAAAGAAATGTCAACACTTCTTGTGTTATGAATCTTTACAGTACAACACTTGTGTCTCCCAATCACATTAAAAACAGATGTTTAATTAGAAGAATGAGAACATGTGGGCAAACTATCATAACCTCATGATGCCATAGACCTTTTTATTGATATTTTTTTCAGTTTTCACAACAGCAGCAGTGCTTTTTTGTGCTCCAAATGGGTTGGATTTCATCCTCCAGAGCAGAGCAGTTACAGTGCATCGCTTTATGCGTGCAGAAGCGTTGTACAGCAGAAGCTAACCCAGATGAAATGCAACTTCCATTGGACTGACAGAGCGACCAGATGAGTTTCACACTGAGCTGATCAATACTGTACACAAAGAGGTTATTCATCACAGAGCTGGAGCAGAGCGTGATGGTTACATCCACACCGTAATCTGGCTCAAACGTCCAAGATGGCTGCCGAAAAAGACATTTACATGACATTTACCATTCCGGCAGTAATCTTTGATGCAGTGAGAGAAATTACCATCAAACACCAGGACTTCCTGTCATGTATGATTCTCTTTTCTCTTTTCTTTTTTTTTCTATTTTACAGAGACTCTGGTGCCAACAAACTGTCTGCAGCCAATCTGTGTGAAACTTTCTGCATTTTTCAGGGACAATTAGCTGACTCATAGTCGGTTTTTCCTCTTAAATGTTGTGAACAGATGTATGTTCTCTCTCTTTTTTTTTTTTTTTTTTTAAGTTCAAGAGATCTGTGTTAAAGATACAGTTATGGGAAATAAGCTCTTTTGCATTCCTGCTGAGTTTAATGAAGAGGAAGATCAATACCACTCAATCAGTGTGCAGAACACGTGCACATCTTTCATGTTTTTTTCAGGTTTTAACAAAAAATGTAGATACTTTCTGTTTCTCTTTATTTCATGAAGAAAGAGTGCACCATTTCGAGCACAGATTAGCTCTTCTTCAGGTACAGATCGATCAGTGCAATCTGGGCTCGAAACATTGCGTTCTTTCTGAATGTAATAAAGAAGAATATTTGATCTCACAGTGTTGCAAGTCTTTGAAAAACAGCAAGATCAATACGACTGTCATGTCTGTATGCTAAACATGAAGCTAGAGTCAGGAGCCAATTAGCTTAGCTTAGCATAAAGACTGGTAACAGGGGGAAACAGCTAGCTTGGCTCTGTTTTTTGTTTTGTTTTGTTTTTTTTAAATACACCAACCAACCCCTCTAAAACTCACTAATTAACACATATCTTGTTTGTTTAATTTGTACACAAACAGAAATGGAAAAATGAAATTGAGTTTCGTGGTGTAAATGTTTGCAGTAGATTCACCAAGAAATACTTCCAGCACATATGAAAGGGGATCCAAGAAATACTAGTTATCAGATTTGCCGCTACATACTTAAAAGCACAGGGTTAAAATTTTACCCAGTTTTGGTCAATATTGGGTTAATGTTACCCAGAAAGCCACTCAAGACAAAGCGTTGTTTTGAGCCAGTTTTAGTGTTCTTTTTTATTTTACTGTTGGGTTATTTACCCAAACTAAAGCTTGTTATAATCTACTCTTTTTAAACTTACATGTCACGGTTTCTTATTGATTGTTAATAATTTCATACGCACATTGTTTTGTACAAGAAACAATACATTTGTGACGGTTTTAAGCTCAACCTTGTTGTGTGTAACACTGGGTCAAAGTAACAGATTGCTAAAGTTAACCCAATACTGTGTTGGTGCTACACTGAGTGATGTTTAATGTGTAGTGTATGCCTGCAGCTTGGTGAAACTAAAATTGGGACTTAAAGGGTTAAGATTCGTCACTATGGAAGAAATCCAGGACAAATTGAAGGAGGCTCTGGACACAGTGATTATAGGAAGTGTTGTTATATCTCAAAGGGAGTACTTTGAAGGGGATAAGAAAGGTACTAAAAGATTTATGGGCCCCTCTTTGTAACACAACTTTCAGTTGTGTTTGTTTATGGATTAAACATGCAAAAAGAGTATTTCAAAGTCCATTGACAGAAAAATAGTGCTGGCAGTGTGCTTCATGTATAGATTAAACAATCAGGACATAATGTGTTAATTAGTACAATTTAGAGGTTCTGGTTGGTGTATTTAGACCTTTTTTTGACAGAGCCAGGCTAATTTTTTCCAATCTTTATGCTAAGCTAAGCTAATCGCTCCACTTCTGTACTTACTTCATCAATGATATTTATATCCATCTTCTCACTCTCAGCAAGAAAGCAAAAACTCATTCATCCAAAGTATTCCTCTGAATCCACAGGACAGGGTTCCTACACGTTTTTGAGATCACATTTTGAGATTTCCTAAATTATTGCATGACATGTGACATGCTGTAGCCAGGGTTTTAGAAATACTGATGGCAAATTCCTCCAAAACATCCTTGTTCTCCCCAAGAAACCTCTACTAGCTAGCTTTTCATGATGATCTTAAAGGTGCAGTGTGTAGAATTTAGTGGCATCTAGGCAGAACAGACTTGGCAGAAGTGAAATATAATATTCATACGCATGTTTTAATTAGTGTATAATCACCTGAAAATAAGAATCGTTGTGTTATCATTACCTTAGAATGAGCCCTTTATATCTACATAGTGAGCAGGTCCTCTATCACGGAGCCCGCCATGTTGCACCGCCATGTTTCTACAGTAGCCCAGAACAGACAAACCAAACAAAGGTTCTAGAGAGGGCCTTTCACATTTTTCACAATTTTTACAGCCACTGTAGATTCTCCTACACACTTGGAGGGGGAGGGGAGGGGTATTCAGTTTGTTGCAGTCTGCAACCTCACCACTAGATGCCACTAAATCCTACATTCTGCACCTTAAATTAGACCTGCAACAATTAGTTGATTTTTCATATTTTGATAATTGAATAGTTTTGAGTCATTTTTTTAAAGAAAAAACTGCCAAAATTATCTTGTTTCAGCCTCTTAAATGTGAATATTTACTGGTTTGTTCAGTATTCTATGATAGTAAACTGAATATCTTTGGATTTTGGACTGTTTATTGGGACAAAACAATATATTTTAGGTTGCATATTGGGCTTTGGGTAACAGTGATTGACAGATTAATCGATAATGGAAATAATCATTAGTTGCAGCCCTAGACTTAATTTTTCATTCTCTACAATTATAATTCTAATAGAGAAACACTATCCCTTTAAGTTAATTAATTTTTGGCCATAAAACTGTCAAATTTAAGAATTTTGACTCTTAAAAAAAAGCAGAATCTGCCTTAAAGAGTCACCATGTGTAATTTGTGTACTATAACTATAAATGTAAAGCTCTTATCAGGTTGTAAAAAAAAACACAAATGAAGACGCGTCTTCATATGCTCTCAATAGTAGCTACGACTCTGCACATGTTTGACACAATTACCATCAGCAATACTTTGTTTTTCTTACAGTTTTTGTATTTTTTTTTCTGTCAAGCTGCGAGCAAACAGATTAGGTTTTTCCAATTGGATTTCCTTTTTTTTCAGGTGTTTTCTTTTAAGGGATCAGCAACAGTGCAGCTTGACATTTAACATAGGTTTGTTGAGGGGAAAAGGGTGATTTTGATCAGAATACCATGACATTTTCCAGCGTTTAAAAAACTATTTATCACCTTCCACAACTTTTTGCAGGTGTGGAAGACATAAATGCCAAATAACATGAGTTTTCAGGTTTATAGAGACTGTAGGAACCCTGGAATATCAGCCCTGTGTGTCTAGATTGGGTGTAGATCTTTAGCCTGATATGAAATGGTACATCAAAGCTAATATTAACAATTAAGAATGTATCATCAACAAGAGGTCTGGTAGATAGAATCGGTTTTACAATACTGGCTCTTCATTCTGTCACTTATTTTACAGTACGATACTCATTCATCTGAGCGAAAATCCTCTTCAGCAAAATCAAGATAAAAATCACACTGATGCATACAGATTCATACATTTACACTCAGTTTGGAGCCTTGTTTAAAGTGAACATCAGTCACAGCAAGAAAAGAAAAGAAAAAAACATACACTGGCCACAAGAATGAACCAAATTTGTATCTTTTCTGCAAACTAAAATCATGCTTTTATCTCTATCTGGGCCAGGCACGTCTGAGAAACAAAACTAAACTTGTAGGCACCAGTATTTCCCCTTATTGAGTCAGGAAAATGAAACACAAATGTAATTTTTTGCCCTTGGGGCTCATGGTAGCTTAGTCCTAAGCTGTTTGTGCTTACAAGCCAACTGACGTTGACTGTCAAACTCATATGGCAAAGTGAGTCTGTAGGCCACAGTCCAGTGCAGCACATACAGGCGGGGCCCCTGCATCTGGGGCTATGGGCTTTCTCCAAGTCATTATTATAAGACTATTGACTGCAAACCAGGCACAGTGCTTCCACATCATCATCATCATCATCACACCCTCCGAGATTTCTCTTCTGCACTGACAACAGCAGGCTATTTCTCTCTAAAAATTCCAATGATTAAGAAATGGCTGTCATTCATTACACAGAGCCATGAGAATACAATGCAGACTGGATGGCAGGTCAATACATTTTCCACAGTCCTCTGTATCATCTATCAGCTCAAAGCTCATTCTGGAGCCACATTATCATAAACAATCTGGATATTGGCGTTGTAGCCCTCAGGGGAAACCTGGGGAGTGAAATATTTGTGGTGGGTTTGATTCAATTCTGGCATTATACAGATGACTAGAGATGGGATTTAATGGGGGTAATTGTGGCTGGTAATAATCGTTTATGCCCTGCAACATTTAAACCGTAGTAGTTTGTGGAAAGCCTGTTTGAAGTCCTCGTTGGACATGGTGTAAATGATGGGGTTGATTAAGGAGTTGAGGTAACCCAGCCAGGTGAAAATGTCAAATAACTCCGGGTGGAAGCAGGACTCGCAGACAGGCACTAGAAGAGTGTAAATGAAAAACGGGAGCCAGCATATGATGTAGGCTCCGAGGATTATTCCCAGAGTTTTGGTCGCCTTCCTCTCTCTGGCGGCGGAGATCCGCTTCTTCTCCAGCAGCGCGTCGGACACAGTGACTTTCACTTGGCTCAAGTTCGCGGACGAGGTAGTGTCACAGGAGGAGGTGTCGTTCGTCCCGTAGTTCAGGGAGGTTGTGGACGCCACCGAGCCGGGGGAGTTGGTGACCAGGTGCGCCGAGGTGAGTCTTTTCCCCGTCTTGTGAGACTGCTTCAGGATGCGCTTTCGGGCTTCCACGTAAATCCTCCCGTACAGGGCGATGAGAAGCAGCGTGGGGATGTAGAAAGCGCCGAAGGTGGAGTAGATAGTGTAGAAAATGTGATCCGTGTTCACGTTACAGGTCGTCACCTCCTCTGCCTTCACCTGGCGCCAGAAGAAAGGCGGCAGGGAGATGGAGATGGCGATTACCCAAGCGGTGGCGATCATCCCGGCTGCGCGCCCCGGCGTGCGCTTCTTGGAGTACTCCACCGCGTCCGTAATGGCCCAGTAGCGGTCCAGCGCAATTACGCACAGGTGGAGGATGGACGCGGTGCAACACGTTATATCCGAGCTCAGCCAGATATCGCACACCACCTGCCCTAATGTCCACGTTTGGCTCACAGTATACAGCGCGCTGATGGGCATCACCAAAATGGACACCAGCAGATCCGTGACAGCCAGAGAGGCGATCAGAAAGTTTGCCGGGGTGTGTAATTTTCGGGATTGGTAAATAGTGGCGATGACAAACGCGTTTGAGAGCGTCGTGGCGAAAGTTATGAGGGATAAAGTCACAGCTAGACCCGCCTGGAAAGCCAAGTTAGTGTCATTCGCCTCCGCTTTCGACGTGAAATTGACATGGGTGTCGTTGGTGGAGATGTTCAACAGCTCTCCGTAGATGACAGGCGTTGGTTTGACCTGACTGGCATTCTCCATCCCTCCACCTTCCCTCGTCAGATCCCCCTGTCATTGAGCTCAAAGGAAAGCCTGGAGATCACTCTGAAATCAGTCAAATATTCATCCATGACGCGCGTTTCTCCTTTTTTTTTTAAACCCAAAATAAAAGCGGCTCCATCTCCAACAGCAGTTATCCAGCAGTCAGACGACAGGTGTTTCCATGAAGACACATTTTTGCCTCCTCTTCTTCATCTTATTCACTTCATCTGCATTAAAAAAAAACTGTTTAATCAACTTAAATATCCATTAAAAAGAAATAAAACTGCGCGCAAAGTGGCCTCTCCATCATCCAACAAAGATTTTCAGTGTCACTGTTATCATCTTCCAAATCATTTCACAATCCAATGTTACAGTAAAAAATGATTTAATGTCTAAATTGTCAGTTTTTAATCCGCTCTTAGTGTATGTGTGTCTCTCCTCACAAGTTCAGAGCTGCTGAAGTCTGACTCCTGGTTTTATACTCTCTCTCTCTCTCTCTCTCTCTCTCTCTCTCTGTCTCTCTCTCTCTCTCTCTCTCTCTCTCTCTCTCTCTCTCTCTCTCTCTCTCTCGCTCTGTCCCTCTCTCTCTCTCCCTCTCTCTCCTCCCTCCTATAATACTCTCTCTCCCTCTTTCTGTCTCAGATGATAAGGGGACTCTTGATTTTTATAATTTTTTAAACAATTTTCCACCTTTTTTCAATGCTGCTCTCTGTTAAAGCCCAACACATACTGGATTAGATAAATAGATAGATAGATAGATAGATAGATAGATAGATAGATAGATAGATAGATAGATAGATAGATGTGTGTGTGAGTATGTGTGTGAGTGAAACTTAAATCCATAATATTAAACATTTTTAGGATCTTTTAAATTCATTTTTTATGAATTTGGGTCCAAATATGTGCTGATGTTTTACAGTGTAGAAATAAACGTGTCACTGCTCTCTGGTGGACAAACTATGAAATGGAAAAAATCGAGTTTTAAGTTCATTTTTGACCATCAGTTGGGAAAACCAGCTCAGGTCCATTATAGTAGCTGTTCCCGAGCTTTCATTCAGATCATGTGATCTTCATAAGCAGATGGAGTTTGTCCAGATGTCATGGAAGTTTGCACTTTAAGGACTTTGCATCCATGTTGGCGTGACTGAAAACTGAAACTGTTATCAAAATGGTTCTGTCCAGCGAGATTAATTTAATAATAACAGTTTATTGAAAGTTTACAACATATAGACACAACATATTTGACCCATCCCACTTGGGATGCAAGACACCACTATTTTACAAAACACGCAGCCTCCGATATTTCATATCCAAAGCATGTAGATAAAGGAAAAGAAGAGAAACACAAAGAAAATAAAAACAAAACAAAAATCCCAAATGAACTGTTCACTTAAAGAACTGTTACATATCTACAGATTATCTTGATAAAGGGCTTTTTTTCCTCTTCTCCCAGGTTTTCTCCAGATAACTGGCTAATTTGTTTCATATGTGAACAGCCAACTCAGTCTTTATGCATCATCCATATTTACAAAATCAATATCTATTTTTATCTTACCAAACAAAGCATTGCACAGTTCACAATAAAAAGGACAGTAGAAAACAAAATGGAACTCATTTTCTATATCATTTAGGCAGCACATTAGACAGATCTGCTTGTCTTCTTCTAGATTAACATACTGTCCAGTTTAAACAGTCAGAGGTAAAATACCAGATCTCAGCTGGGCAAATAGAGATCTTTGCTTTCTAGACAAAATTTTTACAACATAATTGTCCATACTATATTCACTTTTTATCATCGTAAAGATACACAGTTTCAGTTTAGTCCATATATCGTCAGCCCACTGCCCTTTGTTCTGAGCAGATTCTCTACACAAACAAATGTTGATCTTTTCATTATTAAAAAAAGCCTCACCAAACCAGAGTTGCAGAACAATGTGCACACATCTTTAAACCAAGAACCAATCACCTGTTTATCCCAGTTAAATATTTGTCTCGTCAACCTACTTTCTTCCATATCAAGTAACAGATTCCATAACTGAGCTGCACATATCTTCCAATGAGCATCTCATCTCATCATCTGCATACAGAAGAATACTTATCATTTCCCTCCCACACATCAGCCCACAATTTAAAGATTTAATTTATTTGGCCAAATCATTTATATAAGTTGCAAACATTGTGAGGGACAAAGGATCAACTTGTTTCACCTCTGATGAGGTTGGGGAGCAGTTTGTGTGACTCATTCAGTCTTACACACTATGGGCTCATTGTAGAGAGCTTTTAAAGCCCTTTTTCCATTGACCCCACACTTAATAAGTCTATAAGCTAAAAGGTCCCTATTGATCATATCAAAAGCCTTCTGATAGTCAATAAAACATGCATATGATGACTTGTTTTCACTAATTCCATTTGTTATAATTGTAGACAATACAAAGCTATGACTTACGAAACCCATCTTGCCCCTCCATGAGGAGCCTTTCTTTCTCTAAATACAACATGAGCCTCTCATTAAGTACAGTGGAATAAAGCTTGTCTACTGTGCTCATTAGGCTGATCCCTCTGTAATTTAATAGCACCCTCAGGTCCTCACTTTAGGATTTTGGTATTGGATTTATAATAGATTTAAGCCACATACAGTAGATGGTATTTTAACAGATTCAAAACATGTTTTAAATAATTTCCACAAAATATCAAATAATTTGGGTGATTTTAATATCTCATTTGGTTTTGCTTTATTGATAGCATTTGAACTTCATTATGAGTAAGACCCTTATTAAAGTCCTCATTTACACATTATTCTTCTTTTAATATTTGTCTCTCTATTACATTTTTCCTCATACATATATGTCTTAATAATGCTTATCATCAAAATTTAAAGTCTTGCTGGAGAGGAGACCTTTAAAGTCTCTCTCCTACCTATTAATTTCCTCAGACAACCCAATCACAGGACTGCCATCATGCCCCGTCTCTTGGGATTTGATGTTTAAATTTTCTTCAAGTTTAACACCTGTCTGCTTTAAAAACATCTTTTATAGAATCTGTGTCTTTTATCAAACCTGCACTGACTCTTCAAGGCTTCTAAGAATTTCTCCCTTCCCATATAATTACTTGAACAATTCAGAAACTTTTTTTCAGCTTTATGCATAGACTGCCATAATCCTTTTAACTCCTTGTTCCAATAAGGTTTCTTATAAAATAACTTCCATTTAGGATTATGGTTGTCTCCGGCTTTATTATCGCCTTCTATTTCTTCTTCATCAGAAGAACTGATCTTCAATCAGTTTGCAAAAGCTACCATACCAGTTATCTAGATTTTCTTGCTCTCTAAAACAAAATTGTAAATCATTCTTCAATTTCAAAAAAGCTGATTGTTGTAAACCAGAAGATAAGAAGTTAGCTGGTAAAGTCCTGCTGACTATCTTTTTTGTGGGGGAAACTAGGTGAATCTCTTGAGGAGCTGCATAATAATGAACCTCAGTCTTTATTTAAAAAATGAACAGCAGTAAAGAATGATCTGGAATTCTACATCTTTCTCTTAGATCCATACAGTTTGCAAATTTAATGAATTGATTTGGGGGTAATACTTCTAAGGAGTCACAAGTTTGTAAGCAGTCATATGGTACAAGTATATAACCACAATATCAAAATCAATATCAACCGCAGCTTTACCCTCGTCAGATACAGATGAATAATTGTTATTCAAAGGGCATACGCTTCACATAACTTTGATTCTTTTAAAAATTTAATCATTGATTCCCCATGCTTGTTTACAGAATCATCCAAGCAGGCTCTGGGGAGCATCTCATCCACTTCTTTTAAATAATCATCAAAAGCACTTATCCTGCTGTTCAAATCTCCACAGACGAAAATTGCCTCAATTCCTGAACATAAATAAATTGGACTCAAAATATGATTAAAGAAGACTGAGGCATCCTTTCCCCATACTGATGTTTCAGGTAGCCGGTGAAAACAACAAACCTATATCCTGATTTTACACGATGCGCCCATTCCCTGCTACAACAAAGTCTTTCCCCAAAGGCATCTCCTTTAAGATGGTGAGAATGTTAAAATCCAATAGTCTCTCCGATGTGAATTTTCCAAGCAAGTATACACCTTGTTATATCGATCACCATCCTTATGTTTCTGCTTCTTTCTCAATAACGCAACTTTATCTTGGACTTTGGCCAGCTGGATCCTGACCGGGCCTGGTCCACAATCTCTTGGCTTCAGCCTCTCCACTGCAGCCAAGTTCTACACGGGGTTACATTGCAGCCCCTCCAACAACAGCCCTGTATGTATATTTAACAGTTATGGATGATATGTATACATGTTATTGCACATTTTATATTTTAAACTTATATAAATATTTATAATTTGTAGGTACTTTGAGTATTATAGTGTTACAGGGTTATTACCCATTATCAATCATAATGAATCAATATCAACATATCTGTGAAAATACCACATATCTACATATCAAAAATATATCAACATCTCCAAAAATTTACTACAAATCTCTCTCTAACTTCCCTTAAACTTTCCTTCCTCTTTCTCTCTTTTTCTCTCTGTCTTTTCTCTCAGAAAGCATCTTAATATCTCTCTCTCTGTCTGAAGTACTTTCATACAGGTCCACTGCAGGGTCATAATGCCCGAGGGATTTGTCCACAGAGAGGCTAACAGGCTAACTGGGTCCATTATTTTGGACACAGATTGATGAATGAAGTCTTTTGAGTGGAGCAGCTTCAGCACCACAGACAGCTCCCTGACCTGCAGAGTTGAAGAGCCTGCAGCTCTGAAACTCAAGCTTTTAATGTTTTTATTATCTGATGACAGAGAAATAAAGTGGAACCAGAACTCCAGAGTTATGTTCAAAATCACACTAACATTTGCAAGGATAGGAAATTGGGAAAAATCCAGCCCTTACTGAACAATATGTCGTTGTTTATTTATTATTTTCCTGAAGTCCTTCACCCACTCAGTAGATCTCCTTCAGGGTCACAGGGGTTTGGAAACCTTTCCCAGCATTCCTTTTGTTTCTCAATGCAAATTAACAGTCTGAAGTGTAAATATTTGTCATTAAGGATGCTGTGATGCATGAGGCAGATGCGTCTATTTTGAAAGCAATTGAACCTGAAGGCTGATGAGCATTGAAAGCATGTTGGTGAACTCAATAAATACTAGTGCTGCTTCAAGTCATGGTGTGTTAAGTTGACATAAATTAAAGTCTCCTCAAGTCAGACAAGAGCAGTAACATCTGTAGTGACATCAGAGTCAAGTAGAGAGATATATATAATCACCTAAAATGTAAAGGTGAGTCTATGATTGGCTGTGCGAATGATTGTGTAGGTGGTTTCAGGCTGGCAGTTTTTTCACCAGGTGAAATTAAGTCAAGTCACGTTAAAACATTTTTATTTGTTTAGCCCAAATCAAAAATTACAAATTTGCCTCAAGGGGCTTTACAATCTGTACGGCATACAACGTCCTCTATACTTAGACCCCCGATAAGAATAAGAAAAACTCCCCAAAAAACACCTTTAATGGAGAAAAACGTCAGCAATAGATGTTGAAATAGACATAGAATTAGACCAAGATGGCAAAATTACAGAATGGAAAAACAGGATGACAAAATAATAGATAAACTGATAACATATATGAAGAATAACTAATGACTGACTCGTGTTGAGGCGAAGAGCAGAAGGGAACAGGAAATAGCACCGGGAGGGTTGTCAACATAAACTGCTGGAGCTAGTATGCCTAAGGGCTAGCTACATCACTCCAAAAAGTTGTAAATTACACATGTATTATCAAACATTTTACTGTTATTAACGTCTCTCACTGTTCTTCACTCACTGCAGTCAAACAGCATTGCTTCTTCCCTGCTGCTTGTATTATTCTGCCTCGCAGTTATAAACCCAGAATATAAATAAACAGTATTTTCTGAATGAGAGGTCAATCACACCCCCTCTCTAAAACTGGCTGGACTTTGACGCATGATTTCATGTCTTAAAATTCAATCAGAGTGAACTCTGTACAGAACAAAAAAGGGTCCATTCTCGCCCGTCTTACACACTGAAATGAATGGGAAGCAAAATTTGGCCTAACTGCACCACAACAGTTAAGCGAAAAAAGCGTACAACATCACCTCTGCCAAATCTCACTTGTCACCGTGGACTTGTCAATGCTCACAGGTTTCAGAGCCAGCTTGCTTGATAGCAAACATTTTGTAAATCAGCAACCTGAACTTTCTCCAACAATTTACATAACGTTGTGCCAAACAGCACCTTGTTTTGTCTGTATCTGTAATCCTAGAGGCAAGGGACATAGAAAAGTGAGATCTCAGAAAGTACAATAATAATCTTCTCTCCCACAGACCTTTATCCACTAAACTTACTGGCCCATCACTGCATTACTTTTGTGGTCAGTTTTTCAGCAAATCACAGCATTGCCGTTAAATTTTCATGACATTGTCAACTTTTGTCATGTCACTGGTCAGTCCTGCAGCACCTGAAATCCCACAATGCCTTGTGCAGAAATTTTCTCTTGATACATAGAGAATAAATAGGATAAATTTTGCATAGTGTCGTGCTGTGCTCAGTGGGTCTTTACTATGAGACTGGCCTCCTCCAGCTCCTGCAGTAGTAGTTTTATTTATCCATTTCCCTATGCTTAAAGCAACAAAATGCAACTTATGGTAAGTTACTTCAATTTGAGCATTAAGAAGCATTTAAATAGGATATACATTAAAATTTACTTTACTTTGGAGCATATTTCATATTAATATTTTAGGAAGACCTACATACCGTAGCTTTAAGACAGGAGTGTAGGTAAGAAATGTGTAT
Source organism: Thunnus maccoyii (assembly GCF_910596095.1). Classification (NCBI taxonomy): domain Eukaryota; kingdom Metazoa; phylum Chordata; class Actinopteri; order Scombriformes; family Scombridae; genus Thunnus; species Thunnus maccoyii. The sequence goes on along the minus strand of NC_056549.1, from coordinate 7,077,298 downwards.
TTTTGGTTTGCTTTTTTGTTTGATTAGGTATTTAACTTGGTTGGTTTGCTTTAGTTTTGTTATTTTACTGTTAGCCCACACTGAAATCAAAATGTCCCCCCAAAAAGTTCTGAGTAATAAAAACTTTGGGGGCTGAAAGCTGTTGGTGCTGGTGGTTCTTAGGAGCTCAAAAGTGGGGAGTCTTATTTTTATGCTGCAGCTAAACAGCTTTTCAAAAATACATATTAAAGTAGTTTTTCAGAAGAGATTTAAAAGCACTTACATAGCTAAATAACCTGAGATCGTCCTGCAAGTTATTCCAAAGCATTGACTGCAATAAGTTGTCACCCCTGGTAGTAAGTTATGATGAAACTACAGCCAGTAAAACTGCTACCAAGGACCTCTGGTTACAAACAGGTGTTAAGAGCTCACTATTATATGGCGGTGCAAGACTATGGATGGCTTTATAAGTTAACTAAACTAAGCTAAAAGTAAGTAGTTAGTGGAGGGCAGCTAAAACAGGAGTGATGTGTTCGTGTGTGTCTGGATTTGGTTTACGGCACCTGCATTGGCGCATTGCAGTGGTAAATGGTGTGTGCTGGTTTGGCTGAGACCAGAATTTAATGTGTAACAGTAATGGAGACAAAACTCTGGCATTTACAAGCTTTGCTACAATATGTCATCTTGTGAAAGGAGTGACCTAATGTTTCACTATTCTTTAGGCAAAACAAAACATAAATCATGAAACAACAAAAAAATAACAGTTAACTCAGGATTGAAGAGTAGCTGCACTTAATTAAACTTTGCATAAGTTTCGTAGTAACTGAATTCAAATTTCAACTTATTACTTTTGAGACAAAGGTACTTGAAAAATCAGATTTCTCTTCTTTAACCAACCACTATTCATTTTCAGAGTCTGTACTTGCATCAAGAATAATCATATTTCATACATAAATCATTTATCACCCTCACAGTTTCCACATTCCACATCATGTCCGTACTGTGCAGCTCTAGCGGACACTGTATCGATCATGAGCACAGAGCCGAGTCACAAAGTTTCCCATTTTCCAGTCCAGCTTGTGCTGACCTTCAGCTGTATGCCCGCAGGCTCCGTAGTGACTGAGGGAATCATATCACGGACACTGAAATGAGGTTCTCTGCGAGAGGGTCGTGACCCGGGAGGACCTCTGTTTCCAGCTGCTGCTCTTCTAAATGAAGAGGAGCTGCTCGGGTTGTTTCTGCAGAGACCTTGAGATATTTGTTTCTCAGAAGATATTTCTCTTGACAGAAGCTTTGCTGCAGTCCATCTTCATTCAATGTCAAGTTTATAGTTTGTAGAGGTGTACACTCTCACAGTACTCAGGATGCATATAAAACTGAACACAAAATCTGAAATTTTATCTAGGAAATCCTATTTGAAAATAAAAAAAATATATTAGATACTGTGTAGTAGAAGAATTGGACAACTGCAGGTGTACAGATACCAAACCGGGGAGAGTTTAATTATTTACATCATATTATTAATGTCAGTCTTTAACCTTGCCCCCTCTAAAAACATCAGTGGAGAAAGTATTAAGACCATTAAAAGTAAAAGTATCACTACTACAGGTTAAATAAACTCCATTACAAGTCAAAAGTCCTGCATTCAAGATTTTATTTTTATTCTATTTTAAATCTTTTTGTTGGATTTTCAACAGACAAAGCAGTTTGATTCAACAAGTACAATATGCAAAGTGTCTGTAGTGGATCAAGTAAAAGTACTGAAGTATTATCAGCAAAATGTAGTATGTAAAGTCCTGATTATGTAAAACACGGGCTTCCTTGATGGTGCATATACAGCATATACTGCAAATCTTACAAAGAAACTTCTTCTCAACTTCTCAGAGCTCCTTCCAGGAGTGTTGAAACAAGTTCATTTGGATTTAACTGACTGATTCTTTTCACTTAAAGGAAAACTCCACAGATTTTTCATCTCAGCGTGTGTTTCCAGGTGTGTAAAAAGTAGTATAAAGCCTTTTGTGTCTCCAGAGGGAGCTGTGTGAAATCTGATATATTGCTACTGACACATCCAAAAGAGCAGTCGGTGGTTGATTAACATTGCTGATAATGTAGGCGCCAGGTCTTGACAAGGAAGAAAAATGTGACTAATAAAAAAGAAAATATCTCTGGTTCTGCTACATCAATTTTGATCCTTTTTTAAAAAACAAACCGTCCATCATGAGTCCAGAAATGTTGTCGGAGCGCAATGCTAAATCTGTGGCGTAGTCTTTTTTTAAAAAAGTAGGTTTTTAGTAGAGCTGCAAAGATTAGTAGCTTAATCACTTAGTTGATCAACAAACATCATTCTGAGTCATTTTTAAAGAAACAAATGTCCAAATTCTCTGATACCAACTTCCTAAATGCGAATATAATCTAGTGTATTTTGTCTTCTATGACAGTAAACTGAATATCTTTGAGTTATGGTCTGTTGATCGGGACAAAACAAGATATTTAAGGACGTCATCTTGGGCTTTGGGAAACAGTGATGGACATTTTTCACAATTTTTTGACATTTTATAGACCAAATGACTAATGGAGAAAATAATCCACAGATTAACTGATAATGAAAATATTTTTTATATGAAAAATCTGTCACAACCTGGCTCATGGCTGGACAAAGGAGGGGAGACAACACGTGAGTTATAACGAAAAATAGATTTATTGTAAATAACTAAAAGATAAATGAAACTTAACACAACCAAAATGACAAATGACTTGACTGCCTCCAGCTTCTGTATAATCTGGGCAGTCCAGGTGAGCTGAATCTTCCTGACGACCCAACTCCCCCCACCAGGCTCCTGCAGGTAGAGGACTAAGAGTCTGTTCAGAGAGGGTCGTCTCAAATCTTAATCTGCAAATTGTAAAATAAATGTAGCGGAGTAAAAAGAAATAATAAAACTGAGTAGAGGTAAAAATTAGTATAAAAAGTAAAAGTACCTCCATGATGTACTTAAGCACAGAACTTGAGTAAATGTTACTTTTCACCATAGTCTGAAAGCACATTAACTTGCAGGATCTCCAAACACATTTGGGATATGAATTCAGGAAAATAACATGCCAATATGGCCTGCAGTCCTAATAAAAAATAAATAAGTAAAAATAAATAAAACACAGCAAGTTGCCTTAGTTGAGATTCAGCATAGGGCTGCATGTTGCTGCAGATAATGAGACGGTGATTTTGTCAGGCTTGTTGAAACCGTCTGACATGTTTCGACAACAACGCTCTTTATATATTGAGGACTCTAGAAAATGTCATTCGGGTAACTTTCAAAAGGTTAACAATCGCTGTATGCAAATGTTGACAATTTCCAGTGAATTGACTACCATTAGAGGGGGAAAAACACTTTTTTTCTCTGCCTGTCAGCTGGAGCCTTCCTAACTATACGATTCTAATATTTTGATGATGTTTTGAGGTGCTGTGTTTATTTTCTCTGGTGTCATGCTGATTAAAGTCTGTTTTCTCTTATTTGTGAGCTGCTGTTTATTCCTCCCAGTCACGTCAGGCCTATGTATCTCATGATACCTTCATTTTGTACAATATATGAGATTTTTTGCACTGATTATATTGAAATCACAGCTCTGTTTTTCAATATGAAAGTATGGATGTAGCTGTGAGGATTCAAAGGAGTCAAAGGTTTTATTTGTCATGAACACAAGCAAAATGTGTAGTGAGATGCAGTGTGGCATACTTATTAAAGTGTGTGCTAAAAGACTAGTGTAAAAAAAATAAGAATTAGAAAAAAGAAATGTAAAAGGTTACAAAATTAATTGAATTTAGGGGTTATCTATAACAATACAAAAAAAACAATTATCTTTAATTTCACAGTTTTTAGGACAAAAAAATACAATAAAATCAACTAGAATTATGTTTTTGGCACCGACCATTGTGTAAGGATGTAAAACTTACAGAAAGTGGTGGAACAAATATTCACATCCTTTACTTCAGTAAAAGTAGCAATACGGCAATGTAAAAATAGTCCATTACGAGTAAAAGTCCTGCATGACAAAAGTAGTGGTTTGGTCCCTCTGACTGATATATTATTATATATGACATCATTAGATTATTAATAGTGAAGCATCAGTGTTAGAGCAGCATGTTACTGTTGTAGCTCCTGGATGTGGAGCTAGTTTCAACTTCTTTATATACAGTTAGATAGAAATGAAAGCATGTGAGAAGTTTAGAGGGGAAAAAAATCACTATTTGCTCAAAGGCCAAAAAAGCTTGTTATATTATCCATTGTGTCAAATCTGCATCTGAAAAGTAACTAAAGCTGTCAAATAAATGTAGTGGAGTAGAAAGTACAAAATTTATTTTTTGAAATGTAGTGGAGTGAAAGTATAAAGTAGCATAAAGTAAGTAACTAAAAATTGAATTTAAGTGCAGTACTTGAGTAAATGTACTCAGTTACTTTCCACTACTACTAAAAATTGTTGAGAAAATTGAGTTTTGAATCCATTTCACATTCGTAAAAAAACTCTTCTCAAACTGGAACAGAAAACATGATATTTGCCTCCCTTTAAAGAATATTTCTCCAACTTTGCAGCTGATTTTCTCAGCCAAACAAACCTCGCAGCTTATTATAGATCCTCTATTAATAATGACCCAATTTTACAAATATTGTGTTGAGCTAAGCTGTATAAAAGCTGTACTAAAACTTTTTCAGGTTTTTCTCGGTTCAGTCAAAAGAGCAAGAAGATATTACACTTCAGGCTGTACGTTTTAACCACAAAAAACGTTTCATTACTTGAGAAACTGGTTTACAAGTAAAACTATTGATTAAAAGCTGTTTTGTGCAGCGGGCAAAATGGGCAGAAAAGTCTTTAAAGGATGGAAAATAAGTCCGTAAGTGTCGTAAGTGTCATTAAAAAAGCAGCTGGGTTTATGAAAAATCATTAAAAAAAGAGAAAAAAGTAGGCTACAGGCAGGACTGGGGCGACAAGCTAAAGGTAAAATTAGCATCTTTGACGTTTCAGTTGTTTAATGCTGAGCTGAGGACAACAGGTGTCCAACAATGGAGAGCGATGAAAGCCAATTAAAAGGTAATTAATTTGGTTCAGAGTTAATGTTAACTGTCAAAGTGGCAATACTGTTTAACCTGTTTGATTAAGAGTCAATGAATGAACTGTAAGAATCAGTTGTGTTGCTTTTAGGTAAGTTATCTTTATTAAGCTAACTTAGCTATGTAGCACTGTACCTTTAGCTAGCTGCAGTTTGCTATTGTTTAATATTTAAAGCATTAAGTTATTGTTTTTACAGCAGCTCTATTTACCAGCTGTTGTTTTTGGACAAATATTGATTCAGGCTGCCAGATTATGTTAGTTATACATAAAAAGAAAATGAAAACTGAAGTTAACTTTAGTTTTTGTTTGCATCTGTAATGGGGGGCAAGCAAAGAGCAAAATATCTGACATGAATTAAATAGTATTTGTATCAATACAAAATTGAGCATTAAAGCTGCATACAGTCATCAACATTTTCACCAGTTTCTGACATTTTATGGACCAAACAACTAATCGATTAATCGTGAAAATTCACAGATTAATTGATAATGAAAATAATCCTTAGTTGCAGCGCTAGACAGTAATATGCTAAACAGTACAGCTTCATAGTTTTTAAATATGAAACATTGCTTGTTATAATTTGGCTCAACTATGATAACTAAGCATCACTGCTTCATTAAAAAATATTTATAGTTTTCTTTAAAAAAAAGTTACTTAACCCTATCTTAATCTACTAATGGTTAAATCAGTTTTCTTCTCCACTTGTGAGATTTTACAGAATAATTCATAATAATTAGCGTCAGACTAATAAAGTGTTTTAAATAAAATAAAAAAAGATAATATATGAATCTTCCATAGACTGTAAGTAATTTACCAAAACTGGAGTGATGAGTCATTTACAGTATGTTGTGACCTAATGGATTTTGATCCCTTTTCAAATAAAAAACTGATCATGATAAGTCCAACTCCATGTCTGCTCCAAGTCCATGTTGTTAGAGTGCAATGCTGAATCAGTGGAGTACTCTTTTTAAAAATCAGCCTAGGATTTACGTAGAGCTGCAACGATTAGTCGATTAATCGATAAGCCAATCAACAGAAAATTAATTGACAACTATTTTGATAATTGTTTTAAGTCATTTTCAAAGAAAAATAGTCAAGAAAATAATCAACAGATTCATCGATAATGAAAATCCTTAAAAAAATCTTAATCTGCAAGGCGTCAAATAAATGTAGTGGAGTGAAAAGTATAATGTTCCCTACTGAGTAGAAGTAAAAAGTAGCATAAAATGGAAATACTCAAGTAAAGTACAAGTGTCCCAATAATGTATCAATGACTTTAAAGCATCTTTAAAAGGCAACCAAAACAACTGAATTCCTCTATAAAGTCTAATTTTAAAATAAGAATCACCCAAATCTGACACGGATGACAGCTTGCAACGCTAAATACACAAAGTATGATCATGGATAAAAGTTTTTATGATTTGTGAGGAACTTTCTGTAAAGATTTGAATCTAAACTAAAATCTAATCTTCTTTTAAACTCTTATTCATTGTATCAAATGATAAAAGTGACAGTTAAAAGCTCTGGGCTGTATGGATGAGGAACAGATTGGTTAATATAATACTCATGAGCAATTATTCACACTCATTAACGGTACATGTGCTTCTTCACTGTCACTGTGAAATTATTGTCGGTTAACTTCCTAAAAATCCGCCCTCTTCTCTCTGCTTCAGGACCATTGGAGTGGTTTTTCATGAAAGCCAAAGTCGCTCTGGCGGTGGCTGTAATAAAGAGCAAGCCTCCGGGTATGAGTGGCAGACAGTACGCCGAGGCTTTAGCTTCCAAGCTGCGGCGCCAGGATGAAAGCTGGAAGAATAAAGCGCAGGGGCTGCAGCAGGAGGTGCTGAGGCTGCGACAGGAGATGCTGATCACCAGGGTGACGTCAACCACGAAGAGCACCACAGAGGCGGCAGGTAGACCTTTCTGCATGTACATAGGTGAATAAAAATAAGTTGAACGTTAGTCATATAAGGAGAACGATGGGAACAGCAACTTCTGTCACCGTGTTCACTCATTGGTAACTTTATTAGGTACACATACACAATCAAATATAATCCAACACAGCAACTCCACCATAAGTTCAGACAGATTACTAGAAACGCCTCTCAATACGATGCAATCCAGACCTCACAAATAAACATAATTGATGAAATATTGTAAACTTACTTAGTTAAACTTTGGTCTGGAAAAAAGCTTGTATATTAACTGTGAATTTAATATATTTTATCAGACATATGTACTCTCAAAATCAAGACTGAACATCCAGCCCAGTACCTCGATTAATCAATTAATCGTTGCAGCTCTATAGAAGACTAAAGAAACCAGAAAATATTCACATTTAAGAAGCTGGAACAAGAGAAATTCAGCTGTTTTTCCTTTAAAAAAAGACTCAAAATGATTCATTCATTATCAAAATAGTTGGTGATTAATTTCCTGTTAGTGAACATTAAAAGTTTAGTAAAGTTGCAGATTATGGCAGAGCTGTTGTACAGGATGCATCTAACTGTACAGGTGTATATTATAAAGTATAATAAAGTGGCCCCTAAGTGTAGAGTTTGACTTGTTTAGTATAACTGTTGTATTTATCATAAAGGTGATGTTGTCCTCAAAAAGTTTGACCCTTGAAAAGTCAAAGTTTCAGAATAATTCATACAGTGAGTTGCAGAGGAGCTGCTGAAAGGTGAGCTTGTGTCAGAACAAGTCCAGACAGTTTGTGAAGATACACAAACGCAGAGTGTCTTTTTTGCTGATGCCTTTAGTCTGAGGAGAGGATGTCTCAAGGATGAATCCTCACCTAACATACTGTACAGTTGCTAATGACAACATAATGCTTATGAATGTTGATCTGCCAGTTTTATAGCTGAATGTGTTTGCCTTTTTATCTGATCATGGTGTATTGTAGAGCAGGTCAGACCAGAGGTTTTCAAACTGTGTGGTGAGACAGGGGAGTTGAATGGAGGGGGATCCAAAGCAAGGAAAAGTTGCCCATGGTCTTAAATGGAAACAACACTCAAGATGTCAAATGTTTAAATAAAATCTTAAAATATATAAAATATTCAATTGTTAAAGTGCAACATGAGGCCTGATACCTTCTTCCTCTAAACATGGTGGTGAATGAAACAGCAGTCTGCGTCAACATCATCAGAACTTGTTGATCACTTACAAACATAAACACACATCTCGTCCTGCAGCTTGTTGAACGAGCCATGAAATAAACATTCACTGGGAAAAAAAGTGCACCGCTGACCTTATACTGCTAATTAGATTCTCAGCTGCGGCACATTTAACAGCATGTAAACATACCTGAAAATGTCACTTTGGACTTGTTACATGCTGGTTTCATACTCTTTAAACTCCCTATCAGTGACTCACTGTCTGTCCATGACTTTTAGCTACGGCAGTTTGTTTACTTTGTCTCCAATGAGACATTAAATTTTGCAATTAATCCACATGGGTGCCAAACCGTGGGGGTCGATCCATACGGATCACAGATCAACTACGGTCCATTACACCACTAGTTCCGTTGTGTGAGCACAATCGTTATATAAACATTAATTTGTCCCACTGTCAGTTAAATTTATTAATGGGCAGCTCCTGGAGGACAGACATAAAGGAAGGCAGCAACATGACTACAGGGTTTCACTGATAGTGTGTCTGTTTGTAAGCGTGTAAAGCAGAGGTGAAACAATCAGTTGATTCATTGATTAGTTGCCAAATATGGAATTAACGTGCAACTATTTTGATAATAGAATAATCATTCTGAATTGTTTTTTAATTTAAATGTCCAAACTCTGATTCCAGCTTCTCAAATGTGAATATTTTGTACTTTCTATCACAAATAAATGTCTTAGAAATGGTAGACAAAAGTCGTTCCTTATAACTCTGGATCTTGCCAGAGAATCATTACGTTTTTAAGTTTTCTTCAGTGTCAAAGTAATCCAGTGATAGTTGTCTGTACATCCATGGCTACAAACAGGAATAGATAATTCGGCATACTTTTAATGGAGACAATTTGACAAAAATGTACAACAAATGTAAATTAAAACAACAATTCAAGTTCAAATTTGTAGCCCACAGATAGCTCACCATTGTCTTAGTTTTGTGTGAGCAGGGTCAAACCTTGATAACCCCTCCCCCCGACTGATAATAAAGAATAATGTAAAGAATATTTAATGGATTTCTTATTACACAAAAACAATATTAACAATATGTAAATTTAATTCAATTGGCTCTCAGAAAGTAAGTGTTTATCTTTCTCACGCTCAGTGAGTTACTTGCTGGTTTAAACTTTAAACATGTTATTAGTTATTTGTAAGGAGTAGGTGGCACTATTTCCTAGTACTGGATATGTCATTTTGACAAAACACTGTATAAAAACACACACACACACACACAAGGAGTTGTAAATAATGTTGCCTTTATGACAGCATTTGCTCCAAGAAAAACCTAAATTCAGAAGCTCAAGGACTGAGGAGCGACATTTAAGAGTACAGACTGTGTAAATGATGACCAACGTCCACCTGCTCTTAGAATTATGAGTTGGTGTCTGTATAATTTCTATTTTAGAAGCCTGTGATTCCTTAAAGAGGGAACAATACATCTTTACCTACACATATACTTGTCTGAAAAACTTTTGTTCTGACTTTTACTTAAATGCATATTTGTGTGAAAATACAGGAAAAGCGTATCTGTTTCACCTTATTGATGCATCTCTTCTCTGGATTTGGCTTTATTGTTTTGTAGGGTTGCAACTAACGATTATTTTCATTATCAATTAATCTGTTGATTATTTTCTTGATTAATCAATTAGTTGTTTGGTTTGTAAAATGTCTGAAAATGGTTTAAAATGTTAATCACTGTTTCCCAAAGTCCAAGATGACGTCCTCAAATGTTTTGTTTTGTCATGAGCAACAGTCTGCAACCCAAAGATACTCAGTTTACTGTCATAGACGACTAAAGAAACCAGAAAACATTCACATGTGAGAAGCTGGAATCAGAGAACTTCTACAGACTACAAATGATTACTCGATCATTAAAATAGCTGATGATTAATTCAGTAGTTTGCAGCCAATCGATGAATTGACTAATCTTCACAGCGCTACTGTTTTTCTTTATATTTCTTCAGCAGTAATGTGGCATCATTGCAATTCAGTGCAATTTATTTGTAAAAATAGATAAATAAAGATTAATCGATAGTTTCAGCCCCAGTGGTCCTAATGTTTAGATGTTTAGGATTTTGTGTGTTAAGAAAAATATAATTCTCAATAGTAAAAGCAGAATGGGGCAGCAGCAGAGACTAAAACATATAAAGTCCTGACACATGTTCTTAACTTTCAAGGTTGATTCTAAAATAACTTTTTCACTGCAGCCCATGTGATCATATTGGAAACAATGAACTGTAATTATGTACTTTTAATAGTCACAGTATGGTAATAAAGAGTACGGTCTAGGCTGCTCTATGTGAAAAGAGTCCTGAGATGACTTTTGTTATGACTTGGTGCTATATAAATAAAATTGAATTGAATTGAAAGTACCTATGAATGGATATATATATACAGTGTCCAGATGTATTTCAGCTGTATGCATGTAGATAATATGATGAATCTGATCCAGGACTTGTTTGGACTTATTATTTTTCACTGTTTCTGTGTAAAATCTTCCAGGTCATGACGAGACAATGGGGGACGCTTCACAGGATCTGTTCGGTCCAGGAAGCGAGGTATACAGCGCAGACCTTCAACAAGGATCCGACTCAGAAACTCCCGATCTCCTGCTACACGACCCCCAGCCTGACATCATTTTCCCTCCGCTGCTGTTTCCCTCCAGTCACCACGCAGACCCTCAGGGAAAAGCCATGCTACCTCACATGCAGTTCCTCCAGTCGCTGTGCACCCTGCACCGAGTAGGAGGGAGCGATAAAGACCTGCAGTCGCTGTGGCTCGGCCCCGACGGGGATGCAGGGTCGGTGTTGATGGACACCGTGTGCCAGCTTCTCGACTCAGTGGTGGCAGCGAGCAGGGATCCCCCCCTGCCGGGACCTTATGACCTCGTCCTGAAGGCCTGCCAGGTCGCTGCACGAGCGATGGACCTCTTCTGCTCTCAGAGGCTGCCGTCCGCGGAGTTCATGAGACGTGTGGAAGAGTCACTGAGGGAGCTGACCGGGATGCTGCTGCATAGTAATCAGCCCAGCAGGGTGAGTAATGGGATCCACGGGGAGAAGATGTCTGCATACACACAATATTTACATATTCATTTGGCGACGGTGAACACCCACACCTAGAAATATAAACAAACCAACAAATCTGCATCAGTATCCAGCTTGTTTTTGACACATGTAGGATCAAAAAACTGAGTGAAATTAGACTTTACACGCTCATATAGACGGAAAATCTAGTTATTGTGCTCATGTTTTTTCCATCCTCATCAACATAACTAGTCTAAAGCCACATATGCATGCACATAGTTTTATGTATGAACTTACTGTAAATAATAAATGACCTTCACGAAGCACATGCATAGAATAATGAAATTTAAAATGCTTTCACTGAGCTTTTCATATAATATCAACTTAAACTAAACAGTGGTTTGTTACGGAGTTTTCCATCTTTAGGGGTTACAGGTTGGGTCACACTGGGTCAAGTCTGGCCCTTTAAGTCACACTGTAATTCTTAAGCAGGACGGAGGACATATTCTCCTCTCCTCGAGACTCCAGCTGTCTGTGATGTTTTGGGGAAAGCAGAAACCTCTCTGATAGAGGGTAAATCAGCATCGCCATGGTCACCAAGGTCGGAGGAGGCTTTCCTAGACAACACAGATAGGTGGACGCGTAGATTCTACTGACACAGTCAGACATTCAAACCAAAACAGCTGAAGTTCCATAAACTGTCACGGGTAAAATGCAGTTCCTCGTTTAGAAACTAGTGAACCAGTTAGACTAATTTTTCATATTGTAGGTTGATAAAGACTAGGACTCAGACCTGCAGGGGCCAGAACGGAAAGAGACTGCATCTGAGCAGTCTGGTGTTTACTGTTTTCGGTTCTCCATTCATGTCCACTTTTCTCCACCGAGGTGCTGACCATCGCTCCAAATATCCAAGGAAATAAATGATATAAATAAATGAATTAAATGACAGGAAGAAGTTTGTGCCATAGCACAAATTCAGAGAAGAAGTTGTATATTGCCAGCTCAAAAGTTTCTGTTTAAAGTTGAACCTACGGAAGTTATTTTACTATAAACTCCAAATGTAACCTTTTGTACTAAAGACTTGAATTTGTTAAAAGTTTTAATCCTTCACTCAGGCAACCGCCACTGTTGACATTGTGAATTCATGGAAAAAAAGTACTTCAGTGGAGATAACAAAAGCAAATGTCAAAGCAAAAAAACACACATTTCTCACTTATCTTTCTTCAAACTGAAATCACTGTTGAAAAGTCACCTCAGCTGGTGTAGCAAGTAAAAATATGAAATATGAAACATAACCAACAGAAAAAACAGCTAGTATACAAGGTAAAATTTTCAAGATAATTACATTAATTAAAAGTAAGAGATAAACCACGGGCAGGGCCAAGTTGGAATGATCCTCTTGTTGCAGTCGGTGCCAAGAAACAAATTAAATATGCAAATAAACCTGAAACAGAAAATCATGAAGCAGATCAGATTCTGGCTGCAGTGACTGGGTTTGATCAAGTGTTGTCAGGGGACCTGTGTCTTCACCAACTTTTACTCTATAAATTAGAGACACAGCAGATTTGTGTGGGATTAAAATCACCATATCGGTCACAATTATTTCTCTTGGGCATCTCTTGGGTAACATTAATCCTGTGCAAACAAGGCTTAGGATAGTAGTTTGAGTGCTTCTTTTTAAATTTACACAAAAGGAGCCTTAATATTACCCAGTTCCCCATGAGCACCATTAAATCATTTCATAATATTATTGAGATTATTGCTGATTGTGTAAAAACATTTGCTGACTCAGCTGAATGTATTCAGCAGCTGCAGCTGCAGCTGGTCGGCAAATGCAGGAGTTGATCATTTGTCTGCTAAACAATGATTGAGTTTGATTACATAGATTACATTTTCTGTATAAACATTGTATAGATAGTTTCAAGAGCAAATAGGATGAAAATGTGTTGGGGTTGCAATTAATTATTATTTTTATCTGTTTTTTGTTTTGTTTTGTTTTTGCTTCTTGATTAATCATTCGGTCTGTAAAATGACAGAAAATAAAAACACTCATCATAAGGTGATTTATAAATGTCTTGTTTTGTTGGACCAACAGTCTAAAAGCTAAAGATATTCAGTTTACAATGATATAAAACAGAGGAAAAAGCAGCAAATCCTCACATGTGAGAATGTGGTCTAGGTCTAGATCTAGTGGTGGTTTGGCCTGGCTCATTGATTTCCTAATGAATGGATATTTGGTGTTATTGTTGGCATTTAAAAAGATATTTTTTGGCCGTGGGGGTGTCTTCGTACTATTATTGGGGAAACACTGGATTACACTTGGTTAATGTTCACTACCTAACTGTTGCCATCTAAAAATGAGAAGCTGCTTTTGTTTACTTTTTTAATAATTTTCTCTGAGGTACAAATGAAATTCATGAGTGGTCCAGACATGTCGTATGAGTCATGGGAAAAACAATAAAGCAACACTCTTGTTGGTTCTTTTTTATTACTGTACAAGAAAATGATTTCAGAACAGGATCAGGATGACGTACAAGCAAAATAAACACAATGGAGCTAAATCAGGTTGATTACCTGTTCAAACCAAAAAGCAAACAATAGTACTAATCTTACTCAGACTGCTGACGTAAAACAGATTACTGCTAGTGGATACTGGCTGGATCGTAACACCTGCTCCCTTCACACTAATCATCAGATTGAATAATTGTTAGTTTCAGCCCTAAAATACAGGATGACAGAATTATAGATGGATTAATAACATGCGGTACTGTGCAAACGTTTTAGGCACTAAAAGTAAAGTGAGCATGCTTTCAAAATAATGCCATGAATAGTTTTTAATCATCAGTTAACATCACACAAAGTTCAGTCAACAGAAGCTTAAATTAAATCAATATTCATTGCAGGACCCTCATGCTGAATACATTTTGGACCAATCAGACGCCTCCCTGATAGTATTGCATTATAAATAAGAATCTAAACATCTAAAATGCCTGAAGCTTTTTAAAAATGGTGAAAAATTGCACTCACAACTTCTTCTTAAAACCCACAGTGATGACGTCAATTAGCTTGTTTTGTCTGACTAACAGTCCAAAACCTTCAGAGATTCAATTTACTGCCATATATGACAAAGATAAACAGCAAATTGTCACATTTGAGAGACTGGAACCAGAATATATTTGGTATTTTTGCTTGAAACGATTATTCAATTATGAAAATAGTTGCTGATTAATACTTAATAGTTAATCACTCAATGAAATGACATTGAGAATACTTCCATCGCAGTAAAGAAAGGGCGCGGTATCCTGTATCAGGTTTAACCTTCATTCAAAGCTCACTGATTTCATAAAAGGTAAAATTGCCCTTACAACTGCTGGTAAAAGTCACTCACCGCCTCACACATGTTGCTGTCATGACAGGGCTCAGCAGCTGGGAAATGGAGATGAAAGTGAGCCTGAGCTGAGAAGGATGAAGTTATCCCATCTGGCTCTTACTAAACGTTCAAAGAATGGTTCACCCAACCAAGATGGCTGCTGGCAATTTCCCCTTTACAACGACTTCCCTGTTTCTGTTTGTCATGCATAATAGTGAAGAAATCTTCCTAAATGGCGCCACAATGTTTAGCAGTTATCAATGAAACTGATGGTGGTTAAGAGGGTAATGAGGACATCCATTAACACAGCACCAATCTATCTCTGAGAAGCTTTAATGCCCCAACAGAGGCAGCTTGTCTTACTGCCTTATAGCACAGGTTACTAGTCAGACAACCAATCACAATAATATGGAGTGAGTTTTAAAAAGCAGGGATGCCATTAGTTGGACTCGGTATCTGATTATTGTGGAAGGACAGTATTTAATTATGATGATGGAATCAGTGCTTTTTAAAGGAAGCATTTACTGTAATAGTCAGATTCAGAAATGACAAATGTTAGACTCCATTCTGAGTTCAGATGCAGAAAATGGGGAGAAAAAGCATTTTACGTCATGTTTCACAGCCAAACTGTTTTCTTTTTTGGCCAGTCGAGGGTTGCTTCAGAGATTCTGTGACCTGCTGAAATGTTTGGTTATGTTTGAGTATAAAAGTAAAAAAAAAACACAGTTATTCAGACAAGAATACAGAAGATTTTTTTGGTCCATTGCGGTGTAAAATTGTCTTTACTTCACCAAGTCAGAAAATGGGCACTAAAGTGTACAACTCATAAAAGAACATATAATATTTATAGAGCGCTATCAGAAAATAATGAGCACCATAAAACACCAAAAATGACAAAAATACAGTAGAGCAGGTTAGTGTCTGAGTAATGATCCAATACACCCCCCGACATTATTTTACTCTACTTTGAAATATTTATGTATAATAATAATAATAATAAATGACCTCCTGCTTCCCCTCATTGAAAAATCCTTAATCTATGAATATACAAATATTTTTCATTGCAACAATTAGTCTATAAGTTGACTGAAAAAAAAAGAAGAAAAAACTATTTTGATAATTGATCATTTTGAGTCGTTTTTTTAAAAGAAAAACTTCTCTCTCTCCTCAGGTGTGAATGTTTTCTGTTTTCTGTAGTCAGAACAGGATTTTGACTGGAGGCGGCCTGTAATAATTAATAAAAAGAATCATTTTTAGTTTGAGAAGTCCTAAAAGTGCACCTGCAAAAAAAACTACCTGCAGCTCCATGACTACTGAGCCAACTTCATCTGAAGAAGAAAACTGTGTGATACAGTCAAGAGCGGACCTTGAATTGAGATTTTTTTTTGTCAAAAATCAATCAGTTTCATTCAGTGAGGGGCTGTTTTGTCACACTCGCTTTCAAGACCAAAACACTAGAGAGCAAAAAAAATGAAACGTGCGATCCCATCGAGAGGCAAAAATCTGTTGCAGCTGTGCAGACAATGAGCTGTGAAAAAGGTAAAGCACAGAGAGAGAGGATGTTTTTAGGGATAAGAGGACATTTTCTGCTCCAGGGTTGATGTTTCTGCTGTTTTACATGTGGAAACTCAAACAGGCGTTAAAATCTGTTTCTTGTTTGTTTTCTGCAGAGCGGACTGGAAAGTCATCATGCTTTTTAAATGTAATTTTTTCCTGGTTTCTTTAGTCCTTAAGTTGTGGTCAAGACAAAACAAGAAATGCTAAGTTGCATCTTGGGCTTTGGGAAACAGTGATCGACATCTTTCACCCTTTTCTGACGTTTTATAGATGAGACGACTAATCAATAGTCGACTTATGTTGATTTGTATTTTTTTACATGCTGTTCAATAACCGAGCTGTTGCACCTCTGGTCATCTCATCCTGGATGGGAGGTTTTGTGACAAACTGAGACTCTGACAAGTTGTTTTTACTAAAATTATGCAGACTCTCTCCCCTTTTCATCGTAGCACCTTAAAGAGTGATCTGTGTTTGGGGCGAGATAACACCGTTTAAAGTAAAACTCCTCTCTTTGATACTGCTGCTGTTTGATATTACGAATCCGTGATGCTCAATGCATGTGTAATTAATGTTTTTGATGTGCTGACTCTCCTTCAGCCTGCCTCGGCTTCTCATGTTTGTGAGTTTTTATTTTTATTTTTCCAGAATGTGATTTGACAAGGTGTCAGTGGCCGGGTGTGCACTTGTTACTCCGAGTCAAATGACGGTCTATACGAGCAGAGAAATGGCTTTTAAAATGTGATCATTCAGCTGTGGGTGATACGGGTCGCTGTGCCCGTTGCTCAAAATACAACACCTTGTGGCTGCATTGCATTCTGGTATATTGATGGTATCGCGCCTGGAGAAATTGATTTCTTTGCTTTTCTGTTATGGATGGCTCCTTGTGCGATGGGTGAACTATTGTCTAAAATAGCAGCTTTAGAAAGAAGCCTTTGCACATGGATTCTGAGGAGAAACCTGAAAACTGATGTGTTTTAGACTTCTGTGATGACTCATATCACTTTCTCCGTGTTTGACAGTAGTAATCTGAAAACATACTGTACTGTGCAAAAGTTTTAGGCACTTAAGATGTTTAGATACTTATCCATTATTCAATACAATCAGGTAGGCATCTGCAAATGTATTCTGCAACATGACAACGACCCCAAACATACAGCCAGAGTCATATTCAGCAACAAGAAGAACAAGGAATCCTGCAACAGATGGTTTGGCCCCCACAGAGCCCTTATCTCAACATCATGGAGTCAGTCTGGGATTAAATGAAGAGACAGAAACAGCCGAGACGCCTAAATCCACTGAAGAACTGTGGCAACTTCTCCAAGATGTTTGCAACAACAAACCTGTCAAACACCTTAAAAAACTGTGTGCAGGTGAACCGAGGACAACTGCTGCTATTTTAAAGGCAAAGTGTTGTCAAACCAAACACTGATTTCATTTAGATTTCTTTTGTTTACTGAACTTTGTATGAAGTTAATTGATAAATAAAAAAACTATTCATGGCATGGCATTATTTTTGAAAGCATCCTCACTTTACTTTTATTGCCTAAAACTTTTGCACAGTAGCACATATCGACCAAACAATAAAATGGGCCAAATAACTTAAAGGACAGGGTCACAATTTTTCAAGTGTGTCTTATTCCTCAAAGGAGCTACGCTACTTGTATAACACATTTTAGTTTAGAGAACATCTTAAAATACATTTTGTTAAAAATTCCCCAATGCTTAGGTCTGGCAGGGGGTCGATACAGGCCTGGCGGGCCGCCAGGCTTGTAATACACTGTTGGAAACCCTTGGTAAGAGACGCAGCCCTTTTTGAAATGCTCTACACCTAAATTTTCACTTAGCCAAGAAGATTTTGAAGAAAATAATTTCCAGCTTTCAGCTTCACCTCCAAGCTTATTTTACACTTTAAATAGACTAGCTGAAGCTCTGCAAGTGGCTGAAATGAAGGGCTACAAGTAAAGATTATTTTCATTCTTGATTATCTGTTAATTATTTTCTCAATTTATCAATTAGTTGTTTGGTTCAGAATATGGTGAAAAATGTCAGTCACTGTTTCCCAGAACAATGAAAGAGTACGGTCTTGACCTGCTCTATGTGAAAAGTGCCTTGAGATGACTTTTGTTGTGATATGGCGCTATATAAATAAAAATTGATTGATTGATTGAACCTAGGATGATGGTCTTAAATGTCTTGTTTTGTCCCGACAAACAGTCCACAACCCAAAGATATTCAGTTTATTGTTATGGAGGACTAAAGAAACCAGAAAATCTTCACATTTGAGAAGCTCTAATCTGAGAATTTGGACTTCTTTTCTACAAAAATGACTCAAAACAATTATAAAAATAGTTGGCTGTTAATTTAATAGTTGGCAACTAATCAATTAATCAACTAATTGTTGCAGCTCTACTGAGATTACCTCTAAATTAAAGCCCTTCTGCATCTTATGTAATACTCAATAGTATGAGTACCAAGCCACTTGGTTTACACTCTTATGTATTTCAGTGTAACAGTTGACCTTACATGTGTATGTCAAAGCCTCTGTGGTCACTCAGTGCTCTGACTTTGACCACAGACATGGTGAGAACACAGTATGTTCCCAACCTCACGAAGTGTTAGATAACCTTCTCACCATTTCTCTCACAAATTTGCATTCTCTTTAACTTGCATAATAAGGACATTACAAACGACATTGAGGATACCCGTCAACAGAGTCTTTATATTTCTGACGTTCAGCGAACACTCCATCTCTCTGCCAGTCAAACTGATTGTTGGAGACAATTCAGACATAGAGGGGAGGTCAGAGATGAAGGGTAGGGGTAATTGTAATACTGGAAAGGCTCCTGACAAGATCAAGGAGTGCCAGAGAAAAAACGGCCACTGGGACACGATTCTAAAACATTCTGACACCAGATTAATCACTATCTATTATAGTGGGATAATATCATCGAGGATACAGTGTCCTCACAAACCACTGAATGGATTTCCAGTGTAATTCCAATAACTGACAATATGAAAGGATAAGTAAGCACATTTATACTGTAGGAAACACAGCAGCAGCAGATGAATTAGCTCAAACTGATTATTAAAGTAGATGTCTGAGCTATTTAGGTATATTATTTACTCAAGTCATGGACAGATTAACCTCCTAAGGGGCCCACAACAAAAGTTGTTGCTTGTCCCCAACTGATGCCCACTATATGTGGTAGTATTGTAGACCTGCAACAATTACTTGATTAGTTGATTGACAGAAAATTAATTGGCAGCAAAGGATTTGGCTGGTGATTTTCGATATTTTTCTTATTGTCTGTCAACAAATCTCATGTGCAGAGCCAAATGGAACCACGTTTCTACTCATGCGCAGTCGCTATGATTACTCATCCAACACTTACTTAAGGTGTTTTTCTTTCACCTTGTCTTGGTTGTCAGTCAGAGGAGTCAACGCTTACGCAGCTACATTTGGAGTGAATTGTCGTGTTATAGAAACCATGACTGTGCTGATCAGAAGGGAGCGTGTCCACATAATGACACTGTAACTCTCTTTTTATGTGACATGCCATTTTTCCTGCAAAGGAAGAGAAAAGCCAGTCAGTCTATGATCGCCTGTGTACATGAATCACAAAGACAGGACATTAGGTTGTGGAGACAGAAGGGCGAGTTGTCCGCATATGGTGCTGTAAGCTTATAGCCTTTTATTGCTTTTAGATTTGTGATTAATATTATTTTTGCTGTGTTTCCTATCAACTGTGTGTGTATCTGTTGATCTTGATGCTGCACACAATATCCCTCACAGAGATAAATAATGTGGTATTGAGTTGAATTTGATTTGAATTTTAATACAGGATTGGAAAGGATTTGATAAGTGGATTTGGTACTGGACTCAAATTTGATGAAATGCTAACTCCATCCCAGCCCAACAACGTGCCGATCACCAACGTGATTGTATTGACCTGATGCATTTCAGTAACAAGAAAGTACTTCGTAATTTTGTCTTTCAATTCCCTGGCTACAACAGAAGTTGGGCTATATCTCTCGTTGTGTACATAGATATCTGATGCTTGTGATCACCTTGCGAATGCATTTTAGCAAATACCTGTCCAGCTTTATAAAACAACGTATAGCAGGCTGTCGGAACTGATCAGGACCACGACTTCTTACTTGTATTTACTATAGTCTAAAAGAGACAAAACAGGAAATGGAGGATGTGAAAAAATGGACGGGACACAAGAAGTCAGTAACGGAGATGACTGGACAATACATGGCAGGTTTGAAAACATGCATGTTGGGAAACTACCTGCCAAAAGCTGCCCAGTATAAGTTCTAGACAGGAAATTTTTCTGCTAGTTTGCTCTTCTACACATTTTTGTTGTGTAGGGAATCCACCATCATTTTACAGCCCTTTTCTAAAACTCCAGCTAGGTATTCAAACAATGAGAACGGCTGAATAAGAGTCCTGTCTGGGAGTTTTGGAGTGTCTGCAAAGTGCTCACAGTCTAAGTGTGTTTCATCTTGAGAAGTAATGCCTCAAGCAGTTGCAATTTACCCGGCGGGAGATCCTGCCTGCTGAGCCGCTCACGTCCGGGACGAGAGCTCTTACTCGTTTTTCAGACACACCTGGAGGAGTTGTTACGGTCTAGGAGGAAGGACGTTGGACAAGATGAAGAGCCCAGACAATGAAATTGCACGTCCCGTATCCCAAGTGGCGTCATTCAAATGTCACTCTCCCACTGTGTTCAACTGCAGGCATATTTCATGTAATAACCTTTCAGAGAGGAGAACAGTTTGTGTGGCTGGCTTCATGTAGCCTCACACCTGCTTCATCTTACCGTGCTATCCTTTTGTCTACTGGAAGAACATTTATTACCTTCTCATATATTGGATCTTGCTCGCCTCATGTGTTTCAACCCCAAACAGAACGCTCAAGTATACCTTTTTATCACTCTATTAATTCTTCTTACTGCGGCCTCTCAGAGATGAAAGGATGAGAATGAGATTGTAAGTTATTTAAACTAGAGCTTTGATGTCAGGTTTTTTTTTATGTGAGATGCTCTTGACATTCAACTGCTGTAGGGGAGAGGATACTTGTCAGTTTCGCCTACACAACTCCATATGTTATAGCTAGGGCTGCCCCCCACCAAAGATTTTCCTAGTCGACTGGTAGTCATTAGTTCAAGCCATTAGTCAACTAGTCATTGCACGTTTATGATATTATTGATACTAATTTAAGTATTTAAATATATATTTTTCGGGGCATCAGAAACACCAAACTCCTTCAAAGTGAGACATTGTCCTCCCTCCTGCTCTCTGCTGTAAACACACGTAGCTGTTAGCGAGCAGGTACTCTCGTGTCTCCCTGGGGCTCGGTGGTTGTTTTCAGCAGAAACACTCCCGCTTTCTGACAGCCCGCTCTCAGTGTGTCTCTATCTGGATGGCAGGTGGGATGCTCCAGTTCTGGTTTGAAACGGCGGTCGTCCTCTGGCTCGTCCCTGCGACTGTTTGTGTTGCAGCCTGGCTGTACACAGAGAAGGACCCGCTGGTGATCCTGAGCAGCAGCAGCAGCAGCAGCCTGAAACCCCCCCCTGTCAGTAACTCATCCTCTGCCTGGCTGGTCCAGTTCTGCTCCTCCTGGTGCGGACACTGCATCCAGTACTCCAGCACATGGAGGGTCCTGGCCCAGGACGTCAAAGGTAGACAGACTTGGCTTGGTTCAACACCAGCCCCGGTCCTTTGTAAACAGCAACACCAGACTCTATTCAAAATAAAGTAAAATTACGTTAACTTCATCGTGGGCTCAGTTCGGCATTCATACAATATAAAAATCAAGGTTAATTTAAGTTAAATCTCAACATCCATGTCGTGTGGCTCACATGGTGGCTGAAATGTTTTGTTGGGTGAAACCGCGAAGCAGCTGAAAAGTAGCAAACTTTTGAATGAAATTCTGAGTGATAGATGGATCCTCGTACTTTTTTTTTTCCTGCAACTAACCGACCAATGAAAACTCGGTGCATTACAGCATTCGAAAACATGGTTATATACTGACAACTATTACTCAATTATCCGAGCACATCTTGCTTGTTTTGCACAGCAGTTTTATGGAATAATATGGAGAATAACAGATAAAAAATAACAGAAAAATAATAAGCACCCACCCGAAGATGAACTCTGCATTTACTTTCCAGAAAAAAACACAAACAAATACACAAATAAACACAGTAACCAGGGGTACAACAAATCGAGTATTGGCCATGACGTGTCCGATCCAGTTTACATAAACACAGTTTCATTGTCGGTGTCATTATGAATCTCAGTGTTTCTGTTATCAGCTACATTCATTCAGTCACAGCGGGCTTCCAAATCAGTTTTTTGTGCCACAGCATCCCCCAGCCTCATATTATCTTATATAAAAATGATTACAATGTGTTCCATACAGTGAAGGATACAGATTTCTCTTTTGGCAAAAAGACAGCACTGGTGTCAGATTGGCACTCAGTATTGACAGATATCCGTAGTTGAGGATTGGTGCATTCCTAACAGTAACTGAGAAAAGTTTACTTTGAATGTAGACAAAGTTGGGACAAATCTGAGGTCATAAGGTAGTTTGTTCCAAAGAAAAACAGGAAGTAACCACAAGCACCCTTATCGGATCTGGATCTTATTGTCTAAAATTAAAGGATTGGCAGTTCCTCCAACAAATTGTGATTTTGTGAGTTTATATACTCAATTAATCGATATTACAACCCGGGAGTCCAAGAAAGGGAACCAACGTAACACAGGCTTATTCTAGTTCTATGGTATTTTAGAAAGATTCAGCCGATTATAGTTTAGTTGACTGATGCAGAGATAAGTTTACATACTCAACTTTAGAGGCAAAACAATGATAAGGAGAACTAAGATGAGCAACAAAAGAAAAGGCCAGCAGGTGGTGCAAAATCAACAAATAATTATAACAGAAAGAATTTCCTAATGATTCAAAACTTGGTGTGGCAGACACTCCTACAACCAGTGTTAATTTTGGCAGCAAGTTTTGATTCAGTTTTAATCATAGTCTTTTGACTAAAATGCCATTTAATTTTAGTCAAATTTTAGTCCTCCAAATGTTTTTTAGTTTTAATCTAGTTTTAGTTGATCTACAATATATTTAGTTGACTAAAATCTAACAGTTTAGTTAAAGTTTAATGCATTATTTAAACGTTTCTCTAGAATTTCCAATTAATTTTCTGTATATACACAGATTGCTCTACAAACTCATTATAGACTCCTGGAGGAAACATCTATTTACCTGTTGTTACGGAATGGTATTAAAGTTTGAATGTGCAAGACAGACACAATTTTAACTGTTGTGTATGACACATGTCTCTATTTATCTTAAAATCAACTGCAAATAAAACCAATATAAATATAAAAGAAACAAGAATATGGCCTTGCTTTTTTGCAAAAGACCATCTCAGACAATAACAAAATAACACCAGCGAACATTAGGCCTACTCTCCCTGAATAATTAGATATACTCTATTGTCTCCATCACTCGAACAAATTCCTCTCCTCATCTTCAATTGTTGTGACCAGTAATCCTGTTCGCTGAATCCATTTAGCTATGCCCTCCTCCTTGATATGTTGTTCTTTAAAAGCACTTAGAAGAGCTGTTGAAATATTCTGCTGGAATGCACTAGCTTTATTTGCACTCAATGGTCCATCTGTATCTGTGAGGTTGAATAAGGAGGGGGGAAAAAATCAAGTTCTTATTTTTCTCCTGTTGTCTCTTTACTACGTTTCTGCTCCTTTCTCCCGTCATATGTCTGACATTAAGTTTTAGCTTGTATTGCACAACAAGTTTAGTGAAAACACCAGTGATTTTCGCTCCATGTGGTTTACAAAGGGTCTTGTTTTCCTTGACATCAAATGTGAAATTCGTCCATCCCCAACTTGTCTCTCCCTAACATTTTCATCTCATTTTTATTCTTTGACTAAAGTGTTAATAGATTTTGGCATAGTTTTTTTCTTCATAAATTAGTTTTTATTTAGTTATCGTCTCGTTTTCATCCGCCAAAAAATGACGAAAACTATGCCAAAAATCATTCATCAACAAAATTAACACCGCCACAACTGCTGCAACAGGGTAAAGTCTAATGCAAAACAATACAATCTAAACCTGCCCAGTTTAGAGTCGCCTAAAACTAGTGTGTCTCAGTCTCAACAGCAGCAAGATCAATCAAACAGTTAAAGGATAATTCTGGTTTATTTCAACCTGATGTATTTCCCATAAATACAGCCATTGTGGCTCTATGGGACATGCTAATTTTGCACTGGCCAACTTTGTTGTAGAGATTCGGGGAAACAAGGACAGGCTGCGTAAGCCTCTGACAGCTTTCCAAATAAACATTATTTTACATTAATCATTTCAAACATTTGTCTCTGAGTCTGAATTAAAGTAAACACAGAAAGTAGTTGTGTGGAACAGACATTATGGCTAACTGTGTTAACACTGCTAACACAGAACAGCACCGTTGTCGCTGTATAGCCTGGTGGCTTTTCATGGCATGTCTAGTGTCAAAAACGAGGACGTTGGGTTGGTGGACAGGGCGGGTGATGAAAAGGTGAAGGTTGGCCTGATTGGATGTAAGTTGGATTCGTTGGTCCTATCAGTGACAGAGAGGTAGAGTTCAATCCCAGGTTGGTGGCAGGAACCAATCATCCAAGGGCTTGTACAGCTCTCTTTGCATAGCAGAACTAGAGTGACATCAGTTATGACAACACAGCAATATAAAGGTAACAGCAAAGGTCATAACAGTGGATTTATCATTAAACAATAATCGAGGACTGTGTAACTAAGGGACAAATCACAATGGCTTGTAATCTTAATCTGTGGAGTAGGACAAAGATAACACCGCTGCATGGATTACCAAAATAGGGCAAAGGATAAAGGAAATGTTGAGATGAGCTAGATGAACGTAAATCCAACACTCTAAAGACAGCATTTACTTTCTTTTCTTTTTCTTTGTATGTCTCCAAGTTAACAACCAAACCAGCAGGTCTGATCAGGCTTGTGCATCAATCAGAAGGCAACAGGTCAGAGTGGAGAGCTGAAAGGCCTCGTCAGTCTCTCTTCACTTCAATAGATTCCAATTATGAATTAATCTCTTGATAGGATAATCATTCCACACAAATTCACATGATGTCCTTGTATCATTCAGCACTCGGGGGTAATCAGCAGCAGAGATGATAGAAAGCAAATTGAATTTCAGGTTCTTTTCGTTTTCTCTTTTAGTTGCTGACAGTCCGTCTGAGGAACACAAACAACACACCTATTTGATCAGCTTTAAGCATCAAAAAGTTGTAAATCTGCACTTAAGAGCTGTGTGCAAGGTCACTGATTGAATTCTTCAGACCAGATTGAAAAGCAACAATAGTCATGATGCCCTTGAGGCAAACAATTTATCCCCAGCTGTTGCCGTGAAGCTGCCTGTTGGCACAACAACAGAGGACAGTTTGGATGCGTTTGGCCGCTCCCAGTCAACAATATGAAAAATGGGAGTGAATATGAATTAGGCTGTTGTTGAATGTGAGCATGCATGCTAAGCAAATCCCCTCCAGGATCTGGAAAATTAAAACCTGTAGCAGCAGCTGCACCGTTGGCTGCGTGTTTGGCACCAGGATGTAGATGAAGGATACATCTGGTGATATTATTTTTCTTAATTTAATCAGCAAATCTCATGAAAAGACCAAAACCAACAGCGAATTGGTCTCCTAACAAATATTGTATTGAAAGCCTCATATATCTTATTCCTCTGTGCCGTAGACCTCCGTTTTTGTCCAAAAACTATCAAAAACTAATCAGTGAGCTATACCGCTGCACTGGGTTCGTTCATGAACACACACACACTGTAGTGTATTTTGACTCAATCCCACACACACCATCCTGTTGCCACAAAACTCATTAAAGCACCAAATTTAGATTAATGTGAAAGAAAAACAAAAGTATTGAGATATGCAAAGCAGAGCAACACCAACCATATCCTTAATTAGATTGTCAGTCCAGCTACATGTGTCTTGCTTACAATCATGTCACTTGGGCTATCTTATGGTCAGACTGGTTTATCATTTCGCTTCACTTAACATATTCACTCCTGACATCATCTTCATGTTAGCTGAATTTCGTTTGGGAAGGGGTTTATTTTCTTCTCTCTTTTTTTGACCTTACATATTCAGTTACAAATGACTTTTCTCGTCCTCCCAAAGTCATTTTCAGTCAACCCTAAAGCTACAACAGTGATTGCAAGGAGATGAAGAAATATGCTGATTCAAGAGAAGTTTACTTACTTACAACCTACAGTTTATATCACAATTGCTGTGGCCACTTTTTGATCACTGTTTTTCCTGGATATAGCGAAGTAACTAGTTACTGTACCCAAAGCTCTGATTGGTTGACTGTTTCTCCAATCAAGGGAAACTAGCTGTCAAAGAGTAAAAACACCAATCCTCTCTAAATCACTCAAAAAATATGAAACCTAGCAAATCTTCTGGGGTCTACTACAGGAATATGCAGTTAGGTTCATGTAAAAGCAGAGTTAATGGGGATTCAGACTGAAAACAGCCCTGTGTTACAACAGTGCATGGGGCTGCATTTGCGGAGGCGTGTTGCAAGACATGAAATAATATCCAGGAAGTCAAGTTTGAGTAACAGATTCATGAATTTGAAGGCTTATCAGATGACAAAATGCTTCACAGAAGTTTGTAATACTCACAAAGATTTTTACAGCTCTAGAAAGCTGTCACACTGGCAACTATTTTATCTTTTGTCACGACAATCGCAAGATAAACGGTAGAAATACTCCATTCATGTGACAAAATAATCACCAATAATGTGCAGTTGCATGTGATGAGTGGCCAGCATAGTCTTGCCGGATGACGTCACGTTGCATTGCAGCAGGTTGAGCATGATACAGATTGCATTTTTCACACAGAACTAATGTTGGCCTGACAGCAGCCTCAGAGTTGTGTTTACTTTCTTAGAAATAAGTTGAGTGCGTTCTTGACGGATGATGGACTCCATCAAGGCTGTCCCTTTGTTTGTTTGTTTGTCCATTCTGTTCGTGATGTCTTACAGAGAATCTTTATTTCACACTACACAGTTATGCTACAGTTGTTTTTTTTGCACCATAGGATAGGAACATTTCCACTATTCATCTCAGCGTCAGTGATTTTAAAGACTAATAACATTTTACTGCTCCTTTGTCATCTTGCAGTGTTACCCCTATATTCATTCTGCAGCGGTGCGCGCAGCTCCTAAAATTTCACACGATCGTCAGATGATGATTACTGATGATGACTAATGATTTTCACTTGCATACTGTGTGAGCACTCTACATTACTGTGGAATTCTTTTGAGTCATCCTCCCTCTCTTCATTCTTTAAAGGACATTTATGTGAAAGGTTCTGTAATAAGAGTAGCGTAGCTGTGTGCATAGCAAGTGTGTAGTTGAGCGAGTGCAAAGAACAAGTGCTGTCTCCCCAGTCAGTCTAGGGGAAACAGTGTCTTGTGTGTACTTGACTATTTTCAACTACATGGTACTTTCTAAATGATTATTATTGCTAGTATTGCTTGTGTCCGTTGATTTGTGTCAGTTGTGGTGATATACACATTATTATAACTGAAAAATCAGCAGTAAAATCAATTTCAGAGGCTCTTAATGAGCATAAAACAATGAGTGTGAGACATCTGGAAGCTCAGGGGGAGCGGAGAGAGTGTTTGTGTGACGTTCAGTTGTTTGAGCTGAACAGAGTGATCAGATCTCAGTTGGATCTCAGTGTGGACACTGGAGACACATATTGATACCAGGTGTAAATGTAATCAGGTTAAATCATATCTAGATACAATATGGATATATTTTAATGTAAGGTGTATAGGGGGTCTGTTTTTCTTTGTCCTGGTTTTGGACTAGAAAGGTTTTCTTATCAATCACGATTTTAATTTGAATGATTGATTTTTAAAATCCCAAGATCGATCTTTGCATTTTTGCCTTTTTTCCATAAACAATTGTAAATCTGTGCTAAATGTTATGTGTAAGCAGTGGTTACTTATTGTAAGTGGTTCACGTAGGGCTGCATGATGTGTAAAATGTTTACTTTGTGGAAATCGAGTTATTACAACATGCACAGAAAGCTTATTTTAAGTTAAAAAGTAATGTAGCTGGATGGGATAGCATTTATATTTTTAAAACATGCATAGTGATGAAGCCCTTGCAAGTGGTGCAGGTATTTTATTATTCTAAGAAGCAGCAATTATGAATTATTTTATTATTCTGTTTTGAACATTTAGGAGTAAAAAATATAGATGTGCCACGTTTTAGTCTTTTTGCATTCACCCAAGAAAAAAATCCTTTAGTCAACACAACTTTATAACCACGAAATGTGTTTACAATTCAGCCAGTGTTGCTCAGGTGTCGAATGTAGACATTTAAGATCACAGGATAAATTGAGAAATACTTTATGGATTCAAGGATTCAAGGACCTTTATTGTGATTTCACCACAATTACATTTATACTTTTCAGTTCCAAATGCTACATATGAAGACTTGAAATACGGATTCCCTGAGCTTGGTGTTGCTAATATCCAGACTTTTTTTTTTAGACTGTAGGTTACACAAAGCAATATATTTGAAGATGTCACTTTAGGTTCTGATAAATGACAGATAAAAACAATGAATTGATTAAAAGACAGAATAATTGGCAGATTAATCCATAATGAAAATGATCTGAACTGGATACGCATTATATACACTTTGAAGTAATTCATACATGCAGTGTACAGTTGTTTGGTGTCATTAATCAGCATTTATTGGAACCAGTTTGTGATTGGTAGAGTTAGAATCAATCAATTTACAGAATTAGTCATAAAGCTTAGTAAAAATATGGTTTTAAGGAATCAGCTTCAGCACAATCTTCTTCTTCACACCTCAGCTCCGGGCTGCAGAGAGGCTGATGGAGTGTCTGATCACGCTGGGGAGCAGCAGCATGTCAAAGTCCCTTCTCATCCGTCACATCCTCTCTCAGATCAACGCTCTGGCCGATCAGCTGTGGCAGACCTTTCAGGTAAACACCCATCCGCTGCTTCTCCACACCTGCTCCTGCATTCCCATCGTTCTCTCCTTCCTCTTCTGCTGCTTCTTTCACTTCTGGCTCAGTGGCAGCATTGATCCCTTTCTATTTCTCTCTCTCTCTCTCTCTCTATTGCACTGCCTCATGAAAAGCTGCAGTTATATTCTCCCTGTTTGAGTCTGTGTTGTGTTGCTCAGTTCTCTTACTTTGTTGACATTACTGTTTATCAGAAACCGTGTTGCCAAAGCAGTATGGAAGTTTTACAGTTCAAATAAACTGTGGTTTATGCATTTAAACCATAATGAGATCGTGAATCTCTCCTATACATTCACTGACTTTATCTCTGTTTATTTCTCTGCCTCCCTCCGGCTTTCTCCTCCACACTGTCTTTCTCTGTCTCATACTGTTTTATGTCACCCTTTTGCTCATAGAGCCAGCCTTTATGCAAGGCATCAGGTGCAATCAGTTTGCCCTATTGACTCATAGCCACGGTTACTTCTTTAACCAAGATAATCAATACTGTGACCTTACAGTTTCCTCTGCCATGTATTCAAATGTGTCTTGGTAGCTTTGGTGACCACCTGAGTCACAGGCCAGGCAAGAGCTGCATTTTGCCCGGCCAGCTTCCTGTGAAAGGCAGAGCTGAGTGTCGAGCCACGGGGGACCTTCAAAATGGAAATGTGTTTAAAAAGGAAAAGGATACAGGTGATTTATCCCCTTCACTCCTCCTGCTGAGCTTCCCTCCCACTCAGCAGGGTCTGTCACGCTCACTTGCGCCTGTTTTTCCCTCCTTCTCCTTTGGAGAGCCTCTCGAGCCGGGCGATGCCAAAAAGAGAATTTTATCAACACTGTGTTTTTGAGAGTTCAAGTTCAAGGAAAAAAAACCAAAAAAACAGCTGAACCTACTGTTCAGTCGAGATACTGATGATGTAAAATATCCTTTTGCTGCCATGGAGTCTCCAACAAACCAGCAGTAATGGGTATTTGTGAGAAAGAATCTCAAGTGTCATACCTCCATAAACTGTCAGACTCAAGTGGAGCACCATTTACTGCCTCGGTGCATTCAGGAGACCTGTAATTGCGAACTTAAATTAACCAGTGTGTTAGCGTAGACCTCCATTAATGTGGTGGTTTGACATTTCAAAGCACACAAACAGCCATCAGTGTTCTCATGGAAATGTCTCAATCCACCCACTACCTGCCCACCCCCACCACTCGTTTTTATTCTTTCAAGGCTGAAGAAGGGACAACGAGCAGTGTGTTTGAAGACTGAGCCTTTGACTGTCTTATTTGCTTGTAGCTCCATGCCTGCAACTCTCCGTGGTTCAGTCTCTCGGGGGAAGAGGTCTCAGGGGAAGGAAAGGCAGGGCAAGTTTATTTATATAGCACATTTCAGCAACAAGGCAACTCAAAGTCCTTTACATAAAACTCATAGAGACAAAGTGCAAAAGAAACACAATAAAAAGGACATTTAAATACAATCAAAAACAGTCAGAAACAGAAAGAACAGAAAACTATATTAAGCTAAAATAGAATAAGACAGGTATAAAATACAAGAATAAAAGTTACAGTGCAGTACAAGAAATGAATAATTATTTGATTTAATCAAAGGCAGCAGCAAACAGAAAAGTCTTAAGCTTTGATTAAAAGAACTGAGAGTTACAGCATACCTGTAGTTTTCTGGGAGTTTGATCTTGATATGTGGTGCATGAAAACTGAACGCTGCTTCTCCATGTTTAGTTTTGACTCTGAGGACAGAAAGCAGACCTGTCCCTGACAACCTGATAGGTCTGGATGGTTCATAATGTAGCAGAAGATCAGAAATGTATTTCCACCCTAAACCCCCTCCACTTTATAAACCAACAGTGATATTTTAAAATAAATTCTTTGACAGATAGGCAGCCAGTGTAAAGATCTGAGAACTGACGTGATGTGATCCACTTTCCTGGTCTTAGTGAGGACTCGAGCAGCGGTGTTCTGAATCAGCTGCAGCTGTCTGATTTAGGGAGACCTGTAAAGACACCATTACAGTAGTTGAGTCTACTGAAGAAACACATGGACAAGTTTTTCCAATCCTGCTGAGACATAAGTCCTTTAATCCTTGATATATGCTTAAAGTGATAGTAGGCTGACTCTGCAAATGTCTAAATGTGGCTATTGAAATTCAGGTCTGAGTCCATGACTACACCAAGATTTCTGGCTTGGTTTGAGGTTTTTACTTTGGCTCCAAAAACAATTACTTCAGCTTTGTCTTTGTTTAATTGAAGAAAATTCTGGCACATCCAATAATTAATTTGTTCAGTGTACTTACTAAGTGCTCGTATTGGACCATAGCCCCCCGGTGATATGGTTATGTAAATTTGTGTGTCGTCTGCATAATTATAGTAACATATTTTGTTGTTTTCCATAATCTAAGCTAGTGGGAGTATATAGATGTTGAACAGAAGAGGCTCCAAAATGGAACCTTGGGGAACTCCGCATGTCATTTTCGTCTATAGACACAAAGTAGTCCCTGTCCTTTAAGTAGGACAACTTAACCAACTTAGTACTGTGCCAGAAAATCCCACCCAGTTTTCCACTTGGTCTAGTAATATGCTGTGGTTGACTGTGTCGAATGCAGCACTGAGATCCACTAATGCTAAGACTGAAATTCTGCCACTGTCTGTGTTAAAGTGGATGTTATTGAAGACCTTAACAAGAGCAGTCTCAGTGCTGCGGTGTGGTTGAAATCCTGACTGGAAGACATCAAAACAGTTGTTTAGTGCCAAGAAGTTGTTCAGCTGTTGATAAACAGATTTCTCAGTTATTTTACTTAAAAACCGGAGGTTTGATATGGACCTATAATTGTTCATTAGTGATGTGTCTAGATTGTTCTTTTTTAAGAGTGGCTTGATGACGGCATTTTTCAGGGCTTGTGGGAAGACACCTGAGAGAAGAGACGTGTTAACAATTTGTTGAAGATCTGAGGCCAAGCAATTAGAGACAATTTTGGAAAAACATGTTGGCAGAATATCAAGGCAGAAGGAGGATTTCAGATGTTGTTTAATGTCCTCCAGCTTTTCATGGTTGATCGGATAAAATTGTGTCATGGTATTTGAATTGATTTTACGTAGAGATGCAGTGATTGCAATTTTCTTGGCTGTTTTTTGATTTCCGGTTTTTGAAAAGTCTGACCTTCCGATTCCGATTTTCTTTATTTCCAAGAACTATAACTTTTCTTTAATGAAAAATTCAATTGTATGTTCATAATTAAGCATTGTTCATAAAACATAAAACATGAACACAGTATTTGGTTTTCTAACTACATGATGAACTTGAACTTAAATTCATTTAAGTCAATCCAAAGTAAAATACTGATAAAATATTTGTCAGTGGTGCAGATAAACCCTGGTGGGTACCACAAAGTACTTTCCCACCCTATTTTTCACCTATAATATTTTGTAATGTCTTAAATATTGTCTTTTTTTAGTGTACTCAAAAAGCACTTTACTCATATAGCAAATATAAACTCTTATGTCATTTTAATAGTGATTTTTAGCAGAGTACAGTTTTTTCACTCTGCTCGTCTTATTTGATCATCATATCTAGATTAATAATATTTATCAGCTGTATTAATTCAAATTTTCTACTTTATATTTTTCCATACATATTAAAACACCACAAAATTCATGTCAGTGTGTCAGATAATGAAAAAGAGGCTAAATTAAATATAATATAAACAAAAACAACAGCAGTATTAACAGCAGAGCCACACCTCAGTTGATTTTCAATAAAACTTTAATGTCAGACTTTTCCTTAAAAGGTAAAATCACCTGGTTTCAGGTAAACTGCATTTAAACAGCTGTTCACGTCCCAGAATGTAAACTCTGTGTTATATATAGGCTATTTGGGGCCATCTGTTCAAGATGGGACTCACTCACAATCTGTCCCATCTTGAGCAGACCCGGGATGGTCCAGCTGTAGCCGGTGTTCAAGCTGCCATCTGAGCCCCGCCTGTTTGTGTTCGTGATGACGGTGTGCGATGTGTTGCCAGTAAATAAAATGGGTAAATTAATGTCTAAACAAATTAAAAATTGCAGCAGATGTGCTGTAATGTTACCAGTCGACGGTGAGTCTTTGCTGAAGTTTATATCATTTAGTTTTAGCGTGTGTGTGTGTGTGGCTGTGACTTTACTGTCTATGCTGCTGTGTGTGTGACTTTAACCATAGTGCAGCTACATGTGTGTAAATTTGACCAGCACAAAATCGGATCATCGTTCATGGCTGATCAGCTGAAAATCTGCTGTTTTCGATTGGTGGCTGATCGATTGGTGCATCTCTAATTTTAAGTGGACACAGGAAAACACTCTCTTTTTTCTATTCTGACCAGCGTGGCATTTCTCCATGGAGATCTTTTCCTACCAGAGACAACCTTCACCTTAGTGGGTGCAACGGCATCAATAACACTTGTAATCTTAGAACTGAAATTATCTACATCTCATTGATTGAGACCCAAGAGAGGCCAGGTGTGGAGGAGAAAGCCTGAATAAATATTCCACTGGTGTTTTCAGTGATATACCGTTTTGTGATTACCTCTGTTTGAACATTTGCATGCACGGGGCACTCAAAGACAACACAGGAATGATCAGAGAGAGCAACATCAGTCACCACAACCTTAGAAATGTTCAGACCCTTGGAGATGATTAAGTCCAGAGTGTGCCCCTTGTCGTGTGTGGGCTCCATCACATGTTGAGTCCCTTTGTCCTGGGTGTTGTCAACTTGGATGTTAAAATCATCAACAATAATCAATACAGTAATCAATACAGATTACAGACAGCAGTTCAGCAGTCATCAAAAAAGGTTGCACAGTATTTAGGTGGCCTGTAGATATTTAGGGACATAGCTTGAGTAGAGGAATTCAACTGAAGAGCCACATATTCAAAAGAAGCAAAATTTTCCATAAGATATCTGCTTTCATTGGACTGGAATCATCAAACAAAATGGCAAATCCACTGGCAACTGCTGGGTGTCGTAGCTGTGATGATTGTGTCAAAACGGGCTGAGAACTTAAAGCCAGTGGTGGAGGTGGACGCCGAGGGAGATATAGGGGAGAGAAAATGTGAGCAGGGCGGCGGGGTAAGTTTGGTCCCAGCAGTGACCAGCTCTTTTATCTGGTCAGTGAACTCCAAGAGGGGGGAGCAGGAAGAAAGGGTGGCCTGGATAGGGCCTGGGGGGGGTGAAGGAGGTGGATCCTCACAGGTGGTTGCTGGTGAAGGGGGTGAAGACTCCTCCTCTTGGCTCAGATGTCTCCCATGATCAAAGCTCTGCTCAGGTGGGGGCTGAGGCGGCTGTGCTATGTCTTCTTCCCGTTTTGATTCTTCTTGTCTCTTGTCTTTGGCAGAGGGAACAGATGGGTGATGCAAGAAGTGAAATAGGTTAGAGGTGAACAATTTTACTCCTGACTTGTTCAGGCAAAGTCCATCTGCCTTAAAAAGATGTCTGTGGTCCCAGAAGAATTGGAATTGTCAATAAAGTGCACTGAATAGACAGTACATGCAGTTGAGAGCCATGTCTTCAGTGCCAACAGTCTGCTGAATCCCTCAGCTCTTCTTCTGATTGGTGGTAGAAGACCACTGATAAACACCTCAGCATTCAGAGAACTGACTGTGTCCAAAAGATCAATAAAGTCTCATTTAAGCACTTCAGACTGTTGCTTCACAACGTCATTGGTCCCTATGTGCACTATGACGTTTTGCACAGTTGGATGTACAGCCACGATATGCAGTACTCTCTCAGTCATGTCAGAGACCATATCCTTGGGAAAACAGAGTATTTTGGTGTTTTTACTTCACATGCTTTTTACATGTTTTACAGTAAAGTCACCCACAATCAGAGTCTAAAGCCCAGTTGTTAGCTTTCCCTGCAGCCTTTTACTTTCTGAGTTACTTTCAGTCCTTATCCTGCTGTGTGAAGATGAGAAGTTTTTCAGGTCATCAGACGGAGATCCAGAGTCCTGCAACAGTCGAGCAAAATTGTTCTCCAGTTGCACACTTGGTCGTTGGGAAGGTTTGTTGCTAGCTCTTCCTTTCGCAGCTGTCTACGGTTGTGTCCTATAAAGTACAGGGGTTGAAGAGGTGCTCTGTCTGGATGATAATGCAGGCCAGCCGGTTGCAACACAGTCCTCTGGGCGCTGGGCTCTGCCTGTTACTCGTCCTTCAATTTCCCAAGGAAATGATTTACTCTCAGGCTTTGCACCAGGACAGTTCCAGGGAGGACTACCACTTGTAGATTTATTACCCGGTACACAGTCCTCCTGTTATTTGGTAGTCTTGCTGGTGCTTATTAGCAGTGAGTTAGCATGAACTTGTCCACTGTTTTGAGTCCATGGTAAAGTGAAGTTGTTCCTATATAGTTCATTCACTTCCAAGTTCACTTCTAACCAGTGAATTTTGGATTCCAGCTCTGCAATCTCCTGTAGAAGTGTGTGGTGGTTGTCCATGGAGAAAGGGGGCATCTTGCTGCTAATTAGCTTTATTTGAGGATCACGTTTCCAGTCACTGCAGTACAGGTTTGTGCTGTTGGTAGGCCACGCTCATGAAATACTGACCTTGTCAGTATTTCATGAGCATATTTCAATGTTGAAATATGCTAATGGCCTACTATATATACAAAAAATTACAGTCCTAGTGATTTATAAGTATCCAGGAGCTGCTGCTTGTAGTTTCTCACATAAGAAAAACAAAAATATCAGCAGAAAAATGCAAGAAGAGGTGAGAGCAAGCAGCAGAGCGTCTGCACTGGAAGACAGCAGGAAGAAGAACCTGCATTAACACCTTACGCACTTAGCACCTGCTGATGTCCCCAGTGAATGATAGTGAGTGCAACTGTTGAACCTTGGATTCCTGAGTCACTACTAGGGCTGCTTGATTATGGCAAAAATCATAATCAAGATTATTTTGGTCGATTGATCATGATTATTTAACATGATTACTCATTGACTCACGGAACAAAAATGCTTCCATTTTATTGAATATATTAATCCACACTCCAAGACATGCACGAGTGACACGCATCTCACTGAGAAACCCTGCGTTTTTTTAAGCTCCCAGTCTATTTCTGTCACGTTTAGTGAAGCGTAATCTACACAGACAGCTGTTTAAATCACACAAATATACCGCTGTATATGTGTCTTGAACTTATTAATGGTATCTACATTGATTGATCAAGGCCTCCAGTCTGTCTGTGAGCTGCCTGTTTCACTACAGGCATATTCATTCACTACGGTGGGCAGGGAAATAAAATCACTGAATCAGTAAATACAAACATTGTCGATTTCTCCCCGTGGAGCTGACATGAAAACTATTTTGGTTCAGTAAATTTCTGCTGTCAGTCAGCATGGTGAAGGCAGTTTGCCCGGCCACTGTCCTCCAAGCTCCCCAGGAGCTGCAGCTGACAGACTGCCAGTTCTGTGGACACTGAGCGCAGGTCAGAGTTTGTGTGGACTGAACGTCTCATTTTCTATATGGATTCCTAGTGAGAATGAATTTGGGCTTTTAGGGAGGGATGAAAGGACACCGCTGTAAAGGAAGGGGTGGGCTAGATTTATAACACAAGACAAAATCATTGCACATCATTGCAAAACTGAATGTGGCACAATAATTGTTTTATCTCAATTATGTTGTTTTCATAATCGTTGTAATTGAAAATAAAATTAACCCAGCCCTAGTCACTACCATTGGAAGTAAACTGTTAAGTCTGTCAGAGGTTGGTAGTTACATTGCTCAGAGGTTATATGTGACAAAACACTCTTAAGACCTGAGAAATTAGGATAGAGAAATGCTACATAAGGCAATGATACAGAGTGAGAGAGAGAAATAAAGGGTTGGGTTAAACAAATACAGAAAAACCCAAAACATTTTCTTGCTTCGTGGCTTTAGTTTGTGCAAATTATGAAATATCCATCCAATATTATTACAGTGTTGACTGGAATTTCGTTTGTGATGCTCACTCCACTGATGGGGACAAATAATGCTTTAAATTGCCAAGTCTCACCTTTAATTTGAGTAGATTTAGATTAATATAGAAAGAACTGTGTGGGAGACATAGCCCCACACAGTTCAGCACACAGTTAGCCATTTCTAAGGTCAAATTCACTGCATGGCAGACTTAAGAATTAACTTCTACTGACATTAAACTATGAGTCACTTCGCTAAGGACCTGCTGAGACTCTTCAAAGACCCTCTGGGAGTTCCTTGTTCCCTGTTTTAAAACCACTGAGCTCTGCAACCACCACACCCCAGGTATAAAACTGAGCTTTCATACACTCCCAGGCTGCATTAAAGCCATGACCAGACCCCTGCCTCAGCTTTTTGTCAGAAGCAGCAGACCCCTGACTCCCCCTTCAGTAGTGCTGATTTTGTGATATATAAAATTGAAAATGTGAGCCGTGTGCTTCATCAAGTATCCATCAAACCCTGACTTGCTATGCACTCCATTTATTCCTGGTGAAAAAACATTGATTACTGGGATCAGTACACAGCATCAGTCACACTAACTGCAAATTAAAAAGCTACATGAATCCCTCAGGAGTCGTAATGAGAAGCCTCGGTTTGAAATTTGTTTGGGTTGATTTCACTAAGAGGAGTGCTCACTGAGGACTATTCAATGTGTCTCATAAAATCAAGGAACTTTCTGTTGCTATTAATTCTGTTACATTTTTCTGTATTTCCCTCATTGACATAGACATACTGTGTCTAAATGAGGTGTTGTCATTTAGAGCTGTACTCAGGTGTTGTCAGCCAATAGGTGAGATGATATTTGACTTTTTGTTCTTAGTTTTACCCCATGGATGTGTCATACATGGCGTCGTTCACACGAAAATAGTAGGGCTGCAACTTTTTTTTTTACTTTTTAAATCGATTAATCTGCTGATTATTTTTATCATTAATTGATTAATCATTTGGTTATAAATGATAAAAATTACGTCTGTCAGCCATAATGTTAGATGCCTGAAAAATAGTGCGTCCAAAGATCCCTTATATAACATGGAATATGATTAGAGGGGTAAATTATCTCATATGTTAAGAAATGAAAACACTAAAAATAATATATTTACATATAATGTGAATGGTATTCATAATCCAGTTAAGTGTAAGAAGTTACTGCACCAACTCAAAAAAGAAACAGGAGATATGATCTTCTTACAGGAAGTGCAGCTAGTCAAACTAGAACATGAAAAACTGAAGCAACTTACAAATGCTTAGGTATATCACTCATCTTACAAGTCCTCAAAAAGAGGAGATGCTATCTTAGTAATGCCACAAATAGCTTTTACAGTGGAAAAACGATAAAAGACAAGGAAGGTAGATATGTAATGGTAGTTGGAAAGATTGATGAGGAAATTGTTTCATTTATGAGTGTCTACAACCCCCCTGAAGGGGGCCAGACTTAATCAAAAAGATCGTTGAAATGATAGTTTCAGAAAGTCAAGGAATAACAATCACTGCGGGTGGCCTAAACCTAATCATGGACCCAAGTATGGATACACAGCGTGATAGATAACATAGACTATTTCTGTAACATAGACTATTTTTTATGTTTAAAAATCATATATCAAGGGTGGTAGAATGTAATATAAATCAAATCACATCATGATCATGCTTTGATAACTATGAAATTGAATCTTGATCTGGAGGTGGGTCATACTCTTTGGAGACTAAATAACTCCCTGTTACAAATGGAAGACTTCAAGATTAAAATAAGATCAACTATTAAAAATTATATAGAAATAAATGATACAGAGGAAGTTGAACCCGTCACACTGTGGGAGGGAGCAAAAGCAGTATTGAGAGGGGAAATTATATCATATTATTCAAATAGGAAATTGAACAATCAATAAGGATATTGGAGCACAAGGCAACAGGAAACTGTTGGTTTGCATTCTTTGAGTGAACTAAGGAATGAACTCGACAGATTACTAACCAAAAAGGTAGAGAAATCACTGATATTTACTAAACAACAATACTTTAATAGTGGAGCAAAAGCAATGAAAAACCTGGCCTATAAATTGAAAAAACAGATAAAATCAAACATTGTTTCTATCAAAGACCAAACCAGGAATATAAGTGTAAAAGGTAAACAAGAAATAGCACAAGAATTTGCAAAATACCACAAACACTTATAAAGCCCTGACAATAATCTGCTCCCTCAAAACAGAATTAAAGAATATCTATCCAGAATAAAACTACCGCAGATAATATATCAACAAAATGCGAACCTGACTTTGCCAGTTACGTCAGATGAGATCAACACAGCAATAAAGAAATAAAAAAGGGTATATGCCCTGGGAGTGACAGATTAATTTTTTAGAAAGAACATTTAGTGAGAAGTTATATCCAGAATAGTAAAATAGGAAGGAAGACCAGTGATCTTCTCGCACTTGTGCAATTTTTGGTAAAGAACTATAGCAATGTCAGAGTGTCACATCAAATCGCAGCGGTTTATGCTATTTTAGAAAATAGCCACAAGTTACAAGACACAAGAGCAAAACTAAAATTTAAAACTTAACACACACATATCTGAGGACACAGGATTGGAATGTACATACAAAGACCAAATTATTAATTGAGAAAATAGTCCACACATCAATAATGAAAATAATCGTTCATTTCAGCCCTAAATGGCACACAATATCAGACATTATCTCCAGGAAGGCATTCATATTGTTGTACTTGGTTGTTTAAATGAAAAGTGCCAGAAATAGTTGCATAAAGCAGGAAACAATAGAGCTAAATAACAAAAATAAAAATAAGTTAAAACAAATTTAAAAAATAAATAATAAGTTACAGAAATGGTTGTACACAGGCCCCCTAATCCCAGCATTGGAAAGGTGTGGTGAGAGCAGGTTTTAGAAGTGGTTTGACCATCTGACAAGCACTTCTGACGACTTTTGATAGAGTATACTGGTGCCTTAAGACGTAGAACTTGAGGTTCACCCAAAGCAAACCTCTATATGTTGTATGCAGTACATTTTTTGTGTCTGTCTGTCAGTGATTTATGTGGGCGTTTAGATTCAGTTGACCCTTCACTCCTGTTGATAACAGAACCATATGGTATACTGGTCTGACTCTCCAACCTCTTGTTCATCCATCACTGTAGGGATTGCCCCTCAGGATAAAGAGTGACAGACTACCTCATTCCCAACGAAACTCCCTGGCACCAGATTCAAGATATTTCTGTAGAGAGGAGTCTGCTGTCTTCCTAACTGAGACCCAGTAGATTAGCTGTATCTGCCAGAATTAAACCCTGGGAAGAGTTACGGACACTTTCAAGACAGGTTATATCTTTAACAGTAAGTAAAACGTGAAAGTGGGTTTCTGTCAGGTTAAAATATTTGTGTGCAGACAATATTTGCTCCCTAAGATGTTTGAATATTTCTGATCACAGTGCGTTTATATCTCACATCTAACTTTTACTTTTGAATCTTATTTGGCGTGCCCTTAAAAAGACACTGTACAGTTCTCACCGAAACACATTGTGTGTATCCTGAAGACTCAACAAACACATGACACATATTTCCTACTACATTACAAAACATTTTCAGAGCCTTCATGATAAAATGTTTTGAAACTTACATTTTCATGCTTTGGTACTTTTTACAGTGCACTACTGCCATCAATTGATGAAATGTTTTTAAAAACGGAGTAGAGGTTCCTCCCTCACAAATGCTTTGTATTCTTTTGCTGAGTACAAACACACAAACCCAAAACCCAACCCAAGTTTAATTTTGGCATTTTGTCAAGTGAATTAATGTTTATTGTTTTGTTGACAGCTGTTTGTTAACAGCTGATTATCTGTCGCAGTCGACATTTGTCATTTTAACTGGCGAAAGCGCCTGTCAGTTCTGGCTAAAAATGAGAAGCTGCATCTGAATGTTTTTATGTGTAATGTGTACTACCTCCTTGTAAGGTGTGCTGAGACTTTTTAAAATAAACTTACTTACAGTACATGTATTTTGCCAACCTCAGATTTCAATACAGTAGAGTATTAGGGCTGCAAACAACAAATATTTTCATTGTCCATTAATCTTTAGATTATTTTCTCATAGTCATTTGGTCTATAAAATGAAAACGGTGAAAAATGTTGATCACAGTTTCCCAAAGCTCAAGATGCAACCCCAAATGTCTTGTTTTGTCCTGACCAAGAGTCCACAACCCAAAGATATTCAGTTTACTGTCATAGAGGACTAAAGAAACCAGAAAATGCTCACATTTAATAAGTTGGAACCAGAGAATTTGAGTATTTCTTTCTGAAAAAATGACTCAACAATTATTCAAACATAAAAATAGCTAGCGACTAATTTTCTGTTGTTCAGTAATTCAGCTAATCCTTGCAGTACTATAGAGCACAATAATGAAAGGATCTGCATTTTATCCAATATGAATCCTTTAAAATATGCCCGGATTGGCCCCATACTTGGGACATTTCTAGTTTTTGCACGAGATGCCTAAGGGGGAATACATATATATTTTTCTACGTATTAAGTTAAAAATATTGTGAACCATGAACTCTGTACCATATTGTTCCTGTACCTGTGAGCTATCTGTATTGTTACAGTTGAATTCTTAAGTAATAGTTAAAAGAATATTAAATTATCAGGTCATCGGCACACCACTTGCCACTCTAGTGACTGCCAGACAAGCCTTCACTCTTTTCCAGCCGGTGGATTAGAGAGCAGATCGGTCCCATCTGTCTTGGGACTTTTCGCTGACTCAGGCCTTTATGTTCCAGAGGTTGAGAGGACATGGTTGAAGGGCTTTATGTCATATTCACACATCATCAGCCCTTATTTTCTGTCATTATTGGCATCATAGTTGGGGGGGACCTTAACCACCCCTGTGGGGATTCGTCTGGGAACACACGAGTAAGGAAATGAGTTTGGAGGTTTTCAGGTCCTTTGAGTTCATGTCGAGAAACATTAAAAGGATCAATTCATGACTTTACAGAGATAAGTGCCTTTAAGTCATACATAAGGAATAAGAAGAGTATAATTTTTGGGTTGTTTGCATAACGAGCATTTTTCACTAATTTATAGACAAAATATAGACATTATAGAGACCATATACATTTTTATAGGCAAAACGATGAATTAAGAAAATCGATAATAATGAGAATAATTGTTAGTTGCCACCCTTACTTTGTTTCTCATTGGGTTTAATATTGAAGGTCTTAAAAATGTTTATATCTATATGCTATAGTGTGACAGATACTGGACTTTTGAGGCTGATACTGATATCAATATTTGAGAGTTTGAAAATGTACATTTTTTTCTGGTTGACAAACTTTGCAATGACACTACTGTTTTTTAAGGTACCTCAAACGTATCTTTGACATTTTTGTTCTTTAATTTATTTGTTACATATTTGTCTGCATATACACAGGTAAGATATATCTGGAATAAGCTAACAACAGTCGATTTATTGCTTTTCCATAAATCCATAAAAACCTGTAGATGGCTAAGCCTATTAGATGAAATTGTACAATACAAACCTTTTAAAATGTGAGGATACAATAATAATAGGTTTGCTGAATGCCATCTTAACAATAAGAAAATATTTCAGGTATTAATTAAAAGCAGCATTTAAAACTGCAGGAGAACTTACTTAAGTTTTGATTGGAAGCTGTAGAAGTCACTTTTAGGCTTGAATTCTCATACATAAACTCACAGATCCTAACCATTGTATGTTTAGAGAAAAATGTAACACCACCTGAATTACAGATTTTATCACCGTAATGTGTAAACGTTTTTCTCTTGTAATAAAAAGGTTAAAGGATACAAATAATGTCATCATTTCATCCTTAAAGAAACTTAGAACTAGAGCTGCAACTAGCAATTCATCTATTGATTATTTTCTTGATTAATCTTTTGGTCTATAAATGTCATAAAATAGTGACAAATGCCAATCACAGTTTCCTAAACTTGACATGTTCATTGTTTTGTTTTGTC
Organism: Thunnus maccoyii; assembly: GCF_910596095.1. NCBI lineage: Eukaryota > Metazoa > Chordata > Actinopteri > Scombriformes > Scombridae > Thunnus > Thunnus maccoyii. The sequence goes on along the minus strand of NC_056549.1, from coordinate 7,034,029 downwards.
TGACAAACAGTCCAAAAATCAAAGAGGATAATTTTTATATAAGAGATGACCAAGAAAATCAGCAAATAATCACTTTGCAGAAGCTGGAACCAGAAAAGTTTTTACATTTTACATTAACAAATGACTTAAAATGATTAATCAACTATAAATAATTGTTGATTAGTTTCCTGTTGATTGAATAATGACTGAGTAATAAGTGATTATTCAAGTACTTGTTTCAGCTCTAGGCTGACCTAAAGCAGGCAGCGCAGTCATGATATAATACATTTTATACAATGTTACACTGCATGCTCCTCAATGCTAGAAAATAAACCATGGATCCTCGTGTGCCCTTTTGTGTCAGAGCTGTCATAGGAACCATTTAAAGAATGAGTGTTTTGCCTGCACTATTTCAAGGACACACTGCGCAGTAAGTGTGGGGAGAGGATGCATTAAAGTCATGAGCATGCTATCAGGAGCGGCTGAGGCCAGTGTTCTTGTGTGTCGTACATCGTCAGAGATGCTGTAGCCCGGTGCCACTGTCCTTGGAGCAGCGCAGCATACAGATAAGATCTGCCATCTGGGCGCTGCGTTGTTCTGTCAGAGGGCGTGACAGTCAGTGGCATACACCAAGCAGCCACAGCCCCTCAGGACAAAACCACCATGAAATCCAGCAATAACACTAAACCACTGGACAGCATAAATGCCACTCTTGACAGCTGAGTGTGCATAGTTAATATCAGACCTGTCCCAGTGTCTGCACTTTATGCAAACTGTGGGAGGCCTATGGCTAGATATCTCATCCTCACCCCTATATATAGATGAATAGAAAATATTTTGATCCCGAGGGAAATTTAGGCATCCAGTGGCTTACACAACGCGTACAAAACACCAATACACACAAGAATAAAAGAATAAAAACACACCAGAACTACTACAGAGAGCTGTAAGGCCATTGCTGTAAGGAGTTGAATAGCTGTATGGCCTGGGGGACAAAAGACTTCCTCAGTCTGTCTGTTGAGCAGGACTGAGGCAGCAGTCTGCCATTGAACATACTCCTCTGCCTAGTGGATGTGCTGTGCAGAGAGTGGTGGGCATTGTCCATGGTGGACAACAGTTTATTTAGGGTCCTTCTCTCTGCCGCTGACATAAGGGAATCCAGCTCCGTGCCAACCACAGAGCCAGCTCTCCTCAGCGTCTCTCTTCTTAGTGCTGCACCACTGTATTGAAGAGAACGCTGGTGACAACAGACATCAGCATGCATTGCCTACAGATGTGGAAGGACTTCTGCCTCCTCAGGAAAAAAAAAAAAAGTCTCTGATTTACTGGAGGATGGATAGCAGAGAGCTCATTTGGATAAAAAGCTTTAAAATCTCAGTCAAGGAGAGAACCAGAGAAAAAACATTAATGATTTATTTCACTTATTTACATCATTTAATGTAAACCTGCTCAAAGTGCGTAAGGCTGAATTTAATGATTATTTTCACTACTAATTAATCTTTTGACAAACTGTTTTGTCTATAAAATGTCAGAAAGTACTTAAAAATGTCCATATTTTACCCAAGCCCAAAATCAAATTAATTGTTTTGTCTGACAGAGCAAACAATTAATAAAATTCAGTAATCATCATTACCATTAATTGCAGCCTGCTGGATTGAATTACCCTTTAGATCAAAACATGAGGCTTATCTGTAGAGAGGTGCATGAGGTGACCTTGGTTGTTAACCGTCCACTGTAGCTTCATTTGGCATGACATCCCATGAAAGTTCTCTGTTATTGTCTCATTAGAATGATCTGATGAGTTTGGTATCCAGGCGGCGTCTGGAATGATTGCCCTTAATGATATTAAGTTTGGCTTGGGGATATTAAATCTGGATTTGGGGTGATGAATGAGTTTTCAGACATGCAGGGTTCAGTGGTGGTGGCTAAGCCAGAGGAAATGAGCATCGCAGCTGAGGCCTCTAAAGGCCAGTGCCAGCTCAATTTTCACTCTTTGGCTGCGCAGCCCTCAGTGAATGCTCAGGGAATATTTTTGCTTCACAACTGCTCCGAACATCATATTTCATCTTTAAATATCAGGAGGTGGCTGATTCCCAAGTTTCAAATACTCTCAGTCCTACATTTTCCTTGAGAGCTAGGTCGTCTGATGCCTGATGATAATCTTTCTCTCAGAAAAGGTGAATTGATTCTCAAAAAATACTGAGTTTAATAGAACTTCTTTGTCTGTGTGAGTTGCAGTGGTATTTTTTAGGGAGAAAGTCTTGAAAAATGAGAAAGGTGTGAGATGAGCTGATTTACACCTGGATGACATTTCCAAGAAACTGGCTCCATGTACCTTAAAGCTCATATGTTCTTGTTCTAGGTATGTAGACTGTTTCACAAGCACAGACTGTCAGTGTTAGTGGTGAACCTGAGAGAAATTAAAATCCTTTAGTGATGGAAATTGCTACAAATTTGACCTTTTGTAAATCAGATTTTAAAGGCCTTAGTAAGGGATGGTACAGCGAAACATAATGCGTTGGACTGAAGGTCAGGTTGGGGAAAAATTGTGGTTTTGGTTGAATATTGAAAAAGGAAAGGTCTTGTGTGTCAGCTGAGTGTTTACTTTTTTAATATATACCACCAAGACCACAGCCTTTCCTTAAAATTAACCAACTGCTTTGAGTTGCCTAAACATAACCTAACTTAACATAATCAAAAAGTTGAATTATGCTTTACAAGTCAAGTGGTTATTATAGGGAAACATTAAAAATGATGTCAGTCTACATTTTGCAGATTCATTCTCTAGAAACATTTTGCAACTTTGCAGATGCAGGCAGTTTTTTTTTTTCTCAAAACCTATTTTCTCTTGCAAATTAGTCATATGAATGTGATTTTTTGGAGACAGGGCTCACATAAATAAATATTTCGGGACCTCTTTTTATCCGTTGTATAACGCTAATGCTGAAATCAGGTTGCAGTAACACTGCTTATTGCACATAACAAAGATTTGCATTTACCTTCACTGATAAACTTATTAGTTATTGTGAAACGTACAATATGTGTGTTTTGTATGTAAACATACAGTGTTTGTAAACTGCATTTATGGATATATGTATGTATGGATGGATGGATGGCAATACAAAAACAATGAGGTAGGTAAAATAAACAAATACAAGTAAAGGCTAAATCATATACAATAACTAAATAGACTAACTCAAATGTTTATCAAAAATAAAATAAATAAAAATAGAATAGAGACCAGAGATATAACCATAACTATAATATACTACTTGCTGAGTATACACTGTTAAATGATGTTAATATGTTATAATACACTGTAAATTAGTGCAAGTCAGGTGGACACTACTATGGTAGTAAACTGCATGATTGTCCATGGATGTAAGAATTAAGTGTACATTGATATTATGAATAATTTACGTATAAATATGGTAACAGTATATACAGTCAGTACTTGAGAGATTATGTATAGATGAATCTGAAATATAACAGATGTGATGGATAAAAGTCCAGGTGAGCAACTGTCAACAACACTGAGGGAAGTAGCAAGTTTCCATTTAATTTTATTAAAGTAACACTATCAAGAATGTGAACTGCGTGTTTCTTTTCACACGTTTCTCATTAGCATCACTAGACGAGCATCACTAGTTTTTCTTTATTTTCTGTCAAAAAATCTCATCACCTTATAAATTACTGTTCGTGTCGTTTTGCTGCCTGAATAAATCTTGACAACTTGAATCTTGATAGCCTTTTTAGCATCAGAGCATTCTTGTTTCTCCATTATTTCCAACAGAGCTTTATCAGTCATTTTAACTAATGACATTAATGTCTCCATTCCAGCAATTTTAAAGCAATTAACAATGTTATTTGTTACATCTGTGATAAGGTCTGATGGATGGATGATGAACATGTTTACATACACCAACACAGTATATATCTACAAGCTGATTTATCAGTCTAGCTCTGTTTTAAAATATGCTTTGTATGTGCTAAACTTTGTAGCCAGACTACAATGTATGAAATGTGTATGAAACTGGCTACGCAAGGCAAAATAAATATTCATATACATTTACTGCCGACACGATTTGTTAGTCATCGTCAGGTCCTGGTACACTCTGGAGAGCTTTGTAATTTTCACACAGATCTACTCTGAGAATTACAAACAGCCCTCGCCTCTGCATCGAGTTGTTACAAAGAGCTTCGTCAGTGTGTCTCTGCTTCGTTTCATCCCTACTCACCAGCTTTGCTCCCGTTCCTCAGGGAGAAAGAAATCCAATAGGACACCTTTGCAGGAAAACAAATGACAGCGGCATTGCGATAGTTTTCTTCCCAAATGTACAGCTTTGTATGACCCACGCAGGCAGCAGATGGAGGGAGGAGGCTGGTATGTTGAGTCGAGTCAGCGGTAAATTGAGAAGTGGAGATAGTCAGTCCTGATACAAAAGAGCAGGAAAAAGAAGCCATTGTCTTGTAACAATCGATGCACCATTCAGGTGCTGACAAAGCTGCGGACACACTAGAAGCAAGTCTGTGGGATTGCAGAGTGTATGATCAGGGTGAAAAACAGAGTACTTTCACACTAGCTGCAGCAACAGCAGTCTCCATATTAACTTCACTAGCAATTAAGTTTCTGGTGTAGAAACAGATGCTGTTACACTGGAGTATAGTAACATGAATAAAGCATCTAAGTAGCAGATGTAACTAATGTTATGTTGATGTTAATGTTATATTGAGATTTGTTAGTTCATAATAGGGGTGGGTGAAAAAATCGATTCACATAAGAATCACAGTTATGATCTTCTCTGATTCTGAATCAATTCACAAATGCCAAAAATTGATTTTCTAAATGTTAATTAATAACGTGACATTGATAGAACAAGAGAGGTTGAACCCAACCGTGAGGGCAGTGCAGCACTCGTCTACAGCACGCACACGCTAGAGTTATCTTCTATATCATCTCTAAAAAAGGCGAGCGGTTGGGAGAATTTTAACAGTAACAGACAAGATCGGCTGACCACGCGTACTGCAGCACTTAAACAACTTAAACCACCTCCGGTATTAAGAAAACAACTCAGTTTGTTTCAGTGTCTTGGACGACGATGGCTTTCCCCAGAGCTGACAGCACATTTGAAAATCTTTTTATTTGTGGATCCCACAACAAGAATTTGCCATCATTATTGAGATTAATTTCATTTCCATATTTACAGGTCTAAAATTGATACCTGAATCTGGCTTCTTTTAAGACTCAACCCAACTGAACCAAACCCACACTGTCAAATCTAAGACCCAAACTGGACCCGAGACCTGAAGCTACATTTTCGCTTTATTTCATTAATTAATAACCGTTGGTTCACCGAGCTAATGCAACACATTAGCTGTCTCTTTAGCTTCCCCACTGGGCGTTGTGTATCTACTTGCAACACATGACACAAATGGACACAGACGACTGGCACAGTTTAAGAGAAAAATGTATTAACAAATTAATTTTTTAAGTAACCAAACCTGAACCCAAACTGAGCCCAAAGCTTTATGGGACAAAACGACCCGGGTCGTGTAGCAGAACTGGTTTTGATTCCACATCCATTATTGATTTGGTTCGGTTTTAGTCGGTGTACAAGTTGTAGGGCTTTCACTTTCCCTTTCCCTTTAGTATTGCGTACGTGTAGTTTTTATGTCATTTTCTGTAGTAGTGGTGGCATTTTACTTGATGTAGTGACTTCTGCTGAATAATATGGAAGATGAACTGCGTTATACTCAGCCATTGTTGAAGCTCACAAATCAAGATGCCCTTTAAAATGATGACTGATGTTGTCTGTCTCCACATCCGCAGTAAGCAGCAGGTGCAGTATTTATGTCTAAAACTATTTCGTGGAAGAGTTAAGGTGTAAAAATAAAGACTTCTCTTTACTTGTTCATATTTTTCAGGCATTTTTTGGGGGGATTTTTTAAAAAACACCTTTTGTGTATAAGCTCTGTGTTTATGGCTTAATTAATTATCATTCTTTGGCTCTCTAGATGTCTTCATCTCTATCTGTCATCTTCATCACACTCCCACTGCGCTCGCTTGTCTCCACCATTACTAAAATACTCCACTGCATCCCCCTAGTCTCCTCACTCTTTGTAGCTTTAGATGCATGCTAGAAGAGCACTGATTTTACATGCTTTCATGATCACCATGATGAGATTCATGTCTGCAGACTTCAGGCGGTGGCAGTATATTCTTTCTTCCTCTCTTTACGCTGACTTTTTACTAGACAGAAGCATTATTTAATGTCAGCTTTTATTGGTTGAAGGTGCTCCATGTAAATGCAAACCATTGCATTCTTAGACATCTTGAATAATGGTTATCAGCACTTTACAGTCAAAGTCATTATGGCTTTGGCATGTTAGGTTGAGCCATTATCTGACTGGCCTACAAATCCACTAAGTGCTAACTTATATCGTGTTTAGCACTTTGGAGAGACATGTACTAACTGTGGGTTTCAGCTGTATTAAGTCTGCAAAACAGCTAGACTCTGGCTGACATTGCCGGAGAAAATGTAAAATTAATTGAGCCAATATTTAAACCAATCTACTTCTTTGCCAAGTACATTTAAGGAGCAGGAATTTTGCCCAGAACAAAGTTAATTTTGGCAGAACTGCCGAAACCTGAACATGAATCCAAACGATGACTATGCAGAGACAGACTCTGTATACTAGTTTGTTGCCAAAATCCACTGATGTAGCTTTTACAACTTTAAATACACTTCATGTCAGCAGCAGAGAGACACAGTCAACAATGTCTTCGGCTTATTTCTCGTGATCCTTGCTGTTTTCAGCATATTATGTAATTATTTGGCTAAAATTATTTGATGGTTTTACTTAATAGGCATCTATGAAATCATCATGACCATATTTGTTTATTTGAAAAACATTATGTTCATATATATATATACACACATAGTGTTCTCACTGGTAAATGTTCTTCTGAAAATATGTATTTGAAACTGAAACATAAAATCACTAAAGCAGTTTTTTTTTTTTTTTCTTTTGCTACCACTCTACCAAAACACACCTGCTGTTTTTATCTTAAATCTGCAGTAAATTATTATTTTTGGCCACTTTTGGGCAGAAAAACTCTGCAATGACAAGCTGAAAAACAATTTCTTTGACCATATTATCATCTCAAGTCATGCTTGTATCCTCCTGATAAATTGTATTGTACAATATTCACTCCTCTTTTAGCTGGTTTGGTCTCCACAAATACCTCTTTAGCTAATAAATGTTCCACTTTCTTCATTACCTAGTCGCTACCATTGTCGGCCAGCTGTTTGGTACTGAGCAGGTTGTGTTGTACAGTGATTGTAGAGTTTTTTTGCTGAAAACGAGGTTGATATGAGCACTGACTGAACCTAAACAGCAAATATGCTGTAAAACCAAAACTTTGAGCTAAAGTAGGCTAAAAAGCTCAGTAGAGCTGCAGAGTTAGCTACAAATCTCTCATCATTATGAGTCGCACTTTCACATCAGTTTTATGATCCTTTGTTAATATAATGAATATTGATTAGTTAAATTGGCTATAATCTATATTTTTATAATAACAGTGTCTGATATGTTGTGCGTGGCTTGTAGTGATTAGCCTACAGAGAATTATCAGCAACTCTGCAGCTCCCATCGGCTTTACGGAGCTTTATAGTGAGTTTCAGCTCATTGTTTAGCTGTCTGACTGCACCTTTACTGTTCTGGTTCACTCTCAGTGCTCTCATAGCATCATTTTCGGATGCAGCAGGCAGCTGTTGCAGAGAAAAAGCTCTAAAAACCCACTGTATACTATCTGCTCAGCACCAAACTGCAAACAGACACAGTTAGTTATAGATTAGCTGGTGAACATAGTGGAGCATTAAGCAGCTAAAGAGCCAGATATTTCCCCCAGGAGTTGGTAGAGAGAAAAAAGAGAGTGAATATTGGATTTACATTCACCAGGTGGACAGAAACATGACTCCAAATGAATGATAATGTTGCTCTGTAACTGCTGGATGTGGAAATAAACAACTGTTTGCTAACAAATTCAACATATCAACTGATAAAACTGATGATATGTCAGTGTTGTGTTTACTACTAGTTTCTGCTGAAAACTAGTAGACAAAAAAATCAGTGAATGCAGGTTTAAGCTGTAAAAAATGTTCATAATGTGTCTCTTTCTGTTTTTTCTCTACACAATTAAATATGTAATAATTAGTAGACAAAAATCAGTGATTCTGTAACCCCCAATGTACACGTTTGTAGACGGATTCTTGAACACATTTCTGATGACGGACGTGGTCTCTGTAAGTTGACCTGCTCTCGGTGTGGCAGAGAAATTGATGGACAATTAGCTAAAGATCAAAGCCGTCCTCTATCCTCAAAGCCCACCGTTCTCATTAGAGGTCTAACTAGGAAGGAAAATGAGACTGGTGGATCAAAGTCACTTTATAAAACTAAAGCAGGGAGCCTCTCAAACAAACCTGTATGATCCAAGTCATGCATTAATGCACAAACACACTGCAGACATACAAAATACCTTTTTAACATTCTCTGTTCAGGGGAATGAAAAAACACTATTTGAATCTATATTTTAGTATTTGTAAAACAAGATTTTGTCTGTCAAAAGGTTATAGTTTTGTTAACTTGTCGGTTTCTACATGGAAAAGCTTACAGAGAAAAGCGACATATGTAGAGATATGAAGATGACATTGGGAGTGTTTGATCTTACTTCTTTTCGGTACCACCGCTGTCTGTGATTACATATGATTTTTTTTTTTTCTCTTTTTTTCTTCTTTCTTTCTTGCCTGTAGTGTTCACTTTGAAATGAAAAGAGGATCATCTAGTGCGTGTCATATAGATTTATGGAATATAAAGCAGAAAACAACAGACAAGACAAGCTTAGAGCAAATAGCTGGAACAGTGCAAAATAGGAGAAAAAAACAACATTTTGCAATAACATGTTATTGAACATAAAATCTGCCGCACCTGAGAGATTTCAGGAAAGACTGTAGGAATACGGATAGTGCTGTTTGGATTATTATTACTGTAGCAAACAGTTACTTTTAATATATTTCATCCTGTCACATAGTGTTTTTAAAGAGTAGTGCACTGATTTATCATTGCACTCCTATAACATTGTTAGACTTATGATGGACAATTTCACAATCCTTTGATACAGTAAAACCAGATATATAATTTCTTTTTTATTCCAAATGTTTTTCCTTCTCAAAACCCGACGTTTGACTTGATTCACTCAGCTGTACAGATTGCGGTGTGTTATGCTAGTAGCGGCTAATGTAGCTTGGAGCTGCTAGCCTCCAGCAGAGATGAGATGCAGGCTACAGAGGTCTGGTAACCTCACTTCTTTCTAACTTCCACACCCCCAGATTTTTTACTTTTCACAGTCATAGTCTTCAGCTCCAACTGACGCTGACTCAAGTGACATCACTTGAGGCAATTTATCACAACGCTCCCTCTGGAGATGCTTTATACTACTTTTTTACACACCTGGAAACACATGCTGAGGTGGAAAACGGAGTTCTCCTTTTAATGACAGTAAATTAACATGAGGATTTGATTGACAGTTTTCTGTAAACCCTTAAGTTACTGTTTACAATGCTTGTCAAGCTTTTCTTTCCCTTAATTCAAAATAATCATGGTTTGTTTCCCAGCTATCTGATCGTCTAGTTGCTCGTTGTGTGTTGGACTTCTTTTAGCAATTTCATTGTGTTTCCAGATCTCAGATATTAACCTCACAAGAACAATGTTTTTACTGATCAAAATGATTGCCAAAACTACAAAAATAAGCCGGCAGCTAAGCCGCGGTTAAGCCAAATGGAACAGAGAGATAATTTACTTTTCCCTTTTTTAAGTTTTTTATAGTTTGAGGTAATACAGTTTTTGCTGCAATATGTATGATAACATTGTATGATTTATGATATGTCAGTACTTTTGCCCTGAATTCATTTGTTATCATTTTCTACTTTTGACCTTTGGATAGTTTAGGGAATGGATGTTGCTGTAATATTTTATGTATGATTATATGATTGTACCATTTATGGCGATGTATATGCTGCGAGTTAGTTCAAGGTGTTACACTTATCAGTTTAAGTACTTTCTATGGTCCTCTGATTGGATGACTGGTGCAGCTTTTTATTGTGTCTTTTTCTCATTTTTATTCCAAGTTATGCTTTCCTGTAGGATATTCAGGTGTGAGACTTTTTTCAATCGTTTGAGTGAAATAGTAAAAGAAGGCTGGCAGTTTTAGGATTCACAAGTGTAAGTGATATATAGCTGCACCTTTAGTGAACATGGGAGGAGTGGCAGGTAGGCGTCATAAATCAGACTGCTTGGTGAGAGAAAAGAGGAAAAGGACTCTGAGTTGTGAGGTCAAAGATAAAACTCTTTTGTTGGCTCAATTCAACTGTTCAAGTGGATGAACACTGCAAATACTGTGGTTTGATCTTTGGGGGGAACTTTGCCGTCGAATCAGTCATCTTCAGCCGACAGATGTGGCAGAACTGACCCGCTGTCTGTAACTGTCATGGTCTCATGAGACCATTTGACAAAAAAGAAAGTAATCTTCCAACCCAGTTGACATCTTTTTTGGTTTGCTGATGCTGAGATAAACATCCAGAGAATGAGGGGATAAAATACTTTTTTGTATTACGTATGTGTGTCAAACAGACAAACCTGTGTTCCTCCACTTCCTCGGGCAGTCAAGATGTCAAGATATGAGCTCAGAGAACGCCGTCTTAGATGAGATTGGATTGATTTTCTGTCAGTTGAATCAGTGGATTGTCAGCCGACCGCCTTGAAAGAGATGGTGAGGGTGGAAAAAATAAAACACTGCGAGAGGACACGTCTACAAGGCAGAGGAAGGGGGGAAAAAGGGAAAAAATCAATTCCTGAGAGTTGTTGTCAGCTCTGGGATAACTGGTGGGGAAGGTTTTGTGCGGTCATGTTGTGCAAAAGCCTGAAGCTTGACTCATTTTAGTAGAAGACCACCAAGATTTATTTATACACTGCACTTCAAAGGAGTGTCGTACCATGAACGTCATAAGACTACTACCTGTACAAGCCTGTATGAGGGAAGGCTACAGGGCCAAAAACATTTTGTCATCAATAGTAAGTACCAGTAAATACATTTATTTTCATATTTAATAACCATTTAACAGAAAATATTGATTATTTTGCTAAATTTTCTTCATTTTCCTCAATGTTGTTTGTAGAGCTGCAACAATTAGTTGATTGACAGAAAATTAATTAAAATAAATTAATCAACCAAATAATTTTTTTAAGCAGTTTAGGGCTGCAACTAATGATTATTTTCATTGTCGTTTAATCTGTTGTGTCAATGTCAATCATTGTTTCCCAAAGCCCAAGACAACGTCTTTAAATGTCTTGTTTTGTCCCGACCAACAGTCCACAACCCAAAGATGCTCAGTTTACTGTCATAGAAGACTGAAGAAACAAGAAAATACTCACATTTGAGAAGCTGGAGAGAGAATTTTGGATTTTTTTTCTTAAAAAATTACCTAAAACGATTTTATCAAAATAGCTGGGAATTTCCTGTTGACCGACTAAACGTTGTAGCTCTAAAGCAGTTTTTTAAAGCAAAAATGCCAAAAATTCACTGGCTCCGAATTTGTTTTTGTTTTTTTTCAGATTAATGAAATAATTAAACTATTATGATGTCAGATGAGAAGATGTTAATCTGCTGATTATTTTCACAATGAACTGATGACTCATTTGGTCAATACATCAAAAACTTTAGAAAATGGTGAAAAACACCCAACACAACATCCGGGAGTCTAAGGTGACGTCCTCAGATGTCTCATTTTGTCCAACCAACAGCCCAAAATATTAAATCTACAGTAATCTAAGACCAAGAAAGGCAACTAAATTACACATTTGAGAGCTTTGAACCAACAAATGTTTTGCATATTTGATTATCAAAATAGTTGCAGATTAATTGTCCATCAATCAACTAATGTTGATTATTCAACTGATTGTTGCAGCTAGACATAAATCCTTATATTTGTAAGAGAAACAAGCTCATTTGTATGTTTCTTCTAATTGAATTTGAAAGCTGGATCTTGTAGTAGACGCTGTACATTATGACTTTTGTGTCATTATTAACTTTGTCTTCAACAAATCAATCAAACAAGCATTGTTTTCTTTAGCATGAGCATTTTTTGGACAAGGTTATAAAGGATATCAGAAATATCAGGAATTCACTAAATTCAAAATAAATTGTATGAAATCTGATCTGTTTCAGTCAGAGCAGCTGTGTGTGAATGAATCGCCATGTGTGCTGCTGACTTGGAAGCCAGACTAGAAAAACTAGTTCTCCTTTTACCTCTAACTGGATGTGACATTTGTTGCGTGCAGACCGTGGTGGAGCTGTGGTGTGTGCATCTAGATGGTAATACTGTGACAGCTTACCGACAGTATTGTTGAGCAGAGTAGGGCTGAAGCTTCTCATTCGTGCTGTGGGCTTACTTTTCCACTCCGGTGACAAATCAATATCTGTCCTTGATCAGTAAATTACTGCCCTTCACTCTCTCAGCCGAGCACAGCTTCATTACGTACTCTTTGTCAGCTTCTCCTTCACTCTCTGCTTTCACTGTCTCACTCTCTTTTTATCAGTCTTTTCCTGTCTGAGTCTCTTTCTCTGCCTTTTGCATTTCCTCCATCACTTTCCTTCCGTTTACCTCGATGTCTCATTTTCTCTAAATTGTCTCCCCAGCTTATTTTTTCTCTGTATCTATCTGTCTTTAAATAACTACGCAGGTACACGGTGTAGGCAAAGTAAAGTGACAACTGGAAAAAGGTGTTGACGTGAACTCTGTAACTTCATCAGAATTATAAACAGCGGTAGAGCGGTGAGTCACAGGAGCTTGAAAGCTAATTAGCAGCATTTATCAGCTATAAGAGAGTTCTGGCAATTAGCACTTTGATATGTGAGTTCTCGAAGCAAAGCGAGGAAACTCCCAGAGCTTAAGAGCCACATCATCTGTGCCAAAACTGCCCCCCCCTCCGCCACAATTAATATCTCTTGTGCTGAGTGAAACAGTCTGGAAAACCATGACAAAAATACAAACTTGGGAACACCAGATACTGAAGGTATTAAGAGGGTCAATTAGATAATTGATTACTTTCCTAAGCATATTTGAATGCTTTTTAATATAAACATTTCAGTTCATGGTTTGCAGACCTGATTTGATTTTCCTTTGAACATGAATGTCAGTCTTTGGAAGTTGTTATTTATTGGTCGTATTACTGCATGTCATGTAATCCCACGTGGTATGGCACGAAAATCAAAAAGTGACGTCACTTACCTCTTTCTGCCAATCAGACTTTAACATTTGAATGAAATCACACCCACACAGTCCTGATGAGGCAAAGCAATTGAGTTTTTGAGTTAAACTCTTAATGAATAATAATTAAGGATGTTTCTGTCCAAAGTTTTCCTTTAATTGTTGCTTATTTGATTATAAAGGCGAATGTGTTTAATATTAACAATGGTGATGTGTAATGTATAAGTAATTTCCTGATGTACCTGACTCTGTGGAGCATTTTAGCCTCTTTTAGCTCTTAGTTTTAGTTTTTAAAGCACATTTACAGTTTAGTTCAGTCTTACATCTCCCATCAACCCTGTTACCAACAGCCGTAGGCAGCTGTTTTCAGAGAAAAAGCTCTAAAAAGCCACTGTACACCATCTTCAAACAGATACAGTTAGCTGTAGACTAGCTGGTGAACATAGTAGAGCATTTAGCAGCTAAAGAGCCAGATATTTCCCTCAGGAGTTGGTAGAGAGCAAAAACAGAGCTAAAAGAGAGTGAATATTGGATTTACATTCACCAGGTGGACACAAACATGACTCCAAATGAATGATAATATTGCTCTGTTAATGCTGGATGTGGAAATAATCAACTGTTTGCTAACACACCAATACATTTTCCATAACAACCTTAGAAAGGAATATTTTGACATTTTGGGACATGACTCACGGCAAGAATGCAAATATTTGTATCTCACAAAATGTGAAACAATATTCTGGTTCCTGCTTCTCAAATGTGAGGATGTGCTGCTTCTCATTGTGAATATCTGTGACACTTTATAGACTAAATGATGAATCGATTTCTTAAGAAAATTATATTATTAATAGTGAAAATAATCATTAGTTGCAGGTGTTTTCAGTGATGATGATTCAGTTACTTTGAAGTTAAAATTCTTGTCATGAAGTGTTTTCGTCAGCCCCTTGTACCTTTCTTCTTCTTCTCTGTCATCATTTCTTGTATTTTCTTCCACTTGAGAAACTTTCAATCATACCTCTCCAGCTGACTCTTCCTCCATCAGTTGTAGGCCGCCTCCTCGCCTGTGGCTCAGTGCGAACAGTAACGAGCTCCTGGTCTAATCAAATAGACGATTAAATCCCATTCAGGGGACAGCTTTATAATCTCAGGGCTGCTGATGTTATCTGGGTCATAGTGCTTCAGGCTCCCTTGCTGCATACAGATCCAGATCCAGAGTTGACTCCTTACCACAGTCGAGCTCCTCATCCACCTCGGTGCAAAAGGACTTTAAATTTCCAAATCCCTCTGGTGATTATTAACGGGGTTCCTTTGTGGGTTTGGACAGATAAAGTTACCAGCAGGGGAATTAAGTTTCTTCTGACTGAACTTTTTTCAGATGCCTCTACAAGGAGAAAAATCTGTCAAAACTATCAAATATTGAGGTGTTTTAGTTAGTTTTATTATTAGTTTATTTAGTTAAGTAGTTTTTTTGTTAGTTAGTAAGGAACTGTTGTACATGTGTAAAATTATCTTTGGCCTCACCCTATAGCGTCAAAAACAGTAAGAAGTACTCAGATCCTCAAATAAAAGTACCAATACATGTAAAAATTAGGGCTCCAACTAACGACTAGTTTCAATTTTAATTTGACGATTATTTTCTCAATTAGTTGCCAGCAAATGATGAAAAATGTCTTTTGTCCACAACCCAAAGATTTCTGAAAAAAATGACTCAAAAGAACTGATTATCAAAATAGTTGATAAAACAAAACAAGTAAAAGTCCTGCATTCAAAATCCTAATAAGTAAAAGTACAAAAGAATTATCAGCTAAATTTACTCCAAGTATTAAAAATAGTAAGTACATCACATTTTAAATAAGCATTAGTGTGTAAGTAGCATGTTACTGTTGTAGCTGCTGGAGGTGGAGCTAGTTTCAACTACTTTATATACATTTAGCTAGTGTAGTTGAGTGGTTCCCAACCTTGGGATCGGGCCCCTCCAAAAGGTCACAAGATAAATCTGAGACAGGGAAATGTAAAAAAAAACATACTTGTGCTGCATAAATTTGTATTCTTTTGGGTTTTTTTGGTAAAAAATTGGAAATTTTTAACAGTGTTTGCCTCAAACAGTTTGCATGAATTACAACTGTAAACTCCTTACTTATCTTACACCGGCCCTCTATGCAGCCCCTCAGTTCGGCCGTTTTAGCTCCTTTCTTTTTAAGGCCCCCAACTGGAGTCGTGTTTCTGTCTACCTGATAAATGTAAGTCCAATATTCACTCTTATTTTAGCTCTGGTTTGGTTTCCACCAACTTCTGAGAAAAAATATCTGTCTCTTCAGCTGCTAGGTACATTTGATGTTGTTATTACACTAACAGTTATAAAGGATTAATTTCACTGCCAACACAAAGTGCTTTAGTTCAAATTGTTGTTGGTTACTGTCCTACTGCAAAATTAATGGCATCTTAAAAAGCTTTTTATGAATGTCACCTGTTTGTTATGTTTGATCTGTTGGATTATTTCATGGTTTATATCTGATTTATATGATTTTATTTGTCGGTTATTTTACTCTATTTTGTTCTCTGTCCGTTTAGTGGCCTGACTTTGATGTTTTCATTTGATTGTGCTGAAATGTTTTATCTTGAATTTCCCATGTGAAGAACTTTGTTACTCAGATTAGATCAGATAAGATTATGATTGTTTGTGTTGAAGCACAAGATGTGTTACAACTTTTACAATCAAGTAAATGTTTAGAAAATATCAAAAATGGCTACTCAAATCCAAAGTTGGATCCTCAGAACTGCAGCCGTGATCATGTTGCACCACGTAATCACAGCTGATTGTGTTCATCAGCTGTCGAGCGCAAGCCTCTGTGTTACAGGTGCAATCTCCAACAGTATCCTGTTGCCAAGCTTCAAAGCCACAACTCCTCAATTTTTGCCTGGATGGCTGATCACGAAATGACCCTCAACTTAACCACAGCCTCTCCTGAACCCTCACATCCGACCCTCAGCTTAGCTCACTCACAATGGGATCAGAAATGTTGAAGGTAAAGTTCATTTTGACTTTGTGGTTTGGCATGGAAGTGAAAAGCTGTCCTGTAACTGGCACAGAGGCAGAGGGTAGTTTATCAGGATTATTAAAAGGCGGAAACAAATCCTGTCACTGTCAGCCTGCGGCCTGCTGGATCCCTGAGGAGCGTTAACGAGCAGCCAACAGACAACTCAATCAGTCCATCCTGCTGTTTTCATTCTCTCACTTAGAAAAGGAGTCTGGTCAGGCTACATGCAGATTGGCCTTATATTCTCATCTCCAAATCTTTTTGTCACATTTTATTGTATTTTATTTCTATTCTAGTCTTGAGTCTGATGCAGCTTTGTTGTTATGTTGCCACCAATACTATAGTACTATAAACATGGGTAGCCAGCAGGGTTGGGACTCTTTGGGAATCTCATGTTTACATCCAAATAGATTCTTGGTGTCACCAATTTTATTCTCCATTCAGAACTGACTTTCAGTTGGAAGGGGGCAATTTACTGTATTTAGAAAAAAGCAGTGAAAAGTGTGTAAGAGTATGCAGGTTTTTGATTTGATAAAGTGAACTGCATTTATTTCAAAGCATCTTCTTCCTGTATGAGAAGAATGAGTATTAAAGTGTCATTTACTCACCAACATTACTGCTTCAATGTCTGTGTGCATGTTTTGGAGTGGAGAGAGAGCTCAAATAAGCAGAGCACTCTGCTGTGTTATTAACATTATGTCTCCAGTCAGTACCAAGGAAACCCATCATTATCCAAAGTGCTGTACGGGTGCAAGGTTTTAGAAATTAAACAGACTATGGACCGAGTTATTTCCTTCACCCAACCAGAGTCGATTTAAGTTTTGTAAAGTGCTGCAGTGTGCGTCGGTCAGCCGCTCTTGTTTGATTGTGCTGAAGTTGGTGCTTCACTAATGTTCACTAAATACTTCACCTTTGTCTTACGAAGCTAATTATTAAGCTATTCAGTCCAAAGTGCACCCAAATACTTGTCTTTCTTTAGAAAATGAACTACACAACAACTCTAGCGTGTGTGCACTGTACACCGTTCGGGAGCAGATGAGTTCTGCCTTTGCTGATTGTTATTAGCTCACATCATTAGAAAAAAATCCTGCACACTGTCAATCACTTGTACTCACTTTATGAACACTGTTTCGGTCCTCAGACCTTCATCAGGCAAAGATTCAACAGTGTGCCGCTGCCATGACGAATGACGTGTGGTACTGAAAAAGAGAAGATAACTTAGCGTTTCTTCGACTCACTTTATGTTGTCTTCACTCTTAACAGTATACGGCTATGAATCAATTGAAGGGTTAAAAAAGAGAAATTTAATTTTTCCAAACTATTTCTCCTCTAAACGCTGCAGTAAAGTATTATTTCCTGTTATTTGTTATAGTGATTGTGCTGAATGAACACAAAAGGGAATTTTATGTTTTGTCTCTGCTTTGTATTTCTCATTTTACTGTTGTTGTCAATTCTTGTGCTGGCAGAAACGTTTCCAATCATATTATGAAAGTGATGATTTATTTAGATAGGATGCTTTGCTTATTAAATAGCCCCGTGGGTAGAAAAAGAGGGATATTGCCTCAGGGGATTTTATCACAATCACCCACTAATGGATGAGCCACACTTCATTGAATTGTCTCTCTAAGAATCTCTGTTCTCAAGAAGCAGTCCGAGATGTGGTGATTTTCATTCTGCTCATGCTTGATGAGTCTGTCAATCTGTATTGTGTTTCTTTCTTCCTTCATGCCAGAAACAGTGATTTTCACTGACAGGGAAATAGAACAGAATAGAAAGAAAGAAAATGAGAATACTGTCAACGGCTCCTCTGAATCCCATTTTGGAGCAGCATTGT
Organism: Thunnus maccoyii; assembly: GCF_910596095.1. NCBI lineage: Eukaryota > Metazoa > Chordata > Actinopteri > Scombriformes > Scombridae > Thunnus > Thunnus maccoyii. Next base: position 7,015,853 of record NC_056549.1, on the reverse strand, counting down.
AACAGCTGATTTCATATTGTCTTCATACAGACTGGCATGTTACATCGAGTGTGCGCCCTCTTTTTAAAGTCCAGCTGAAATTAAAGTGCCTTTTTTTGGTCTACTACAGCAACATATCTGTTTTGTAAATCACTTGTCCTTCTGTCCAATCAGACCTCATTTTGATGCAGCAAATCAAATCTTGTATAAAGCGATAATGTGTTGTTCTATCATAAGCAGAGCAAACGGTCACACTGAGCCTGATTGCATCCTGCTACACAACACAAGAGCCACAGACTCTGAACAACAATCCACATTAGCTTTCCTGCTAAAGTCTCCTTCTTATCTAACTCACAAACATGAGCATGTCTTGTCCTGCATGTTAGGTTGTTGAACGAGCCACCAAATAAACATTCACCGGGGGAAAGTGCACCTCTATCATCAGTTAGCAGCTAGGTAGCTAATTAGCTGCAGCACATTAAACAGCATGTAAACATCCTGCAACTTTCAATTCGGACCCGTTAGATGTTGGTTTGTTTGTTGCTCTTCAAAATCCCCGTTATTAACATGCTGTCTGTCCATGACTTGTAGCTACAGCAGTTCATATGGTGTAACACATGTAGCCTGCTAGCTGCTGTCAATCAAACAGACACCGACACGCCACCCCAACTGCTGCCATCCAAACACAGACACTGACACGCCCCTTTAGCCAGCCAAAAAGTAGCATTTCTGACCTCATTCCAGTAATATAAAACTATTAACAATACATTTAAATACATTTTGACATTATTTTTGACTGCAAAGAGGGATGTTTCAATGTGATCTCAGTTGAAGTACAGTTTTGCACTCAGAACAACCAAAATTCTTAAAAGCATTGTTTCAACTCTCACCAGAAACTTGGACTGAAAGTCCTCTGTGGTTTTAAGGTTGTTTTTTTTTTATCTTAAGTGGCCATTTCTGTTTGTGTATGTTCTTCAGAGATGCTCCATTACACCTCCCACTTGATTTTTGTTTCCTGTTATTGATTTTTGCTGTCCTTGGAATCTCTCTCCATGGCTTCATAAATTCCCTTGGCCATGTGAGTGCTCGACAGGTTGGAGATTAAAGTATAATGTCTTGGGCTTCCTCTTACCAGCCTAACTGACATACTCCACCTCTCCCTCCTGAACGCTGTTATACGTTGTCGTTGAATGAAACTGATGGTATAGCGTTGTTTAATCACACCACACACATGAGTTTAAAGTAGGTGTGTAGTTTTGTGCAGATTTCTGCATCATTGCACCAAATGTTTTCACTGGCTATATACCAAACAAATTAAAAATTCAAAAGTGTTATATCTGAATATTTCTGCGTATTGTGTCAGAGCAGAGCAGCCTTTGATCCGGAGAAGCAGCAAACAATTTCAGTTTTCAACTGTAGTAAAGGGTGTTGAAAACTTTTTCCAGGACAGCCTCATTTTCTGTGGCTGGCTGTATTTTTGGAGGACAATGTGTACTGGCAGTTCTGGCGCTCTGTGCCTCCTCATATTTCTTTAGATACATCTTGTTTTGCTTTGAATCAGAGTGCTTATCCGGCTCAGTGCTTCTAAATGATTTATTCCCGAATGAATGAGCAAACTTGTTTTCTCCTGATGGAGGTGTGTATTACACAGGTTGTTCGGTATAGTTTCATGTTTTCAAAAATGAAAGGATACCCTGCTGTCAAACTTTTCAGAAATTCTCCACTTTTGGATGTTCTGGTGGCCCCGCAGCCCAACAAACCCACCATGTAGCTGTATATTTCTGTTAGTGTTGAATCTCAGGATCCCCATGTTCTGTCACTCTGCAATACAGCCTGATGAATAAGTCAATGGTACGTCAGCTGATATTAGCTTATTGTTGTAATCCGCCTATCTATCAGCTGATAAATAACAAGAATATTAGGGTTGCAACCAACAGTTATATTCCTTATCGATTAATTTGTCGATTATTTAGTCCATAAAATGTCAGAAAATTGTGAAAAATCTTGATCACTGTTTCCCAAAGCCCAAGATGCAACCCTTTTGTCCGTTCAACGATCATGAATCCAAAGATATTCAGTTTACTATCATGTATGACACTGAAAGGCATCATATTCTTACATTTTAGAAGCAGCGAGTAACAAATATTCGGCATTTTTGCTTAAAAGATAAGTAAAATGATTATTCAGTTGTCAAAATAGTTCCTGATTGAATTTTCTTTCAATTGACTAATTGATTAATCAGTTCATCGTTGAAGCTCTAACATTCAATAAAAGTTTTAAATCATTTTCTGGAGCTTTCAGCAATGACCTTTTTTGCTGGTTTTAACCCTTTTTTGAGTTTTTTGTCTGTTGGTTGTGACTTAAAGACAACTTTTTGGAGCTGTGGGAAAGTGTGAAGGACACTTGTTTATTATTTTCTTTGTAGATGAAACAATCAATTGATTAACTGACCGAACAATCAATAGATTCATAATTAATGAAAATAATCAGTAGTAGCAGTCCTGGATCTTACATCAGTGAGGTGTTTGCCATCAGAAGCAACCAGACTGCAGGAAATGTTTTCAAATCTTGTTACTGTTGAGCCCTGTAAGCTGAAAACCCTACAATATGTTTAGAGCTGCTGCTGTAATTAATAGCAAAGCCTGTAAATACCATTGGATACCATAGTCAATTAAACTGAAACAGTGTTTAAAATAAATCATAATACTCCATGTAGCAAATCATTCATGAAATAACTGCAGTGTGCTTTCATCCACACACTTGCAGCTTCATTTCATTTCATGTTTTCTTCAGTTTGTTATGTTTCAAAGGGACACCGGTCAGCACTGATTTCCAAGAAGACTCTTTGTCCATGTCCGTGCATGGATAGAGCTCAGATAATCATCTTTGTAATGCTGGTTTTCAGAGCCACCTCACAGTGTAGCCTCCCCCCCCCCCCCCGTGTTCACGCAGATGAAATATATTCCTTCTATCTTGTTGACAGTTGCTGCAGCAGACAGCGTGAATGTCTGAGGCGTCTGTGTCAGGCTGCCTGGCAATCTTCACCAAATATGTGTAAATATATAAGAACCCTAAATTCACAGTCCAAACAGAAAGATTTGAGCCTGTTGTCACACTCAGATTGACTGACAGCTACATAAATCTGAGTAATGCATGTTTCATAACCCTGCCAAAGATTTGGTCATATTAGTAATGATAAAACACACAGAAGTGAAATATGTTCCAAAGAAATCCAAAAATGCTTATTTTCCATATATAACTCACTGTATGTAGTACTGTATGCAGTCTGTTATTATGGCTTAAATTTATGAGAAACTACAGATTGGACGCTTTGAATCAATATACTGTCATGCAGAGATATGTGTGACAAAGCAGAGATTTCATCTTGTGGCAAGCTCTTGGAGAGTCCCCCATGGTTCAGATATCAGTAATACTTGGTGGTAAAGTTCACGTTATTGTTTGTCAGCCTTGAATATCTTGTTAAGCTTTGGCTATTGGTGATTTCTGCTTCCCAAGGACTCACAACTCTTTAGAAAAAGTCCTTTTTTCTCGAGTCCTTTGGAAGCAGAAATTACCTATAAATTTTTTGGACTCAGCACCTGCACAAGAAAGATACGTGTGTTCAGATAAATCTCTCGTTCATCTACAACATTTTCTCTCCACTATTGCTTATGAAGGCTTGCTAACGTCACCAGCAGCTTTGTCTGCACAAACTCAGGCCACAGTTAACGTTCTACTATTTATACTTGGTGCGGCAGCTGATATACGAAATCTACCTCAGAATCTTGCTTATTATGTCACGATTAGGTAGGGGCAGAGAATTCGGCTGAACTGAATTTTTTAAAATCCAAACTGACAGAAATAAGCTAATTTTGAGCAAAAAAGGCAGTTTACGCCCACAGTATGTGTATTGTTGGAAAAATCACCAATATTAACATGAATGAATGAATTTAGTGTGTATTTGCTCTTTAAAGTTTGACTCTGCGCAGGTGTAGACAAAGAAAAAATTCCACCTCAGTATACCAAACCTTTATTTTATTGTGTAAATGCACAATTTTGTGCATATACATGCTAATGTAAATGCACAAGATTTACATTAGCATGTATGAAACCATTCACTAAGTGCTGCCTCACTGCTCTCACTGGGACTAAAGAATAAAGTTAGCTCAAACTACTTTCTAAGTTTCATCTATTTATTTTGACAAACAGCTAATACGATAAAATTACCTGGATGTCACTGGATGTTGATGAAATGTTAGTGAATGACTGCGGACAGCTAACGGTCACTGTCTTGCATTAAAAAAAACAGCTCATGTGGCTAATGTGAACTACATCAAAGGTTGCTTACCTGTGGCTGATTTGTGAGCATTTGACAAACAATTGTCCTGCAGGATTCTAAAATATGACATTTGTTTTGATGAGAGAAACGTCATAATGAGCAACAGGAAATTACCTTATGTAAAAAATCAATCACCAGCTATTTTGATAATCGATAAGGAAAAAATGACCGGTGCTTCAGTAAACAGTGATCAATATTTTTCACCATTTTCTGACATTTCATAGACCAAACAATTAATTGAGAAAATAATCAACAGATTAATAAAACTGATCATTAGTTGCAGCCTTAATCTTATGCTTCAAATAAGAACCTGCATGATATTTGGTGAAACAACAAATATACTACCAGCTCTGCTTCAAATGCTGGACCAACCTTCTTGCACTGATGCACTCTGGTTTTGTAGAAGCGAAACCAAATGCATTACACATGGTGGTTAGTTCAGGGAGCTTGGAGGATGGGAGTATTTGTAAAACTTGAAATTTCAGCAGCGATTGAGGTACGATATGAATAATACACTCAGAATATTTTGTGCAAAGATCCAATAGAATAAAAAATACTTCCGATTCCTTGATCCTGTTCATGTCTGCATGTCAAAGTGTCCTTGAGCAAGAAACTGAACACCAAATTGCTTCCGAAGGCTGTGCCGTCACTGTTTGTGTGTGTGAATGATTAGAAACTCCTCCTGGTGAGCAGGTTGGCACCTTACATGGCAGCCTCTGCCATCAGTGTACGAATGTGTTTGTGAATGTTGGGGTGTAGAAAAGAGTGCTTTGAGCGGTCGGGACACTAGAAAGACTAGTCATTAACCACCATTGTGTCAGCAGTGTAAATCTGTCTTAAAGAGTTTCCAAGTAGACAGAAGTGACATATAAATGTTTCTAGAGCAAAGTGCTAAATGACCTGATGCTGATGAGGTGTGTGTGTGTGTGTGTGTGTGTGTGTGTGTGTGTGTGTGTGTGTGTGTGTGTGTGTGTGTGTGTGTGTGTGTGTGTGTGTGTGTGTTACAGGTTAAGGGGTGTTGTTGTCACGTTCTGTCAACTCTCTGAAGGTTTTAGCCTGGAGGAATACCTGACAGCCATCTGGTGGTTGTTTTTCCTCCTTGACATCTCACAGTTACACACAAACACAGGTGCATACACACACACACACAAACATTCACACCTAAAGATTCAGACACACTAACACACACACATTTACAAAGGCACACTGAGACGCAACCTGGAAGAAATCCAGCAGCTTCTGTTTGTTTGAATAATTAACATTTGGTTTGAAGTGTTTTGTGTGTTTTTTATACCTTACTTGAATTAGTATGCGCTCTGAAAACAATCACACTTGTGCCTCACTTTTATATTTCGGCGCTGTCATCCGCTTTTGAATAACTCCTGCAGTAACTATTTGCTTGCAGCATGTTGCACCATCATCTGTTAATCCGTCTCGCCAAGTCTGGGGAGGCTGTGCAGAAGGACTGTCGGCCGAGTTTACAAGATGTAGTTGTAAAGGTTTTAAAGTCAATGTTTTCTTTCTTCTCAGGGGCAGGAGAGCTCAGGGCTGGACAAGTTCCCCGTGGACCAGTATCAGAACTCGTGCCACCTGTTCTGGATCGTGGAGGAGCTACTGCGGAAATCAAAGGTACCATGCAGGGTGGAGGTGGGGTCGGAGCAGACGGGCTTCCTGAGTCACCTGGAACAACACGTCTTCCTGTTGTCAGATGAGTTCCCCTTGTTTTCTATCTACATGTGGAGGATAGGAAGTCTCCTCACGTGCTCGGACAGATAAGATCCCGCGTGTACAAGAAAAGTAACACATGCTGAGAATTAAAAGGGATTCTGTCAAAAGCTGAACATCAAAGCTTCTTCCACCGATTAGTGAAAAAAAAGGACTCAACTTCCACATAAGTAGAGAAAAGAAGATTTGTAACAGAAAGTAGTATTTACGTAAATATAAATAACAGCACAGATGCATATTTAATGAAGATTTCAATCCTTTTTACAGGCTTAATGGTATTTATGTTTCCAGTAGCTGCCATATCAGCAGGGAAAATGTTATCATCAAGAAATGTGTGAAATGTTTGTACTTTGGTCCCATGATTGTTGTCATTCGTTCATCCTGCTAAGTGCTATGAATTGCATAGCTGCACAACCGAGTGGAAAAATAAATCCTTTTTTTAATACCTTCTGATAGTTGTTTACTTATTCAACGCAACATTACATCTGTAACTGAGTCAAACTGATGTTTTTCATTGCCAGCAAAACAACAAAAAAGATCCTAAAAGTTTTATCCCTTCATCATTTTATGGATTTGTTTGACATTGAAGTGCTGTTTCTAATTGAGTCTATCAAATGAGTATTAATTCCTGTTAAGCACCAGTAGTTTTGATTTCTTTTCAAAGGAATTGCTTTCTTGTAATGGATCAATGAAGAGAGCCCATTGTATTTTATTTATGAGTGATCACTGAGGCTCTTAACATTATATCAGAGGCCCTGATGTCGAGTAAATGTCTTTTGTTTTCTATTTCCTGCAGAGGTTCAACGCACGTCTTGAAATGCTACAGAAGTGTGAATAAAAGGATCTTGATCATTTCCATCTTTTTAACTGTTTGGAGAAAAGTGTTAAAACTTTACAGAATGAGATGATAAAACTGTTCTGATATGTTATGAAAGATGTTAATCCTTCTCTGTGGAGTTTCAGTAGCTGGGGACCTCATCATATTGGATTTTAGCAAAATCTTTAATGAGCTTAAATTAATTCATCATTTTTCATTTTTCATCTCAGGCCATATCTTCCCTGCTGGTTTTCCATCATACTTTTATAATTTTAGTCGGTATGATCATGAAACAAGTGATAAATTGCTTTCTGTTCAGTATTAAAAAGGTCTTCAAAAGTCTTAAATTTAACTTTGTGAAACCTGCAAAAACCACCAAACCTGCTTACAATATACAATCTATTGCCATCAAAAGTAACAGCAAACCACACCATGATAATGCAAACATGCCGTACTGATCATACAGTTTTCTATTTGTTTTAACTTACAATGTGTTCTTCACATTTTGTCCCAAACTATTCCATAAATTCATCCTGTCAACTGAAATATATATATATATGTATTTGTATTTTACCCTTTGTTTATTTTAACATGCAAATTTCTCTCAGGTCATATAAGATTTTTTAAATTTAAAACATGAAACAACTATTTTGAGGTGTTAATTTGTTTTTGACTTTATACAAGAGTTGTTCCATTTTGAAAAGTCGCAATCTTCTGGACTTCAGTTTGGATTTACTTCAATCATGAGAGACTCAATTTCTTTATGAAGTAAATTATATTTATTGAACAAGCATGATAGATGAAGATGGAAAAGTCTTTGGCGATTAGATCCCATCGTGATGTCACTGGATATGAAAGGGGGGAGGTGAATGCAAGAGTAGTATAGGATCACCCCCCCCCCCCCCCATGAATTATATTTGTTTTTGTTTTATATATATATAATTTCCCTTCAATACAGTATTTATGTAGAGCGTTGTGTCTACAAAATGCCAAAAAAAATAACATCCAGATTCCAATGTGACGTCTTGAAATGTCTAATTATGTCCAACCAACAGTCAAAAGACATTCAGCTAATCCTCATACAGTACTAAGACAAAGACCTAGTGGAACTACTTTTTTGGCATTTTTGTATGAAAAATCAATTGATTATCAAAATACAGGTGATTTAACAAGTGCTGGATATTGAAATGGAAAATAATTTTGCTATTTATGGATTCTGTGTCTACATCTGTTCACTGATAATCAGAGCTAGTTAGTCTTTCTCTCTCATCAACGAACTGAGTGCCACCGACTGCACTGATCTCCATCCCTGCTGGTTATTTGGTGTATGCATGAGCACAGCTAAATAAGTTTCCTGAAATGTCATGAATTACTAAAGGCTCATGGGTCCCGGCTGGGCTGATAGCCATCACTCCTATTGTGTCTGCTTTGGGTTTCTTCCCCTCTCCGTCTGTGATCTCCTCATCTTTCATATCCTGTTGAGAGGCAAAGCAGGGATAGGCCCGCGTTTTAAGAAATAAAAATGGACTGCTCATACGTGCACCGATGGTTAATGTGCCTCGGTGGAGAAGTGAATCTGTCTCACCGTGCGTGGGATTGACAGGGGCAGACATGGCTGGTTGCATCATCAGCAGAGAGCCCCAATAAGAGTTTTAGCATATGTTTATGAGCGGTTTCATCAGTAGGGGAGATTAACATTTTGGTAATGAAGAAAAAAAAAAAGAAAAAACTGCTGCAGCAATAATCAGAGAGTGTCTAGATGCTTAAAGGCCTGGATATTCAGTGTGGTGTGTGTATACAAAGCTTGATATATCTTATTCCTCTGTGCTGTAGAGCTTTAATAGGTCCAAAACCTATTAAAAACATATCAATAAGCCACACTGCTGCACTGGGTGACATGTTCCTTCATCACCATGTACATACACTGGAGTTTATTTTGACTCAGTCCCACACACACCATCCTGCTGTCAACCAAATGTGGATTCATCTGCCGCTGAAAATAGTCCCGAACAAATGCACTATTTCCTCCTGTTTGCTTGCTAAAAACTACAATGACCAGCTCTTTTAAGAAATTACTGAGCCTTTTTATAAAAATGAAATACCCGTATCAGCCCAAATATAAGACAACACCCACCTTCTTTTTGGAAAAAGACATTTGAAGATACACTTTCAAACTCGTCCGGATGGGAAAGTTTCCCTGAGATACTTCACGACACACAGGATTCTCAGCACAGTAACACCAACAACTTGCTTTGCACTACTTCTTCTGAATAACCCCCCTCACCCCAATTGTTCCTCTCCTCCCACCTGTGCACCATGCCTGCTGTGCTTGACACCAAAATACACAGACAGGCAAAACATATTCAGGCAAGCAGTCAGGGTGCTGCTTGTGTTGGTCGTTATAATCAGTAACTAGAGTTTCTGTCTCTCCCACTTGGTCTCAGCAAGCCAACTAATTCACAAAAAGCTTCAGCATAATGTTTCCATGATCATTTTGGGGGGGGGGAGTTTAGAATCCCCTAGCCTCTTATTAGCACCGCTTATGTAGAGCATACAGTGTATCCCACATTTATGTAGCTAGTATATCAGTCACAAACTCTCTCCTGTCAGACTGTTGGAAGTGTTGAAATTATTTTCTTTTTTCAGACTGTCTGTCTGTGTTTTTGATCTCCTCATCTATGACGACAGTAATTCTTGGCTGTTTGACAGATCATTCACGCCGTGTTTCTGCAGTAAAGACGTTTTTACTCGTCATGATTTTTTTCTTTTGTGGCAGAAAAACATGTCATACGAGCTTTCAGAAACTCTTGCGGGTTAAACTGAGCTAACCAAACACGTTTAGTGCTCACTGACTCTAATAGACTGGAAAAAACTCGATAACCAAGCAACATTAATGCTACAAACAACCCAAACAACCCTAACCCTAACCCCCAACCCTAACCCTAACCCTAACCTTAACCCTAACCCCTAACCCCTAACCCTAACGCCTAACCCTAACCCTTGTCTAATGCTACAAACAACCCTAACCCTAACCCTTGCCTAATGCTACAAACAACCCATAATGCAACACTCTCTGTAGGAGCCACTGTTACAGTAGTACTATCTCCATTCAAGGAGGATCTCTCCAGAGTGCCCAGGTAGCCAAATGGTTACTACGCATGCTACATAACTGCAACACCCATGGTTCGATTCCAATCAGGGACCATTGTAGGCATGTCATACCCATCTCTCTCCCCTTATTTCCTGTCTACCACTTCACTTACAACTGTCCAATAATAATCAAAAACATCTTTAAAAAAAGGATCCCTGATCTTCTACTTTTGGTGGTAAAGCCTTTGCCCCCCCAACCTCCTCTTCCTTGGACTACCACTCCACATTCGAGAGGCAATCTCTGTTGAGACTTTCAAATCTAGGCTGAAAACACATCTTTTCTCTGTGAGCTCTGGCCTCTCCTAATTCAAAGGCTGGGAACTCAAATCACTAACTGTTTCCCTCTTTGACAAGTAGTTACCCCAACCCTGTTCTGGTTAAAAATAGTTTAATAAATTCAGCATGCCCTTCATCCTCTCTGTATTTTATTGGATGACAAATACCAGCAGTCAAATAAGCTCAAAGTAGAGATTTTACCGCTTGGTGGAACCTTTGTATGACAACAAAATAGACTGCATGGAGCAAAGAGAAACGTATTTGATACTTGATATGCGGGAGAATTGATTTAAAGAAACATGTCACAAGGCTTTCAGCGAGAGTAGAGGATTAAACCTCTCTGTGTCGAATCACTTTAAATTCAAGAGGGTAAAGAGAGTTGAAAAGGCAATATGAAGAGTTTACTCTTTATCTATCAGGACCGGGTGGTTTTTGAGACATTTGAGCTGATAAAGACGACTTCTCAATTATGGCTGAACGATCGTCGTATTTTCATCGTCGTCACGATACGAACATGCACGATAAACACATCGTAAAAGACCTCCTTAAACACGATGAATAAGAAAAATCATCTTATTTACATGAACTATGCAGGCACATGTTATATCTTGTTATATAACATTATATCTCCAGCAGTAGTCAAGTAGTTACCCCAACCCTGTTCTGGTTATATGATCTCTATATTTAAATTACTAACCTCAGTCTAATGTTAGTTATGTGTTTTTTTGTTTATTTTGTTTTTTTAACTTGTAAAGTGTGCAGAGACTCTTTGGGTGTACTTTATATAAACTGAAATTGAAATTGAAACTGAAGTTGAAAATAAAACATCTTACATTTGGGCCAACTCGGTATATATTTGTGAGCTTTTTAAATATTTATGTCTTCATTAGGAACAAATAGGCTGGAGCCAAAAGCCCCAGACAGAATAGGGAAGTCAGAAAGTATTGAGAGACGGATTAACACATTGTTTATTTTGGTCTTTTCCTGGGATTTTTTGGCCATAAGAGAAATATGAAATAGCACCAGGCTTTATTTAATGTATTGGACATTTAACAATTTAAAGAAAAATCGGAATAAATACAGTATACTATATGTAAATATGATTCAATTCAATTCAAATTTATTTGTACAGCACCATCTCATACAAAAGCAGTTCAAAATGCTTTACATAAAAACTAATAAATAAATAAAACAGCAAAAATGTGCAAATAAACAGAAACATCCATGCATACATATACATAAAAACACATATACATGAACACAAACAAACATACTGTACAAAGAGGGCATGTTCATTTAAGAAAATGCTCGAGTGACAAGGAAGGTCTTTAGTTTGGATTTGAAGGAACAGTGTTTGGAGTTCAGCCAACAAACCTTTCCATTCTTAGGTGCGTAAATACTGAAAGACATCTCACCAGACTTTGAAAGTGCTCTATAGGCACATAAAGGAGATTTCCACCTTGTGATTGGAGAGATCTGCTGGGGTTACAACTGACATTATGTGTGATATGTACTGTGGTGCCAGACCAGCAAGTGCTTTGTAAACCAAAAAAGGAGGATTTTGAATTGTATTCTAAAAACAACAACAGGTAGCCAGTGAAGGTTTCAGAGGACTGGAGTTATATATATGGTCTGATCTTTTTATCCCAGTTAGAACTCATGCGGCTGATTGTTTTGTTTGGATGACCCATAAACAGAAAATTGCAATAATCCAGCCCGGTGCATGACAAATGCAGTCAGATTTGGAAAGAAAGCCTCCAATTTCGTAAATGTTTCTGAGTTGGGAAAAGCGAATAGTTTTAGAGAAGATGAAATGAGTGTCCAGCAGGGCTTTGAACCACTGTACCATCAAATACACTGTAGCAGTGACAAAAAGCATTATAAGATGAAATGAGTGTCCAGCAGGGCTTTGAAGTGTCTTAGTGTGCAAAGCCTGCAGAAACCATAGGTAGATTGTGTAAATAATGCTTCACTAAGGCATAGTCACAGTTTCCCTATCAGGAGTGGATGATTTATGAGCTCTCTGACTCCTTAAATCCACACAGCCTTGATTGATATGAAAATTGATTTTCCATATGTTCAGTCCCTGCTGTTTATAGATGAAAGATTTTTTGATAGCTGGTCCTAAAAGTTGTCAGGAGTTGTTGAAGTTAATATAATCTATTAAAATGTGAAATGTGATCCACATTTGATCATTCTAAGGTTTTGCAGGTTTTTGGAATAGGATTAGAAAAAAATAGTTTAATAAACTCAGCATGCCCTTCATCCTCTCTGTATATTATTGGATGACAAAAACGGGGGTTTAGCAGTCAAATAAGCTCAAAGTAGAGATTTTTACCGCTTGGTGGAACCTTTGTATGACGGATTTAACGGAGGAGTCTGAAAGTAAGACATCAAAATAGACTGTATGAAAGAGAATTGTATTTGCTTGAACTTGCGGGAGAATTGATTTAAAGAAACATGTGTCACAAGCCTTTCAGCGAGAGCAGAGGATTAAACCTCTCTGTGTCGAATCACTTTAAATTCAAGAGGGTAAAGAGAGTTCAAAAGGCAATATGAAGCGTTTACTCTTTATCTATCAGGACTGGGTGGTTTTTGAGACATTTGAGCTGATGACAATGACTTCTCGAGGTTTTTTTGAACTTTATTGACCTGGGAACTAATTGAACTTCCAGATGCTTTGTCTCTGATGTTCTACATCACTGTTTCAGAAGTCAACTGCTACGGCAGCTAATGATTTAACCACCGGAGAGCAATTAGTACCCTAAATTGGAAAAGATATTCATAACTGGTCTGAGAAATGTTTATTCAAATGAGAAGATGCCGCAATAACCTTTTGTCTCTCTCTGTTTGGACAAAAGCCAAATAAAATGTGGAATTGAAAACAGAATACTTGTCATGTATTATGGATATCAAAGAATTGGGCTACTGTTGTCTTTAAAATGAGTGTTTTGAGCTGTATGTTTACTTAAGCTCTGCAAAGATTAAGCGATTTATTGATTAGTTGATTGGCAGAAAATGAATCGCCAACTATTTTGATAATCACTTGTTTTGTTCCATTTTTTTAAAGAAAACTCTCTAAAATGATCTGCTTTCAGCTTGTTTAATATGAATATTTTCTGGTTTCCTAAGTCCTCCACAATATTTTTGGGTTGTGGATCATCGTTTGGGACAAAACAAGACATTTTAGGCTGCATCATGGGCTTCGGGAAAACAAACAATCAACATTTTTCACCATTTTCTGACATATGGATCAAACGCCTAATCGAGAAAATAAGCCATAATGAAAATCATCATTAGTTGCAGTCCTAGTTTCCTTGTTGATGTTCCTTCAGTTACAAAAAGTGTTTAGTGCACCCCTCTGATGGTTCTTACCCCCAATAACCTCCTGTCATAGTCTGACAAACAGCCAGTCATTGCCCTGTTTCATCCACTTGGTTGCTCTCCGAGTGCGCATTCAGGCTGATAAATATAATCTGGTTAAGCAAGCTGTAAATTAAGGATGACTTCTGTTTATTCATCTTAATTTTACAGGTTTTTGTATCACGGGGAGATGACAGCATTATTTTCACTTCAGCCACGTTCAGTTGACACATTGCATCTCAGCGTATCAGTGGAAATACACAAGAGACGGCGTCCATCAATCTCAATATACGAAATGAGAGCCTTTCTCAGCAATACACGCTCTACTGAGCAATACCAGAGTGCTGTTAGGATTTCTGCCAGCGAAACTGCACACATCTCTAGTTCCTCTTGTTTATCAGCGTGTGACCTGGAGATGATGGAAATCTTATTGACTTTATGAGGAAAAGTTTATTTTCAAAATTACAAACATTGATAACAGATTTTTTTTTTTTTTTGTGTGTCAAAATAGGAAAAAGAATAGCAAAGAGGACTACATCTTTGTGCCGCTGACTGATTTGCATGTGTGAATGTATCCGGCCTGGTTAGACGGTCCAGTAAATGGATGATTTTATCTTTAATTCACATTAATTTGACTGCCAGCTTGCATCCTCCAGGGCTTCCCGCTGGCTGCTGTTTCGGTTCAGGCTTTCCAACGGCTGATAGTGACCATCAGTACCAGGTGCTCTTGGCTTCTCATTAATGACCTTCATTTGTCAAGAACACAAGCAGTAATGGATGCACATTGTCAATAACACAGCCAGCAGGGAACGGTGCTCCATGTTTGTTAAAAAGCTTCCCCATCCAATGACCTCTTCATCAATCCGGACATTTTCAAGTGAGGACTACAAGCGAATGATTGACTCGAAGAGCCGTCTGACTTTTTCCAAATGAAACAGACCGAGCTGGTTGTTATTGTCTCGACTCCACTGTGCACCTGGACCTCATTTAGACTCGGATCGGAACTGATGAACAGATCAGAACTCATCAAAAACTTGGAAGACACTCAGCAGCTAGACGCTTCTCCGTTCTCTGTTTAAGAGCAGCTGAGATTGACACTAAAATGAGAATTGCTGGACCATCTTAAAGGTCAGTCCACCTTAAAGTCTGTGTAAAGCAATAATGAATATATTTCCTGAGTTTTTCACACCTCAGAAAAATGTGTAATTAAACACCAAGCCAAATTGGACTGATTATAAAAATCACCAGGTATATAAAACTAGGTTTCAAAATCATGGAAAAACAAGCTGAGCTCTGAAATGCCCAACGGCCAAACTGAACAGTACCTGAGCCTCTGAACTTATCACTCATGCTGAACTCGGCTGATGCTAAGGCCTTCTAGTTCTTATATAGTGTTAGACGAGGGGTCATACTAGTCATCCCTCTACGGCATGGATCCACCATTTCACGCCCACCCAAAAAATCCTGAACACAGAGATGGTGAAAAGCAGTTTAACAGTCTAACTCCACAATTCAGTACAACATGGTTCACATTTCTTTTCACGTTTTCAGCAATTATTGTCTAACATGTATAATGTGTTTTAAAAGAAATCTTTTATTTTCCTTTAAACAGACTGTAAGTGAGCCTGGTGAGGTTAGGCTAATGCATTGTCGCTAACTTCAGGGCTAACTTTGTGTCTTTTCTTGGTCTTGAGAATCTGCAGCATTTATTAACTGACACACTGTAGCCTGCTAACCTTTCTCTCTGCTTCGCTCACGTTCACTGTCATTTTTCTGCCGCCCGCTCAAATACACACTCGCTATGCACACACATTACGCACTGCCCTGTTCCTTAACGGAGCTACGCTACTCTTATAACGGTACCTTTCACATAGATGTCCTTTGAAGAATGTGGAAAAGGAGCAAGAGAAAGTTTATCAGCGGTGCTCAGAATGAATGTGGGGGAAACACTGCTGTGCAATTTACAGTATATTTGGCTGCTGTTGTGCTTGTTTTATTGCTGTATTTTCTTTATAACTGAACTAATTTTGTAATCCAAAGCATGTACATTTTTTTTTGGTTTAACTTTAAAGGTTGCTTCACTTTCAGCGGTATTTTCTACTTTCTTTTGATGCAAAATAACTTTTACTCACTCCAGATGTGTCAATAAATTATCTCAACCCAGGATGATAATTAGATTCTCCCAATTTAGCATGTCAGGTAACGCTAAAGTTCAGTTTCTATATATCTAGGGCAATTTTGGCCTTTGCTTTGCGTGTCGACCCCTGTGGGGATTTCTTATTAAGCCGTTGGAGCAAAGTGAATGGTGTGGGCTCTCATTTTCTTGTGTTACTGGTTGGTTTGATCTAACTTCTGTAAGGCTCTTCTTAATTCACTTGAGAGTGAAATTTTCATTACCTTCCTTTCACCATGCAGCACCTCTAAAATATTCAACAAATAGTAAGCTATACTCGTGCAGTAATAGGAGCTCCTTAGATTGATCGTCTTTGTCCAGAGTGCAGCTGAGCGTGCATGCCCCCATACAATCACTGTGGGTTTGACCCCCTTTATATCTTTTGTTGTTCTTTATTGATCACTTTTCACCTGACAGGATAGGCAGCCAAACAGAGCAGCACCTCGCAAAGCTCTGACTTGGTTGAGGAAACTGCGAGAAGATGAGGTTCGCTGGTTTTAAAAAAATAGAGCCGGATGATTAAAATGTTTACCATTACAACAAGAGACGTGTCAAACAATATCTTGCCAAAATCAGCTTTAAAAAGACACAGAAGCTGCCTCATTCATTGCTCTCAGTAGGAGAATTGATGATCATGGTCCAGTATGGATGCTGCAGATGTCCATGTGCTTTTGTAGATTGGCTCCACTACAGCACTTGGTGATTTTAAAGTGGCTATAATCGATATCTTAACAACATATGAGCTGACAGTGTACAGTATATTGTGCTTGGCTTGTAGTGCAGCTCCCCTCGACTTTATGGAGCGTTATAGTGAATGTCAGCTCATTGTTTAGCTGTCCAGCTGTAACTTTACAGTTCTGGCTCACTCTCAATGCTCCCATAGAGTCGTATTTGGCCGCAGCAGGCAGCTTTTCTAAGATAACAAGCCTTAAAAAGCCACTGTACACTACCTGCTCGGCACCAAACAGCAAACAGACACCATTAGCTGTAGACCAGCTGGTGAACATAGAGGAGCATTTAACAGCTAAAGAGCCAGATATTTCCCTCAGGAGTTGGTAGAGAGCAAATAGAGCTAAAAGAGAGTAAATATTGGACTTACATTCACCAGGTGGACAGAAACACGACTCCAAATGATTGATAATGTTGCTCTGTAAATGCTGGATGTGGAAATAAACAACTGTATGCTAACAAGTTGAACATATCAACTTCCAGCACGGCGGTGCGGTACTTGCATCATCATAATTAGTTTCATTCATATCCATAAAACTCACTAACGCTTTCCTTTGTGTTCCTTATGTTATTTTCTTCCCAAACTTTTTAGTTGTAATCTCTGCCGTCTAAAACCTTCTGCGGCGTCCAGTCAACTATGCCAGCAGCCTCCTGAGGCTGTAAAGCTCTTAATACACCAGAAAACAAAACAGTTAAATGAATGCAAATTTTAAGAGACTTTGCTATTCTAACTTGGGGCTCACCTCATAAATACACAGTCCATAAAAAACAAAAACAACTCACACTTTTATTTCACAAATGTAAAGTTGTCAGTGGTAAAAGATCTGTCTTTTTTCCCCCGAAGTCATCTTCTTAGACTGGTCTTAAATATGGAATAAGTGAAATATTTCAAGCTCAATATCAAGACTTAGTAAAATTGCAATAAATATAGAGTTTGGTGGCTTTAAGAAATGGAGGGACAGGGGGTTGGTGTATTTGGGCCCATTTTTGAAGGACGAATAGTAAAAATATTTTACTCATTCAAGAATTTAACCTACCTGCACAGGGTCATTATACATGTCAAGTCTTTATCTGCAGAAAAATAAATAATAGGAAAACATATTAAGGGAATCTTCTAATATAGAACAACTTTTCATAAAATGTGATGAAAAGTTGAAGAAACAAATTATTTGAAGATTATATATAAAGCATTGCAACACCATTTTAAGAATAAAGATTTGGATAGTGAAAAAAGATGGAGAACTGGAATTGAACACTGAAATTTCTGAAAACAAATGAAAACATTTCTGTCTGGTCATAAGCTAACAAACAGTCCAAATTGGAGGGAGTTCAACTGGAAGTACAAAAACAGGTATTTCAGAACTAAATATGGAAACTCTTCAGGATTATGATGGAGGGGTTGTGGCCACCAAGGAGACCTCGCATTTATTACGGGCCTGGATGTTAAAAAACAGAACAATTGCAAGAAAGGTTAATGAGGTGTTTATTATGGAAAAGTTCACAGCTAAAATACAGTTGAAAATGGACATTTTTATTAATTTTATGGCATAAATAAAAACTGAAACAAAAAAAACAAAAACTTATTATTACTGTTATTATTATTGTCACACTGCTGCCTGCTGATGAAAATAAATTAGTCTCTAAATGCAGAGTTAAACTTTTCACACTGAATATAGGTTTCTGTTTGATTGGCAATAATTGCAAAATCTGATGCGTTAATTTTCTACTCTTGTGCACATAAAGATCCTCCAACTATGACATTTTCTTCTGAAAAGTGAAACAATATAAATGTGAGGCAGGAGAACTTTGTGTAAATTAAGGTGTTAATCACCTTGTTTGGATTGTTAATGAATTAAGGAATCACTGCTAGACTGAATCTGTGTCACAGACTTAAATTACTCGAGGCTTCGCAGGAAAACGACTCACATGCAACACGAGAAGGTTGTTTGCTTTTCCTTATAAACGATGTTGGTTAATGTGTGAGCGTGCAAATGTTTTCTGCTCCGTAAGCACCGAGGGAAGATTAATATGCTTGGATACAGCTCATATGTACTGTGTGTGAACACGGTTGCTATGGTTGCTCTGTCAATAGCAACATTATTAGCATTCAGATGATTAGAGTCACTTGTGTTTTATAGCTTTCAGCCACTGCTATTCAGTTGTTGAAGATGGCATAAATGAGCCAGGGCTGCAGCAAATGGCTTTTTTTTAATAATAGACTAATAGAGTACTTTTTTTTATGAATTCAGTCAATGAGATGTCATAAAAATGTAAAACATCTGCATTACAGTTGTCCCAGAGCTCAAGGCGACATCTACAAATGTCTTGTTTTGTCCGACCAGCAGCCCAGAACCCGAAGATATTCAGTTTATGATATAAAACAGAGAAAAGCAGCAAATCTTCACAACTGAGAGGCAGAAACCAGAAAATATGAGTCATTAATCTTGATCAGGCCTTAAACGATCAACATTTATTGTGATTTTGTGATAGTATTCTTTCATATTTGTAAAATTATGTGGTAACAGCTTTTAGTAGGCAAGTTTTTTTTGTATAGCACCTTTCAGCAACAAGGCAGTTCAATGTGCTTTACATAAAACATAAGAGGCATTAAGATGTAAAAGAAACACATTACAAAAAGACACTTAAATGGGATTTAAGAGAGTTAAATAAAATAGAGGATAAAAATAAGCTAAAATAGAATAAGACAGATTAAACAGTAGACTAAAAATACAGTGCAGTGTGTGATATGAATAAACAGTCTCAAATTTAACTTAATAAAAGTTTGCAGCAAACAGAAAAGTCTTCAACCTTGGTTTAAAAGAACTAGAACAATTGTCCTTGAAAGTACAGGAGGAGGAATAAACGAATTCCAAACCAGACATAATAATTTAAACAGCACATGTAGACTCAAAGTTATGGGTATTTTACAGGTTTAATTTGTCTAACTTTGCAGATTTCAGTGTGGCTGCAGCTGTAGCAAGAAAACTGTTATAATATCTATACAAAGTGCATGACACATTTGTGTAAAAGCTGTTAGTAGATATTGCTTGGGGGTATTGGCAACTTAATCTCATCTCTTCAGGTGAGATCTGCAAAGTGGCCTTTCCCCCTGCGTAGACCAAGGTCAGCAGTAACGCAGAGAGCCTGAGTCAGCAGATTGTGAATGCTTTGTCTCTGGTTGCTCGTTTGACATTAATTTTCACAGAGAAGACTTGCTGAGCAGGCATGTTATTCGTCAGAGTCTCATACCTGCACACACTGTCACAGTCCTCCCTCAGACACTTAGCAGTTTTTCAGTTTGCTTAAAACAACAGTCAGGTGCCCAAATGAACATTAAAACATGTTTTTCCTACCATAATCATTCCTCCTGTCCAGCTTCAGCCGTCCGAATGAGTCAAATCAAGAAGATATCTTTCAACGTTACAGTCTTTTTAGTGCCAAAGTTCCTCTTTTTGTTACTATACTTCCACCGCAGCTCAACAGGAAAACACAAAGAGGGAATTTGATGCTAAAAAGACTGTAAATGTGTCAGATATCCACTTGATATGACTAACTCAGACTGCTGAAGCCTCATATAAGTTTCACATCAACTTTTAAATGCATTTGTGCACAAAATATGGATTTTGGCATCCATTACTTACACTGAAAGCACATTTGAAGGAGATCTTTTAATAGCCAGTATGAACAGGAGGAATGATTACAGCAAGAAAAACCCATTTCAGTGTTCACCTGGGCTCCTGACTGTTGTTTGAAGACAAATTGTGAACCTGTCCTATAAGCACGTGAAGACACGTTGTAGACACTGACAGCCCAGCGAGGAAAGGTTTGATCTAAAGTCTTTATTCAAGTTAAAGTTTCAACTTCTCCCATTGGATGAACCACCTATAATTAATCAGCAACTATTTTTTGAATCGATTAATTGTTTTAGTAATATTTTAAGCAAATATGACAAAACTTTGCTGTTTTCAGCTTCTCAAATGTGATGATTTAATGCTTTTCTTTGTCACACATGACTGTAAACTCTTTATTTATTTATTCATTCATTCATGTACAAGTAAAGCAGAATACTAACAAGTTTTTATTAGCATTGATGATGAAATTTATGGTACTGGTGAAGTATTAATTGAGTTTATATGAATATCCTAACAGTTACTTTTTCAGCTTTCGTGGAAATTATTATAAAACTCAAAACATAAATGACTGATCTGAACAGGAAGAATTTAACATGTTTCTGCCATTACATCTGTGTTGTATAAAACACCTGCGGCACTGAACACAATGTCATGAAAACCCTGTTTGGATTCAGAACCAGTGGTCCAATCCGGCCTGATCCAGGCTTCGCTGTACCTCTCGATCTGCTCCTCAGCCAACTAAAGAGGACACACAGACTTTGCAATTAAACTATAGCTTGAGGGAAAGAGGAAAAAACAGTGTATAATTAAAATGATTTGCATGCTATTAGTATTCCCTGACATTGTCTGCAGTGACCCTGGAGGCTGACGGAGCAACAACATTGTTCGCAGATACATAAATTAGACTTGGAGAACAAAAACAGCTGCTTGGGAGAGCAGCGCACGAGTATGTGTGAGAGCGCTGTGACACCAAGTGGGACTGTTCCTGCTGGAGGGGGTCAGAGATCATGAAATCACTAAACGAGGTTGGCAATTGCACCAAAGCTCATTTGTTTAGTGTGGAAATACAGAACTGGCGAAAAACAGAGCGTGTTTATTAGATTGTTTGTAGCTGTTTCCTTTCTCAGATGTAAGAAATAAAAGCTGAGAGGGAAAATGTCATAATTATATTGTACTCAGAGCAGATCTGTTTCTGTTTAATAGTTTATATGAATCGAGGCAGAAGCGCAGCATACGTGGGCGTGGGAGCTTGGTTGCCAGTGGTCAATAGAAAGCTAAAGTTATGATGTCACTTCCTGTCTAGTTGCTGTAAGTGCAATCTGTCATTCAGAAATTATTTCACCTGTCATGTTCTAGGACAGATTGGTTCAATACAGCAGCTGCTATCAGAAGTTGAAACCTTTGTGATTTTAATAAGTTAAACAACGATTATTTTGTGAGGACAGAAAAAAACTCATCAAAATCATCGTAACTTGGTTTCGTCCATATGTTTAAAATTCACCAACACAATCCTCTGTCATTTTTCAACTTTTTAGATTTTCTACAACATTCAGTCCTCTCTGTTATTACAGACATGTGAACTAACCGCAGACACTCGAGTCACCCACGGGGTCATCACAGCGTGTCTGTTGAGCTATCAACAGACCTGTGATGGTTCAGGACTTATTCTAAACCTGTGTCTATTTTTATGTATAATTTCCTCTATGCTGCCTGACAGTCTCCTTGACGTTTCAGTGGTTTTATACAGAGAAACACAGAGCATTGTTGCCAGTGAATCTATTTCAGGGAAATGAACATCAGAATCAGCAATATGGGCCAAGCATGTTTGAACACAATAGGAATTTAACTGGTTCCCAGTGGCTCTGTATGTGCTCACATACAATGTACCGAAAAGATGTACCGACAGAGAAGACGTATAGTTAAGTAATTACAGTAGGCTAACAGACATAGACATATAGCTAATATGTACAGACAAGGATGTGGAAAAAGAAGATAAAATATATTCAGTACCTGTCAAAAGTCGTGTCCAAACTTTTTACTGGTACTGTGTGTATATATACAGTATATATAAAGGTTGTTGCAAAGTGAATTAACCAGTGTAATTGTTTTGACTAACAAACTGATCAATCTTATATTATATGATGATGATTTTCAGTCTTTGCAGGTTTGTAGGCTTCATAATTAATCTGGGAAAATTTCATTTGGTGACCATTTATTGTTGGAACCTTTATTCACTCAGCTAATCCCATAGTTTTTGTTGCTGTTGCTTACTTTTAGTCTAGAATTGCTTGTTCTAAAAGATACAAAGATGCTCAATTAACAATGATATAAAACAGAGAAAAAGGAGAAAATTATGAAAACAATGTCAAAGATTTTCAGTCATTCGATTATTTGATTGATCAAATTCTTTTATCACTTTAACACAAAGTTATTTGAGTGACGCTCTACCTTTGCCCTTGATGAAGACGTCAAGGTGGAGGTGTGAAGCTGTCTCAGTTACATCATCAGAAAATTAGGGTAATAAAAACACTTATCACAGTATCAATAAAAATCATCATAGCATTAAAGGTGAAAACACGCTCAGTGGATTGTCAGCTACAACCAGGTGTTAATCATTTCTTTGACATGTGCCACAAAAGTCAGTGTAGTCATCACACTTAGTCATTCAAGTCGTGATTTCTCTCTGACACTTTTGGCAGTGATGAAAATCAGAAAATTCAAAATGACTCAGTGATATTTGATGCATTTTGTCTGGATTGACACTCAGTGTAATTTGAACATTCTTGTGCGGTTCACTCAGTCAGATTTATAATAAAGTAAAGAAATTTATAATAAGTTAAAAAATTAAATTGAAAAAGAGTAGCAAAGATCTGAGAGAGATTTACATTGTGTACTTGTATATACCCTTAGATCAACAGGGAAATTAAAACTACGAGTGCTGAAAATAAATAATAAATAATAAAAAATAATAAAAGATGATAAAAGTGTACATGGTATCAGCTCTGATCATGTGGTCACAATCACTGAGGGAGAAAACGGTGTGTTTAGAGGTGAGAGGAGAGGTGTTCTTTGTCAGTGTGAGGAACAAGTTAAAGGAAAATGAAACGAGGTAAAACCAACCGAGAGCTCAGCTGTTTGCTCATGTTTTATGCAAATAGTCGACAAAGAGGAGGAAAAAAGTTCTGACGAGGGAACTGAAGCCAAACTCATTTTAGAAAAATCAGTCGTCTATATTTTGGAATTTGATTCACAAATATTTAAGTTTTAAAGGTTTTCTTGTTGGCACAGACGGTGGAATAGGACTTCCAGTTATTTATATGAACTTGTCCTTGAAGCATGTCAACAAATTATTTTCATTTCTGTGACTTTACATTCATTCTTATTATTATTATCATTATTATATTGCTGCTTTTTACCCACCACCATACTCATACGTACAAAGTCTGCTGTTTACAAATGACTTTTTAGGCTTTTTATACACTCTTCGTATATCTTTCTAATGTACAATGTGTTACTGCTTCTTTTCTTTTTTTATTTATGCATATTTCTTCTTCTTTTTTTCTCATTTATATTCATACCTTGATGTATAGTTTGTTACTGTTTCAGGGCTGCAAAGTAAATGTACTGGAAATGTGCAACAACTCTAAAAGCATTCTATTCTATGTCTGTTAATTAATTGATTAATTGATAGTGCATCATGCTGCTGCCGGTGTTTTTCAGTTCTCTCTCTGTTTGGGTCTGTTTGTGTCAACAGGATTTTTTCGATCAGGTCTCATAAACCTCAGGTCCCGCTCGGACAGGGGCTCTCTTTTTTTGAAAATTAATTCATGCACGTCGGGTTCAGGTAGGTGTTACATGGGTCAGTTTCCCACATTCGACATTTTGGAAATCACCTCCTCCTCCTCATCAGTTTTGATGAATCTGTCCTCTCTATTGAAGTGTTTCGGTTTCACCAGCTCATTACAGAATCCATCATACTTTGACATTTCGCGGCGAACAGGCTGTCAGCTAATTGAGACGTTTGTACAACAAGGCTTCTCTGAGAATTGGTCACAACACCTCCCTCGGTGAAGGCCCGTTAGCATTGTCTGTCAGTGTTTGTCTCTGTTTGTTTGTCTAAAAACAAATGGCATTTTGCAGCACCGCTCAACCCAATTTATTTCCTTATGCATGTGAACATGGATTACATGATGAGTAAGACATCTGTCAAACCAATCGTGTTGAGGTGAAAGCGCAATATCAATTCCTTTCCTACAAGTCAGTGATAATTAAAGTTATTTTGTGCTGTCAGATAGTAAAAATCTGACTTAACAGGGAGGAGAGAAAGTAGTTTATTCACCTTTTGTGTTACTTTTTTAAAGGTTTTCAGTTTTTTTAGCTGCGCAGGAAGAAAAGGTCTTCTAGGATTTAGTGAAAGGCCAATGGGGACCAATGTGGTTCCAGTGGTGTCTCAGTTATATCTCGAATTAGAAAATGTAAATACCTGCAGAGTCTTTCCAAAGTTTGGCCTGTGGGAACAGACTTTGTGCTTCCTTTGTATTATTAAGTTCCATGTGGCTGTTTACACTGAAAAAACAAAGTGTGTAATAGAGCGATTTTTGAGGCTGTTGCCAACATCAATATGATTTTGTAGGGCTGCAACTAATTAACTAGATTATTTTCTTTATCAGTTAATCTGTTGATTATTTACTCCATTAAGCGATTAGTAATTTGGTCCATAAAGTGTCAGAAAATGGTGAAAAACATCAATAACTGTTTCCCAAAGCCCAAGATGACGTCCTCAAATGTCTCATTTTGTCCACAACCCAAAGATATTCAGTTTACTGTCATAGAGGAGTAAAGAAACTAGAGAATATTCACATTTAAGAAGCTGGAATGACTCAAAACAATCAATCGATTATCAAAGTAGCTAGTGATTAATATTCTAGTCTATCAACTAATCGCTGCAACCCAACCGGTCAAAGCAGATGGCCGCCCACCAAGAGTCGGGTTCTGCTTGAGGTTTCTACTCATTAAAGGGGAGTTTTTCCTTACCGCTGTCGCCAAGTGCTGCTCATGGGGGAATTGTTGGGTCTCTGTAAATTAAAGATTACGGTCTAGACCTGCTCTATGTGAAAAGTGCCCTGAGATGACTTTTGTTGTGATTTGGCGCTATATAAATAAAAATTGATTGATTGATTGATTGATTTATTGACTGAGTGTTGCACCTCTAGTTTAAAGTTCTTGTAATGGATTGAGTGCTATTCACTTTTGATAATTCTGGTTTTTATTTGTCTTTAGATTTATACTCTTAAAATTGATTTAATATATGAATAAATCCACTCAAATAAAAGACATCTAGATTTCCCTTACGTATAAACTTACTAATTTTAGACTGTATAATATTCATTTTTCTGTTAAATAAGTAATGAGTAAGGTAATGAAAACATATGTTTTTTATCAGCTGTGTAAATTTTGGCATCTGATTTAAATTTTTTCTTAGTCTTTTTAAGAAAATGTTGATTAGTGTTTGTCAGTTTTTAGTCGTTTGATTTTAGGTTTGGTTTTACTCAACAAAGACTAAAGACACTTACAGCTTGTTGGTCATTGGAGCTACAGTGTGTGTTTCTGCAGATGCATGAAGCTCATTGAAGAAGACTTTGCAGCAAAACTGTAATTAATTCATCTGTCTATTCATCTGTCTTCCCTGTTATTTAGTCTTTATTTCTCAAGGAAAAAGACATAGTTCTTGTTTTCAAAGTATACAATTATTTAGTCGACATATGTTATTGTCTGTTTTCACTGACGAAATTAACACTGGTTATCAGAACTGAAAGTCGGGCATTGTGTTGGTAAAATTCAACAATATCCAGCCCTGTAGTCAGCAGTTGCAATGAAAGGAAGATAGAGTGTTTACAATCAAACCGCCTGCCAGGATTATTTTGGTCAGTCTTGGATTTGGACCTTTAATTTTCAGGTTATATGGAGTGAGAACCCCTCCTGTCAATATCAGTGTCTCATCAGTTGTCTATCTGAAAGTATAAACTCGTTTAAAAATTAATATTTCTTTTAAAATACTCCAGAGTGTTTCCCAGCTGGTCTGGATTTAAATCGACATGCTTTCCAATTACAAACCCACTTCACTAACCTTCAGATCAGCACCGCCTCAATCTGTTAGATGCACGTATCAAGCAGTGATAGCAGGAGGATTCAATTTGTGTTTTTAAAATCCAACCTCGTTTCCAAAAACCATGGCAACATGGCAGTTATTTTGAAACCGTCAGTGTGTCTTTGTTTTTTTTTCAGAGCAGCAGATCGTCAGGATGAAAGCGCACAGGCCACGCTCATGATACACAGATAACTAATTGATCACACGTCATTTTTGGTGAAAGCATTTATTCAAAACAGCAAGAGAGCACAGCTGCTCTGAGTAACCAAGGATAACAAATTACCCTTTCAGGCTATTATGTGACCTTTCTAAGTCTAGGAGAAGGAACTCCTACTCAAGTCCTCCATTATTCAGTAGTTGAAGAAGATTAGTTGAAAATCTGAGCTGGCAGGCAGATTCAGATTGTCTTTTAACTCCCGTGGAAGGAAGCGTTTGCTCTGAAACAGAATATGTCAAAGGAGATTAACCCTTAGCATAATGTTTCCCAACCTTTCTGGCTTGTAACCACTTTAAAAAAAGCTTATGGGTTAAGATTTTTCTTTCATTGTTTCATTAGAAGGACTTTAAGAGGCCCATAGAAGTGAAAGTATCAAATATTTCACAAGAAAAAAGCAAAAGTTAGAGAAATATCATGAGAAATAACTAGTCATCAATCAATCATCTTGTGACCCCTCAGATTAGTGTGTCTTAAAACAACAGTCAGGTGTCCCCAGCTGTTCCCTCTTTGTGTTTCCTCAGACAGTGTTTCCCTGTTGAGCTGTGGTGGAAGTATAGTAACAAAAAGAGGGACATTGGCACTAAAAAGACTGTAATGTTGAAAGATATCTACTTGATTTGACTCATTTTGGACACTGAAGCTTCATATTAGCTTCAGATAAACTTTAAAATACAATACAAATAATATAGACTGTGGATTTTGTCCCCCATCATTTACATTGTAAGTACATTATGAAGGGATCTTCTAATGGTCAGTATGGACAGGAGGAATGATTACAGCAAGAAAAAAACATGTTTCAATGTTCATTTGGGCTCCTGACTGTTGTTTTAAGACACACTTAAAAAATTGTGAATCCATCCTTTAACCTGTCTGCTTGAGCACCTCACTGAGCAATTTAGTACCAAAAATAGCACCTCATCCTCTAAGTGTGATAAATTAATCAAATCATATCGCCAGTAAGTCCTCTAAATTAAACAAACAATATGTGGCTGGTTCATAAACTCCATAACAACATATCAAGTGTTCTGATCTATCTGACACCTCTATAATATTTTGTCATAAAAGCATTCTACAGTATGTATAATAGCACCCACATGCCAAATTTCTGAGTAGCCTAACTGATCCTGAAATTATTATATGACATGTAGAGACAATGCCAAAATCCTACAGTATAAATAAAGGAAATGAAAACCATGCGAAAACAGCTGAGGGATCAAAGGAAATTTATAGTAAATGGTGTGCTTTTGGGTCATACAAATATTGCTTATAGCACTTATTGCACCTTTTAATTCAGCTTACTCTCAGTGTAGAGAGCAGAGTGAAGTATCTCTGCACTCCTTTCCCACCAGGAGAAACATAAAAGTAAATTATTAGCTGTAGAAGAAGAAGAAGAAGAAGAAGAAGAACCATGACAGATCGTTGTGGTTGTCCCACGTCGTCTCTGCCGGGGTCTCGCTTTCCTTTACAGTGTTTGAATCATAATGTCTGTTCTCTTGGCTGCTAGGCGGTGGTCTTCATGCAGCCGTACCTCATTATGGCAGGGCTATTTCATGTGTGTAACATGACTAATGAGAGATAGAAAGTCATCCCTCTCCCTTGACTCCCAAGGAAAAAAAAACCTGCCATGCCAGCACCTCCTGCAAGCAACAAGAGATACAAGCCAGGAAGAGAAGCAGAGACTCATACACAGATCAAAATGTTCATTTATCAGGGCAGAATAGTGCTTAATTTCCTTTTTGACATGGATGTTTAATCTGCAATTTGCGTTTAAGCAAGTGTCAAGGACCCAGTGGCCACGAGTTTCATCCCACAGGTGGAGGACTTTCAGGAAGGTGAAAGAAAACATGCAAAAACAAAACTGCATATATACAGAACCAGTCAAAAGTTTGGACACACCTACTCATTCAAGCGTTTTTCTTTATTTTTCTCTTTTTTACCATTTTCTACATTGTAGAACAATACTAAAGACATCCAAACAATAAAATAACATCATGTAGTAAACAAAAAAGTGTTAAACGAACCAAAGTATGTTTCATATTTTAGATTTGTCAAAATTAGCCACTGATTGCCTCGATAACAGCTTTGCACTCTATTGGTAACCATCTTCATGAGGTAGTAACCTGGAATGCTTTTATAATTAGTCTTGAAGGAGTTCAGTTAACTTTTGACAAGGCACACCGGTTCATAGAAAACCATTCCAGGTGACTACCTCATGGAGCTGGTTGTGTGCAAAGCTACTATCAAGGCAAACAGTCGCTATAAATATGAAAGATATTTTGGTTTGTTTAACACCTTTTTTGTTTACTACATAATTCCATATGTGTTATTTCATAGTTTTGATGTCTTCATTATTGTTCTACAATGTAGAAAAGAGTAAAAATAAAGAAAAAACCTTGAATGAGTAGGTGTGTCCAAACTTTTGAGTGCTGCTATGTTGTTATTCTCAATATATTATAAATGCTCAGCATTTTCAGCATTTTGTCACCTTTAAATGCCCAGTTCTCCCTGAAGCTTCATCATGTTTTTTTTATTTGTTTTGTTTTGGGGGTTTTTCCCAACAATGCACATTGATTCACTTTAATTCAAACAAATGATCCAAACTGAGATAACGTCATTCTGAGGTGGTGTTTTTTGTCTTATCTGCTACAGGGAGCAGCAGGTGGGAATTCAGCGTTTTGTTCAAGGACTCTTAAGCAGGATGGATGCTTACTGATGTGATAACTTAAACTCAAGACTCAAGGATTTTCTTCCAGGCCATAAGTTGTCCTCTTACCTTGTTGTCTCCATTTGTCATTACCTTGCAAGGCAGCTGGATTCACAACATCATGCAAGCATCCATCTTTTCAGGGTTCAAGTTATGTGCTTGTGTCCAATCAGCATCTTATGTGGATTCTCGCATGATCTCCCAAACCCAGCTGCCTCAGAAAATAAGACAGTGATAGACAGCTGGTTCATCCAATCACCTGCCAAGTATTTTTTGAAAGTGAAGGTTACATTTTTCATCCATTCAGCAGTTTTGTAACTATAGACTTTCAGTGTTGTTAATATTCAGATTGTGCATTTCCTGTTTACTACTTCTCCCGTTACAACTTAAAACTGTTACATCTGATGTGGATGTCACTTTACAAACAGACCTCAACCTTAACTTGTCGTTTTAAGGACAATAGGTGAGGTTTGTTGTCACATGGTGAGTGTTTGCACATATCCTGTCTTACAAATGCTGCTTCTAGTCCTTTTTTTTTGTTTTGTTTTGGGGTTTTTTTGTACACCAATAAATGTTGCATGCAGTCTCTGCTTATATTAAATAACTTGGCATTTTAAAAGAATTCAAATTTGACGTCTTTCGAATCAATCGATCAGCAATCAGCACTTTCATTGAGGAACAGCTACATCTAGCCAATGGTTGTCTGTTTATTTTTTGTTTACAGTTACATGTGGGAATACATGTTCTCAAAGGATTTAGAGCTTTGGGGTTGTTTAGTCCATAAAATGTCAGAAAATGGTTCAAATTGCTTGTTTTGTCCAACCAAAAGTCCAAAACCCAAATACATTCAATTAACAATGATATATAAAGCAGAGAAAAGCTGCACATATTTATATTTGAGTGGCTGGAACCAGAAAATGCTTTGACTTTTTCCTCAACAACTGACTTACATCCATTTATTTAATTTCAAAATAGTTTTCTCTTAGTTTTCTGTCAACTGTAACTATTTTGACAATCCATTAATCATTTGAGTCACTTCTCAAGCAAAAATTTAAAACATTTATGTTATCAGCTTCTTAAATATGAGGATTTGCTTCATTTCTCTCCTTTAAATCCTTGTTGGGTTTTCAACTGTAGTTCAGACGAAACAAACAGTTTGTAGATGTCACCTTGTGCTCTGGGAAATTATGATTTTCTGACATTTCATAGACAAAACTGTTCATCCAGAACATAATGGGCAGAATGAATGGATAATAAAAATAATCACTAGTTGAAGCTAGAAGGTTAAAAAAAAACAGCTTTATGTTGATGGAAAACAGTTGTTTAGCGTCTGCAGACCTTTTTTAAGGATGCAGATACCCAGTAATGTCAGCAGTCATCCTCTTGTTTTATGGACGTTATTGACAGCATCTTGTTTACCTTTAGTGCATCCATCTGGACCACTGTGTGCTGTGGACCCTTATTGAGCCCGTTACAGCCTACCAGTCTGAACAGCCTGTCACTGCCGAAGCAGGAAAAATCTCAGCGGGGACTGATTGACACAAATACCCACTGAGCTGCTGCGTAGAGAAGACCCACGTACAGTCAGCGGCCAGGAAATTGCAGTCAATCAGAGCGTAGCTTTGGTGTTGATCCTAATGAGTATAGGACTGTCACGTTGGCAGCTTCTCCTGGCGGACTTCCACTTCTGTCAGCACCCAGTAAAGCAGACAGGAAGTTAGTCTCAGAGGCGGTGGTTAAGGAGTATTGGGAATAAGCACAAAACTGTTCCTCAGACTGTGGTTTATTGCCTGATGTCTCATTGGTTTAAAGCTTGATTGTCTTGATTAAAGGACGAGTTCACAGTTTTTCAAGTCAGATGCCCAAGTGAACATTGAAACATCATGTATTTCTTGTTGTAATCATTCCTCCTGTTCATACTGACCATTCGAAGATCCCTTCATAATGCACTTCCACCTACCTTTCTGTACTTCCACCACAGCTCAACAGGGAAACACTGTCCAAGGAAACACAAAGAGGGGATTGATGCTAAAAAGACTGTAAGGCCACGTTCAGACCAAATCTGGCAATTTGTGAAAAACAGTAGCCCTCCCATTTATTTTAATCGGGGCTGTGCCTTTATGTTGCAGGGGTGGGGACCACATAGGGCTCAGCAAAAAATCGCACTGTTGTTTCAAGACATACTTGAAAAATTGTGAACTATCCTTTAAGTGTTTTCAGATCCACATACAGCCTTAAATTACACTGACCAAACTCAAGGCTGTAAAATGTCTTGGATACAGTTTAGAAGAACTTTTAACATCTCCAGTTACACTTTAGAGATCTTTTAAGTGTTTGCATTGTCATACTTAATTTAGTTGGGTTGCAGATATTTCTTACAGCCGACGTTTTGAAATGCAAGTCTACAGTAGCGGCTTACAAGAATTGTCTAGTGTTGGGGAGGATTTTGCAGTCAGAAATGTTATTTAAATGCTTTTGCAATGTGAAGCTGCTGGAAATGACTCATGAAACCAAACAACTTTTGGGGGAGGAAGTTGCTTAATAAACTTAGCACAAAAAGTAAGGAAATTTGTGTTTGGTAGATTATTTCTTTGTTGTAACAATGCTTCTTGGCAATAAATCTTATACTGTTGGAAAGACTGTTTATTTCCCTTTTAAATGGTGCCACATTTGTAAGGAGCATGCATTTGTGAGATGCGCAGCAGAGCTGAGTATGTGGGTTGCACCCATGAAAAATATGCCAAATCTTCTCTGCCAATGCCAAACAGCTTATTCTGCCATTGACTCTTGTTTGGTGTTTGGTGGATTGGATGATTGAAGTTTGAGGAAACTTGCAATTCAACAATTTATTCATTTAACAAACAGGAGCCTCAGTAGTGTGTGGAAGAACCATAGACAGCCACAACGGCCTGGCACCTCCTCCTCATGCTGGTCACCAGCCTGACTGACTGACTTGCGACAAATGCTGGTTAAAGAATGGGATGCCATCTCACAGCAGTGTGTGACCAGGCTGGTGACTCAGCATGAGGAGGAGGTGCCAGCCTGTTGTGGCTCTGTATGGTTCTTCCACACGCTACGGAGGCTCCTGTTTGTTAAATGAATAAATTGTTAAATTGCCAATATGTCTTGTTCCTTCAAACTTCAATCATCCAATCCACTAAACACCAAACAAGAGTCGATGGCAGAATAAGCTGTTTGGCATTGGCAGAGAAGATTTGGCATATTTTTCATGGGCACAACCCACATACTCAGCTCTGCTGCTCATCCCATGAATGCATGCTCCTTACAAATGTGGCACCATTGAAAAGGAAAATAAACAGGCTTTCCAACGGTATAAGATTTATTGCCAAGAAGCATTGTTACAACAAAGAAATAATTTGCCAAACACAAATTTCCTTACTTTTCATGCTTAGTGTAGATATATGCTAGTAATATAAATTTGTCGCAAGAATAGTAAGATACCCCATTTTAATTAGCAGGGACATAACGATCAAACTTTTACTTTCTCAATACCTCAACTTCAACAATCTGCTGATACTGAGTACCAATCTGATACCAGTGGTCTCTTTTCCCCCCCAAATATAAAATCTGTATTCCTCACTGTGTCTAAGTAAAGGTGTATGGGTAACATGAGGTCAGGGATTGCTGTGGCTTTAAAACCAGACTTAGAGCCTCACTGTGACTGAATGAACTATTCCTACTGATATTTATGACATTCACAAAGAAACTCTCTTCACTGTCAATTGGTCACGTCGTAAGGTCGTCCACCGATCGAAGGGTCGGTGGTTCAATCCCCAGCTCCTCTTGTCTATAAAAACAGAGCTGAAAGAGAGTGAATATTGGACCTACACTCACCAGGTGGACAGAAATACAACTCCAAATGAATGATAATGTTGCTCCATAACTACTAGATGTGGACATTGGACGTGGAGGTTCAACATACAAGCTTAAAGGTTGATGATCTGTCAGTGTTGTGTTCACTGCTTGTTTCTGCTGAAAACTAGTGGACAAAAAATTAGTTATTGCTGAGCTAAAAGGTTCCTGAAAAGGTTCCTGCAGTGAAAAGGGGCTGTTAGTTATGCGATTAAATTTGTGTCATATTAAGTAAACGAAGTATCCCAAGAATCAAACGAAACAAATTTAATTCTAAGGGAATAAAATTAAATTGAACCCAAAAAATTAAATTGACCTCAATGGCAAAACTTACAATAAAACTAAGCCACAATTTTTCAGTTTCAGTTCTGACACACATTTCTCATGTGGGTGTTACAGGGCTGCAAAGTGCAACAAGTTGAAACTGAAAAATTCAGCAGCGAAATCAAATGTTTTACTCTTGTATACTTTTATTGTAAGTTTTTCCTTCAAGGTCATTTTCCAACTTATTTTCATTCACTTTCAATTAATTGATTGATTCTTGGGAGATTTTGTTCAACTATTATGGCACAAATATAATCCCTTCATTAGCTGGGATATTGGAAGAAAAAATACGATTCATCATCAGTTAGGTTTCAGATTCTCCAGCTCTGTCTATGGGACTTGCCAGCTATGATTAACTGTCCTCAAAAAAGTAACTGCAGAGATCTTGGAAAGCGGCCAAAGCAAAATGGCTGCAAAGTGGCAACAAACACGAGCAGTCAGTCTGCATACTCACAAAGGCTGTATGAAGCTAAAAGCACTATTAAATACTTTGGATAGCCTTTGTTTAATTCATTCAATGTTTAAAACATTTCCAGCCACTTTGAGTCTCTTGACTCACTGAAGAAGCCTCTTAGTATTCTGGCAGCGTCTGCAGCCACTGAGCAGGGCAACGCCGGCTCTTCTGATGAGCGTCTGAACGATGAAATCTGGGCTAAATCTCCAGCCTCCTCCACAGGTCATCCCCCCTGGACCGCAGCAGAGTGGAACGCAGCTGTGAGAGAAAAAAGAAACAGATTTCTGAAGTTCACATTGGGCTTTTTCTTTGCTTAATCTTCACCTCTGACCTGTGAGTCCATGGGAGTTCTGAGCAGTCGTCCTCTGGGGAGGCCACAGTTGATCGGTTTTAGCTTCAAAATCACTCTGCAGAGGTA
The DNA here is from genome assembly GCF_910596095.1 of Thunnus maccoyii. NCBI lineage: Eukaryota > Metazoa > Chordata > Actinopteri > Scombriformes > Scombridae > Thunnus > Thunnus maccoyii. The sequence continues at coordinate 6,981,532 of NC_056549.1, read as the reverse complement.
CACACATACTGTATCGATGCTCAATATTCTCTCCTGTGAAGTCCATTTAAATGATTTATGAAATTGTATTTGGTTGAGACAGGTCAGATCTTTATTATGTCTCATCTGGTGGTCCATGTAGCGACTAGATATGGGGCTATAGCACCACAGGATCGAACAGGATTTACAGTATTTCTCCATAGGAGATGTGGTGATTTGTGATTACCTGCTGGTCAATGATTATAATCCTGTCCCGCTCTGTATGTGGCTCATTTTTCACCCCCACCCCAGTAATAATTACAGCTGCAGTGACTGACTGTATTTCAGTGAACTCGTTGCTCCTGCTGTCATTTAAATCTAAAGTCACTGTCCTGGCTTCATACAAATCCACGCATTGGAGAAGCTGGAAGAAGATAATATTCAACAGTTTTTGCTTGGTATATGCTTGACTGTACAGTTTATGTGAACAACACAGCTTGTAACTTTGACTTTCTATCAAATAACCAGATATTTTCTGATACAGTTGCTTATCGTTTGTACTAATAATTCAACCAGGAGAGATTTATGTCCATCCAAGCCTAGAAGTGCTCCAACTGTGCCGTGATGGTGGAAGTATTCATATATTTTGATGAAACCAATCAGTTAAACAAACTCCAAACATGCCTTAAGGACATAGAGACCTGGATGACCTGCAACTTTCTACTACTGAAGTTATCATGCTTGGCCCCAAACACCTTATAAACACATTATCTAATGATATAGCTACTCGGGATGGCATTACCTAGGCCTCCAGCTCCACCGTAAGGAATCTGGGAGTTGTCTTTGATCAGGATATGTCATTTCACTCCCACATAAATCAAATTTCAAGGACTACCTTTTTTCACTTACGTAATATCGCAAAAATCAGGCACATCCTGTTACAAATAGATGCAGAAAAACTAGTCCACGCATTTGTTACTTCTAGGCTGGATTATTGCAACTCATGATTATCAGGCTGCCCTAACAAGACTCTAAAGACTCTCCAGCTTGTCCAGAATGCAGCTGCATGTGTACTGACTAAAACTAGAAAAAGAGATCACGTTTCTCCCATTTTAGCTTCGCTACATTGGCTTCCTTTACAATCTATAATTTAAAATCCTTCTCTTAACTTACAAAACCCTTAATGGTCAGGCACCATCATATCTTAAAGAGCTCATAGTACCGTATTATCCCACTAGAACGCTGCGCTCCCAGAATGCAGGCTTACTGGTGGCTCCTACAGTCTTTAAATGGGAGGCAGAGCCTTCAGTTATCAGGCTCCTCTCCTGTGGAACCATCTACCAGATTCGGTCTGGGGGGCAGACACCCTCTCTATGTTTAAGAGTAGGCTTAAAACTTTCCTTTTTGATAAAGCATATAGTTAGGGCCAACCAGGCTCACCTTGGATCAGCCCTTAGTTATGCTGCTATAGGCCTAGACTGCAAAGTCAAAGCTCAAACGATGGAAAACATGATGGAAATATGACATTCCTGTTTGTTTCATGTATTCATTTGAGGAACATTACAGTCTCCTCCATCGCTCCACACAGATCTGATGTTTTCATCTCTTCAGTGACATATAAGTCACATCCTTCATGGACATCATCATTTACTTCCTCCAAACTTGGTCACATGTTGTTCTTATTGATACACCAACTTTTCCGCTTCATCCAAGCGTAAAAGTACTTTCAGGTGGATGAAAACGCACCTTCATGCTTCTGCAGTCAGCTCTGGAACTGAGGCTCACAGAATCAGTGACATCTTTAAAATCCCCTCTCAAAAATTAAAAAAAAATCTCTTTATTTAATTGATAACACTCTGTTTTATTTCCAACATGTCTTATCTGTTTCATTACTGTTATCTTATATTTGGGGTATTTTATTCCATTTAATTTTGTTTTATTTTAATTGTCTGCTTTTGGTGCCTAATTGTTGAATATTTTAATCCTGGTTCAACCATGTAAAGCACTTTGTAACTTCATTTTGAAAAGAGCTGTATAAATTTGTATTATTTTAATGAGAAAATGAAAGAGACTTTTAATGCAGGAACCCTGAACACCTGAGATAACTCCACTCTTTCACATCTATATTAACCAGGACAAACAAGTCCAAAGTGAGCCAGTTTGAAAAATAAACTATCGTGCACTGATGTATTTAAAATACTTATGTTACTAATTGTGACACTTTATTATGAATACATCATCACATCATCAAGTCTAATTATGTCCATTAAGCTGGTTTAAATATCAGGTTGACCACAAAGTTCAAATAAAAACACAAGATGATAAAACAGGATAAAGATAAAGAAGTGGATCCAGAACTTTATCTGTATCTCTAGGATGCAAACACACAAACTTTGGTGTTTTTATGAGAAGGTTTGGTTTGCAAACAACGAGGCAAACTTTAGTTTTAATTGAATTCTACATTTGTTTCCAGCTTGCTGTAACTGAACATATTGCGTGTGACAGTCGATGACTCCACGGGTGTCTCTGTGTGTTTGGCTCCTAATTACACCTCGAACCCAGCAGTCAGACGGCTTACAGCACACTGTACAATACGCTTATGAATCATTGTTGAGTTAGCGAGGGGTAACCACAGCACTAATTAGTATTAGCTATTAGCATAGCTTCATCCTCCTCTGGTTTTTTTTGTTGTTGTTGTTTTTTACCCCTCTGTATGTTGAAGAAAAGTTTTCAGAGAATGCTCATGTCTTGTGAAAAAACAGCAGCATATGTTTTAAATATTTTCTAAAAAAAAGAATGAATACCCATCTAATTTTTGGAGTTTGTATTTTGATCATCAACTGAGCTTTTCCTGAAGCCTCGTCTGTCTGTGTGATTGGATGTCCTGAGGGCTTCTGTAGAGGTGGTGACACAGATTAAAAGTTTGAATAGTGGCACAGGCAGACCAAGAAATCTGGCGTCTCAGTTGCTTCTGTCTCTTCATGTAATCCCAGACTGACTGACTGAAGAGGGTTGTAATTATTAGTATTTAGTATCACATCCCCACAAGCATCAGCTCTCTACAGTATCTAAACACTCCAATAAGAGACGGACTCATCAAAACAGGTTGTGACTGAATAAATACTGGACCAAAGATGTTCTGAACACTCTGACACTGAAAAGAGATCTTTTTTTTTAAAATTAGGACAAAGTAATTTTGTTTTGGGCCTGTCATGGGCACAGAGAGGTTGCTAGGCAACCGGATAAACACATTGTCTGTTAGGAGACGATGTGTGTCACGCTTACAACTCCGCAGCATCAGACAAAGTGTCCCTGGCCATCCAGATGGATACAGAGGATAAAGATGCTGTGTGTTTTTCTATTTTTTTTTATCTGATCTCAGAGCTGTTATTTAAATGTTAGTGTAATATGGTAGAATATAGTCACATGACCTGTTCACACTGGATTAAAATCACCTGCTGAACTTTTGACGACTGTGCAGCACTTTCACACTTCGCGAGTGCTGTTTTTGACAACAACCACCACCAACGAGTCAATAGATGAGTCATTTTACCCAAAATGCCATTTAATTTGCACTCAGACTGCAATTTAAGCTTTCATCAATAGTCTCCACCGCAGTCTCCGTGATTCTAAACTCAGAAAAAGGAAAGAAAGAAGAATCCTAGCATGGAGGAAAAAAATAAAATACTAAACTATCAAGATGCTGATTCAGTTGGGTTTAATGTCATCAGATCACTGTTTCAGGGAATTATAGACATGTCAGAGTCAAATGAATAAGAATTAGCCGCACAGATGACCTCTGCAGTTATAATAAATCACAGGAGAACTACAACTACTTTCTCAATTAACCAATCAGTGAGCATAAAAGTCCCATCAGATGGGAATTGTTCACCAAACTTAGTAGAGGACTGTTACTTCTTTTCATGACTTCCAAGACTTTGCTCATATTAGTTCTTGGTTTTGACTGTGTTTACCTTCATCTTTTATTTATTATTAATACTTAATTTTTCTCTCTCTCTTAACGTCGTTTCTGCAGAGTTTGTTTACACATTCATCTGCTGAAGGAGGAAAGTTTCTCTGCACTCACCTTAAATCTCAGTTTAACACATGTAGCTACGAGCAGGATTTGTGAGATCACAATTATTTTGGAGCCAAAAGTGGTCCAGTGTGCTACTAAACAATGAGAAGTAGATTCAACTTTATTGGCACTGAACAAGTGCAAGTACTTAACAACGAGATGCAATTTGCATCTAACCAGAAGTGCAATTTAGGCATAAAGTGCAGTTTCACAGTAAAGAAGAAGAGTGCAGATTGAAGTAGTAGCTGTAAGCCTGTACAATATATGTATGAGTGTGATATATGTGATTTTTTTAACTACCACCAATGAAGAGTCTTATGTAATCACTTCCTTTTATAAAAAGCATACTGCAACAAACAACTATACTTCAGTGCTAATGTTGTAATTTATTTTCTGAATATGAGAACCACGCGCTCTATAAAAAAAAAGAAAATTCTGTACTTGAGTTTCATTTATAAGCCTTTATTAAATAAACTTTCACCACAACATTAGTACCAAATAAAATCAGTGAATAATGCCACTAAAATAAATTCATTAACATGAAAATATAGTTTCATTTCCAAAGTGCCCGTTTTTATGTTTGAGGTAGATTATGTCAATCTCTGCTGTCTGAACAACATCAGCATCAGTTCTTCTGACTAACTGAATACAACATACAACATATCCCGTCTGCATACACATAGATGCAGACGGGGGGTGGAGGGCGTGTGAGCAGGCTTTATTCCTTCTGTAGTCTACAATCAGTTCTTTGGTCTTGTTGATTGATTTTATAATGTTTAAGTGAAAACATTTATTTCCAACACAGTACAAAGATGTAAAATGACAAAGAAACATGAAAAAGCACCAGACATTCAACATAAAATCCAACCAATACAATTACAAAATCCCAAAACACATCACCTTAAATTTAAGAAAAAAGAAATAACAGAACAAGGACAGCTAAAGTAATAACGTCATTGCAGATTTCATTATAAATCTATGAGACTGTTCCATAAATAAGCCCTAACGTGACTTCTATAAGCCCGTCTCATCTTCAAAACCTAGATGTGTAGCGGGAGGCTGTTCACAACATGGCAGCAGTGTGAAAAAAGGAACTTCGGGCTAAATTATTCACTCGAGTCACTTGAACGCACACTGGTCCTGGTATTATAGTTATGCTGAGTATGATGCAGCTTCTGTTGTACTCTGAGCTGTACTGGCAGCGGTCCAACTCTTCTGAATTCATCACTACCAACATGAGTTTGAGGGGAAGCGTTTAATAAATACTGAATGATATCATTTTGCAACACTTGCAGTTTGTTCCTAAATTTAGCTGTCAAACCACTGTAGAACATGCAAAATGACACTTTATCAGTGATGAGAAGTTTTTGTTGAAGACTTCAACAGCGGTGTCGTCTAAGTTCTCTGTGCGTGAACCGAAGTCGCTTTCTAACAGCAGCAGCATAAATTAATATGGTGGAAACTGTTTTTTTTGACATCACTTTGTACACATTCAGTCTTCTCACTGACAAATTTGCTCCCCAGTGAGTCCTCGCAGTATCGGATCCCGACTGCCTGCAGTCCTTTGCCTTTATTGTTGTTTTGTCTCTGCACCAGTCCCACCAACACAAATCCCTCCACGTTCCTTGTACTCTGTAATTAAAGTGTTTCCGATTCAGAAGCTGCACTTCACCCATCCATCTCCGATAATTCTTTTCGAAGCCTATTTTAAGTGCAGGGTTATTAATCATGTCAGAGTTGAAGTACCTCTGGGTCTCTGGCATGCTGGGACATATTTCCTTTCATAATGAGACGACTGCTGTTCATATCGAGTCATCTCAAAACCACTTCGCACAAAGTTAACCATCTGGCTTTTGTTATCTTGACTGAAGGAAGATCAAATGAAAGTTTTTGCTGTGGCTCTTTTTTTATTTACGGAGAAAATTTGCAAATCAAAACCAATCTGGTGTTCAGGGAATGTTTACTTTTTCATCTCTGGCATCATTCTGTCATCTCTACAATTCTTTTTACTGTTGCTCCTTTTCTTGGAGAGAAATGATTTCTTATCCTCCTCCTCCTCCTTCTTCTCTTCCTGCTGTAACTTTCTGCTGTCATTTGCAGCCAACCTTCAAGGTTAGAAAAGTAGGCGTGCGAGCAGCAAATCAACTTGTTCGAAACTTCCAGACTATCTGGGACAAAATATGGGCGGGGAAATGAGTGAGTAATGTTCTCTCCTCCTCCTCCTCGTTCAAGTGTTCATCCAGGACATTTTCTCAACGTCTGTGTCGACTCTTAATTTCTCTCCCGAAACAGTTTCTCATTCCAGCCACACAAGCATCTCGCCGTAGGACAGACACCTTGACACTTGGAGAATGTGACTCTGAAGGCCACAATGTGCTTGAAATTAACTTATAGTTTAGTTTTTTTTTAGTTTTATTTATTTGCATGAATAACAAGATAAAAAACAATAATTAATAATTATTTTAAGGAGAAGGTAATACTGTAAAAGTTCTACTTTTAATGCTTTGATTTGTTACCTTGTGACACTTGTGGTAGGTTCTGTCTAATAACTATGAATGGCAATTAAAAACTATTACTTAATCTATTATTTCCTTTTTATTTATAGTGGCAAATACATGATAATATTACTTTATTATTACCACTTTATTATCAGAGTATTACCACAATATTACCTAGTTATTACGGAGCTGGAATGTAACGTGCTACCAAAAAAGGATTGTGCAGGTGAGATATAAAACCACCACCAAAAGGGCCAATAAAGGCATCTCAGCAAAAAAAGCCTAATAACATCTAAAACTGTAAAACTGTAAATCCATTTCTATCAGTAAGAGAAAGACAAAAATGAAATTGAAGGAAGTAACACAAGTGAATTTATAAACAAATGACAAAACTTGCTGCTTTTGCTGCTACTAATGTTTGTTTTCATTATGGAATAATCTCTGGGTTACTTTTTTTTAAAGAATTGATTAATAATTTATGCTGAAAATACTGGAAAAGTCATCTTCAGACATCAGACCAACAGTCCATAACTCACACAGTAATATAACCCAAAAATATTCTGTTTAGTTATATGAAACAGAGAAAATCAGCAAACTCTCACATTTGAGAAGCTGGAACCTGAGAACAGCCAATTTGCTTCAAGACAGAAATGAGAAGATTTGAATCACTTTCATGTCTGTATGTTAAATCAGCCGTAATCCTTACTTTTCATAATGACCTGTCAGTGTGTAATATGTTGGTTGTGGCTCATAGTGATGAATCTACAGAGAATTATCAGCAACTCTGTGGCTCCCCTGGGCTTTACGGAGCTTTATAGCGAGTTTCAGTTCGTTGTTTAGCTGTCTGGGTTCAGCTTTACTGTTTTGGTTCACTCTCAGCACTCTCATAGTGTTGTTTTCAGCTTCAGTGGAGCATTTAGCAGCTAAATAGCCAGATATTTCCCTCAGGAGTTGGTAGAGATAGTTCCCACTGCTTCCGGTCTTTATGCTAAGCTATGCTAAGCTAGGCTAACCATGTGCTGACTTCAGCTCCGTCCTTAACATAGAAACTTTATTTTCTGTTGACTTAAGATTAATCTGGCAATTGTTCAACAGGTATAGTACAGCACAGTTCAAAACTACTGTTACAAAGTGTTTTGCACACAACAAACAGTAAAAAATAGAAATACAAGAATAAAATCAAGAAGCAGACTTCAGTAAAAAATGTTCAAAGTGCTTTACCAGAACATAATATAAATGTCTGAGAAGTGCAGTGAATAAAACATAAAAAGATATCAAGCATAAAAACATGAAAATTAATCATAGGCTAACCGATAAAAATGAGTTTTAAGAAGAGATTTAAAGGAAGACAGTTGAGTAAGTCGAGTAAGTCAAAAGGCTCATTTGAGAATTAAAAATCATTTCTAATATACGTGACTGGATTTGCAGAAAACTCTCATCTTTTATCTCAAATAATGTTGCTTAAAGCATAATAACTTGTACGTGTTTCTGTAATGAGTTTTACTTTAATGCCGACATGATTGGAGTAACTAACTAACCGTCGGAAAACTGAAGAATGAAAACATGAAGACGTTTTCTGCTGAAAATCAAAAGAATTTAATAGTCTGCCGAAGTAACAGAAAGTACAACCTCAAAACGGGCCGAGAGGAGCAGAAAAGTTTGTTCTGTTGTCAGTTTGATCTCTGTCTCAGTTTATTACTATTTTTGTTTCTGCACTTTGTGTCCTATCAGAGCTCCCGTTGAGTCCTTCTGATTTATGCATCAAAAGCTTCTGTTATTTGCATTTTTATACGAATGACTTCTTCTAAAATGAGATAACAACTGCTTACGCTGGCAAATATATTGCTGGCATAAAAGTGAAACTTAATTTTTTTAACACTGTGCTTCTTTGTGTCTTTTGAGCACTATTACACACTGATGCTTCAGTATTAATAATCTAATGATGTCATATATCAGTCAGAGGGACAAAACCACTACTTTTACTGCAATACATCAAGCTCATAATACTTATTCTATATGTACTTTTACTTAAGTAGGATTTTTCATGCAGGACTTTTACTTGTAATGGAGTATTTTTACATCGATGTATTGGTACTTTTGCTTAAGTAAAAGATCTGAATACTTCTTTCACCACAGCTTTTGAAGTGTATTGATTGGTACACCTGTGGATGAAAAGTGCAAACCACCTGCACTTTTTATCATTTCTGACATCTTGTTTTGGAGTAAAACCCCTCCTGCTTTTTCCTCTCACCTCTCTGTTAGCTTTTCCTTCGATGAGGCCTCTCAATGACGTGTTCTTCTTCTGTTTTTGGAGGATTTCAGATGTGGATGTGATGACAGATTTAACTGAATCTGAGGTTTTGACACTCGGCAGTTCTGCCCTTCAGACAGATTGCGCCTCATCATCAGACCTCTTCCTCAGTGTGTTCACTGTGGGAGACTCATCGCTGGCAGAGGATTCACGACATGCACTGATGGCGGAGAAGGGATCATGACGCAAATCACAATGCGTAGGCGGTGGTGTGGCGGCGGGTAGAGAGTAGGGATGTGCAGAGGGCCCAGTATGTGTACTTGTATCTGTATTTGTTAAGGCAGCAAAATTATTTGTATTTGTATTCGATTAAAAGTGGAAAGAGGCTTAAAAATCCTGTATTTGTTTTTATTATGCTTTTAATTCTTAGAAAATTAAAGTGTCAGTAGCTCCAGGAGTGATGTCCAAATTAGGAAATGTGCGTCATGTAGCAGGTGGATGTGACTCCCTTCGTTGAGACCTGCTGATAGACGTAACAGTGGAGCAGAGGAGAGACACTGAGATAGAGATGTAACCGACCTGCATGCTGGTATATGACTTTTTTTTTTTCCTTCCTGAAAACAAATAATTTTAAAAATATTTGTGTGAAACAAATATTCGTAAGAAACCCACTATTTGTGCTTTGCCGAATAATGTATTTGTATTAAACAGTGAAAAACGTCAATCACTGTTTCCCAAAGGCCAAGAACCCAAAGATATTCCGTTTATTATCATAGAGGACTAAATAAACCAAAAAAATATTCACATTTAACAAGCTGGAACATGAGATTTTTAACATTTATTCTTAGAAATGACTCAAAATGATGAATCAATTATCAAAATAGATGATTCATTTTCTGTTGATTGATTTGCCGTCGCTGCTCTAATCTCATTAGTATCATCAGCCTCATTTAAAGCAGCAGCAGGCAGCTGTTTTTCATCAAACGAGATCTGATCAGGGTATCTGTGGGTCTTGGAAAGTCTTAAGAAGCAATTAATTCAGATTCTTTAAAAAAAAAAAATATTATAAAAAAATATTTTCTCCTGCCGGCTGTAGAGAGCATCAGTAGTTCCAAAATGTTTTGGATGTGTGTGTATCATTGTGTCTACAGTGGATTGTGCTGCAGGAAGCTGTTTAATCCTTTTTTTTGTGGAGTTTCAGTCAACTCCACCAAACTCAACTTCAGAAAACCAACAGTAAAATAACAGGAAGGAAGAACCTTTACAGAACGTAGATGTGCTCCAGTTTACTTATAGAAAGTCACATTAAAGTCATGGAAGTCAGCTCCTGTTCCCGCCCTGCTGAAGCATCCCTCATGAAGACACTGGTTTCCTCAGCAGCTCCTGGGAACGCCGCTGTCTGGGGGTGACCCTGACCTCTGACTCCCCCCGGCAGGAAGATGAGCGTTGTCCTCAGAGATCAGAGGAGCTGCATGGACGTAAATCGAGCGGAGGCCGGGCCGTTATCAGCAGGGTTCAGTGTAACCGGGCATGTCAGCTGCTTTCAGCTGCCGCCTGATCGCCTCATTAACATCAAGATCGATTAAAGGTCGAGGTGCTGAAGAGAAGTTTTCATTGATTAGTGAAGAGCAGAATGGAAGCTTCAAACTCAGACAGGCAGGCTTTTCATCCGAATGTTCAAAGACGAGGGATTTGAATCACAAAGTCAGCTCTCCTAGTCGTCACCAGCTCCTGTCAGAGCGCTCATGAGCAAGGCAGTGACCTTTGATTAGTCAATGGAAAACTAATCGGACAAATTTCTCTCGTTTTTCCATTTTATGTCATTGCCACTTGAAAATATGATTATTTTACAGTTGGTCAGACAAAATTAAGACTGCAAGTAGTGATTATTTTTATCATCAATTAATAAGCAATAGTAAAAGTAATAAATTACCACATTTGAGAAGGAAAAAGAACTGAGCATGTGCAGGAACTGTGTGGTCTGAACATTTCCACAACCAGGTACAGAGCTCTTAATTTTCTAACTTCATAACTAACAAAGTTGAAAAAATGTGGAAAAATATCAACTGTTTACAATAGGAAGTACATTCTTGCACATGCTCAGTGGCCTTACACAGAACTACTCTGCAGAGACTGAAAATGTGATTGCTGTTATTAGTCTTTGGAGCCGTTTCAAAAAACAAACTAACATCACGAAAATCATAATGAAGGAACATGTCACCCAGTGCACCAGTGTGGCTGATTGATGTATTTCTAATAGTTATTGGACAACAAAGGAGGTCTATGGCACAGAGGAATAAAATATATCAGACTTTGGATATACACACACAATACTTAGTTCATTGTTGGTTTGTATCCAAACATAAGATTATATAGAAAATAACCATTTTTTACTCCATACAAACAAAAAGTTGAAACACGTTCACAAAGATACTTCATCATTTTCACTATAAGATGAACTTTACAAATTGCAGCTTCAACAGAGAGAAGATGATGGATAAATCCATCAGGGAGCTCTGTCACCGTGTTGAGTATTAATGCAGGACAAACAGGATGAATGCATGTTTTATTGTACGCTGATACATTGTCACTCTCCAGATACACTCAGCCGCTCTCTGGAGAGCTGTTGTTATCCATCAGCTGAAATAAGAAAGAAAGGCTGAGAAAAGACTGCGTCACTCTGCTGTTAATCCATTTCTTTTATTCCCCCGGATCATCTGTCAAAATAACAAAACATTCCTTGTGACAACACACCAGCTCTGCCATTTCATTTTTCATATCAAACATAGAGTGAAATCTTACATACAGAGCAGGGGAAATGTGGCTTGTATTATTCTGCTCTGACGTGTTGTGTAGTGTGATAGATGCTGACACAGAGCAGGAAAGTGTGAATCCTCCATTTATTCATTTCATGTACTCTACTGCCCTCTATTGTCACAGAGACTCATGTTTTAATAGAATCTGGTGGGAAATAAACAGAAGCCAACAGCAAACTGCTGCTCAGTCTTCCCCGAGGCTGGTGAACTGCTTTGTCCACCAGCTGCTGTGGCAGATGTGGTGAGAGGAGCTGTGGTTAAATATTTAACAAAGATAAATATGATGGTTGACCTGTTGAGACAGTTTCAATATTTTACAATTGCTTTGGCTGAATTTTTACATAAAGCTGTAAAATTAATTTTGGCCTCAAAATGCCAAAGGAGAAATTCTCATTGTCCAGCTGTAATTAAACTGCTTTTTTTTCCTCTGCTACAGTAACATCTGCTCTGTAAATCACTTGTCCTGTGTTCTCCTTCTAGAAAAAATCAGAAACAAAAAGGGAGATATTTCTATTTTAAATTCTTTGGTTTCATGATGGCACCCCCTAGTTTTACAGTAAATCAGTGCAATACTGAGTCCCTATATCCATACAGAAAATCAAATCTTGAATAAAGAGATAATGTGTCATTCTATCATCGGCAGAGCAGACGGTCACACTGAGCCTGATTGCATCCTGCTACAAAAGAGCCACAGACTCTGAACAACCACTAGCATTAGCTTTCCTGCTAAAGTCTCCTTTTTATCTAACTTACAAACATGAACACACAGCTTGTCTTGTGTCTTAGCTTGTTGAACGAGCCGTCAAACAAACATTCACCAGGGAAAAGTGCACCGCTAATGTCAGTTAGCAGCTAGATAGCTAATTATCAGCTCAGCTGCAGCACATTAAACAGTATGTTAACATACCTGCAAATGTCACTTCGGAACCAGTAGATGCTGGTTTTGACGTTGCTCTTCAGATTGTTTTTGACTGTAAAGAAGGACGATTAAATGTCATTTCAGTCGGACCAGTTTAAACTCTAACAATGCAAAACATTTTATAAACTGATCATATGTTTTATATGTAAAATCGTAATATTAAAATGTTATTACAGCTGACATAAATGTAATTGAGTAAAAAGTACAACATTTCTCATAGAAGTAGAAGTATAAAGTAACATAAAATGGAAAAAAGTAATTGTAAAATATATGTACCTCAACTTTGTACTTAAGTACAATACTTGAGTAAATGTTCTTAGTTAGATTAATAAGATTACAGAAATGTCTGGAGAAAAAGTATAACTTGATATAACAGAAAAAAAAAATCTTCTTCTTTCCTCCCCTAGTAACCATCCTGCGACCCTTTTAGAGGCCCTAATCCCCAGGCTGGGAACCACTACTGTAATGGATCGGCAGTGGGCCATTTGTCACTTATTAGAATACATATTTATTGGGTCCAATGTGCTTAAATGTCTCAGTGCAAACTTCATTTCCTCAAACAAAACGCTGGTTGAGTAAATAAGTATTTGTACTTGTAACTCATGAAGAACATTACATTACCAAGCAGTGGTGGCTGGAATTCATTAACAGTTTAACTGCAGAAATAAAATGTTAAGATTATATTTATTAAAGTTTGACCTCAGAACATTTTGTTTTTGCTTCTTGGTGGTTGTTGGTGTTGATAAGCTTATCTGGGACATAATGTACTGACATTTTTTTCTATTTAATACTTATATAAACATCAACTGTATGTATGTTTCTTTATGTGTATATTTGCTTATCATTTTTGATACTGTAAGTTATTTTTAATATGGTGACATTTACAAATTTAGAATTAATCTCGCTTTCTTTATTTGATGTTTAATATTCTGTTATTTTCATAGATGTAGATTTATATTATGGATTCCTTTTCCTATTTGAATTATTTCTCATTTGCATTAGTCTTAAATTATCTGGACCGTTGACATTTGTACCATCTAATTATGAGCTTGTCAGTCATGTGTAAAGCACTTTGTGTTGATTGATTTCCTGCAGTCTGCTGCCCTCTAGTGAGACCAGACTCTCTGCAAAACTGCCTCACATGATTCATATTTTAACATGAAGGAGCAGGGCAGGAAATGACCACAAACCAGCAGCTAAATACAACTAAATCCTCCCTGAGGCTGATGTGTGTATCTGGTCTGCAGGCTTTAGTTTTTCCTCACTTGGAAATCAATTCAACATCAGTTCTTTTCATACTGTTATAAAATAATATCACTAAAGTTTAACACAGTTCAATTCCAACATATACTGTATGTGTGGTAAATATGCCATCAGTGTATTACTCAAAGACATTTCATCAAGTTTATTAATAATAAAAATAACATTATTTGTATAGTGTCTTTCATACATATACAATTTAAAGTGTTTCAAACTGGATTAAAAGTGTGAAGCTGAAAACAAGAATGAAAATAAATAAAAAATTAAATGTTTGACAACAAAACCATAAAACACATATAACAGCAAAACAAACAGGAAAAAATGTATAAATTGCAAAATATAAAAACTAAAGAGTTGATGAGGCACAATTACAACAAATTAGACTGGTTAGTACCAGTGGTGGCTGGTGACTCTAAAAATGTGGACAGGAGGAAAACCAACATGGAATCTTACAACAAACCGCATCAAACTATATTATTGTCCCCCACCAGATGAAATCGGAGGGGGGGGGGGGCAATTTTATATGCCAATAAAACAATTTGCTTTCAAAAACAAAAACCCCTGAGTGGTGAAAAGGCTGCTTCTTTAAATACATTTAGCATATAAATATTGTTTCTAAACAAAGAAGTGCTCATTTTAGCCATGGAGTGGTTCTGAATGTGTCATTTTACCAACAAAGTGAAATTCAAATTTATAGTATTGTTCTATTATGACAACAGATTTATGTTCTCATCAGAAGTAGACAACATATCACATGATTTACATGTGTTTCCTGTGTATTTTCTTAGCATACAGAAATATATGAAGTACCACAAAGCTTATAATCTGATACAGGTACAGATCAGTGCTGAATACTAGAAAGACTGAACACTAAAAACATTCACAGATCTAAAAGTGAAGGTTAAGTAACATTTGTGAATATCATCTACTGTATATCGTCCATTTCTGCAACATTTTGCTGTATTGAGATGAAAAGGAGTGTTGATGTCTTTGATAAGTTTCATGCTTTACTAAAAGCACACGCAGCCTCGTCCTTCACAGCAGTGATAGAGAAGCATTGATTTTAGAGATAAATCAAATTATATTCTATAACTAATGATCCACTAGAGCAGAGGTTCCTTAAAGGGTGTCTATTTTACCATTGAGTAATCTGAAAAACAGACATTTTATGGATATAGCACAAATGTATTGTTTCTTGTACAAAACTATGAGTACATGACATTCAAAAGTTATTCAGAACACAAATTATTAACAATAAAATAACAAACCCTGGGTTAGGTTAGGTTGTAGTTGGGATTAGAAGGGTTAGGTTTTATTTGGGATTAGGGGGGTTAGTTTTAGTTGTGATAAAAGAGGTTAGGTTTTATTTGGGATTAGGGGGTTAAATTTTAGTTTGGATTAGGGAGGCTAGGTTTTAGTTTGAATTAAGGAGTCAATTTTAGTTGGGATTAGAGGGGTTAGGTCTTAGTTTTGATTAGTGGGGTTAGGTTTTAGTATGAATTAGGGAGTTAGTTTTAGTTGGGATTATTTTAGCTTGGATTAGGTGGTTTGGGTTTTAGCTTGGATTAGGGATGTTAGGTTATAGTTGGGATTAGTAGGGTTATCTTTTAGTTTGAATTAGGGGCGTTGGGTTTTAGTTGGGATTAGTAGGGTTGGCGTTTAGTTTGAATTAGGGGGGTTGGGTTTAAATTGGGATTAGGGGGGTTAGGTTTTAGTAATGTGGGGGGAAACTGGAGAACCACACAACAGGCGGAGGAGCCACCGTGCTGACCTGGACGTTTCTGGACATTTTGACTGGTGAAACACAAGCGGAGCTGTATTCCAGTTACATGTGGCTCACTGACACATCTAACTGGAACACAGTCGCTGCTGTTATATGTCAAAAAAAAGGTCTGTTAGCTGCATTCATCCTGATCGCCCTAATCTCTGGTTGGGATTAGAGGGGTTAGGTTTTAGTCGGGAAGGAAGCAGGGTCTTCTGGATTCTCTGACCGTCACCACCCTCCACCTCACCTGACGTTTTCCAATTCTGGTTCTATAAATTATTCTTTCCTTTTCTAAAATGCTGTTTACATCTGACTTCCAGTTTTTAAATGAAGGTGGAGTATGTTTTAACCAGTTCCTCGTTATCTGTGTGATAGCCGCATTAGCTGCAATTCCGGTATAGACCTGAATATAATCCAGAGTCCAGATGTTCCTAAAATAATACATAATGCTTCAAGTCGCTGTTTAATTTGGAATATTTACATTACAGAGGTTGGTTGCCAGGACGTTTTTAGCGATGGGCAGAAAAATAAACTGGTGAATGATTTGCGTTATTTTCGCCACATCTTCTAAAGAATCTTTTGTTTTTTCCATTAGTACTCCCTCCAATACCTACAATTTGATGGCTTTAGAGATTTTGAGGTTTTCAATTTAACCAACAAGTTTTGTATGTATGAGCCGTTACGCACAGGTGACAGCTGTTTAACAGTCATTTTAAACCTCTTTTCAGCAGCTGAGATCATTTACATATAAGTGTGAGAAATTACAAACATATTTTTATATATTTTTTTATCATAAATTCCTCCCGCAGTAGGCGGCAGCACCCTCCGTTGTCTTGTTTAAAACAGGTCGGATGACATGAAAAATGTGTTATTTCTAATATTAAGTGCAATAGACAAGTAAAAACACATTAATAATACTCTTAAATATTTTACCAAAACGAAAAGGAGCTTTATTAATGACTAAAAGCAGCATTTAGTAGACACAGAAGTGATTTGTGTATCAGCGTATTTTCACGGATTCAGGGGGAGAATTGTCGATTTACTGTAGAGGAGAGAAAACTATAGAGCTACTCATGTGTGTGTTTAGATAAACTAATTATTTTATCAAATCCAGTAAAGCATTTTTCAATATTGGGGAGTCACCAAGTCAAGTCTCCTCAGCTTTTTACCTTCTAGACTCAAGTCAAGTCTCAGGTTTCCAGCTGAAGATCAGCTTTCTGTTATGATCCAGAAGAAAGAAGCGAGCAAAAAATGACCTACAGTCAGTAATAAGTAATCAGATCCACATTTATTGTATTTTCAAAACGGACTTAAGTTACTTGTTTGATGTGATGACGAAAATAAACCTCGATTGATCCTCTGTGTGTGAAACGTGGCGCACATAAATGCTTTTTGATCCATTTCAGCAAAGGAAGGCTGAAATAAAACACACTTATGGAGAAATAAGAAAAGATCCTATCAGATCCCCTGTGTCCACAAGATAAATTACATTTGTATAAACATGTAGATATTTTTTCTTTGCATGTTCTGTCATTCAAACCCCAAAACACACGCTGGCATGCGCGGCGCATGCGCACAGGTGGAGCGCAGACTTTGACAATTTGAGAACAGAGAATTTGATGACGTGGCCATTAGTCCAATGACATCACCTCTCTCTCTCTCCTGCGCGCTTTGATTGGCTTTGATGTTTGTTCTAGAGGATGCGCGCTTTGATCTCTGCTTTCATCTTAACTTAAAAAGGCACATCTAAGCCACAGAAACTTGGGTATTCAGGTGAAATCCGGTATAAAGTCACGTTTAGGCCTTCACAAGTGATTCTGAGACCACACTCGACGCATACAGTGAGGATCTTAACATTCCAGAGACCCTACAAACCGAAAGTTTCACACAAGTTTATTGAGCATCGTACAAAACACCAGAAAGAAGATGTCTGTGTCCACAATAAGCCCCTTTGGATCCCAGAACACGTTCATGGTAACGTCACAGGCTCTTCTTCCTGTAGTCAACAAATTTTTTGATCAGATATCGCCAGCGGAGTGGATCCTGTTGGCCGCAGGCATTAAACACCCGGCCACAGAGGCCACTCTTGTCAACATGCTTGTTGAAATTGTCCAAGCACTGTCAGCGGCAGTGCTGAGAGTTGTGGTGCCCATTTTTCAGGAGCACCTTTCAAACACCACGTCTCCAGTTGAACTGGAGACATACAATACTCACCTGGGAGACTCCCTCTCCCAGTGTTTCTCAACCGCTCTTGACGTCCCACAAGTGAGAAGTCAGAGCATCCTGGAACTCTCGACACTAATTGAAAAAGAAGTGTCTGAGAGGATCAGGTCTGTTTTATCCACCGCCGCCAACAGTACCTGCTGGCCATCAGAGCCGGCCGTGTACGTGCCACCCACCATGTCCAACAGCAGGAACCTTCATCGCATGGTGAGTCACGCTTTCACTTGTCTTAAAGGACTCTTACATAGGATGTGTTTGCGCCCAAAAGACATTGAGGTGGAGAGATGTCAATCCATTCAGAGTATCAACTCTGACATCAGCGTCCCCTCAGTGACCAAAGCAGTGAGTGACATCCTACAAAAATGGTCCAGTGATACAGTGAGCCACACAGAAGAGGCTGAAACTTCTCTCGTGCCACTCAGTGACTCTCTGGAGGCTCATGATGCAGCGTCTGAGATCGTCACAATGATCAGTGAAGACCTGCAGCATCCTGTCTTCGGAGATATTATTTGTTGCAGTGAGAGAAGCTCATCCAGACCTCGTTATAATATCAGACTCGCCCTCGATAAGGTGAGGGACTTTTTTGCCGGACAGGCCATACCACCAGAAGACGCCATACAAGTCCTGCATAAACACACCTTTTTTAAGATTGCCAGAAATCAGTTCCAGACCACAATGGAAGAACTGAAGAGTGCGTTTCAGTGCAATGACACAGACTTTGTCATAAGTCTGAAACAGGATTCAAGCAGGTCTCTGCTGAGAATCATGGAGGAAGTCGAGGAGGTGACCTTGCCTGGGGCTATTCCAGAGCCTCCCAGGCCTGAGTCTAGACCCGCCAGCAGGACTACAATGACCAGCTTCGGAGATCTGTCATCTCCTCCGTTAGACTTTGACACCATCAAGAATGATCTCGACGACTTGTTTGATAAATCAGACCTGCAAGGTGCAACATGTACCAGCAACAAACTAGAAAATGTCGCGCTGGCTGAAGAGATCAGGAAGTTTTCAAGAGAACTGACGGATAAAATGTACCATCACCTTATGAATGGCCAGATGTATCAGATCCCCATCCTGCCAATGGGAAGAAGTCTCTCTGACTCTGTCATCTCAGAGCGCACGTTCAAAATAGGCACCACTCGCCCCAACTTTTCTCCTGAAGTCCTGTATGCAATGACAGAGGACGCAGTAGGAAAGTTCTGTCAGCTGATGCTCCACTGGCTGGAGAAAGAGCCGTCAGTGAGAAGAAGTTACGATGAGAAAGTGTGCGGTGCGTTTGCTGAGATTGATGACCTGATAACAAGATCACTGACCCCAACAGAAGAAGACAACATCAGGCCAGACTCCCCTGAAGCCCCGACTTCACAAGAAGTGATCTTCGTCGGGCCAGAGTCCCCTGAAACCCCGACTTCACAAGAAGTGATCTTCGTCGGGCCAGAGTCCCCTGAAACCCCGACTTCACAAGAAGTGATCTTCGTCGGGCCAGAGTCCCCTGAAACCCCGACTTCACAAGAAGTGATCTTCGTCGGGCCAGAGTCCCCTGAAACCCCGACTTCACTAGAAGTGATCTTCGTCGGGCCAGAGTCCCCTGAAACCCCGACTTCACAAGAAGTGATCGTCGTTGAGCCAGAGTCCCCTGAAGCCAGCAAGACGCTGACTACAACACCCTCTACAACATATAAGGAATTAACTCCAAGTGACATTAGACAGCCAGACTTCTGCTTCAGCAATGACATCTGTGACCGCTTGAATGTCCGGCTACATGTAGATAGCCGGACTTTGGCCTCAAAAAAAGTACCTGAGCGAGAGCCAACATCCGATTTAGTCTGGGAAGAAACAAAGGGCTTTCGCCCAGGAACTTTGGCGTCTTCCTCCACTCTGGCGCCACTTTCCATTAAGTCCAGTAAAGGTCAATCATCATCAGGAAGAGACAAGCTGACAGCCTCGACAGTGGACAACTTTGTCTGTGCCCTGGTCATAAGGTTGATTGGGCGAATCCCTTGGAAAGTCAAGAAAGACATGAAAATTGATAGTATGAACGCCATCATCAACCGTGTCTCAGAAAGAGCACAAGCAGAGGGCATCACGATGCTTCCTTCTCTCTCAAAAGCCAAGGACGTCAAGAAGGTCAATAAAGCGGTTATAAAAGATCTTCTTCATCAGTATAAGACTCCAATACAGTTGTTGAAGGCGGCACTAGCAAAAGATGATCCAACTTTCACCAGTTCTGTTGTGAAATATCTAAACATCCATGTGAAAGCTTTGGTTGACCCTCCTCCGAAGAACTCCAAGGTGGCCACCTTCTTCAAAGCTGTGGGCAAAGCGTTAGCCAAGCCCTTCAGGCTGTGCTTTATGGACACCAGCGACGACTAAAACAAAATCCTAGCTAAAACAAAATCTAACTCCCCTAATCCCGACTAAAACCTAAAACCCCTAATCCCAACTAAAACCTACCTCCTCTAATCCCAGTTAAAACCTAACCCCTCTAATCCCAACCAAAGATTAGGGGGATCAGGATGAATGCAGCTAACAGACCTTTCTCACAGCGGGCATTTTGACATATAACAGCAGCGACCATGTTCCAGTTAGATGTGTCAGTGAGCCACATGTAACTGGAATACAGCTCCGCTTGTGTTTCACTTGTCAAAATGTCCGCTGTGAGAAATGTCAAGGGCTGCACATTGGCTCCTCCACCTGTTGCATGGGTTTTCCCCAGGTCTAATCCTAACTAAAACAAAACCTAACCCCAATAATCCCAACTAAAACCTAAACCTCCTAATCCAAACCAAAACCTAACCCTTCTAATCCCAACCAAAGATTAGGGGGATCAGGATGAATGCAGCTAACAGACCTTTCTCACAGCGGGCATTTTGACATATAACAGCAGCGACCATGTTCCAGTTAGATGTGTCAGTGAGCCACATGTAAAACCTAAACCCCCCAATCCAAACCAAAACCTAATC
This sequence comes from Thunnus maccoyii, assembly GCF_910596095.1. Lineage (NCBI taxonomy): Eukaryota > Metazoa > Chordata > Actinopteri > Scombriformes > Scombridae > Thunnus > Thunnus maccoyii. The sequence goes on along the minus strand of NC_056549.1, from coordinate 6,960,804 downwards.
CCTTAATCCCAGTTTAAATCTAACCGCTCTCATCCTAACTAAAACTGAAACCTGGGTCTAATCTTAACCAAATCAAAATCCCAAGTAAAAAAAAAACCTAACCCCAATAATCCCAACCAAAGATTAGGGGAATCAGGATGAATGCAGCTAACAGACCTTTCTCACAGCGGGCAAAACCTAAACCTTCTAATCCCAACAAACATCTAACCCTTCTAATCCCAACTAAAACCAAAACCTCCAATCCAAAAATAAAACAAAACCTCAAAAACAAAAATAAAAAATCAAATCAAATGTTTGTTTAAATTGTTTATATTTGCTGTCAGACATGGACAAAATTATAAAAATTGAATTGAAAGGTAGATTCTGCAAAAAAAACAAAAAATGTTAGGGCATGTTTGCATAGTGTGTGTGTGTGAACAAATTTCATGTTATTCAATGATATTCTCTTGTGCACTGGTTCCCAACCTGAGGGTCCCGACTCCCACTAGGTGTCACCAAAGCTTCACAGGGGGTCCTGAGGCCCTCATGATTCTAAACGGTGTAATAAAATGTTTCTTTTTAAAACATGTATCTAAGCATTTAAGAGCTGATCACTAGATCACTAGATATGATAGGTTAATCCTGAATGGAGACTTGAACATTCATATCAGCAAAAAGAATGACTCAAAAACTGTGGAGCTTGTAAATCTACTGGACAGTTTTGAACTCACCCAACATGTAAATGAAGCCACTCATCACCATGATAACACTCTAGATTAAGTATTAACAAAAGGGTTAAATACTGATAATGTCTCTGTATTTGAACTACCTATTTCACTGTAATATATACAAAGAAGCCATGACTGCCTATGGCAAGAAAGGATTACTTTTCCAAGATTATTACAGAGAATGCTGGGAACTCTAGAATATTATTCTCCATTATTACACAGCTTTGTTTAATACTCGATTCTGATTGGTCAATTACGGCATTCTACAGTCTGTTATTTCTGAATAGCAGAGCGCTGCTATGAGTAACAGACTGTTGCTAAGGACACAGTTCTGTTAATAGTCTCTGGAGGACCACATCCAGTCATATCAATCTGCAGAAAGAAGTCCGGTAAAATAACCAACTACGGCTCATTTGCGACACCTTGTGGCAAAAAAACGTTAGAGATAATATCCGTGACAGCAGCCTGGTGAGCGCCTCTCTTAGTTGCACATCGCTGCACGCCAACTTAAGTAATAAGCGGTAGTGATAATAGTAATATTGTTGTATTTTATTTATTGATACAATGTACAGTGTTAAACATAAATGTTACCATTTGATGTACTGCACCAGAGTTAGTTTATAACCAATTTTCATCTACGGTCCCGTCGGCAGGTCACAATTAAAACATATAACAGCACAATAACAAACAGTACAAACCAAAGGTACACACAATAGTACATCACATGCAGAAACGTCATAATCTTAAGAAGGCTACATAGCTTTCATAGATATTTACATTGCTATGCACGCAGTTCCAACTGTAGAATCTAACGGCCTATTTTTTTAGCGGAAGCAATAAAATCATTTTTAAATCAATGAAATCATTTTTAAATCGATATTTTGTGTGAGATTATTGATTTCTTTAGTAAACAGCCATGTAATAAGCGGGATTATGTACAGCGAGCGGGTCATTATTGTGAAAAGAACCCCTTTACGGTGATGCAGGACCCCGGCGCAAAGCACAATAAAGACCATAATAATTATATTATTATGTAATATATTATTATATAATATATATAATGAATGTCACTATACATTATCCCTTACCTATTGACCAGCTACTCAACACCATCCCCCCGGAGTCCAGAGTCCAGATGTTCCTAAAATAATACATAATGGTTCAAGTCGCTGTTTAATTTGGAATATTTACATTACAGAGGTTGGTTGCCAGGACGTTTTAGCGATGGGCAGAAAAATAAACAGGTGAATGATTTGCGTTATTTTCGCCACATCTTGTGTCATAAAGAATCTTTTGTTTTTTCCATTAGTACTCCCTCCAATACCTAGAATTTGATGGCTTTAGAGATTTTGAGGTTTTCAATTTAACCAACAAGTTTTGTATGTATGAGCCGTTACGCACAGGTGACAGCTGTTTAACAGTCATTTTAAACCTCTTTTCAGCAGCTGAGATCATTTACATATAAGCGTGAGAAATTACAAACATATTTTTATATATTTTTTTATCATAAATTCTTCCCGCAATAGGCGGCAGCACCCTCCGTTGTCTTGTTTAAAACAGGTCGGATGACATGAAAAATGTGTTATTTCTAATATTAAGTGCAATAGACAAGTAAAAACACATTAATAATACTCTTAAATATTTTACCAAAACGAAAAGGAGCTTTATTAATGACTAAAAGCAGCATTTAGTAGACACAGAAGTGATTTGTGTATCAGCGTATTTTCACGGATTCAGGAGGAAAATTGTCGATTTACTGTAGAGGAGAGAAAACTATAGAGCTACTCATGTGTGTGTTTAGATAAACTAATTATTTTATAAAATCCAGTAAAGCATTTTTCAATATTCGGGAGTCACCAAGTCAAGTCTCCTCAGCTTTTTACCTTCTAGACTCAAGTCAAGTCTCAGGTTTCCAGCTGAAGATCAGCTCTCTGTTATGATCCAGAAGAAAGAAGCGAGCAAAAAAATGACCTACAGTCAGTAATAAGTAATCAGATCCACATTTATTGTATTTTCAAAACGGACTTACTTGTTTGATGTGATGACGAAAATAAACCTCGATTGATCCTCTGGGTGTGAAACGTGGCGCACATAAATGCTTTTTGATCCATTTCAGCAAAGGAAGGCTGAAATAAAACACACTTATGGAGAAATAAGAAAAGATCCTATCAGATCCCCTGTGTCCACAAGATAAATTACATTTGTATAAACATGTAGATATTTTTTCTTTGCATGTTCTGTCATTCAAACCCCAAAACACACGCTGGCATGCGCGGCGCATGCGCACAGGTGGAGCGCAGACTTTGACAATTTGAGAACAGAGAATTTGATGACGTGGCCATTAGTCCAATGACATCACCTCTCTCTCTCTCCTGCGCGCTTTGATTGGCTTTGATGTTTGTTCTAGAGGATGCGCGCTTTGATCTCTGCTTTCATCTTAACTTAAAAAGGCACATCTAAGCCACAGAAACTTGGGTATTCAGGTGAAATCCGGTATAAAGTCACGTTTAGGCCTTCACAAGTGATTCTGAGACCACACCCGACGCATACAGTGAGGATCTTAACATTCCAGAGACCCTACAAACCGAAAGCTTCACACAAGTTTATTGAGCATCGTACAAAACACCAGAAAGAAGATGTCTGTGTCCACAATAAGCCCCTTTGGATCCCAGAACACGTTCATGGTAACGTCACAGGCTCTTCTTCCTGTAGTCAACAAATTTTTTGATCAGATATCGCCAGCGGAGTGGATCCTGTTGGCCGCAGGCATTAAACACCCGGCCACTGAGGCCACTCTTGTCAACATGCTTGTTGAAATTGTCCAAGCACTGTCAGCGACAGTGCTGAGAGTTGTGGTGCCCGTTTTTCAGGAGCACCTTTCAAACACCACGTCTCCAGTTGAACTGGAGACATACAATACTCACCTGGGAGACTCCCTCTCCCAGTGTTTCTCAACCGCTCTTGACGTCCCACAAGTGAGAAGTCAGAGCATCCTGGAACTCTCGACACTAATTGAAAAAGAAGTGTCTGAGAGGATCAGGTCTGTTTTATCCACCGCCGCCAACAGCACCTGCTGGCCATCAGAGCCGGCCGTGTACGTGCCCCCCACCATGTCCAACAGCAGGAACCTTCATCGCATGGTGAGTCACGCTTTCACTTGTCTTAAAGGACTCTTACATAGGATGTGTTTGCGCCCAAAAGACATTGAGGTGGAGAGATGTCAATCCATTCAGAGTATCAACTCTGACATCAGTGTCCCCTCAGTGACCAAAGCAGTGAGTGACATCCTACAAAAATGGTCCAGTGATACAGTGAGCCACACAGAAGAGGCTGAAACTTCTCTCGTGCCACTCAGTGACTCTCTGGAGGCTCATGATGCAGCGTCTGAGATCGTCACAATGATCAGTGAAGACCTGCAGCATCCTGTCTTCGGAGATATTATTTGTTGCAGTGAGAGAAGCTCATCCAGACCTCGTTATAATATCAGACTCGCCCTCGATAAGGTGAGGGACTTTTTTGCCGGACAGGCCATACCGCCAGAAGACGCTATACAAGTCCTGCATAAACACACCTTTTTTAAGATTGCCAGAAATCAGTTCCAGACCATAATGGAAGAACTGAAGAGTGCGTTTCAGTGCAATGACACAGACTTTGTCATAAGTCTGAAACAGGATTCAAGCAGGTCTCTGCTGAGAATCATGGAGGAAGCCGAGGAGGTGACCTTGCCTGGGGCTATTCCAGAGCCTCCCAGGCCTGAGTCTAGACCCGCCAGCAGGACTACAATGACCAGCTTCGGAGATCTGTCATCTCCTCCGTTAGACTTTGACACCATCAAGAACGAAGTTGAGGACTTGTTTAATAAATCAGACCTGCAAGGTGCAACATGTACCAGCAACAAACTGGAAAACGCCGCGCTCGCTGAAGAGATCAGGAAGTTTTCAAGAGAACTGACGGATAAAATGTACCATCACCTTATGATAGGCCAGATGTATCAGATCCCCATCCTGCCAATGGGAAGAAGTCTCTCTGACTCTGTCATCTCAGAGCGCAGGTTCAAAGTAGGCACCACTCGCCCCAACTTTTCTCCTGAAGTCCTGTATGCAATGACAGAGGACGCAGTAGCAAAGTTCTGTCAGCTGATGCTCCACTGGCTGGAGAAAGAGCCGTCAGTGAGAAGAAGTTACGATGAGAAAGTGTGCGGTGCGTTTGCTGAGATCGATGACCTGATAACAAGATCACTGACCCCAACAGAAGAAGACAACATCAGGCCAGACTCCCCTGAAGCCCCGACTTCACAAGAAGTGATCTTCTTCGGGCCAGAGTCCCCTGAAACCCCGACTTCACAAGAAGTGATCTTCGTCGGGCCAGAGTCCCCTGAAACCCCGACTTCACAAGAAGTGATCTTCGTCGGGCCAGAGTCCCCTGAAACCCCGACTTCACTAGAAGTGATCTTCGTCGGGCCAGAGTCCCCTGAAACCCCGACTTCACAAGAAGTGATTGTCGTTGAGCCAGAGTCCCCTGAAGCCAGCAAGACGCTGACTACAACACCCTCTACAACATATAAGGAATTAACTCCAAGTGACATTAGACAGCCAGACTTCTGCTTCAGCAATGACATCTGTGACCGCTTGAATGTCCGGCTACATGTAGATAGCCGGACTTTGGCCTCAAAAAAAGTACCTGAGCGAGAGCCAACATCCGATTTAGTCTGGGAAGAAACAAAGGGCTTTCGCCCAGGAACTTTGGCGTCTTCCTCCACTCTGGCGCCACTTTCCATTAAGTCCAGTAAAGGTCAATCATCATCAGGAAGAGACAAGCTGACAGCCTCGACAGTGGACAACTTTGTCTGTGCCCTGGTCATAAGGTTGATTGGGCGAATCCCTTGGAAAGTCAAGAAAGACATGAAAATTGATAGTATGAACGCCATCATCAACCGTGTCTCAGAAAGAGCACAAGCAGAGGGCATCACGATGCTTCCTTCTCTCTCAAAAGCCAAGGACGTCAAGAAGGTCAATAAAGCGGTTATAAAAGATCTTCTTCATCAGTATAAGACTCCAATACAGTTGTTGAAGGCGGCACTAGCAAAAGATGATCCAACTTTCACCAGTTCTGTTGTGAAATATCTAAACATCCATGTGAAAGCTTTGGTTGACCCTCCTCCGAAGAACTCCAAGGTGGCCACCTTCTTCAAAGCTGTGGGCAAAGCGTTAGCCAAGCCCTTCAGGCTGTGCTTTATGGACACCAGCGACGACTAAAACAAAATCCTAGCTAAAACAAAATCTAACTCCCCTAATCCCGACTAAAACCTAAAACCCCTAATCCCAACTAAAACCTACCTCCTCTAATCCCAGTTAAAACCTAACCCCTCTAATCCCAACCAAAGATTAGGGGGATCAGGATGAATGCAGCTAACAGACCTTTCTCACAGCGGGCATTTTGACATATAACAGCAGCGACCATGTTCCAGTTAGATGTGTCAGTGAGCCACATGTAACTGGAATACAGCTCCGCTTGTGTTTCACTTGTCAAAATGTCCGCTGTGAGAAATGTCAAGGGCTGCACATTGGCTCCTCCACCTGCTGCATGGGTTTTCCCTAGGTCTAATCCTAACTAAAACAAAACCTAACCCCAATAATCCCAACTAAAACCTAAACCTCCTAATCCAAACCAAAACCTAACCCTTCTAATCCCAACCAAAGATTTGGGGGATCAGGATGAATGCAGCTAACAGACCTTTCTCACAGCGGGCATTTTGACCATATAACAGCAGCGACCATGTTCCAGTTAGATGTGTCAGTGAGCCACATGTAACTGGAATACAGCTCCGCTTGTGTTTCACTTGTCAAAATGTCTGCTGTGAGAAATGTCAAGGGCTGCACATTGGCTCCTCCACCTGTTGCATGGGTTTTCCCCAGGTCTAATCCTAACTAAAACAAAACCTAACCCCAATAATCCCAACTAAAACCTAAACCTCCTAATCCAAACCAAAACCTAACCCTTCTAATCCCAACCAAAGATTAGGGGGATCAGGATGAATGCAGCTAACACACCTTTCTCACAGCGGGCATTTTGACATATAACAGCAGCGACCATGTTCCAGTTAGATGTGTCAGTGAGCCACATGTAACTGGAATACAGCTCCGCTTGTGTTTCACTTGTCAAAATGTCCGCTGTGAGAAATGTCAAGGGCCGCACATTGGCTCCTCCACCTGTTGCATGGGTTTTCCCCAGGTCTAATCCTAACTAAAACAAAACCTAACCCCAATAATCCCAACTAAAACCTAAACCTCCTAATCCAAACCAAAACCTAACCCTTCTAATCCCAACCAAAGATTAGGGGGATCAGGATGAATGCAGCTAACAGACCTTTCTCACAGCGGGCATTTTGACATATAACAGCAGCGACCATGTTCCAGTTAGATGTGTCAGTGAGCCACATGTAAAACCTAAACCCCCTAATCCAAACCAAAACCTAATCCCTTAATCCCAGTTTAAATCTAACCGCTCTCATCCTAACTAAAACTGAAACCTGGGTCTAATCTTAACCAAAACAAAATCCCAAGTAAAAAAAAAACCTAACCCCAATAATCCCAACCAAAGATTAGGGGGATCAGGATGAATGCAGCTAACAGACCTTTCTCACAGCGGGGAAAACCTAAACCTTCTAATCCCAACAAACATCTAACCCTTCTAATCCCAACTAAAACCAAAACCTCCAATCCAAAAATAAAACAAAACCTCAAAAACAAAAATAAAAAATCAAATCAAATGTTTGTTTAAATTGTTTATATTTGCTGTCAGACATGGACAAAATTATAAAAATTGAATTGAAAGGTAGATTCTGCAAAAAAAAAAAAATGTTAGGGCATGTTTGCATAGTGTGTGTGTGTGTGAACAAATTTCATGTTATTCAATGATATTCTCTTGTGCACTGGTTCCCAACCTGAGGGTCCCGACTCCCACTAGGTGTCACCAAAGCTTCACAGGGGGTCCTGAGGCCCTCATGATTCTAAACGGTGTAATAAAATGTTTCTTTTTAAAACATATATCTAAGCATTTAAGAGCTGATCACTAGATCACTAGATATGATAGGTTAATCCTGAATGGAGACTTGAACATTCATATCAGCAAAAAGAATAACTCAAAAACTGTGGAGCTTGTAAATCTACTGGACAGTTTTGAACTCACCCAACATGTAAATGAAGTCACTCATCACCATGATAACACTCTAGATTAAGTATTAACAAAAGGGTTAAATACTGATAATGTCTCTGTATTTGAACTACCTATTTCACTGTAATATATACAAAGAGGCCATGACTGCCTATGGCAAGAAAGGATTACTTTTCCAAGATTATTACAGAGAATGCTGGGAACTCTAGAATATTATTCTCCATTATTACACAGCTTTGTTTAATACTCGATTCTGATTGGTCAATTACGGCATTCTACAGTCTGTTATTTCTGAATAGCAGAGCGCTGCTATGAGTAACAGACTGTTGCTAAGGACACAGTTCTGTTAATAGTCTCTGGAGGACCACATCCAGTCATATCAATCTGCAGAAAGAAGTCCGGTAAAATAACCAACTACGGCTCATTTGCGACACCTTGTGGCAAAAAAACGTTAGAGATAATATCCGTGACAGCAGCCTGGTGAGCGCCTCTCTTAGTTGCACATCGCTGCACGCCAACTTAAGTAATAAGCGGTAGTGATAATAGTAATATTGTTGTATTTTATTTATTGATACAATGTACAGTGTTAAACATAAATGTTACCATTTGATGTACTGCACCAGAGTTAGTTTATAACCAATTTTCATCTACGGTCCCGTCGGCAGGTCACAATTAAAACATATAACAGCACAATAACAAACAGTACAAACCAAAGGTACACACAATAGTACATCACATGCAGAAACGTCATAATCTTAAGAAGGCTACATAGCTTTCATAGATATTTACATTGCTATGCACGCAGTTCCAACTGTAGAATCTAACGGACTATTTTTTTAGCGGAAGCAATAAAATCATTTTTAAATCAATGAAATCATTTTTAAATCGATATTTTGTGTGAGATTATTGATTTCTTTAGTAAACAGCCATGTAATAAGCGGGATTATGTACAGCGAGCGGGTCATTATTGTGAAAAGAACCCCTTTACGGTGATGCAGGACCCCGGCGCAAAGCACAATAAAGACCATAATAATTATATTATTATGTAATATATTATTATATAATATATATAATGAATGTCACTATACATTATCCCTTACCTATTGACCAGCTACTCAACACCATCCCCCCGGAGTCCAGAGTCCAGATGTTCCTAAAATAATACATAATGGTTCAAGTCGCTGTTTAATTTGGAATATTTACATTACAGAGGTTGGTTGCCAGGACGTTTTAGCGATGGGCAGAAAAATAAACAGGTGAATGATTTGCGTTATTTTCGCCACATCTTGTGTCATAAAGAATCTTTTGTTTTTTCCATTAGTACTCCCTCCAATACCTAGAATTTGATGGCTTTAGAGATTTTGAGGTTTTCAATTTAACCAACAAGTTTTGTATGTATGAGCCGTTACGCACAGGTGACAGCTGTTTAACAGTCATTTTAAACCTCTTTTCAGCAGCTGAGATCATTTACATATAAGCGTGAGAAATTACAAACATATTTTTATATATTTTTTTATCATAAATTCTTCCCGCAATAGGCGGCAGCACCCTCCGTTGTCTTGTTTAAAACAGGTCGGATGGCATGAAAGAATGTGTTATTTCTAATATTAAGTGCAATAGACAAGTAAAAACACATTAATAATACTCTTAAATATTTTACCAAAACGAAAAGGAGCTTTATTAATGACTAAAAGCAGCATTTAGTAGACACAGAAGTGATTTGTGTATCAGCGTATTTTCACGGATTCAGGGGGAGAATTGTCGATTTACTGTAGAGGAGAGAAAACTATAGAGCTACTCATGTATGTGTTTAGATAAACTAATTATTTTATAAAATCCAGTAAAGCATTTTTCAATAGGAGTCACCAAGTCAAGTCTCCTCAGCTTTTTACCTTCTAGACTCAAGTCAAGTCTCAGGTTTCCAGATGAAGATCAGCTTTCTGTTATGATCCAGAAGAAAGAAGCGAGCAAAAAAAATGACCTACAGTCAGTAATAAGTAATCAGATCCACATTTATTGTATTTTCAAAACGGACTTAAGTTACCTGTTTGATGTGATGACGAAAATAAACCTCGATTGATCCTCTGTGTGTGAAACGTGGCGCACATAAATGCTTTTTGATCCATTTCAGCAAAGGAAGGCTGAAATAAAACACACTTATGGAGAAATAAGAAAAGATCCTATCAGATCCCCTGTGTCCACAAGATAAATTACATTTGTATAAACATGTAGATATTTTTTCTTTGCATGTTCTGTCATTCAAACCCCAAAACACACGCTGGCATGCGCGGCGCATGCGCACAGGTGGAGCGCAGACTGACAATTTGAGAACAGAGAATTTGATGACGTGGCCATTTGTCCAATGACATCACCTCTCTCTCTCTTCTGCGCGCTTTGATTGGCTTTGATGTTTGTTCTAGAAGATGCGCGCTTTGATCTCTGCTTTCATCTTAACTTAAAAAGGCACATCTAAGCCACAGAAACTTGGGTATTCAGGTGAAATCCGGTATAAAGTCACTTTTAGGCCTTGACAAGTGATTCTGAGACCACACCCGACGCATACAGTGAGGATCTTAACATTCCAGAGACCCTACAAACCGAAAGTTTCACACAAGTTTATTGAGCATCGTACAAAACACCAGAAAGAAGATGTCTGTGTCCACAATAAGCCCCTTTGGATCCCAGAACACGTTCATGGTAACGTCACAGGCTCTTCTTCCTGTAGTCAACAAATTTTTTGATCAGATATCGCCAGCGGAGTGGATCCTGTTGGCCGCAGGCATTAAACACCCGGCCACTGAGGCCACTCTTGTCAACATGCTTGTTGAAATTGTCCAAGCACTGTCAGCGACAGTGCTGAGAGTTGTGGTGCCCGTTTTTCAGGAGCACCTTTCAAACACCACGTCTCCAGTTGAACTGGAGACATACAATACTCACCTGGGAGACTCCCTCTCCCAGTGTTTCTCAACCGCTCTTGACGTCCCACAAGTGAGAAGTCAGAGCATCCTGGAACTCTCGACACTAATTGAAAAAGAAGTGTCTGAGAGGATCAGGTCTGTTTTATCCACCGCCGCCAACAGCACCTGCTGGCCATCAGAGCCGGCTGTGTACGTGCCCCCCACCATGTCCAACAGCAGGAACCTTCATCGCATGGTGAGTCACGCTTTCACTTGTCTTAAAGGACTCTTACATAGGATGTGTTTGCGCCCAAAAGACATTGAGGTGGAGAGATGTCAATCCATTCAGAGTATCAACTCTGACATCAGCGTCCCCTCAGTGACCAAAGCAGTGAGTGACATCCTAGAAAAATGGTCCAGTGATACAGTGAGCCACACAGAAGAGGCTGAAACTTCTCTCGTGCCACTCAGTGACTCTCTGGAGGCTCATGATGCAGCGTCTGAGATCGTCACAATGATCAGTGAAGACCTGCAGCATCCTGTCTTCGGAGATATTATTTGTTGCAGTGAGAGAAGCTCATCCAGACCTCGTTATAATATCAGACTTGCCCTCGATAAGGTGAGGGACTTTTTTGCCGGACAGGCCATACCACCAGAAGACGCCATACAAGTCCTGCATAAACACACCTTTTTTAAGATTGCCAGAAATCAGTTCCAGACCACAATGGAAGAACTGAAGAGTGCGTTTCAGTGCAATGACACAGACTTTGTCATAAGTCTGAAACAGGATTCAAGCAGGTCTCTGCTGAGAATCATGGAGGAAGCCGAGGAGGTGACCTTGCCTGGGGCTATTCCAGAGCCTCCCAGGCCTGAGTCTAGACCCGCCAGCAGGACTACAATGACCAGCTTCGGAGATCTGTCATCTCCTCCGTTAGACTTTGACACCATCAAGAATGATCTCGACGACTTGTTTGATAAATCAGACCTGCAAGGTGCAACATGTACCAGCAACAAACTAGAAAATGTCGCGCTGGCTGAAGAGATCAGGAAGTTTTCAAGAGAACTGACGGATAAAATGTACCATCACCTTATGAATGGCCAGATGTATCAGATCCCCATCCTGCCAATGGGAAGAAGTCTCTCTGACTCTGTCATCTCAGAGCGCAGGTTCAAAATAGGCACCACTCGCCCCAACTTTTCTCCTGAAGTCCTGTATGCAATGACAGAGGACGCAGTAGGAAAGTTCTGTCAGCTGATGCTCCACTGGCTGGAGAAAGAGCCGTCAGTGAGAAGAAGTTACGATGAGAAAGTGTGCGGTGCGTTTGCTGAGATCGATGACCTGATAACAAGATCACTGACCCCAACAGAAGAAGACAACATCAGGCCAGACTCCCCTGAAGCCCCGACTTCACAAGAAGTGATCTTCGTCGGGCCAGAGTCCCCTGAAACCCCGACTTCACAAGAAGTGATCTTCGTCGGGCCAGAGTCCCCTGAAACCCCGACTTCACAAGAAGTGATCTTCGTCGGGCCAGAGTCCCCTGAAACCCCGACTTCACAAGAAGTGATCTTCGTCGGGCCAGAGTCCCCTGAAACCCCGACTTCACTAGAAGTGATCTTCGTCGGGCCAGAGTCCCCTGAAACCCCGACTTCACAAGAAGTGATCGTCGTTGAGCCAGAGTCCCCTGAAGCCAGCAAGACGCTGACTACAACACCCTCTACAACATATAAGGAATTAACTCCAAGTGACATTAGACAGCCAGACTTCTGCTTCAGCAATGACATCTGTGACCGCTTGAATGTCCGGCTACATGTAGATAGCCGGACTTTGGCCTCAAAAAATGTACCTGAGCGAAAGCCAACATCCGATTTAGTCTGGGAAGAAACAAAGGGCTTTCGCCCAGGAACTTTGGCGTCTTCCTCCACTCTGGCGCCACTTTCCATTAAGTCCAGTAAAGGTCAATCATCATCAGGAAGAGACAAGCTGACAGCCTCGACAGTGGACAACTTTGTCTGTGCCCTGGTCATAAGGTTGATTGGGCGAATCCCTTGGAAAGTCAAGAAAGACATGAGAATTGATAGTATGAACGCCATCATCAACCGTGTCTCAGAAAGAGCACAAGCAGAGGGCATCATGATGCTTCCTTCTCTCTCAAAAGCCAAGGACGTCAAGAAGGTCAATAAAGCGGTTATAAAAGATCTTCTTCATCAGTATAAGACTCCAAAACAGTTGTTGAAGGCGGCACTAGCAAAAGATGATCCAACTTTCACCAGTTCTGTTGTGAAATATCTAAACATCCATGTGAAAGCTTTGGTTGACCCTCCTCCGAAGAACTCCAAGGTGGCCACCTTCTTCAAAGCTGTGGGCAAAGCGTTAGCCAAGCCCTTCAGGCTGTGCTTTATGGACACCAGCGACGACTAAAACAAAATCCTAGCTAAAACAAAATCTAACTCCCCTAATCCCGACTAAAACCTAAAACCCCTAATCCCAACTAAAACCTAACCTCTCTAATCCCAACTAAAACCTACCTCCTCTAATCCCAGTTAAAACCTAACCCCTCTAATCCCAACCAAAGATTAGGGGATCAGGATGAATGCAGCTAACAGACCTTTCTCACAGCGGGCATTTTGACATATAACAGCAGCGACCATGTTCCAGTTAGATGTGTCAGTGAGCCACATGTAACTGGAATACAGCTCCGCTTGTGTTTCACTTGTCAAAATGTCCGCTGTGAGAAATGTCAAGGGCTGCACATTGGCTCCTCCACCTGTTGCATGGGTTTTCCCCAGGTCTAATCCCAACTAAAACAAAACCTAACCCCAATAATCCCAACTAAAACCTAAACCTCCTAATCCAAACCAAAACCTAACCCTTCTAATCCCAACCAAAGATTAGGGGGATCAGGATGAATGCAGCTAACAGACCTTTCTCACAGCGGGCATTTTGACATATAACAGCAGCGACCATGTTCCAGTTAGATGTGTCAGTGAGCCACATGTAAAACCTAAACCCCCTAATCCAAACCAAAACCTAATCCCTTAATCCCAGTTTAAATCTAACCGCTCTCATCCTAACTAAAACTGAAACCTGGGTCTAATCTTAACCAAATCAAAATCCCAAGTAAAAAAAAAACCTAACCCCAATAATCCCAACCAAAGATTAGGGGGATCAGGATGAATGCAGCTAACAGACCTTTCTCACAGCGGGGAAAACCTAAACCTTCTAATCCCAACAAACATCTAACCCTTCTAATCCCAACTAAAACCAAAACCTCCAATCCAAAAATAAAACAAAACCTCAAAAACAAAAATAAAAAATCAAATCAAATGTTTGTTTAAATTGTTTATATTTGCTGTCAGACATGGACAAAATTATAAAAATTGAATTGAAAGGTAGATTCTGCAAAAAAAAAAAAATGTTAGGGCATGTTTGCATAGTGTGTGTGTGTGTGAACAAATTTCATGTTATTCAATGATATTCTCTTGTGCACTGGTTCCCAACCTGAGGGTCCCGACTCCCACTAGGTGTCACCAAAGCTTCACAGGGGGTCCTGAGGCCCTCATGATTCTAAACGGTGTAATAAAATGTTTCTTTTTAAAACATGTATCTAAGCATTTAAGAGCTGATCACTAGATCACTAGATATGATAGGTTAATCCTGAATGGAGACTTGAACATTCATATCAGCAAAAAGAATGACTCAAAAACTGTGGAGCTTGTAAATCTACTGGACAGTTTTGAACTCACCCAACATGTAAATGAAGCCACTCATCACCATGATAACACTCTAGATTAAGTATTAACAAAAGGGTTAAATACTGATAATGTCTCTGTATTTGAACTACCTATTTCACTGTAATGTATACAAAGAAGCCATGACTGCCTATGGCAAGAAAGGATTACTTTTCCAAGATTATTACAGAGAATGCTGGGAACTCTAGAATATTATTCTCCATTATTACACAGCTTTGTTTAATACTCGATTCTGATTGGTCAATTACGGCATTCTACAGTCTGTTATTTCTGAACAGCAGAGCGCTGCTATGAGTAACAGAACCGTTGCTAAGGACACAGTTCTGTTAATAGTCTCTGGAGGACCACATCCAGTCATATCAATCTGCAGAAAGAAGTCTGGTAATTTAACCAACTACAGCTCATTCGCGACACCTTGTGGCAAAAAAACGTTAGAGATAATATCTGTGACAGCAGCCTGGTGAGCCTTAGTTGCACATCACTGCACGCTAACTTAAGTAATAAGCGGTAGTGATAATAGTAATATTGTTGTATTTTATTTATTGATACAATGTACAGTGTTAAACATAAATGTTACCATTTGATGTACTGCACCAGAGTTAGTTTATAACCAATTTTCATCTACGGTCCCGTCGGCAGGTCACAATTAAAACATATAACAGCACAATAACAAACAGTACAAACCAAAGGTACACACAATAGTACATCACATGCAGAAACGTCATAATCTTAAGAAGGCTACATAGCTTTCATAGATATTTACATTGCTATGCACGCAGTTCCAACTGTAGAATCTAATGGACTATTTTTTTAGCTGAAGCAATAAAATCATTTTTAAATCAATTAAATCATTTTTAAATCAATATTTTGTGTGAGATTATTGATTTCTTTAGTAAACAGCCATGTAATAAGCGGGATTATGTACAGCGAGCGGGTCATTATTGTGAAAAGAACCTCTTTAGGGTGATGCAGGACACTGGCACGAAGCACAATAATGACCATATAATAATAATGAATGTCACTATGCATTATCCCTTACCTATTGACCAGCTACTCACAACACCAACAAAATAACATCAATTAGAGCCAGTATTGCTACTGATGTAAACACAGATGACCTTAGCAAATCCTGTAAAAATGATGTCACCATGGGAAAATTCACCTGTATTACTGCAAGACTGTCACTGAGTGTAACTCCTCTAACTCATGTATTGACCCTGTATCTACATTATTGTTTAAGTGTGTGTTCGACAGTGGTTCAAGTCATGTCTTGAACATTATAAACGCATCTCCTCAAACGGGCATCTTTCCAGATGCCTTCAAAACAGCTGTTGTTAACAATATCCTGGAGGATTTTCAGTCTGTTAGAACATACCACGGCACTGAAACTGCTCTTACTAAAATAATCAGTGACCTCAGACTAAACTCGGATGAAAGTAGGGTCTCAGTTCTTATCCTCTTAGACCTAAGTGCAGCGTTTGATACGACTGACCATGATATCCTAATCAATCGTCTGGAAAAGTGGGTTGGTCTTTCTGACCGTGCGTTAAACTGGTTCAAAACATACATCAAAGGGAAAAAGTTTTATGTCAGTCTTGGAGATCATGTGTCTGAGAAACATGACAACTGCATTGGGGTCCCATAAGGTAGCTGCCTTGGTCCATTATTATACTCATTATACATACTGCCACTTGGTTACATCATCAGAGAGCACAATGTATGTTTCCATAGTTACGCAGATGACACACAACTGTATATATCTACTGAACCAAATGATGCTGCAGCTATGAACTCCATTACTACCTGTCTTCTGGTAGTAAATAAATGGATGAGCAGTAATTTCTTAAAGTTAAATGAGGACAAAACTGAAATCCTACTAGTCGGCCCCAAAACCAAAAGAGAAATGCTCACTGGATTAAATCTGAGGTTACAGGTCTAGGTGTTATTTTAGACTCAGATCTAAGCGTCAGGTCCCACATTAGCAAGGTGATGAAAACATTAGTCCAATTTTAGCTGCTCTGCACTGGCTTCCTGTAATATTTAGAATTGACTTTAAGCCCATAATGGGCTAGGACTAAGCTACATTGCTAACTCCTTTGTTCACTATTCACCCTCAAGAACACTGCGACTTGCTGGTTTATTGGAGATTCCCAGCAACAGCCGAAAGAAAATCGGGGATGCAGCCTGTTAAAAAAATGTATTCGTAATAACCTTTAAAACAATAGAGACCGGAGCCGAAGTATCAAAGTTTAACAGAATTTATTTTCTTGTACAAGAAGGAGCGTTTCACAGTGCAACATTCAAGATGAGGTTACAAAGAAAAGGCTCCCAGTGGAGCGCTTACAACAAGGTTTTATACAATATGAGTGGGCGTTTCAGTTCTTCCTCTAATCTATTAAGTATAGACTTTATAGATAACGTCATGTCAGTTCTCCTGTCCAGGAGCCATATAGCCCGACTGTCCCCAGGATGACATGTCTCACCCTTTCTTCAACGAATTTTAATTTCTACATCTTCCTCTTTTACAAATATAATACTGAACTTCCTTTAACCTTAGCTGATAAATCTGCTGATGTTGCAGAGTTGCAGTACAAAACAGGAACAATTCATCATGATCTAGATAAAATAGTAACACTCGTACGCAGTGCAATCATAATTTTTATAACACAGCCTTTGTCAGTATACCCAAAACTGTTGAACACACACTAGATATCAGGGTAGCCAGCTTACTAAATATTTTTTCATATCTCTTCACCTTAACCTTTAACTAGCTTTTGTCTCAGTCTGCTTTACAGTTATGCATGTCTTTTATGTCTTTCTTGATGTGAAGCACTTGGTGCATGTAATTTCTTTTGTTGTAAAGCACTTTGAGTTGCAATTTGTTGTATGAAAGGTGCTATACAAATAAAGTTATTTTCTTCTGACCAATTCAGACACTTCAAGAGGAGAGGGAGCAACTCAAAGGAATGTGACTTCTCTCAAATTTACTTAAGAAAAGGGAGTGACAGGGAAATAGTTCACCCTGTCTGTGAGGTGAGTCAGTTCGCATTGTCTGTATCTGAAAAGAGAAACCAAGTCATTAATTCCAACTGTCAATTTTCTTCCTGTGGCTGGTGGAGAAAGGCACAGCGTTGTTCAGAGAACAAACAAAACCATTCAAGTCTTCATGATGACTACTAAAAGGCTGTAAGATATTGCTGAAACAAAATATTGGAAAGGGTTTAAAGTGAAAATTTTGCAGGTATGTTACATATGAATATTTTGTTACTGAAATCTCTCTACTAAAGGAAGGACTCTCTGTCCGTATGTCTGTATGTATGTCCTTGGCGAATCAATGCAGTGTCGAATTTGGTGCAATTCGGACATGCGATATGTTTAATATTAATATACTTTAAATAAGCCAACGATAAACAGAGCTTCAGGAATCTCCATGACTCCAGCATGTCAGGGACAGACCAGAGACACAAGTCAGAGAAAAGTGCTCCAAAAAGAGAAAAGTAGACGGCGAAAACAGAGCTTTTAATCAACAAAGCAAATGCACAGTATATATTCTCATGTATAAGTGCAAAATCACCTCACCAGTTTAAGACAGATTCCTCTGGCTTCCTCAGATTGTTGCTACAGAGACACTGATTCATACCATCAGCCGCCTTTCCATCCTCTTCATCAGTGTCTTAAAAAAGGGGGAACTAATCAGTCTCTGGTGTTTGTTGCGTCAGCCGGATTGTGTTGAACACCAGCAGCAGAGCGCCCACTCTGCACCCAAGGAGGGCAGAGATCAAAGCAGCCACAAGTGTCAGACTGTGGTACAACATCTGTATTCTTCTGGTAAGTAGGACACAGCTTCACTGCCAGACAAGCTGAACAACCGAGTGCAACGCCGTCAATACCTTCAACGAGAGGCCCTGTAAATGTGCAACGTTATCCTCATTTGTGCGATTCATCAGGTCGAGACCACAGATTATATAAAGATGGATGTAGCGAGGTGTGACATCCCCCACTGGTTTCCTTGGAGCCGGCTTGAGGCCAACACTGTAAAGCGATTTTGATAAAAGCATTACATAAATGCGGCCATTTACCATATTTATTTATTTGTTTAATTGTCTGGTTGCGTCCTTAAAAACAAGATGCATCTTAAGGTGCTTATCCTCAAATGAACCCCCTTTTTGGTTGAAAATTTTCTCTTCACCAGACAACCCTGCTTTTGGTTCCTCTCAACAAAACGTAGTTAAAAATGTACACAATAACTGAGCCCATGATCAAACCATATGCTGTATATAATGATGGGTGTAGCGAGGTATGACATCACCCGTTGGTTTCATCAGAGCCGGTTTGAAGCCCAGAGTTGCAGCTTATGGTCGGCACCATCTTTTCCATTTGGAGCCAGGACCAACACGCCTGGAAACACGCCCCGCTACCTCGGACCCAAGCTAATGCTAGCTAGGAAACACCGAGCAGTGCATACTTGGCCTACATTAGCTACTTTAGCTAAATTGTGCCAACAGGGCAGGTATTCTAATCAAGTAACATTAAACTTTGTGAAATATTGTGTGACAACATCCTGTGAGGGTCAAAGCAAGCTTTGATTTAGTGTGTGGGTACTCCTTGCATTGCACTTAAATTGATTTTGTACAACTATTCTGATTTATTCTAAATTGAGAAAATAAACAGTAGATTAATCAACAAATATAAATAGATACAGTCTTAGTTTCCTGCTTTGAGTTCATTAAACCAAGATGGACTGTCAGAAGTTATATTGGTCTAATATCTCTGTCAGTTTCCTGACAATAGAGCTGTTATCTAGACCTCCAGCAACCATAATCTCAAGAACATGTTGATTCTAAACAAAGAAACAGTCGACCAAATGTAGTCCACAAAGAAAGACAATAAAACCTCTGTAGAGTTAAAATGCCTATTTCTGTTATGGTCTTCGGCAGGATGGAGGGTACAGGTGAGGGTGACAGTTAGCGTGTGTCCAACTATGTTAGGGGAGTGAAATGGTAAATCTGTGGAGTGGAAAATGTTACTGTTGAAATATAAGAATATCTTTAGCATTCCTGTGCTGCAGTTCCATGTTTTCATTGAGCTACATTATATATCATGATACAATATATCTTTGATAAGCTGATATCAGCCTGTCCAATTTACAGGTTTGTACCTCAATTTTTTGCCTTTGTGCCCTCACCTCAGTTTGTGATTTTCATGCACCAGTACTACTCTGCACATACAACACCTATCACATGTCTGTCTGCTCTCTGTTCTGTTTTCTGCAGTTTCCCTGTCTGATAAAAGTTGTACCTGATCCAAACTAGGGCTCTACAGTAAAGACTGAAGGTTGGTGTGTCAGTCTGTAAACACTGTAAAAGCTCTCTGAGATAAACTTGAGATTTCAGGCTACATAAATAAACTTGACTTGTTATTGCACCAAACCTTACAGGTGTTATCATTGCGGTTTTACTCTGAAGCATGTGTTTTCGGCAAGGGGAGGGGGGGCTGGGTATCTGAGTCTGAAAGTCTGCGAAGTGTGTGGGAGTGTGTAACCTGATCGGGAAGTCTCCGGCAGCGTCGGTCATTTAAATGTCATGCAGATACAGCAGAAAGCAAAATACTGGTCAAACTGTGAGCTCTAGTCAGTAGTTGGTGCTCACACAACATCATGACTTTATGAATCTTACATCAGCTTGACACCACTTTACAATTTACGTTATCAATTTGATACTGAAATGCCGTATAGAAAATATGAGGTTTTGCTAGTATGTATTACTTCTGCAGGTAAATCAAACCCCACTCCTGAAACATCACCAACTCAAATGTAACATGACACCTTTTGTCCACTTTTCAGAAACAAGTAGTGAACACAACACTGACATATCATGAGCTTTTAAGTTAATATGTTGACCTTGAGTCGTGGTCCTGTTCACCTGGTGAATGTAAGTCCAATATTTACTCTCTTTTAGCTCTGTTTTTGCTCTCCATCAACTCCTGAGGGAAATATCTGGCTCTTTAGCTGCTAAATGCTCCACTATGTTCACCAGCTAGTCTACAGCTAACTGTGTCTGTTTGCCGTTTGGCGCTGAGCAGGTAGTGTACAGTAGGTTTTTAGAGCTTTTTCTTGAAAACAGCTGCCTGCTGCAGCCGAAAACGATGCTATGAGAGCGCTGAGAGTGAAGCAGAACAGTAAAGGTGCAGCCAGACAGCTAAACAATGAACTGAAACTCACTATAAAGCTCGAGAGTAGCTGCAGAGTTGCTGATAATTCTCTGTAGGTTCATCACTACGAGCCACAATCAACACATTACACACTGTCAGCTCATACAGTGGAGTTAATATTGATTACAGTCACTTTAAAGGTGTGGTTAAAAGTGACAGCCAGGATTTAGTACAACAATATGTCAGGGTGAACGCCTTATTTCATTGGAAATTATGTGATCATTGGAAAAAAGTAAATCTGTGCCAGATTTTCCCCCTCTTTTTCAACTTAGGTGAACTGTGCTGACCTGAGCTGAACTGAGCTATCATAGCTTATAAACTGTGTTACTAATTAATTTCCTCTCCTCAGTGATTGCAGGAGGTGTTACCATTTTTTTTTTAAATTATCACATTATTTTCTGCCTGTTTTTCAGTGCTTTGTGCAGCATCCCAATTGTGTGATTGATAGCAGAAAGTAGTGAACCTGTCATGGAATTTACACACTCAAATGAAATGGTGGAGGGTAAATATAGTACGCTGTGTAGTAAATAGGATTTGTAGATTTTGGGCACAGTCAGTAGGACTGTTTTATAGTTAGTTTCAGGAGTTGGAAAGCTTGGATTGCATACCTGGAATCCATAATAGTCAAAATGTTAGACTTTAAATGTGATGCAACGCTTTGGCTTCCTCTAAAGCACTTTTAATGTGAAAAGCATCCTGTGAATGTTAAAGGATGACGTTTTTGGGGAGTGGGGTAAAAGGTGTGACAGTGAAAGTGATATTATATTTTCCCAGAATACTTTGTGTAAACTTCAAGAGAACTTGCTTGGACTTGTTCCCTCCCATTGTTTGTTTTGGGAGTGGGAGAGAAGCAACATCTGGACTTTATGTTACGCCATCTAGATATTTTGATCTGCTGTGAATTAGAATGTTTTTACTTTCCTGCCAATTGACTTGCTTACATAGTTTGATATGAATAGATGTGCCCGACGGCAGAGCTGAGGGATGATAAAGATCAGGCAAGAAATAAAGGATCGTTCTGGTGTTTTTAGTTTTTGGCCTAGTGTTTACTAATTGTGTTTAATACAATGTGTGTAGGCTTCAGGTTTCCTTTCATTTTCAAGTTGAAAGCAGTCACAGTTTGGTTACTAAAGGTCTGTCTTCAATGAGGTGATGAGTAAAGTTGTAGCTCAGTAGTCAGTGCAGTCTTCTGTGATCTGAGAGACTCCAGTTCAAGACCCGCTGTAGGGACCGTCTTTGTAAGGTAGTTTATGCATGAACACTTATTGTAACACTTTAATTAAAAGTGTAATAAAAACAAAACAAAAAAAAACAGGATTTTTAAGCCTCTTTCCACTTTTATTCAAATACAAATACAAATAATTGTGCTGCCTCAACAAATACAGATACAGATAGAAATACTGGGCTCTCTGCACATCCCTAATACACAGATCAAATTGTTACGATAAACTGTAGATACAGGGTTAGAAATCCTGCAAAGCACATGATATATATGTAGTAGGCGGTCTATGTGTGTTTATTGATGATTGATGGACACAGTGTATGTACAGAATACAGTCTGCTTATATTTTGACAATAAGTGGATGTGATGTGCAAGCTTTTACACAAGGTGTATATTAAAGTGTAATATAGGGCTGCAACTATTGTCTGTAAAAAAGTTAAAGGTGATGTCTGTACATGTTTTGTTTTTTTAACTAACAGTCCAAAACCCAAAAATACATTTGGCATTTGGATTAAAAATGACTAAAATGTTTATTTGATTATCAAAAATCGAATCCAAATCCTCTATTGAATCTCTTATCGAATCTTCTTGTGTTACCTTTCAACATCAGCTGCAGAGAGCAAATTTCATCCCTCTTTCATTTTTTCCTCCTCCTCCTCTCTCTCTGTCTCTCTCTCTCTCTCTGTCTCTCTCTCTCTCTGTTTAAGATCCATTTGCTTTTTGCTTAATGGCATGGAAGTAAAAGAGAAGCATACACACTCTTCTCTGGTCTGAATACATGTAGGTTTTTAGAGCAGTGCTGTAAGGAATGTAAATTATGCATGACTGCATCTAATTAACAACAGGACAATTACATCTTTATTGGGACAAAAATATCACATTGTAAACAGATTCTGAGCCAAAATTGTGTGTTTTGCAGTTAGACATTTTTTTTTACTGTGTTGCCTTGTTATTCATTTTACTTCATATACATGGTTCTGTAAGGAAATGTTACAGAAAAGCTCTTTGATGCTTAGTGAGTAAAAATATGCATGATGTGGTAACAGCATACAGTAAAAAACAATTAACATCTTCAATCTTTCACATCTTTTATTCCTCTCTCTGTTTAGGTACTGCTTCCCTGCAGACTTCACTGTAGATTATCTCAGTTTTACTGGGAGTATTTTGTTTTGAAGGCACATAAACAAAGCGTCAAAGCTTTGGATCAGGAAACAAACGTCCTCCATCTCCAGATTGTCAGATTTGTGGTGTAAGGAGCTTTTCTGTTATTCTGTTTTTAACCATGTCTTTTTGTGTTGTTTTTATGTTTCTTTTAAATCTTGTCTCATTGTCTCTTTATGTCCTATGTTAAAGCACTTGGAATTCCTTTTTTCCTGAAAAGTGCTTTAGCCTACAAATATACTCGCCTCGCCTGAGGGAGATGCTTCAAAATCCTCCAGATACGCACAGCCTCCATCCAATGAGTGTCTGGTTGACAAGTGTGCGAATAAGTCAAAGGTAGGGGGAGACATCAGAGAAGAAAAGGCGTAGCTATAACAACGAAAATCCTCCCTGAAGCCTTCCTCCTCCTCCTCCTCCTTTTTTCCCAGCGGTGCCTCTTGACGCTCTCTGTCTCTGTCAGTCTGCCCGTTATGTAGTGTAAGCGGAGTGTAATTTAATCCTTAAGAAGACTGACAGAGAGCAGAAGGAGCAGAGAAAAGGAAAACAAGAAAGATTCCTGTGGGTCATGTAAGAAAAACAAGCACCTCCACCAGCCACTGTCCCCCGGTTTCGTCCTCCAGTGTTTTTGCGCGCAGCGGAGAGATGGGAGCGGTGCGCCCGGAGCGGAGCGCTCTGCCGCGGCTGTGCCTCCCCCTCCTCCTGCTGCTGCCGCTGGGCTTCCCCGTCTCCACCGCCTGGGACCTGGTTCTCCTCCACACCAACGACGTGCACGCCCGGGTGGAGGAGACCAGTAAGAACTCTGGGACGTGCGGCAAAAGCGGCGAATGTTTCGCCGGAGTTGCCCGGAGAGCCACGATGGTCAAGAGGATCCGCAACGCCGAGAAGAACGTGCTTCTGCTGGACGCCGGAGACCAGTTCCAGGGGACCGTCTGGTTCAACTTCTACAAGGGCGCCGAGGCTGCGCATTTTATGAACAAACTGCATTATGATGCCATGGTAGGAATGATTTATGATCTCATCTGAAACTAGAAGACAGTAGAAACATTTCTATCTGTCTGATGATCTGCATTGGAGAAGTATGTCAGGACATTCAGTCACTGGTGTGTAATACTGCAATTAAAGTGATGTGCATTATTAAACAGATAGATGAGCAGATACTTTGCATACACCGGTGATTAAATGTAATTAAGTATAGGGCTGTAACTAACGATTATTTTCATTATCGATTTATCTGACGATTATTTTCTCAATTGATTAGTTCCACCAGAAAATGGTAAAAAAAAAAAAAAAAAAAAAAAGTCAATCACTGTATCTCAAAGCCCAAAGTGACGTCTTTAAATGTCTTGTTTTGTACCGACCATCAGTCTATAACCCATAGAGGACTAAAGAAACCAGAAAATATTCACATTTGAGAATCTGGAATCAGAGACTTTGGACATTTTATCTTAAAAAATGACTCAAAATGGTTAATCGATTATCAAAATAGCTTGTAATTAACTTTCTATTGATTGACTAATTGATTAATCACTGCAGCTCCAAGTGCATTTACTCAAGTATTGTACTCGAGTACAATTTTGAGGTACTTGTACTTTACTTGAGTATTTCCATTTTCTGCTACTTGATACTTCTACTCTACAAGTTGGAGGAAATTATTGTTCTTTTCACTCCACTATATTTATCTGCCAACTTTTGTTCCTCTGCAGATTCAGATTATTAATAAAGAATAGAAACAACTGATAAGGTTTGATGTATCAATTAAGCTTGTAATTAGAACTAGCTTCACTTTTACCAGCTGCAGCATTAAGTGATGCTCACACGTGAGTAATTATAATTCAGCAATATGTATGATTCTGCTTCATAAGTATTTTTGGTACTTCAAGTATAATTTGATGCAAATACTTACGTACTTTTACTTATTTTGAATGCAGGACTTTTGCTTGTAACAGAGTATTTCTACTTTTACTTAAGTGAGTACAGTACTGCTTCCACAACTGATTTCCAATGGGAAATTACATTATTGATCTTCTCCATAACATGATGGAAATGGTATGATGAGTTTATAATGACTTTATTACTCTAAAACATGTTTTATTTCCAGTGGTGGAAGAAGTGTCCAGATCCCTTACTTACACTATTAAATCCATAAAGATATAAAAGAAAGGTTTGTGTTGATGAGGAATCAGACTCTAACTGAGAGGAAGGAAAGGAAAGGTGATTTATTGGTTTCAGTCTAAAGGCCTCAGTTAGTTTCAATTAGCTTAATAGCAGCAACTCAAAGAGAGAAACGTTTTAATGGATCAGCTGTCTGCTCTCTGTGCCTTCCAATCTTTGCACCAGAACTAGATAAATTAGTTCAGTCACATTTTATATTCTGATAGAGAACAAACTGTTTCCTGCTGATGTGTTTTACCCTGAAATGGGATGTTTTAATAAATGACCTCTGTACAGTGGCTGAGAGAGCTCAACGCACTGCAACTTTAACGCTTTGACATCACATTTAGAAAAAGTGGACAAAGAAAATCAGCCGAAAATGACAGTATGAGAGCATTAAGAGTGTACCAAAACAGTAAAGTTGCAGCCGGACAGCTAAACAATGAGCTGAAACTCACTACAAAGCTCCATAAAGCCGAGGGGAGCTGCAGAGTCGCTGATAATTCTCTGTAGGAATAACAGCTAAGAAGATGTGGTACATTTGCTATCTCATTAGGTTTAAGAGAAATATAAAGTTGTGTATCATCAGCATATACATGAACATTTCTAGTCCATATCTAAAAAATTACCTCACCATCATTGATGAATGGTCATCCTCAGCAAATCACACACACAGGCTTGTTCATCAGCTTTAACGCCCCCTAGAAACATCTGTTATGACTATGCTTTTTTATTTTCCTGTGTTTTCTGCATTTGCAACACATTTTTATGTGGCGTCAAATCCGTAAATGTGTTTCATAATTTGTTCTTCTTGCAGTTTCTTTTCTAAAGGCAACATATGTATTGTCAAAGTGGTGAAGATGTTTTCTTCATCTACTTGTATTTCCTCCTTTTTCATGTATTTTGAATGCATGTTGTGGTGATTTGAGCATTTCTTTGGTGAGTTGGTGATGTCTAGATTAAAAGTGGGCCAAATTTGATTTACAGGTGAAAGTTTTTGCAAAATCTGTTAGATTTAATCATTGTGTCATCAGCAACTATACTGTATTTTGAAGTGAAGTTAAACTGAGTTAAACTGCTCTTCTTTCTTCTTAAAAATGTTAAATTATTAATGTTTTAATGTGTATTTAGACCTGCAAATCACCAAATTAATGCTGACTGAGTAGTGTCTGCCTTTATTAGCTACACACGGAACCTTCGCAAAATTTCACTTGTTATTGGGTGTTATTGGTGGTGTTGCACCAGTATCTGCTGGTGCATCAGAGTATCATGTTTTGGGATTGGATTTACTGACTGAAAGAGCGGTTTCTGTCCCAATCAGGAACAAAGAGTTATTCTGTTGTGTTGTTTTTTTTCTGGTTGATTTTCAGAGCGTCAGCGGTTGACAGATGTTGGGGTCCCATCAACAAACTTTTTGTTCTCCTCTGCTCTACTTTTCATGCTTGAAAGAACTGCTGTCTGTTGGATCTCAGCGTCCATCTTCTTTCCAGAAACATTTTGGTAGTCGGACTGAATTAACATTCTTGTTCTTTAATGAGCTGTGGTACAGTTCTGTGGAAGAGGACAAAAGTCTGTGTGTGCAGATCAACAACCTGAACTAAAGGAGGAAATACTCAAAGATTTAAGTACGACTACCATGCTTATTGTTTGTGTGCCTTGCAGAACTAAAGTGATCCAATGGTGGCAGGTGATTATTTACCTGGGTGGGGCTACAGGCACTCAGGGCTTCTGCTTTCACAATAGCATTGTTGTCCTGTTTATTGCACCAAATTTTGACTCCAATTATAGAGGACTCTTACAATTATACTCAACAATTTAATCAAAAAAGCAAAGACAGTCCATCCAACAGCTGGTCTACTTAACTGGCTCTTCTCTCACCAATCGGAAAGATCCTCTAGAAAAAAAAAAAAGTGTATTTACCTTTAATACTGAATGTACATTCTTTTTTTTTTCAAAAACATAAAAAAAACTGTCTTGATTTGGTTATCATATTCTGCCTTTCTACTTAATGCTTGAAGGCTGACTGCTTCTGTGATTGTCACAGAAGCAATGCAAATATGTGTATATAAAAAGTGCCAACAGCCTACAGTGAAGCCTATCGTCTTGCTACTTACTGACCGTCATATTGTCACCATCTGCTGGACTGGACCAATGATACCGGATGTAAACAGGAAGAAGTTGAGGAAAGTCAGAGCTCAAACTAACACCTCTCCCTCATCTGGTGACACAAATATAAGACTGTCATACAGTATTTATTCCACTGAGTGGAATAAAGTGGCTAGAAGTCTCTCTGCTTCTCTAACAATAATCAACAATTAATTGTTGATAGCGTGAGAAATACAATGACAGACAGCTTCCCTGTGTGGGCTCTTGATTGGCTACTCAATCCCTTATGAATCCCATTGTTTTATTGGTTTTTACATCCAATAAAACAACCATATAAATTACTAAATAGATTAATTTGTGTGATCAGTTTAATACGGTAGAGTTTAATTTGTAGTATATCAAATGCTGTGAAAGTAAAAACTAGTTTATATGATCAAATATTTAATAATAATTTATGAAGTTTGCTGGCTCTGAGGTAAACTTTGTGGCTGGTGGGGTGTCACACATCCGCCCTCTATTGGCCGGTCGCCACTGAAATAATCCAGATTAGTCCAGTGTGTAAGATTTAGGGAGATCGATTGGCAGAAATGGTATATAATATTCATAAGTATATTTTAATTATTGTATAATCCCATGAAACTAAGAATCAATGTGTTTTCATTACCTTAGAATGAGCCCTTTATATCTGCATAGGAAGCAGGTCCCCCTCCACAGAGCCCGCCATGTTGCACCACCATGTTTCTACAGTAGCCCAGAATGGACAAACTAAACACTGACTCTAGAGAGGGCCTTTCACCTTTTTCGAAGCCACCGTAGGTTCTCCTACATGCTTGGGAGGGGGAAAGGTATTCAGTTGGTTGCAATCTGCAACCTCACTGCTAGATGCCACCCTAACCTGACACACTGGTCTTTTAAAAACCGGTCTGTCTAACCAGCAGACCAACCTGCTGTCAAGATATGTTGCTCCACTGCCTTATACCTCTACCCATTTTATAAATACAAATGAAACAATTTGAGTTGGGAAAATCACTTTGGTTGAACCGCTCATGACTCACATTCATCCTGTTCTTACTAGCAATTTAAAGATCCCTTCTTTAAGCTCTTTCAATGTAATGGTGGATGAGGGATCAAATCTACATCCCTCGATTTCTGCAAAAATGTATTTAAAACTTTATTTGAAGCTTTTCAGAGGCTTCAGTCATGTGCTGATAAAAACAGTAGATCAAATTACTTTTCATATTTCCAAACAAAATTCAAACTTCCCTCTTTAACACTTCATCGTTAACTATCAGAAACATCTAGAGGAACCAATCAATCCAAGTTCTTTATTTGACTTCTCTTTGTGCTTTTCAGGTTTTTGGGAATCACGAGTTTGACAACGGACTGGACGGACTCATGAAACCGTTCCTGCAGCAGATCCAGTGTCCGATTGTCAGTGCTAACATCAAAACAGACAAAGCTCTGGCCCCGACATTTGGCAAATATTATCAACCATATAAGATACTTAATGTTAGCAGTGAGAGGGTGGGCGTGGTAGGATACACATCACGGGAAACGCCTGCTCTGTCCAAGCCAGGTGAGGAGAAGTGGTTCGTTTTCTGTCACACATCATTTACAAGTTCATTTTCACTGTAAACATTACAGCGTATGAGATTATATATAATCTCTCTCTGTCAGTCTACATCAGTATAGTATACACTGTTTCTTCTCCACCTGTTAGGATGAGTTAAAAGGAATTTTTGGTATGTTGCAACAAAAAAACGTCTTCCAAAAGAAAATGTAGAAACTTCTTATCATCTTGCCAAAGGGGCTTATAGTAGTCAGGTCAAATAAAATCAAAACTGAGAATCTCCTGAGATGCCTGAGAATTTCAGGATGCTCTGTGGTTCATAAGAGATATGAAACATGAACAACATAACAAGGGTTCGACCATTAAAAGTCATAAAAGTTATAAGGAAAATCTTAAAATGAATTCTAAAACTCACCATGCAAAGATGCCAGAACAGGGGAGATGTGATCTGTTTTTCTGGAGTTTGTTAACATGCTATCTGCAGCATTTTGAACAAAGTGAGGGCATGCAGTTGACTCATGGCTTAGGCCGGACTAGAGAGAATAAGAGCCATTAAAGTGAGAGGATGTAACTTTATGGGCTGCTCTCTCAACATCTGCAACTACTTAAAATGATTTAATTGTAGCTTTTGTGTCAACTGAAGGAAGCATGATTGCACCATCCTCGGCTGTAAAATGATAGGTTTGAGTCTAATATAACCCCTGGAGTGCAAGAAAACTTCTGATGATTTACAACTGAGGTTGTTTCTGTCCCCCTGCTGAATCTAGGTCCAATATTCACACTCGTTTAGCTCTGTTTTTGCTCTCTACCAACTCCTGAGGGAAATATCTGGTTCTTTAGTTGCTAAATGTTCCACTATGTTCACCAGCTCGTCTACAGCTAACTGTGTCTGTTTGTCATTTGATTCTGATCAAGTAGCGTACAATGGGTTTTTAGAGCTTCTTCTCTGAAAACAGCTATAGATCAAAGAACTCCCGCACACTGTCTTCTGTGCTTGCAATTAGAGGAGATTTATTGGGAACAACATTTCAGTACACAGACATTCATAAGGTTATGTCCCATTAATAACGTGTACTAAAGTAAAATGGTGAGGTACTTGTACTTGAAGATTTGACACAATGGATTATATAAGAAGCTTTTAAAATGCAACACGTTGTTAAAGATGAAACCAGTGGTTTCCAACCTTTTTGGATTTTGACGTCTTACAAAAAGCAGTGTGTAGTCGGGGTCACATTTCACATGTCTATGAGTTGTTAACAGCTCCACCAAATAGTGATTTTTCCCTCTAAACTTCTCACATGCTTTCATTTCAATAAATGTTCAAATGATGCAATATTTCACCAAAAATCAAAGATTAGAGAAAAAGTCCAAAAACTGAAAACAGATTTGTGTATCAGAACTTTGTTTTTTCTTCTTTCCTCTCCCATTAATCATCTCATGACCCCTCAGATTTATGTGGTGACCCTTTGGAGGGGCCTGACCCCTAGATTGGGAACCACTGGACTAAACTAGTAAACTGTATATAAAGTAGTTGAAACTAGCTCCACCTCCAGCAGCTACAACAGTAACATGCTGCTCCAACACTGATGTTTCAGTATCAATAATCTAATGATATCATATATAATAATATATCAGTCAGAGGGACCAAACCACTACTTTTACTGCAATACTTAAACTACATCAAGCTACTAATACTCATATACTTTTACTTAAGTAGGATTTTTCATGCAGGACTTTTACTTGTAATGGAGTACTTTTACATTGCTGTATTGGTATTATTACTTAAGTAAAGGATTCTTCCACCACTGCTAGTTGTTGATGGGGGTGCTACCAGGTTTGACAGATATTTATACAAGTCTGTCCCTGTTGCTCTGCAGGACCACACCTGCAGTTCGAGGATGAGGTGAAAGCACTGCAGCTGGAGGTGGACAAACTGCAGACGCTGGGAGTCAATAAGATCATCGCTCTGGGTCACTCCGGCTTCACCGTCGACAAGGAGATCGCCAAGAAGGTGCGTGGTGTTGACGTCGTGATCGGCGGACACACCAACACTTTCCTCTATACAGGTGAGGAGGTGAATACAGCTGTCAATGCTACATCTGTCATATCTTGATTTGTAGCTCTAATGCATGTTTAAACTTTCCCTGTGCCCTTTAGGTTTAATTCAAGAGTAAGATGGAGCTCTGCTTAATCACAAACATGTAAACCTTTTAAGTTATTGTTTATTTTTATACCTTTTTGTTTATTGCAGTTCAAAACGAATGAATTTGCAGCAGCTGCTCTGAAAGGTTGTGCTGTTTGTGTTATATGGTGATAAATTGTGGTGATATCTAAACATTTTCAGCAGCAAAAACAGTTACTATTTAAAGAAATAATAACAAAATATCTAATGAGTTACAAGGATGATAAAATTGAGTTTGAGGATTTCTGGATCTAAGGAATGACAGGTGCAGTGAGCTACCCAGGAAGTTATGTAACCTTAGTGCTTTCCAACCTGCCATGTAGCACTGCCAGCAGCTGCCATTTTGTTTAGTTTAGAAAAGATCAGTTGGAGAAGTTTGGTTGGAGCCTGTGGCCACGAGACAATGTCCAGACTATGCCAGCTAAATTCGTAAACGCATCTTCTTCTCTCCATTTTGGCCGTACGTCCAGACAAAAATGGCGTTTTCAACCCCTGAAAACGGAGCTTTTCCAAAACGACCCCCAGAGTGTGTAAATGTGAAAACGCAGGCTTGGGGTTGTAACTTAGCTTTTTAGAAATGCTGTCATATCACTGACATAACAGATGGTGGCTGTTATTTGTTTTTCATTTGAAAGAAAGAGGATAAAAACACGACAATAACAACATAGCTGGTTTAGTGTTAAACGTAGCTATCTACCACCTGTCTCTCACTGAAACTGTCATAATCTATTCGCATTAAACTAAATGTCAAGAACCCGCAGTGGAAACAATACAGTATACTGTTTTTCATCTGCGCTGGTTTTCTGTGGCTGACTTGCTCGTCTGTCCTCCGCACATGCCCAGTAGGTGGAGAATGACTCGTTTTGACATTTTAATGTGGACGGAGGTATTTGAAGAAACAACCTGAAACTCCTGCTGTGGATACGTTTTTGCTTGAAAACTGCGTTACCAGCTTGATGCCCTGAAGGTATCTCCAGAATCCTCAAAGATTCTTTTAGCTGTCTGGATGAAGAAATATTTAATCTTCTGCAGAAGAAAGATAGTTGCGTAATCCAAACAAGGATGGTAGCCAGTTTGGATCATTTATCAGCTGCTCAGCTGCATTGGGTCCAGACTGCCGTCATGCTCTGTAGGACAGAAAATTATTGTCATGAATTGGAAATCCTCCTCTGCACCTCTGGCATCACTGTGATTCACTGAAATGAGCAAAACAAAATTGGTGACTTAGGATAAGCTCTCTTCCAGGTCACTCATTAGGGTGGATTGCTTTCTCAAGAAGTGGGGGAACTACTGTATCATGCATTAATTTTTGGACAGAATTCAGGTTTTTGGCTTTTCATGAGGTTGTGAAATTAACAAACACATTTACCCTCATTACATCAGGCATGTTTACATAAGTGTAACAGCAGTGTTGTTAATGGATGACTGTATTTCTGTGTAAAGATACAGTTAAATGCCCTTTACTTGAGTTCATGTTGCCTTGCTACCTTAAGTATTGTTTTGATGAGCCCTCTCTGTTCACTCTGTGATTGTGTTTTGTTTCTGTGCTTAATCAAAAAACCATAAAACTATAAATCTCAAAAAAAAAAACAAGTTGGTAGCCAGTAATTTACTTATAACAAGAACCAAAAATTTAAAACATTTTATTATCAGTTATGTTTGTCTACATTGATGTTACTTTCTATTATTCTATATTTTCATACTTAATAGAGCGTTAATATTTTTTTATGCTATACAAAAAGAGCGAGTACATATGTCTTCTCACTAGCTGAAGTGATTATATTAATGTTAATATTGGATTTTATTTAAATGCCAGCAATATTGGCTTTGCAGCCATTTTGTCAGCAGTTTGTTTGTTTGACTTGTGTAGTTCTGTTAGCCAAGCAGAGGATATCATAGCTGTCGGAAAGTCTCAATATCACTGACTTCTGACTTGACTGTACTTACAGTCTGAACAATATGACATAAATGCATCAAAAGTGCAGCTGAGGCTAAAGACTGACTCATATTGAGTCAAGTCTGACAAGCTAGGGCTGAGCCTGATCAGCTGAGTCTGAGATGTCCTGAAAACTCTTATAGGGGAGTATATTATGCTTTTTCTGGTATTCTGTTTTTATATACTGTTGATGTTGGATGTTAAACAGGGGCAAAGTTCTAAAACTTGAGGTGAATGTATGTAAAAATGTTTCCGGCAAGTCAAAAGCCAGGGCTTCAACCTGCCCCGATGCTTCGTTTTCAATGTTTTTTTCTACCTTGCTGACGAGCTGACTTAGACTTGTCGCACATGCCCATAAACGGCTGTCTGTTCCATAGCCTTGGTTGCTAAGGTTGTTGCTAATGTTTTTCCATGTGTCGTTTGCGTTGTCCACTCTCATATTTGGATTGTATTTCAGCTCGAGCATGTCTGGATGTATTTGAGAAGTCTCCATTTCAAGTAAAGAATGAGAAAAAGTAGTGAAATCCTACTATACTGTAGTTTTTTTCATGGTTTGTTGACGTAGCCTCTGGAGCCGGAGGAAGCGTCCTGAAGCTGACCAATCAGAACAGAGTGGGCTCAGCGGGAGGGAGGGCCTTAAAGAGACAGGAGCTAAAACTGCCTGTGTCAGACAGAGGCTGAACTGAGGGGCTGCATAAAGGACTGTAAATCATGCAAAGATATTAAAGTAAAGCCCAAGAATATAAATATAGGCCTGGATATTTGATAGATGTACAAATAGCAATAGCAATCCATCCAGTTATTCTGTTTTTTATAAACATTGCAGCCTGATGGGGGCGCTACTCTGGCTGTAGATTTTGAGTCTTGTTAGTAAGCCATTAACTTGCTTGACTTCATCTTCACATGTGTTTCTAAAATGTTACTCTTCTCCTTCTTCCATTTATTCTCCTGCAGCAGCGTCTAAGACTGTCCGTCTCTGTGAGCTGTGTTGTAGCTCCAGCATGAGAGGAAACTTTGAGTTGTCATACTGGTGGTTTACTGAAGGGTAAACATGCTGTCGACATGGAGTATGGCCTCCATAAATATCTCCGTACTGTCATGTATAAACAGCAGTGAACAGTCATTGGCTAGGCTGAGGAAGTGAGTTGTTGGTCTGGAAAAAAAAAAAAATTTCTGAGGCAAAGATCAGGCAGTGTGTAACAAGCGACACTTAGTCTATCTGGCCAGCGCTTAGTCATTATTTGGACGTTAGTGAGTAAGAATGTCTTGAAGCTGACAATAATGCATCCAAGACTTCTTGTGAAGTCCACATTTGTGTTGTGTGACTCAGTTAAACCCACTGACAGAGGAAAAAAAAAACATTAATGTGACTGACAGGTTTGTTTAAAAGCTTATATCTATGTTTACTATGTGCTGCCATGTTTGCCAGTAATTAGAGTTAGAAAAGCAAAATTAGGGCAGAGCAACCAAAATAACAGACCAACAGTTTGTCTACACAGAAAGCATTTCAGCAGCTTTTTTCAGTCAATTATTTAAAGGGCGTCTGAAAGAGCAGATTTATTTCTATGTAAATCAATACCTAGGTGCTTTACGAAGCACATAACTGCAGCATGAAGTATATTTTTTACACTTCAAGACTATTTTTTTCCATTTTACACACAGAACTACAGTGATTGTGTGTTGAGCTCTGAGCGCTGCCGCAAATAGCTGATGATCCACAGATGGTGTGAACTATTCTTTTCACGTGACACAGATTTTTCTCTCCTCCCGGCTGCACTCAGAGTTTGGTCAGTTTAACCTTTGATGGTGTTGTCAGTGAGCATTCAATGGGCAACCAGTGAGATAACAGCTGTGTAGGATGTAACCTGAGAGCGACCCATGAAATGGTTGATTAATGCATACAGATTAATTCCAGGGAACAAATTCATCGTATGTGTGCATATATTATGATTTTCGGCGCCCTTTTAATTAATATCAGGGTATAAATTGGCTTTTTGTAAGCAAGAGTGATCAAATATTTTACCTGATAGCGGCCAGACTCCACAACCTTCATCAGAGCTGCTTCACATAACAATACTCTGAACTGAAACGCTTAGGTCATCAGTAGCAAAGCAATCAACAACAATTATGATAACCCTTTTAGTCACATGAGTTAAAATGCTGAACTTTCTCTGGTACCAGCTTTTTAAATTTGTGTTTGAAGATGTTATCGCAACCCTTTCCTTGTTAACGATTTTTCCTGTCCACACTTTTTTGTTTCAGGACCTCATCCTTCTAATGAAGTCCCTGCAGGTCCTTATCCATTCATGGTGACCTCAGAGGATGGGCGGAAGGTTCCTGTTGTGCAGGCCTATGCCTTTGGAAAATATCTGGGTCGTCTGGACGTAACATTCGATGAAGCTGGAAAAGTACTGCGTGCTGAAGGCAACCCCATCCTGCTGAACAGCAGCATCCCGCAGGGTAAAAATCTCCAAGTCCCAGTGTAATGTTTGTTAGGTTTTTGACCTGTTCTTGTTGGACTGTTCATCTGTCTTTTTCCTCTATTGTTGCAAGGAGAAAAGTTTTTCTGAAAGTCTCTTGCACTGTGACGAGCAGAGCAGCAGTTTTACGATTAGACTCTGACACAGACAGTCAACATTTCTCAAAGAGCTTCCGTACAAAGTCAAGAGGTTGTGATACGTAGCACAACAAGCTAGCCAAGCTGTAAACAGAACTATGTTCCAAAACATGCTCATTGGTGTCTGTCTTACACAGAACTACTCTCTGGAGACTGAAAATGTGAACACTGTTAGTAGTCTCTGGGGCCGTTTCTAAACAACATGTCCCCAGTGCAGGTATGTGGTTCACTGACGTATTTTTAATAGTTTTTGAACAACAACGGAGGTCTAAAGCACAGAGGTTGATGAGGTTGATTTTAGTCTTTTTATGGGATTTCTTCACAATGAGAATTACAGAAATTCTGGCCAAGACCACACAGACTTACACAAACACTACAAGCGAATGTTTAGTTTAGTTAATAAAAGCAGCATGTCAGCAGAGTGTAAAAATACGTCTCAAATATGTTTACCACAGCAGAAGTATAAAAAGAGGTAGCACTGATGACCACAATATGTCCAGTCAGACAGAGCGCTTTTTGCAAGTTGCAAAACACCAAGCGCACCACACACTGCACGTACAAATGCAAGGCAACCACTGAATCACCTGTCTTTAGCCGAACTGTTGGTATTGGTGTGAAGCAAACGCACTCCACGCCTGTTGTTTTATGTTCAGATCACGGTTACTACGGTTGGTAAAGACACATAGTTCCAGGTATCTAGCAACAGCCACCACTAGTTTGTCCTCCATGACTGTTATCTCCACTTGTTGTTGTCACCCCTCAATTTATCCGATTGGACGATGGCAAAAAATGTTAATGTCGTCGGGCGCTTTTCCACTCTGAGTTGAAGTCTTTTAATTCGAGGCATTCCTGCAAATACGTGAGGGGCATAGAGTGGAAAAATGCGAGGTGCTCAGCAACGCAAAAGCAGCAAGTAAAAAGCTTCACTCTCATTGAAAACAATTAACAATCAGGGCCTTAAAGATCTGGTATTGTGGCCTGTTTTGACTCATTTTTATAAATACTGAGTCTATTTTAAACACATGTGACATTTTATTCAGCAAAAGTTGTTTAGATTTCTCTCAATCCATCTCTCCTTGCAGCCCATATGGGTTAAAAGCAGGTAGACAAGGCAGAACGTTTAAAGCAGACTGAGTGAATTATTACCTCAACTCTGCCTAAAACTGAATAATGTCCCATCCAGATCCAGATATTCTTGCTGAAGTGGAGGAATGGAAAAAAAAAATGGGAGACTACTCAGCTCAGGTGGTGGGAAAGACTCTGGTCTTTCTGAATGGGAGCACTGAGGAGTGTCGCTTTCGTGAATGCAACCTGGGAAACCTCATCTGTGATGCCATGGTAAGTCTTTAAAAGAGTACTCCACAGATTTAGCATTGCACTCCTATAACACTGTCGGACGCATGATGGACAGTTATTAAAAAAAACATCAAAACTGAATCAGCAGAATCGGGGATATCGTCTTTTTTTATTCCACACATTCTTCCTTGTCAAAACCTGGCGCCTACATTACCCACAAGGCAACTAATGCGACTAATCGTTGCAGCTCTAATTAATCCACACAAATACAGAAGAAAAATGTAAGAAATACAGCTATAATACAGTCTATTTACATTTAAAGTGACTTTATCACCTGTTTTTTGTGCCTTTTTCATTGAAAGTATGTGTATGTATGCCTGTAAAAAACTGGTGATATTCACAATAATTCAGTTTTAAAATTCCAAAAAATATTGTGTGACTGTGTGAAAGTCCCACATCAGAGCTTTCAGCTTGTTTTCTCACCTTGTCTCTACATGATATAATAATAAAGTTATATTACTATAAATAATAAATGCTCATCGATGACTAGACACTTCAGAGGGTTTTAAACCATCAAACTCACTCAAGGTGGTAAATATCTTGAAGCAAATAATGATTCAAATAGTGTACAATGAATACTTCATCAGTAGCAGGTAGTACATTGAATATCGACATAGAATAAAAACATGTACGTCTCCATTCTTCAGCTTGACAACACCATTGGATTCAAAGACGGGCTCCAGTGGAACCACGTCAGTGCCTGCATCTTCAACGGAGGAGGCGTCCGTTCATCTATTGATGAACATACCAGGAACGGTGTGTCACAGATTTCATTGGAAGTAAAATGAAGCCAGGGTTTTATTGTGTTTTACAATCAGGGCCTGAAAATGCCAGGAAAAACATGACATCATTTTGGTTGGAAAAAGTAAATTACTGTTGATTCTCTAAACGTTTCCACAATGTGACACTACACTCAGAGATCTATCAACATAGTTTTCTGCTAAACTAAAACACCACCAAGCACAAAAAAACCCCCCTAGTTTTATTGTAAGAAAACTTAATAAAAACAGTGTTGATTTGTCGTCTGTAGGTTCGATCACCATGGAGGACCTTATCGCCGTTTTACCCTTCGGAGGAACGTTCGACCTGGTGGTGCTGAAGGGCTCCACGCTGCGGAAAGCTTTCGAACACTCAGTGAGACGATACGGCCAAAGCACCGGAGAGTTCCTACAAGTGTCCGGTATCAGTGTTTTTACATTTCCATCTGTTGATATTATCTTTCGGATATTAGGACGCTTAAAACACTTATACTTTCTGTATCAATTACATTTCTTCATCCATGTGTGGATGATGTAAAAATACCTGACAAATTTAAAAGAAAAGAAATCAGTATATGCCTGGTGCTTGTTTTGATTTGTGTGTTATTTTTCTGCAGCAACAGCGCTACCTACATTGTTTGTTTTTTTTCATTGGGCATGAATTTTACGCAATATCAGGATGGGCGTGTGTGGAAAATTTAAAATGCCCAAATAAAAACAAATCAAACAATGAAATAAAGGCGGGGCAAGTTTATTTGTATAGCACATTTCAACAACAAGGCAATTCAAAGCGCTTTACATAGAGCATAAAAGGCATCAAAACAGAATATAAAAGCAAGTAAAAAGACATATAAAAACAATTAAAAAGTGTTAAATTTGGAAATAAAAAGAAGCCAAAAGGGAATAAGACAGATAAAACAAGAGAATAAAAGTAACAGTGCAGTGTAAAATATTAACCCTTAATGTGGTTTAATAAAAGGCAAACAGAAAAGTCTTCAGCTGAACTGAGAGTTGCAGCAGACCTGCAGTTTTCTGGGAGTTTGTTCCAGATATGTGGAACATAAAAACTGAAAGCTGCTTCACCATGTTTAGTTTTTAGTCTGGAGACAGAAAGCAGACCTGATCCAGATGACCTGAGAGACGGTTCATACCGTAGCAGCAGATCAGAAATGTATTTTGGTCCTAAACTATTCAGTGCTTTATAAACCAACAGCAGTATTTTAAAATAAATTATTTGACAGACAGTAAAGATCTGAGAACTGGAGTGATATGATCCACTTTCTTGGTCTTGGTGAGGATTCGAGCAGCAGCGTTATCAATCAGCTGCAGCTGTCTGATCGATTTTTTAGGGAGAGCTGTGAAGACAGCGGTACAGTTGTCGAGTCTACTGAAGATAAATGCAGTTTTTCCAAATCCTGCTGAGACATAAGTCCATTAATTCTTGATATATTCTTCAGGGCATAGTAGGCTGACTTTGTAATTGTCTTAATGTGGCTGTTGAAATTCAGGTCTGAGTCCGTGACTACACCAAGATTTCTGGCTTGATTTGTAGTTTTTAACATTATCGATTGAAGCTGAGTGCTGACTTTTAACCGTTCTTCCTTGGCTCCAAAAACAATTACTCTAGTTTTGTCTTTGTTTAAAGTGAAATACTATTTTTTTTATAAATGCGTTTACTGTCATAAGAGTGAAAAACATGTTAAATTACAATTATTTAGCTTTTTTTGTTTAATAACTACATTATTTTTTTTCATTGTGACATGAATTTTACATGAAAAAAAGGTAGCATCTGCACACTTACTCCAATTGAATTGCATGTATTAGGAGCTTCTTCTTTTTCGAGATTGGAGACACATGGTCCATGCCAAAATGAAAAAAATCCATCTCACAATGAAAAACAAATCATTTACTTGTAAAAGACAAAAAGCTAAATACAATTGTCCTCATGACATATATTCTTCATTTAATTATGACACAGTAAATGCAAGTTAATAACCATGACACCAGACCACAGAGCAGGTTGGCTTTAAAGGCAATTGAGTGATTGTTTGGTGTATAAAGTATTACAAAATGTTGAATTTTTTTTTTATCATCATCATTGTCATTTCTCGTTATTCCCTGAAGCCCAAGTTAACATATTCAGATGACTTATTTTATCTGATCAACAGTCAAAAACCCAAAGATGTTGAGTTTACTATATTGGAAAACTTAAAAAAAAACAGCAAATATTCACATTTGAGAAGCTGCTATCAGAGAATCTCAGGTATTTTTACTTAAAAAAATGTACTTAAACTATTGATCAGTTATCATAATTGTTGCCAATTAATTTGCTGTCAATTAATCACCCAATCATCTCAGCTCCAAAGTGCTACCATGTATAGTCGGGATTAAATTTTTGCCCTGGGGCCCCAATAATCCGGCAATGATGAGAACAATATGTTTTAAGAACTTGTCCTAAAATAAATAGTAAAAAAATTGGAAAATTTTATTTAAAATTTTTGATTTAATCTGGTCAAAGAATTGAACAAGACTGACCCCACGTTTGGTGCCAACTTTTGGTAACTGACAGTTAACAAACACATCTCAGTTGGCATCCGAAGATCAGTCGGTACAGACAAATGGACCACAGACATAAATATACCTACCGACAGATATTAATCGGCAAAGCATATACAGTAACACATTTTCCAAAACCCATCTAATATAAAGTCCCTCATAGAACCCACATTACTACCCACAAACTTTACTACATGGGCTTTAGCCAAAGTAACACATGTTCATATTGTCCAACCTCAACAAATGGCTATGACCACACACCCAAAACTTCTGGCTTGGTGATGTGTCTACATTATAGACACCCAAACAACTCAAACCATCCATATTAATATCACTAACCATTGCCAAAAAGACCATATTACTGAACTGGAAAGACAGAACCAAGGTATCCATAAACCCACCGACTCAATCTACTAACAGACCATTCAAATCTAGAAAAACTTACCACATCTTTGAAAAACATTAAGTCCTATGAAAACCCTTTCTGCAGTACCTTCAACACTGATTCCTCTTTCCACATATGGCCCCCCAATATAAGTGTAAGTTTTACTATTCTTCTCTCTTTTCTTTATAATACACCTACAAGAAAATACAATGTGCAGTTTGTCCCATCAACCCGGTTTCTCTGGTTTTGTCTGTCTTGTCCCATCATGTCTGGTCTGTTTTGTTGTGTCTTGTTTGCCATCCTTTATATGTTACTACCTATATACAAAGAATGCTGTGGGTTTGTTTTTACGTTACTGTGTTACTGTTGCTCTGTTGAACTGTACCTCCTATTGTGTAATTCTGTATTCAAAAATACCAAGAAAACAAAAAAAGTATTGAGGTTTGATCCTCAGCCATGTGTCAGGATGAGTCAGACTGATGATCTTTTCCGTGTCCTCCAACAGGGTTTCAGGTAGAGTTTGACCTGTCCAAACCTCCGGACCATCGTGTAAAGACTCTCAACATCCTCTGCACAAATTGCCGCGTTCCTCACTACGAGCCTGTTCAGGATCAATTGCTTTATAAAGTGGTGCTGCCGTCCTTCATGGTGAGCGGAGGAGATGGATTCTCCATGATAAAAGAAGAGATGCTCAAACATAACAGCGGTGAGGCTTCTGGCTGTTTTAGAGGGTTTTGTTTTTAAGCTGATTGTTGTACTTCACTTGACATTTAGAATAAAGATGTACCTTTTTTTTTCTTAATTTCACTTGTTTTATATTTCCTTACAGGGGATTTGGACATTTCAACTGTGTCAAACTACATCAAACAAAGGAAGCAAGTTTATCCGTATGTTGAAGGACGCATTAAGATCTACAACTCAGCCTCTGGACTTTGGGGACAAACCACTCCACTGGTTTTACTGGTTTCACTGGGGCTGCTCTGGACTTTGTGGGGGAGCAATTAAAAGTTGAAATCACCCAGAAACAGGAGAGGACAGAAAAACAGGTTTTATAAACTGCGTGTGAACTTGGACAAAATAATCCTACAGAGCTGAAAACCTGTTTTGAAATTTATTGCAATCCTATCTTAACATCCTTTTAAACCATAAAAGAAGCTCTATTATACAAATTCTCTGAAACAATGTGGTTGGGAGTGTCTTTAAACTCCATTTGGACAAAAACTACAGCTGAATGTTTGAGCTAACAGCGTCCGAGAAGCTGCAGTTCCTCTAACGACCACTAGATTGCAGCTCCAAGAACACTCAGACTGTTTTGCGTTTGGCAGGAAATCCACAAATTTCTATCTAGAAACACGAAATAAAGATCTTTATACAAAAAACTGAGGTGTTGTGGTTTTACGACTTCTTGCGATATCGATAGGTAAGTATTGTGACTTCAAGAAAAGTATGGTGTGTTTGTGCTCTTTTCCCATATTTGGATTTTCTGGCTCCAGTAAGTTAATTCAAAGCTTCAGAGAGTCAATTCATAATAGTTAGAGCAACTAACAATTCTTTTAGTTATTGATTAATCTGCCAATTATTTTTTCAATTAATTGATTCATCATTTTGTTTATAAAACATGTCAAAAAACAGTGAAAATGTGCGTCATAATGTCTTAGAGCCAAAGGTGATGTCTGCAAATGTCTTTGTTGTGTTGTGTGTGTGATCAAGAGTGCAAAATCCGAAGATATTTAGTTTACTAACATGTATGACACATAAAAGTTCAAATCAAATCCTCTGATGGGCGACGCTGCAACCACCAAATGTTTGGCATTTTTTTCCTCTTAAAAATTGATTTAAAGATTTGATTATCAAAACAACTGCTGATCTACTGATTTAGGCTACTAATCGTTGTAGCTCTAATTCAGAAACATAAGGAGGTCACAATTAGAGAGGATTTCCCTGTAGGGATCAATCAAGAATCACGTGTAACCCTTTCACCTTTCATTTGTACTGAGTCACATGAAAAATAAGCTCTTGAATGCACAGGAATGACGATGAAAAGGCCATTTACAACAGCTTTAGGGTGCTTATGATTTGGCTAATAACAGACCCTAAAGGCTAACTGGCTAAACAACCAAATATAAGTTTGAATTTCAGTGTTTTAACAAAGTGTTTTGCATAAAATAAATAAACTGGGTCCACTAAAATGTTTATGCACAATATGTGAGAGTCTCTGTAGCATGTACATTGGACCTAAGTACCCAGGCTGCCTAGCTAGCTAGTTAGCTAGCTTATTCTACAGTTACTTACCATTAATGAACTAAACTTCTAGCTTCGTATGTTCCTGAGACTACAGTTTTTCATGAGTCTAGCACTGCTTTCTTTTCACTTTACATGTACGTTATGGGACGTGGAGGGAGATGTGCAGGCATTTTGCGCCAAAAACCGCCCTCCTTCTCAGCGTCATAACTCCGTCAAATCTGAGCAACAAACGTATTTTTAGATTCAGTGCAACTTACACTTTCTGACGATATCGTCGTCTCTGATGTGCATCAGAAATAAACCTCCATTAGTCTGCTTAGAAATCATAGAAAAAAGACGCACCTTAAAACTCCAGACTTTCTCTGAGAATCATCACATTTTTCATAGGTGCACTGCAAACAGGAGCTGCTAATAGCTAATTGTGCAATTTAACCGAAAATGTAAGCGAATGTAAGCTAACTGCTAGATCTGATTGGCTTCCCTGCACCATCATTGGCTGAAACATTAACAAAGTAAT
This sequence comes from Thunnus maccoyii, assembly GCF_910596095.1. Classification (NCBI taxonomy): domain Eukaryota; kingdom Metazoa; phylum Chordata; class Actinopteri; order Scombriformes; family Scombridae; genus Thunnus; species Thunnus maccoyii. Next base: position 6,917,306 of record NC_056549.1, on the reverse strand, counting down.
TACTACTGGTTAAACTTGAGAATATTTACCTTTTAGAGAAAGAAATTGAACTCTACTAACTAAACCTACACACCAGAATACTTCATTATACAGCAAATAAAAGGAGAAAAGGTCTTTATAAATGTATATAAAGCAGATGTAAACAAAATAAAATAGCAATCACAAATACATGGTCTTGAATTACACATTGTTAGTGTCAGTATAAAATATCTACTTCCAGTTTATTGTCCTCTAATTGTGGCTGAATATCAACTGAAACTGCTGACTCTCTGCTTTCTGTAACATCCACTATGGCCAACTGTTTTAAAACTGCAGCTTCTCTGTAAAACTCTCAGTGCCAAGTGAAACAAGGCCTCCTCTATGTGAGGGATCTCCCAAACAACGCTCACTGCCTGTTAATGCTCAGGAACTCCTTATTACTCGCTTTACTGAGTGCCAACACAGCTGGCACCAGCACACAGGAATGTGCTGCCAAACACACCAGAACAGCCACATTAAGTTTTAGTGGAAACTATTCTCCTGCTTTCATTCACGGAGTTCTGACAAGAGGTCACGGACTTGGCAGCTGTCGTACAGGGGGAAAAAAGTCGTGTTCAGGACAGTCAGAGTTTCATTTTTAACTTATTGTTTCACATTCAGTTTTACAGTGAAAACAGCTTCTTGTCCTGTGTTTAAACAGTTTAGAGTTAACTTTCAACCTCAGAGAAAAGATGGCAGAAGCTTTTTTTTTTTTTTAAATCACTTTAAAGGGTAAGGTCACTCAAAATACAAAAAGTGGTATCTTATTTCCAGTCAGATAGTTTGGGTTTTATGAGGTGCATGCAAATTTGTTCGTGGTGATGAGAGCATAAAAAAAAAAAAAACATTTAAAAAATAAAAGCAGCAGCATCTTGAAGTAAGTTAGAAAATGTTTTTTGGAATTTGGGTGAACTTAGTATCGTAAATCTGTCGTGAACGGTACAAATGCCTTGGACGTTGCTTCAATTGTTGGAACATTAAAAGTTATTGTCGTTATCAGACAAACTGTATCAGATACTCCTCACAGTTTGTAAGTAGAGAGCTTTTTATCAGCATGACTGGTTATTTTTATTTTGAACAACATCAGACATCAGCTGGACTGTTTCTTTGTTGAGAAAATTCTCTCTTTATAATTAAAACCAATGAAACCAGAAATAAATTTTCCCCATGTGATTCTTCTTTAAACTGACTCCATTACAACTGGCATGTTTTGAGTACTGTGCAAAACCAAAAGTGTCGACGTGACTATTCTTGTGAGTCACTCTGGAAATTTGTCTCCACGTAGAACCCAAAGGCAGTTTTTCCAAGTGCAAAAAAAGGCTCTGTAAAAAATAAACGCTTTATATGGTCACATTTTGCAGTGGTGGAAAGTGACTAAGTACAGTTATTCAAGTATTGTACATAAGTACAATTTTGAGGTTTTTGTACTTTACTTGAGTATTTCCATGTGATGCTACTTTATACTTCCACTCCACTACATTTCAGAGGGAAATACTGTACTTTCTACTCTACTACATTTATTTAACAGCTTTAGTTACTTTTCAGATGAAGATTTGACACAATGGATAATATAACAAGCTTTGAAAATACAACACATTGTTAAAGATGAAACCAGTGGTTTCCAACCTTTTTGGCTTTTGACGTCTTGCAAAAAGCAGTGTGTAGTCGGGGTCACATTTCAGATGTCTATGAGTTGTTAACAGCTCCACCAAATAGTGATTTTTCCTTCTAAACTTCTCACATGCTTTCATTTCAATAAATGTTCAAATGATCCAATATTTCACCAAAAATCAAAGATTAGAGAAAAATTCCAAACACTGAAAACAGATTTGTGTATCAGAACTTTGTTTTTTCCTCTTTCCTCTCCCATTAATCATCTCACGAACCCTCAGATTTATCTGCTGACCCTTTGGAGGGGACTGACCCCTAAGTTGGGAAACAATGGACTAAACTAACTGTACATAAAGTAGTTGAAACTAGCTCCACCTCCAGCAGCTACAACAGTAACATGCTGCTCTAACACTGATGCTTCAGTAATAGTAATCTAATGATGTCATATATAATAATATATCAGTCAGAGGGGCCAAATCACTACTTTTACTGCAATACTTTAACTGCATCAAGCTCATAATACTTATGTACTCGAAGTGACTTTCTGTGTAAGTTCATATTTTACATTACAAGACAATTGGAAACCTTGACTTTAAATAAGTGGATCTGGAAAGACTGAAACATTTCGGTTTTCGTATTACCAGCTGATGAAGTTTAAGTAACAGTATCTGCCACAGATGGTAGTTATGTAGTAGAAGTGGCAATATAAAAACAGACTTTTTTCAACTTAATTTAGAAAAAACAAAATACTGAAAGTAGCACGATGATAGAAGCTGACCTGTGTTCACTCTCTGATGTGTTCAAAGCCTTAAAATTGTTCTCAGTTCATGCAAAAGTATATTTAAAGCTGAGTTAGACAAGTCGAGAAGATATCTTTCAAATTTGCAGTCTGGAGTAATAAGCGATGTCACTTGAGGCGATCAGATTTATACCACTTTTTTCACATATGCAGTAGTACTCCCCGACACATTGGAAACAGCTGTCAAGTTAATCTTTAAGCTGATTCTGGCAAGAAACCTATATGACGACGAAATGTATCCGGAACTCCTTGACAGCTGAACGGTTACTGTGCATGTCGCATATCTGCACCGTCCCTGGTTTGATTCCTGCCAAGGACATTTTGTACCGTGTCATAACCTTCTTTGTCCCCTTTTTTTCTTTTCTGTCTGTCACTTCACTGTCTACTGTCCAAAAAAGTCAGATAATGTCTGAAGAATTTTGTTGGGAAAAAAAATTATTTTAAGTTTGGAAGAAACCCAGTCAGTTTGAGTTATTCAGGCTTTTGTGCTTTGGACAGAAGGAGAGATTATTTGAAATGAACTTTTTAATAAAAATGTTCATGCAGGCGCCTTGAAAAGTTTGAAAATTTGTCCTTTAAGTTTGAGTTCCTGTCGAGATGTTTTAAGACATACAAAAATTCTCTGCTGTGAATAATAATTTTTTTGTCTAACATGGTCACAAAAAAGTAAAATTAATTTGTTAAATTCTTGAAATTACATCTCCTCCTCTGTCCTTTGACAGAACAGGTCCTATTTGATGACTTTCAGTAATCGTTTTGGGATTTTTACAAAGTAACAAATGTAAATATAATCATCGGTATTGAAAGAAAAGACGACAGATGGCGTTAACTGCAGTGACATCAATAAATATAGATCTTTTTATTAGTGCATTAATATACATTGGAATGATGAGCTGATCCCAGAGGTTTTGGAAATCGTTGAGTATTGCACTTCCATCATCCGGGACGTGTGAGATGTGAATACAGTGTTTGGTAAAACATCCTCCGGTTCACATGACAACCGCCTCCTTCGCTCCCTGCTGAGGAGGAAGCATCAACGTCAAACATCTGCTTCATATTTAACTTGTTAGTTCACAATCAAATTAAGCATTTCAGAAAATAAACTCTCTGGTCTTTTTTTAGGAATTACACATTTTCCAGAGCTCCAGTTTAAGTGTTTTTTTATTAGGGTTAAGTTTTAATAGCTGCTCCCATTTTGGATAAACTTTGTAGCTGCAAAGTAGCCACTTATTGAACCTCCGAGAGCTAAGTATTTGTTTTTGTGGAAAGATAAACACAATGAAGAACCCAGAACTTATCATTCTAAGATTCTTCGTAAAGTAGAGGTGGTGGTAGGTGTATTTTTGGTGTATTTTGGACGGAGCCAGGCTAGCTGTTTCCCCCTGCTTCCAGTCTTTATGCTAAGCTACGCTAACGTACTTGATAACAGACATCAGATTGATATCGATCTTCTCATCTGTCACTTGACATTTCTGCTCACCAAGTATTTGGTGCGTTTTCTGTTCACTTCTGTTGAAGCCTGTCTGACAGGCAAATTCAAACATGCATTTCCTGTTCTGGTGCAACCTCCAGCTGTTTCCATCAGGTTTGCTGGTCAGAGTTCATCTTTGTTCGATTTTAACCCTGCAGATGTGCTCGATCAGCCAATAAACGCACTGCTGCGCTGTCTGGAAGGGGAGAGGTTATTGTACTATCAGACTACGTGGCTCTTAAACACTGCTTACAGTTTGAAATCACTCTGGTCGATATTTTATTACCCACATCACATCCTTTTTTAGGGCAGAGTGCGGGGGAAACTCAGGTGAACAGAAACATCATGTGACCGTAGCTTAACTCTCGGAAAGAAAGCAAATAAGCATTTTCACAAAACTATTTCTTTAAAAAGGCTTTTAATTACTGCATCTAATCCTCTGCGAGGCCTACAGAGTGTCGATGTCCTGTTACATCATGGGATGTTACACAATCTGTACTGGTTTCATAAACAGCTGACATCAGAGTAGAGCTCTGGACTCATGAGGGATGAACCGAGTCGTATTTCACCGACATCTGCGCCGAATCTTAATATGCAGATGCAAAGTCAACCCGCACAAACTCAGTGACCTGTTTTGAACCCAATTTGTACAAACTTTCAATTTAACGATGCAACGATTGGTCGAAAATTAATTGGTTGGTCTATGAAATGTCAGAAAACGGTGAAAAAATGTTGATAAGTTTCCCAAAGCCTTAAGACTGAAGGAACCAGAGAATATTCACATTTGAGAAGCTGGAATCAGAGAATTTGGAAATTTGTTTCTTAAAAAAATGACTTGAAACTATTAATTGTCCAAATATTAACGATTAATTTAATAGATCTAAAAATAAGGTATTTGATGATGACTCCAGGATATTGTGATGGGCATTCTCAGTTTTTTTGTTTTTTTTGTTTTATTGATCACATGATTAATATGCATAGCAACTGATGGTTTGGGGGATTTATATATATATATATAATCTGATTTTATTCATTTGCTATTAAATTTTAAAATTAGCAAACACACAGACATTTCTACACTCACACTCACCCAGAAACTAAACAAACTGTGAACTCTAAAACATCAGGCTGGATCTTTATTTATCTCAACTGAAGAGGGTAAAAAGCCTCATTTCTCCCTGTTTTATATAGTCTTTAATATAAAATCATGTTTTAGTGACAACTTGATGTTACTGAGTCTAAACATTCTCTCTGTTTCACGTTAAAAACATTTTCCTTCCCTTTTCTGGGAAGAATTAGGATGAATTAATGCTGACATGATGAATCTGTAAAGACATCGCGGCGGTCTTGTCTTGTGCCTTGTTTCGTCCACTCTTTCCATTTACGTATTCACAGAGAATATTTCTAAACATGGTGCAGCCAGCTGTGTCTCTTCCTGTATTATTTCTTTATATTCTCCGCCGTCACTTGTTTACCTTGCTGAGTTCAGGAAACAGCTCCTGCACGGCGATGTCCAGCAGGACGTACGTCATCTGAGGAGACACAACAGCAGAATGTAAATTCACTTGAGTTACTTGAGTCGGATACCTCGATGCCTCATAGTGAGAGAGCTTCACTATGGTTTGAATTCATATTATTTAATGATACTGATGTAAATATTTACACATTTAAACGTCATTGAAATCCATTAACCATCAAGTGCAACAGAAAACTCAAATACAAACTGGAACAGATGGTTTAAAATATTTACTTTTAATACATTAGTAGTTCATAATTATTTATTTTGCCAGAGATCATAATTTTACTTATTTAATTATTATTATTATAAGAGAAATTCAACAAATATCCTGGTGTATCACATAACACAGGAAGAAAGGTCTTGGAAGTCATGAGGATGTGTGCTGAAAACAGGAAAACTGAGCCAGTGAAGAAGAACTATCATCATAAACTGACCCTCAGTAACGAGACACTTAATGCAACATTTTAAACAGGTGGAGTTGAGGACAAACATTGCAGGAGAGTTGCTGAATTCATCCATAATAAAACCAACATATGAAAGTGAATCAGTTGTGTTCTCAGTTTTCTTGCTGTAATCATTCGTCCTGTTCATACTGACCATTAGAAGATCCCTTCATAATGCACTAACAATGTAAGTGATGGAGGACAAAACCCACAGTCCACGAAAATGTATTTAAAAGTTTATCTGAAGCTAATATGAAGCTTCAGTCGTCCAAATGAGTCAAATCAAGTAGATATCTTTCAACCTTACAGTCTTTTTAGTGCCATAGGTCCTCTTTTGGTTACCATACTTCCACCACAGCTCAACAGGGAAACACTGTCCGAGGAAACACAAAGAGGGAATTTGATGCTAAAAAGACTGTAAATGTGTCAGATATCCACTTGATATGACTAACTCAGACTGCTGAAGCCTCATATAAGCTTCACATCAACTTTTAAATGACTGTGTGGACACACTGTGGATTTTGGTCCCCGTCAATTACATTGAAAGCATATTTGAAGGATCTTTTAACAGCCAGTATGAACAGGAGGAATGATTACAGCGAGGAAAAACCTCTTTCACTGTTCATATGGACTTGGAAAATTGTGAACTTCTCCTTTAACATTGTAATGTTTATCTTTCGCCTGTTGTTGGCTGCTCACATGACCCTGTGATTAGATGTTTCTTACCTAAACACACATTGGAGTCGTGGTTAACTTCTACCTAGAAGTGTTTATGTCCACAGACTTGTACCTTTGACTTTTGATCAAGGTCAAGTTCACACATATTTGTACCTTCGACTCCTGTTTACATTAAAATTGTACTTAGACACAGTAACTGGTTAAATCTACTGTTATTTTCCACCACTGTGTATATGTGTGTACTTGCTCTCATGGTTCAAAGTTTTATTGTTTACCTGCTTGTTGAGGAGAGGCTGCTGGAAACAATCAAAGAGGAGCCGGATGCCTTCGTATTTTGACTCCTCACCGATGCATTTTCCAGCAAAGTCTAAAATCAAACACACGCACATGCACTAAATTTATTGAACTTTTGAAACAATTCATCTCTCGTTGGGTTTGACCTGTCTTAAGAATTGGTGAAGCACATTTAGCTTTCACATTCCTGAGAATAACAATGAGAATCAGTGTTGTTATTATTGACCTGATGTTGTGTACATTTCTGCCCACCATTAAACCTAAAGATGTTCTTTTCACTGATGCTGGGATGTTTTTTGTGTAATCATTCTCTCTCCTGTTTGTCTCCTTACATACACCCTTCTGTCACTGTTATAAATCTCAGACCTAAACAGGAACCCTCCTGAGAAGTGGTTTAGAAACTACTACTCTGAGGCCACTTCAAGCCAGCAATCTTTTCCAGTCTTTAGCAAATTCTGTATCTGTGAATAAGTTGCTTTTCTATTTCTCAGGGAACTGAGCTTGATTTATTGATCTTCTGATGATGTGGTCCGCCTGATCGTGCTTTTGGATACAACTGATCCAGTTTCTGAGAAGCGTTTTAGAGTTTCATGCACTTACATGAAAATATCAGAGATTTTCAATGTGGTCTCAGAGTTTTGGACCTTGTTGTATATATGCTCCATTATCTCCATTTGAAACTCTACCTTTTATATTTCCATGGTTACGCTCCACGCTGCAGGGAGTTCAATCTTACATTCCTGTGCTATTTTGCTGATAAAGAAAAGTCCAAAGGGCTGAAGAATGGAACAGTATTTCTACCATAACAATAACATGAAAATGTCTTCAAACTGACCTGGTAAATAGTTCATCATCTCCTCAAACGTCTGCTTGGCTCTGATCTGTTTGTCCTCTGTGGTTCGCTCCTCGCTGTTCTCACAGAACACGGCGTCTGAAGGAATTAACAACATAAAGAGAACTACATTCAACTTTCATATATCAACAATTGTCTTCCCTTTTTTTTCTGTCTCTGTCACTCAAAGAGAAGAACATGATTGCAGGCACATGGCTGGAGACGCTGTTGCCAAGGTGAAAATCTTAACATTTTTTTGTTTATAAAACACATTGTCCACTATTTCGTCTGCAAACTTTTATGAGACGTCCACATAAAGTGAAGAAGAGAAAACTAACTTCTATTAAACATACTGTATCTAGAGGGTTATTGGGCGTCCTGTAGTATGTTAGCGTGAGAGGTGAGTGAAAACTGTATAATGAACATTTTGTTCCGTCCTTTCCTTTAAAACAACTGATAAAGAAGATAATGTTCCTGTTTTTATTCATTCTTACAGTTTTTTTACTTCCTAACCTATTGTTACATCCAGTCGTATCAGAAAAGCTGGACAAATAGCCCTTTCGAAGCCAAGAACTCACCGTCATAAAAGCAGCCTGATTTTTTATTTTCATTTAGAAAAAGGTTTTTAGAGTCTTTAAGAAAATGCCGCAGTAAAAGTTTTCGCTCACATGAACAGAAGTGTTTTATCAGAGAATTATAACATAATAGTTGTAATAGTGGAAAAAAAAAACTCAACTCAGCTTTAATAAACTGAAATGACATTAATCTTGTTAATCACTTAGATAAGATGAGGGGCGGATTTAACGGATTATAGATGAACTTTTCCAGGGTGGGAAGTGTCAGAATGGTACAAAGTGTCCTTTATTATCACAACCCACCAAAAACAACTTCTACCCACCCACTTAGATGAAAAGTAAAATACTTAATAAGTTACTTAAGACTTTTATGATTACACTGTGTACCTGTGTTACTCTTTTACACAAATCATGATGAATTGTTCCTGTTTTGTACTGCAACATCAGCAGACTCATCAGCTCAGGTTAAAGGAAGTTCAGCACTATACTTGTAAAAAGGAAGATAGAGACATAAATAAATTGTAGGAGACAGGGCGAGGCATGTCATCTGGGGGTCAGTTATGCAGGGTGGCTCCTGGACAGGAGCACTTAAAACAGTCATGATGTTATCTATAGTCTATACTTAACAGATTAGGGGAAGAACTGAAACGCCCACTTATATTGTTTAAAACCTTGTTGTAAGCTCATCTTGTGTGGTGCATTGTGAAACGCTCCTTCTTGTACAAGAAAATAAATTCTGTTAAACTTTGATACTTCGGCTACGGTCACGTTGGGTCTATAAGAGTAAAAACACACACACACACGTTTTCCTACCTCGAAGCTGGGTGATAAGAGAGACCATGCGGTGCTCCTGGAGGATCTGCTCCAGTTTGGACTGCATGTACTGGTCCATGTAGGCTTCAAAAGTGTTCTTGAACAGGATTCTCCCTGCAGCCAGGACGTGATGCAGCCAGTCTGGTACATGGAACACAACTCGACCTGTGAGTCAATATTGGAAATTTCCATAAGAAACAATCCAACAGCTGCATATCATTAAACATTTTTGTTATTATTTTATTATTTCATTTAGATGAAATCTTCCTACTCAAGTTCACAGTACACAGTAGTTTTAGTACTACTTTATTTCATTATCATTATTACCTTATTTTTTTTTAGTCTTCTATGTTGACAGTACTCAGTAAAAGACAGTACTCTCCTTCACCCCGAGACAACTGTTGAGCTTGTCGACCACCACTTACCGACATACATCATGTAGTCATACATGCCGCCGACGCTGATCATCTCCATGAAGCAGTTGTGGTTGTATCTCTTCTCCAAACTCTCTGACAGGTTGGCATTGTTCTTGAACAGGTCGTTGAAGAGCTGCAGGTTTCATAAAGTGAATTATCACCGACGGTCATGAATATTACAATCACATAATACAAGAAGTAAATGATACAACTTCCTGTCACGTAGCTTTTAGGTGGTTAAAATCATCCCATCCTAAACTCTTGACAGTATATTCTAGCTTGTTCCAGCTTGTCATTCTTACTATATGATGTTTACACTGGGAGACTCTATTGTATTGATGGCTGCATCATTGCATCCAAATACCTCTTGAGGAACTCAGGGACTAAATCTGCATTTTTACCGGAGAAACTAGAGACTGAATTTTAACCCTGATCCAGAGGAGGTTTTACTTTCCAAAGGTACGGGAACTTTAGGGGCGGGGTTTGCGGGGCTGTCCATTGCTTATTGGAGGAACACTGACACCTCAGCTGCTTTAACTTGTGTACCGCTTCATTCCTAAAACAGGGAAGTACTCTAGTGTCGATTTTAGGACAAGGAGAGGACATTTCACATTGTTTGTTAACGTTAAAAATAAAGTTAGGCTTTGTTATCAACCTTCTGACTCGAGAGCACGAGCAAGAGAGTGACTGAGAAATAAAACTTTATTTCCTGATTGTTTCATGACCTTACGTTCTGAAGCAGAAATAAATAAGTCTCCTTTTCCCTCCTCTATATTTATCCATGTTATTCATTCACTCATTAACTCCAATATCACAGTCATTAACAGTAAATATGTGGTTATTAGTTCGGCTATTTTGAGTTCCTGAGATTAGTTTTTCTGGGAGTTCCTGGAACCTTTCAGTCGAAATGGGGTTTTTGGCAATTTTGGGACCTTTACTAGAACTATAAAAGAATATAAGATAAAATTCTGTGGGTTTGAACAGAGTTTTGCTGACAATCTTTATTTTTGTTGTTGTCAACACTTTCCTCCTTCCCTTCTCTGTCTGGGGCTCCCAGCTCCGAGCCCATTTGTTCCTACTGAAGACATAAATCTGTAAAAAACTGCTCACAAATGTATAGTTCCATTTTTAAAAACAGGAGGGAATAATGTATTTGTTGGGGACTATTTTCAGCGCTGAATCCACATTTGGTTATCTAGTGAGTATTTCCAGCAGCAGGGCGGTGGTTCTGGGACTGACTCAAAATAAACAAGGTTTATCATATGACCATACATATTTCTTCCTTCCTGAGGCCTGAGGAAATTCAAATCTCCACAGACTGACAGGAAAACACCATTCAAGTTCCTTTTGATAAAGTGTTGAAGTTTTCCCCCTTCGGGTTTGGGAGGTCTAGGATTCATGAGCAGTGGTGCTAAAGGACGAAAAGAGTAAACATCCTGCTCTGATTTCATCAAGAGAGGGATGTTTAGTTTGTGTTGAACAGAGCTTGATTTTTGTACCTTCTTGTTGTTCTCGGTGGAGGGGCTGAGGATGGTCAGCTCAGGTCGGCTGGGTTTGGGTTTGGGCGACTCGCAGGAGTTGAAGAAGGACTGGATGAAAGGCTCGAGGTTCTGTCCTTTCTGGAAAACAGACATCGGCAGGTTTCACGGTTATTTGATATCATCGGCATCATGTTAAACCAGCCACAGTTCTGATGGACGAATCTGTCTCAGATGTGAACGACATTCCTGATAGGGTTAAATACAGGGAATTGAGATCGCAGTATTTCCTGTGAAATCTCGCCAAAATTTGCTCCTTTCCTGGGAGAAATACCTGAAGGAACCCACAATAATTGGCATATATGTTTGCATACTGAAGACTAAAAGAAAACCTCATCCTAACCTCATTAACCCTACCACCTATCAAAAAGAGCCATTTTCCAACCTTAAAACGCTGTTATGATGGTAATATAACTGGATAAACTTCTCAACTTGCAGCTTACAAACCAGATGTTTGGTTAAATATTGTTCCCACAGTTGCAAAATGTTTTGGGTGCAAGACAACTGCCTGTCTCACAGTCTCATGCCACCCAAACAAACCTCACACCAAATAAGAGAAAGTCACTCTTGATAAAAATATAATTATATAAGTAATACAGCCATGCAAGTGGCTCCGTGAGGCACAGCAGTGCTTTGAGCTGTGAACATACTAACATGCTCATGTTTAGCAGATATAATGTTTACCATGTTAGCTTAACGTGATAGCATACTGACAACAACAAACACAAGAAGTAGTAGGTGCAAGAGAGCACCTACAGGAAAAGACTAAGCCACAATTTTTATGAAAAATTCTCTATCTGAGTAAAACTTGTCACTTTGGATTAAGTACGGGTGTTACAATTTTCCTGCAAACCAAAGTATTGGACATGGAAGAAATTCTGACCTTGGTCGTCAACAATCAGTTTAATTCATCCCGAGAGAGACATGAAAGTCTGTAAAGAATTTTGAGCCAATCCATTCCCGTAGAAGGATTGCTGATTATTTCTCTTGAACTCGGGTCCTCTGAATGAAAGGAAGTCTGCATCCTCACTCTTTCTCCTATCCTGCACATTGTGTTATACTAACTAACTCTAAAAAACAACTACTTCAATCCAAAACAAGCAGAAGTTTTCCTGTGTGGAACCAGAGGGAGGTATCAGTATCAAGCTCTGGACATTATATTACAAATCCCAGAGTCCGCACTTGTGGACGACACAAAACCACCCAAAACTAGCAGACCACCAGCTGTTCAGGAGAAATGTACAAAAACAAAACTCTGCTAGGGAGGTGTACATGCAAATTTAAATAAAAGCATTTTAAAAATAGCAACATTATTAATCCTCACTACAGCAGGATTTCAGCTCACCTCCTTTATCAGCTTCCCCGGAACAGACTTGAAAATCTTCCCTGTAAAACAAAGACCCAGTTTATTCTTTATTCTTCATGTGGACCCTCCCCCCCCCCGTCCCATCAGCTTCCACAAAGTGGTCGCTAGTCTTCCTGGGGTCTGCACATCATGAGCAATAAAATAAACAATTTAAAATCAAAATTGATCAATAAAACAAGAAAAAGCTAAACAAACCACAATAACCTAAAGTAACATCTATGTAATATTCACTACAAGATGACCAGTGCTGAATAGAGGTTTATTATATTTATGAAAGAAGCATGGTGTATTATTCCAAATGACATTCTTCTTTAATAAAAAGAAGTTTAAAAATCCACTGAGTGGTAAATCTTCTCTGGGAGGGGCGAGGAAAAGGTGAAAGTCCTGGATCGATATGATCCGCATAATGTGTGAACGTACCCAGGTTGACGTCAGGCAGCATCCTGTCCAGGAACTGAGACTCCATGCTGTGAGGAGACAGGAAGTCTGCCAGCAGCTGACTGTTACTGAGCTCTGGATGCTGCAGGAGTCTCTGCACACAAACACACATCAGGAGCTTAACACATTTATAGTTTACGTGTTTGACTGCTGATCTTCTCTGGAATAGAAACTTAAATGTCTTAGTTTTCAAAATGATAATGCAAAGTATAAAAATATAAAGAGTGTGTACATCTTGTGCCTAATATGTACAGAATATAGACTGTGTAATGACAACAAACTTCCCACAAATCATGACACAACTCCTATTTGTGAGGAGAACCTTCACTACAAACCATGAGACCTTTTGTCTTATTTAATCATGAAATGTTCATGAACTGCCCAACATTTTGTTGTTTTTAAATGTGCTGAATAAGTAACCAGAGCTAACAACTAACTTGTTTTACTGACCTCTAATGCCGATGCAGAAATACATATAACCCAATTTATTCAAACCCAATTTATTGTGAAATACTTAATTTGCTTCCTTGAACACATAAAAACTTCCTGGCTTTCTTTCAAAAATTCACTCAGGACAGTGCCAAAAACAATAAGAACAGGAACAATGAGGGAAAAATTACTTACATTTTGACCTGAAGATCATCTTATCTGATTTAATTTTGTGGCTTGGAGTAAATATGCAGGCATTACTACATATTTCACTGATGCTGCTTTTTTTTTGCACCTACGTGATGTGTGTATAATTGCAAACTACCACAGATACACCTATTACTATCCAGGGAGAATACCTGTAAATATTCCTCAAATTCCTCCCTTTTTGACGCGAGGAATTCATAATTCTTTGGTCCGATTATTCTTTTGGATGGAAGCTGTGCATCTGCAAATGTGCCTGGAAAAAAAATATGAATTAAAAACAATGAATATGTAGTTCAGAATCAAGGTGACTCAATGAAATCATATAAGAAAATAACACAAACAAAATGCCCAACAACTACGATTGCTTTCATTTCATTAAATTTGGTTAAAGCACATTGTTACCATGGAACTCAGTTAGTTTGGATTCTAGTACGTAGAACTCCAGATATCTTCTGAAGACCGACCACTTCTCAGTTTCATGACCAACTGCAAGATGAGAAGAGCAAAAAAGGTAAATCATAAGATGATCAAGTGCTAATGGGAAGCTGTTAATTGATCCAGAAGATAAACAGCTGCAGCTTTTCATGTTGAGAAATAGTTTATTGACGTGAACGTTGTGCAGCATGTTTACCTTCCTTCCTGTCGTTGCGTTCCACGTCGATGCAGAAGACGGGGATCTTCTCCCTCTTGACCTCGTCGTCGTAGAAGTCAATGAAAGGGATGGTGATGCTCCAGGCCGACAGGTTCCTCAGGATGCCCGGGGTGCTGGCCGGCTCAGCGGGGGAGTCGTCCTCCATCACGACGGTCGCCTCCTCCACCTGAAGGGACGCGAAGAACCAAACATGATGCTGAACGAGTGATAATGTGAAAATTCACTTTTTAAACATGATGTTATTTGTATTTCCTTTTTATGTATCATAAATAAAAGAAAGCCCAACACACCTCCTCGCTTTGTTTTGTGTTTAATGTACATGTAGAATTCATATCACAATGAAAAACAATTAATTCAGTTATGATTTGTTTTCCTTCAGGCATTTAAAATCTTCCATAAAAAACTGACTCGACATGTAATATTATCGTGTCTTGAGCTGCAGGATTGAACGTTTATACACACATGATGAAGACACACTCACCACATCTTCGTCGATGTCGTTCATGGCGCTGGGTGGCAGCATGGCGCCCTCCATGGTCGTGCTTCTGAACACACCTTTGATTTTACTCCCGATTCTGCTGATCCCGAACGTCTCGCCTCGTTTTGATGAGTTTCTGGGGTGAGCAGAGAAATTACACCAGTACATGAAGATGTAGGAGTTTAGTTGTGTGTTTAATAACCTATAAATCGCTGCTTCTCTCTCTTTTTTAGTCTTAATTGCTCTGAAATAATCCTCTTGACCTTTATTTCTTTTTCCTGGTATATCATGCTCTAGTTAGGAGTTATCAAGACTCTTTCTTACCCTAAAATCTTAGGAAACAGGAGTGAGGAGTCATATTCATCTATCAGGTTTGTACAAGTGATTTTTTCCGAACATCTCTGTATGATGCATCAGTCGTGCAGCAGACATGCAGTAAACACAAGGATGACTCTTTTCATCCACCAGCAACAGCAGCATTTAGTTCTTGAACACTAATATCTAATGTTAAACAAAGCGGTTTAACTTTGAAAATAGGAAAACAACCTTCAAACAACGATTAGGCGTCTGGCAAAGTGCCGGCAAGATCTGACAAAGTCAAACAGGTTTTGTAGTTATAACCTTTCTGTCTCCACACAGCAAAGAAACTTCTGCTGTTTTAAAAAGGTCAATAAGTCAGTTACTATGGCTGAGAGGGTGACTGATCAATTCAAAAGATTCAATGATTACTCTACCACGTGCTGAGACATTCACCTCTAAAACTTTCTCAAAAGACCCTTTTGGAACAAAAAGTCAGACTTTAAAAAGGCTTCACCCAGAATGATCTGGAATACTTAATTACTGTCCTTATTTCAGCAAAGAAAACTTTTAAAGGGAACTCCGATGATTTTACACATCAAGTGTGTTTACAGGTTGTTAAAAGTAGTATAAAGCTTTTTGTGTCTCCAGAGGGAGCTGTGTGAAATCAGATAAACTGTCTCGAGTGACGTCACTTCCATGTCTGCTGCACAACTGATGCATCATACAAATATGTTTTGAAAAATTCACTTGTCATTCTTACAAACCTGATAGATGGATACGCCTCCTCACTCCTGTTTCCTAAGATTTCAGAGTGGGCTGTTAACATTCATATGATTAGAAAATCTCCTCTAAAGAAATAAATCTGGTAGAAGGGATTATTTGAAAGCAGTTAAGTGTAAATAGAGATAAGCGTAAGGAGATAAGGTTGTTGATTTTGCAATAATTTGATGAAGTATCCAACAAGGCTAAATAAGTGGAGTCCTCCATGTTAGAGATGATAACAAGTGTTTTTTGTACACAACGTGGTGATCTGCAAAAGATGTTTTTTAAACAGTGTGTGGGTCTCATCTGCTGCTACGAAATTTACTCATAAAGTCTGTCACCAAACCTGAAAGGACACAACAAAGGCGCAACAGTGCTTGGACATTTTATTCATATATTATCAATAAATATTAGCATCTATTTCATCATTTATTAGGGAATTGTGCTGCCTATATGTGTAAGCATATAGATTGACAAAATTTATGTTGGGTCAAACATTTACACCTTTTGAATGGACGAATGAATGGATGAAGACATCTTCACAAAACAATAAACATTCTTTGCAAAGCCGCTTTCGTAACATCAAGACCTCACTGACCTTGACTGTCAACTACTGAGCAATTAGTAAAGAACAGAGTACAGTGACTCAACATGATGCTGCAAGACTTGTCAGCGCCAGTCTGTGGTTAAAAGGCCAAAAAAAAAAAAAAAAAAAAAAGCCAATCACAGCCAAAAACCTGAGCAGGAGAAGATCTTTCATTGCTGTAAATTCGACTATATTTAATACACTTCTAGCCGTCTTATTCAACAGATCTGTTGTCTCAAATATGACATTGACGTCATAGTGCAAGCATCAGCGTAACTGCAGCATTTGTTTGATTCACAGTGAGGCATACTGTATCTGCATGCATCATACTGGATATCTTGCAGGCAGCAGACTGTGCAGACAGGTAACATGCTGAAGATCTACTTACCTGTTTTCTTCCATACTGAAGCTATTTCTGGAATAAGATGCACAAGCAACTAATGATGACAGTTTGGACAAAGGCTTAAGAGGGATGTGACCAAAACATAGGGTAACTAATATCATATGAATAAAATCTATTTAACTAACTATTATTGTGAAATGAACCTCACTGTTCAAATACTTGCGTTGTTGATCACATCATGTACATTAATACTATCAGTAAAAATGTGTTGTTTTTTTTTCCAGGTCTTTTCATCAGCATCATTGTCACATTTATGTTTTTCCTCTCTTGATTTTTTATTACTGTATGCAAACTACATGAGTAAAGTAAAATATAAAAGTAAAAAATCTTATGTATATGAAAATCCATAACACACACACACACCTGTTGATCCTGCTGTTCCTTGCTGGAGACTCAGCTCCCCTCAGCAGGTGTCTGAAGTACTGAACACACAAAGAGGACAAACTGTCAGTGTACAAAACCTCCGCCAGGCCAAAAAATATTGTTTTAAACACCAAAAATAACACCAAATATCATTTATCATCATTTATTCAGAAATCAATAGCGTTTGGGAGCCTCTGAGCAGCGCTGTGTTTTGAAACATGAGTCAACGTTTGTGTTGTTGCCTGGGAAACTGCAGGTAAATAACTCCTTTTAAGGAATAGCTCAGTACCAGCGAGTGAGTGGTTAAGCGAGAGAGAGCGACCGTCAGAAAAGTGACTGTGAATGTGAGCAGAATAGAGGAAAAGGTTCGCAGTAAGGCCGTATTTAGACCATATCAGGCAGTGCGGCGTTCAGCTGCAGGGTCGAGCGGAGGTGTTGGGTGTGTTTATTTGTCTTCTGGAACGAAACCGCTGTGAAATAATCAGAAAATAATGTTTTTTGATCTGATTCACCGGCGTTCTCGCTACCAACGCTCCCTCTCTTCATTCGCTCTCTAGCTCGCTCGACCACTGCTGGTCTCTCCCTCACTCTCTCTGTCTCGCTGCTGCTCTCTCTCTCTTTCTCTCGTCTTTTTTACAGTACAGACTACAGTGCGTCAGTTAATAAATGTTGCAGCTTGCAGTTAGCAACAATAGGTTAGCCTAACCTGACGACGCTAAACAGAGAAATAGAGAACGGAGAAATGTGTGGCTGCTAATCACACACACACACACACACACACACACACACACACACACACACACACACACACACACACACACACACACACACACACACACGCCAGGCCAAACCACTCAACCTAGGGGAAACACTGATGATTAATCTACAACTTTAGGTCAGCTCTTGTGTGCCCAGTCCATTAATGGTAGCAGATGTGAAAGCATCTGTGAACTGCCTGGCAATGAAACGGCATCATTTCCTGGCAGAGTTTAAGAGTGGAGGGGAGAGGAGTGAAGTGGAAAAGAAAATGGGCCAAAGATTGGATAAACTGACCTTGTTTATCTGGACATTTGAGAATACCTGCTTACTCAGCACCTTCATTTCTACTCTCAGTCATGTGTAAAAGTATATATTTAAAGAGAAATATTAAGTGATCTGCATATGCATGAATAACTCAGTTTTTTTAAAGTCTTACTTCATCGCTGTGACAGAACATCGGGGTGAAGACACTCTCCAGCAGAGACAGGACGTGTTCATACGCCTCGAACAGGCAGCGCATCGTTTGCAGCTTCACCACTCCAGTGTACGGCCCTTTAGCAACTGAGAGGAAAGACCAGTGAGACGTTAAACTGGTATCTGTGTTCACTTTGCGTTTCTGTTTAGAAGGTTTCAAGTGGAGAGGAAAAGACAGAAAAAGAACCACACGAGTTTGTACACAGATATCTCTACATTCTAAATAGTTTAAAGAGATACTTGAATCAGCATTAACAGCAGAGTGTATTTAGTAATTAGTTTAGTAGGTTTAACCTCTGACAACAGCCAGCATCACTCATGGCTGTAGTGCAACTCTTAGTCAGTTAATCTTGACTATTAATTAAAAAGTTGAATTATCATTTTTGGTCTTTTATCTTTTTTTAAATCAAAAATGTCAAAAATGTACTCGTTGCAGCTTCTCAAATGTGACAGTTTGAAGCTTTTATGTGTCATAGTGAACTTAATATGTTTGGATTTTTCTAAGACGTCACCATTGGCTCTAAGAAATTATTTTTCACTATATTCTGACATATTACAGACAAAGATTGATGGAAAAAATCAAGGAAATAATCGGCTAAATAAATAAATTAATTAATTAAGTTAGTTGCAGCCCTAGTGTGGTCAGAAGTGTACTTTATTGCATCTGTGACCACACCTGACAATGATGTCACTGTGTCCTGGAATACACCTGTGCATCACTGCAACAAGGTGAGAAGTTCAACCACTGGAGGTCAGTAATAACAAGAATCTCTTTGACTATCCTGTTAGTCAAATAACAACGTTATCTAAAGTACGTTTTCTTTTAATTTTCCCCTTAATTTTAATTCTGGATAAAACTATCTTACATACTTTAAAGCCTAAAAGAGGGAAGACCGGCACTGTAATGAAGCATGTACTCTAGTGTCTTACTGTTCTTTATCTCCTCCACGATGAACGGGTCGAAGCTGATCTTGTCAATGCTTTCGTCCAGGCAGTAGGTCTCGTAGATGTGCAGCACCTCGCCGTGCAGACGCTGCAGCTCAGAGTCACTCAGCTCCGGACTCAGGATCTTATCGTTAAACTCCTCTGTAGCACAACATGGATTAAAAAAAAAAAAAGTTTCACATGATCAGACTGACACGGAAGTCATGAAGAAGGGCTCTGACGTATTTTTGTCACAGGGTCACAAGTGGTTGCAAATGAACACATATAAGATATTTTTGTCTTTCACAATGGTCACCGTATCAGATTAGGCAAACATGATTGGGTTTTGGGAATTGTATACTTTGGTAAATGAAGATACAATGATATGTTTTTCTATCAGGTGGTTTCACAATCACTATAACTGAAATCAATAAAAACAGTCAATACAGTCCTGTCATCCTATTGGTCAACGTCAAGGAAAACATCATTGTCAGGAAAGGCAGGAAAATATAAAAAATTCTGACATGCTAGACTTTTCGTCAGGGTGTCATGGGGTATCCTAGACACCACATTGCTGTTCTCAATTATGTCACACTACAAGGGGTAAAGACATCCATTCATCATTCCCAACATTCATATTCAGACCGCTGGGACGCTGGAAATTTGTCTGCAATGACAAAATTGTGTCAAAATCTGGCTGAATTAGTGTAGTCTAATTCTGGCATAATGATTACTGCTGAATACATAAACTCAATGAAAATAGAAGTTATTCCCATATTTATGTTTCATGGGTTAGGTCTTAAACATACAGTATTCCTCTACTAAAGCACTCTTGCACGCCAAACAAGTTTCCAATAACTAAAAGGGCCTGTTCCCCTAAACAGGCACAGGAGTGTTTGTTTCTAAGCCAAGATTAAATATTCTGCAGTCTTTCTCTGAGCCAAACATGTAAGTAAGTTATTTTTACTTCTCTCTGAGGAGAGCAGTACTGTTTTTAAGAAAACCCATTCAAAAGCTTAATATTACGCACATTAACAATCGTAAGAATGTATATCTGACTGCCAGTGTGTGAGTAACATTTCATGTTATTCACAATTGCATTGTTGGAGATATGACTGCTGAAGTGCTCAGTTTTAACCTGTAGAGCTCTGACGGCCCCTGTTTGCAAATGAGCTGAATCTTTCCCTGAAGTTCTGTCAAAATCCGATCAGAGGTTTGAATGATATACGTGATAAATGAAGGGCTGTAACTAAGATTAATCTCAATTAATCTGTTGATTATTTTCAAGATTAATCAATGAGTCATTTGATCTATAGAATGTCAGAAAATGTTGAAAAATGTCGATCACTGCTTCCCAAAGCTCAAGATGATGTCTCCAAGTGTTTCGTTTTGTCTCCACCAACAGTCCACAATCAGACATCACTGAGCATGTGCAGGAGTACAAAGTCAAGAGGTTGTGATATGCAGCACAACAAGTTAGTGAAGCTGTAAATGGAACCGTGTTCCCGAACATGTTCAGTGGCGTCTGCCGTACATAGTACTACTCTCCAGAGACTGAAAATGTGATCACTGTCAAGTTGATAAGATTACTGATTAAGAACTGGACTGAGTATGGATGAGATAAAGATAAAATCCTAACGATACCTGGCCCCTACAGCTGGTTATTGGCTTCACTCTGACTACAGGGGGATGAAAAAATTATAGTTCAAATCCCTTCACCATGAGCCTTGTTGTACCGATGTTATTTTGTGATCATTTTTTTTTTTTTAAATGGCGCACAGCGCAATCACTCACAAAAATGTGAAGGATTACTTCAGGCCATAGCACTTACGTCATCAGCGAGCTTATTTGTTTCGCTTTTCGTCTTGCTAATGTCTGATTGTACTGTGAAAAACTACAACCTAGTTCAAAATATGTGAATATGCATACATTTTCTTGGGGGAGGACCCACAAACCCCCCGACCAAATGACTCCCCCACCAGAAACAGAGGGAAAACCCTGGCTGTTATTAGAGAGGTCTACAGCACAGTAGAGGTCTACAGCACAGAGGAATAAGATATATCAGGCTTTGGATACACACACAATACTTGTTAGTAGATCAGTTCATTATTGGTTTGGATCCAAACATGAGATTTGTTGACAATAAGAAAAATATAGAAAATTGAAGCAAATAGGATTATTCTTTAAGTGATTATTAAAATGTAGTGTTGATGATAAATGTTCCCTCAATCAATTTATTGTTTCATCCAACCTGGGAGTGAGGAACCCAACTGGGGTCCAAACATTAATTGTGAGATGATTAACAGGATAGTAAAGCAGAAAGAAATATATTTGAAACACAAAATTATGTTTTTCAAACTTTACTCTCATGTTTTCTTATTTTCTCTTACTAAATTGTTTTTATCTGTTTAAGCCTGTAGAGAAAATTACTTTTCGGTTGAACTGGGGTCACAAGTAGACAAAGGTTGGCAATCACTGGTTTAATCAACTGATTGTTTCAGCATGGATTTTGGATGATTGCTAGCTGATGAGCAATCATACGTTAAATGTGTAGCAGTGTTTGTATTGGGCGGTTGTTCTTACCCACGGTGAGGCAGAACTGCAGCACGTGCACGGCTCCTTCCTGCTTCAAGAAGTTCATGAATCGAAAGAGGAGATCCTGCTGCTCTCTGATCTCCTTAAGCTCCAACTTCAGTACCTGTGTCACCAGAGGAAAAAAATTAATTCCGGCATGTTTCCAAAGTACTTAGTGGTTCCAATCTATTTATATAATATTTTCCTGACTTCTCACAGGAATCAGTCAATAAGGTCACGTTCTTTCTCACAGTGAGATACCTACAGACGGCTTTTTGTTGCTGAAGTCGGCGTATTTCTGTAAAAATGGAACCAGGGCAGACGGAGGCTCTGTGGCTGGTTCTGGCTGGAGACACAGGTGGGATTTAAATGAGAACATGACTGCATTCAGGTTTCAGTTAATTCAACTAAATTCATATCATTTTACCATCTTGTTTAATGTATCTGAACAGTTTTGTTCCAAGAAAAAAAACCTCCACTATCCACAATTAGATTTTTAAAAAATGACATGATTTAGTGACTAATTATCCTTAGATATCTCTTACGTGCGCACTAATCTGGATAGAACTGGTTTCAGGTGTAATGTGCAGCTTTTTTAAATGGAATAAAATGCAAACTGCTCTCAAACTAGTGCCTTGGAGATTTTAAAACTTTACTATCTGATGTTTTTTACGACTCTGGTAACTGTTTTTATTCATTTGTTTGTGTGGTTGTCTGAGAGGTGATAGAGATCTCAAACTCAATGAGACTACCAAGTTAAATAAAGTTCAAATAAATAAAATAAACACATAATTTACCGGAGTGTCATCGACAAATATGAGCACCATGAGGTTCACAGTATCCTGAAAAAGAGAGACAGTATTAACTTTAGGTTCTAATTTAGTTGCATTTAAATGTTGTAAAACTTAAAAATCAATTTAACAGGCTGAGAGATTTATCTATATAACTCATCTCAGGTTCAAGTATTTTTTATGTCATGTTATGCTGTTATTTTATCACAACATCCTATCTAAGTCTAAACCAAACACATACAGAATATTGTAGCATTATTAATTATCATTTCATTCTCTACTTACAGGGTCGGCCATGAAGTCCATAGTTGGTAGGAGGACAGACCCAGCCATCACCTCTCGCAGCAGCAGAGCCAGAGACCTGAACAAAGACAACACCAACACAACTTTTACTATATGATCATTTGGTTTGATTACATCCATAACAATGTGGGGATTTAACAGCCACTCAGGCCTTTGTGTCTGCCTACCTGCAGTCTGTTGCTTTGGGAGGCATGACGAAAGAAAATAGCATCTCAGTCAGCTTCCTCAGGTAGAGCAGCTCGTCTTTACGGCTGCGTAGAGCGATGTGAAGGTCGGCACCGTATTCGTCCAGAGCTGCCTGCTGTAGACCCTCCACATTCTTCACTAAAAACACACATAAAACATCAGAACACAGAGGACGTTTATGTGTAGCTAAAACCATGATGCAGGATCCCAGTCAATCAAAATCAAATTGATCTAAACTATTTTGATAATCAATTAATACTTTGTTTTATAGACCAATCATTAATTGATTAATAAAGAAAATAATTGGCAGATTAACTGAGAAATTAAGAAATGTGTTTGCTTGCTGAATTGCTAACAGTTAAGTTTGACATTAAAAATAAAATAAATATACAATAAATACATCATTACGATGTAAAGCCAGTGATTTACAGAATATTAGGATGTGTTCTGCTAATTGCTACTCACCTTTTCCTCGAGCTTTTGCAATAATCTCAATGTGCTTCATTGTAGCTTTCATCACATTGTCTGCAAACACAGCGGGGATATCAACCTGCCGAAAAGAAACAATAAACACAGCTCATTTTGGGGGATTAAAAGACACAAAAATTAAGCATACAATTTTGGCACGTGTCTGTAAGATCATGGCCAAATGTATTTTTTCGCATGAAACTGGCACTGAATGTCTGAATCTCTACAATCTGCTTTAGCTATCTGCTTCTTCTACAGGCAGGGCCATCTGCAGGAGACACAGATGAATAATCAAGTATAATTCAGCAATATATAGAGGCACGAGAAGTCCTGACGTCTAGTGATGCAACAACCTGCATTTAACTTTTGATCCTCTATGTAAATCGGACACTGAGAAGCATAAAAAACAGGATTGCTGCAGGAAAGTAAAATCTTTTATAAGTGAGCAACAAGCTAAACTTTGAGGTAAAGTTTCTCTTTCGACTGAGGAGTGTCTAAGCGTCACCTTCTGAGCTCGGCGGACGAGCACTGATGCAAAGAAGCGAAAGGTCATCCTGAGTTCATCCACACATGAATCGTCATCTGTGATGTCCCTGAAATCCAGAGGAGGAAGTTCAAAACAAGTCTGTCTGTAAGCATTAGCTTTCTTAAGATAATACAACACGTTTGGATTCATCCTCACCTGTACCAGGGGTACACAAAGTTCTCCAGAACTAACTCAAACACCTACAGATCAGGGACAGCAACAGAGAATACATCAGAAATAAGTCAGCCTGTAAACATAATTTATGACTTGATGGATGACATTTATATACATTTACGGTTAAATTAAGATTGTACAGAAACAGATGATTACCTAATTTTAACTGTAAGTACATGTCAGAAGATAAATAGATTGTGTGTACACAGTTACAGGTACCTCTGCTACTGAAGCATCTACTTTTGAGTTAACCTTCAGGTCCAACCATGGCTGATAGTTTTCGAGGAGCAGCGTTGGCCTGAAAAGAGTCAAAGATTTGTGCATAATATCAGCGCAGGCTTCCTGAATGCTTCTCAGCTCACCACAATTGAAATAAAAACAGCGATCATAAACAGCACAAGTATGAAAATTCACTTGGTGACAGCTGTACATGCTGTACAATTTATCAGGAATCTTGTCATTGTCATATTTTGCTTAAATGGTGAGATTGGACTTAACATAATCCCATTGTTGGATTATAAATTTTTGTTTTGTAACTGTCTTTTCCCTATTTGCAGCTCATATGGTATGCTTATGTTTTTCCTTGTCTTGGAGGGTTATGGCTGGGTCAGAAGCTAGTGATGTTAGGTGTGATATGTGTCTATAATAGAGCTGTTTTGATCATCTATTTATTACTCAAGTCATTTTTTTGACCAGAAAATTCCAAAAATCTGATGGCTGCAGGTTCTTAAATGTGAGAATTTGCTGTTTTTCTGTTTGTTTCTTTGATAGTAAATTGATTGTTTTGTTTTAATCGACCAACAGCCCAAAATCCAGACTTTTTTTGACGTCACCTTGGGCTCTAGGAAATCAAGATTTAATTAGGTGTGAGGAAAGTGCCAGGAACCTATTGTTTTTGAAGGGATCTGTATTGATTGGGCTCAGGTTCTAATGATCTCTCTGTGTCTCCAGAGTCTCCACCAAATTTTGATGTGGCTGGTAATTTGCGTCTGGTTCCAAGGTTTTGTGAAGGAGATCCTGACAACTTCTTCTCGCTGTTTGAACATGTAGCTGACAGTAGAGGGTGGTCTAACTCTGTGCGTACATTGCTATTGCGATGCGTCTTAACTGGTAAGGTTCAAGAAGCTTACACTTCCCTTCCTGTGAGTAACAGCCAGAGTTACACTGCAGTAAAAGCTGCTGTGTTAAAAGTGTATGAGCTGGTGCCAGAAGCCTGCAGGCAGAAATTTAGATTATGGGAAAGGTCAAGTAACCAGACACATATGGATTTTGCCAGGGAGTCAATAACTCACTTTAATTGGTGGTGTACAGCTCTGGAAGTTGAAACATTTGCTGATTTATGCAGTGCGATGGTTTTGGAGCAGTTCTAAAATTCTCTGTCTAGTAATGTTGCAACCTGTATTAATAAATGTAAAGTCAAAACTGCTGCTGAGGCCGCTGCTCTTGCGGACGAGCATGTCCTGACACATAAGCTTGATTTTGAGTCTCATGCCTGTGATGCTGGGGACTGGGTTAAGGTGTGACTTGGTGAGTGGTTGGAGGACAGGGCTGGTGGGTCAGAACGGGTTTAAGGAGGAAAGTCTGATGCTGACGTGTAATTATTGTAAGGAAAGGGGACACTGGAAAGCTGAATGTCCCGCCATAAGAGCTAAGATGAAGCGTTTCGGTGATGTGCGTGTTAAACCTACCACGCTAGCAGCATCTATTCAAACTGTGCCAGGTTCTGCTTAGCCATGTGGTCTGGTAAATGCTAATGCAGGTAGCCAGGCTAAGATTTCAGATTACCTTCAGAGAGTTCTGTGAAGGTGCCAGTGAAGACCTTGAGGGACACTGGTTACTTAGATTCAATTGTTTTGGGCTCAGTTCTGCTGTTCTCTAAGGAAACTAATACCAGTGCTTCTGTTTTGGTTCGTGGTATGGGTCTGCAAGTGTTTTCAGTTTCACTGCATAAGTTAATGCTGGACTGTGAGTAAGTGAAGGGTGAGGTTCAGATGGGTATGTGCCCCGCGCTGCCGATTGACAGTATAGCTGTCATTCTGGGGAATGGTCTGGCTGGTAGTCATGTCTGGGCAATTGTTCTTCCACCTCCTTTTTCAGAACAGCCTGCTTGTTTGCAGCCTTGTTCTGAGTTGTCTACGGCTCCTTCCGGTTTACAGACCACAAGCAGAGCTGGTACAATATGAACATCTGGGTAAGCCTGTAAGCCTGGTGAGAAAAAGTGCTGGTATGACCGTAAGTCTGAGCATCACAGTTTTGCTCCAGTCTAAAGTGCCTACTACTGGTTAAGGTAGAGCCTTTTGTGTTTGAGGGTCACGTTCCAAGTCGTGCGCCGGTGTACCGAGAGAACTTTGTTTAGACTTAACCATTTTGTTTTTTGCCTTTTCTTGTTTCCAACTCACTGGTCCCCACTTTCCTCCTCTGGTTTTCCCTGTAAACTCTTAAATTTGCTGCAGAGTAGCCTTGTTAGAGAGACCAAGGAGGGAAGTAACACTTTTTTTTTTCTTTGGAAGGAAATTCAGTTCATGTCTAAAATTCCTTACAAGTTGTTTGAAGTGTTAAATAAATTTACTTTCGTACT
The DNA here is from genome assembly GCF_910596095.1 of Thunnus maccoyii. NCBI lineage: Eukaryota > Metazoa > Chordata > Actinopteri > Scombriformes > Scombridae > Thunnus > Thunnus maccoyii. Next base: position 6,890,558 of record NC_056549.1, on the reverse strand, counting down.
ATTGAATGCTTGTGTGACTTCCCTTTTTTTTGCCACAGTCTAGCCAGGCTGAGACCAATGTGTTACTATTTTTTATTTGTTTTGTGGTTGGTGGAGAGAAGCTGTGGCGCCTCACTCTGAACTGAAAACTGAATACGTGACAATGCATGCACATTAGATTTCCAACATGCATGTATTGTCACGTAATTGCCAGTGATCTGCGCAGGACTAGTTCTTCTCAAACAAGCTCTAATTTCAGGAAGTCACACTATACAACACACTCTGCAAAGCTCTGAGAGACTCGGAGAGAAACAGAGGAAGCAAAGCAATAATCTCTATAAACATTAATACTGTATTTGTTTGAAGATTTCTTCACCTTGTCATTTTCCACTAAGTGAAGACTTACTTTATCTTTGATTTGTATAATCTTATTAAGTACAAATCTTTCTTTTCAATTTTTCAGACTGCCAGGATGTTGCATCCATTGATCTTACTTCTACTACAGTCATGGGAAGGTAATTTCAATGAGACATATAATATTAAATTATAAAAAAATGACCATTAATTCAACGAGAAAGGCTGGGTTAGAGTCTACAGTTAAGCAGCTCTGAGGCTTCACACCACCAAGTGAGGTTTCCAGTGTGAATTCAGTTGAAATTTACAACATCTTAAAAGGTAACAGCGAGATTATAGATCAAAAATATTTTTTGTGCACTTACCAACTGATAAAAAATGAAAATACACAGAGTTGGTATTAAAGGAGGAGTATTAAAGAACAAGCAGTTGTCCTCCTACTGCCTGCATCAGTTAGTAAAGATCAAATTTACATGTTTGCCTGTTCTCGACTAATTGAATATTCCACTGTTCAGTAGCTTTAACTTGTGTAATTTTAAAATTCCACCTGAATAAGTGGTACATGAATACACAACTTTTTCCCAGAACTCGAGAACAGCTCAACAGAGATTTAACATTTAAAAATTAAAGGAAAAAATGTTTTGTAATGACAGGGTGAAAGGGCCTCTTCAGATTACTATAAAATCTCAGACTCAGTCAATCTTACAATCGGAACACCATGAGAGAGACGAGAGTTCATTCCCACGCTCACTTTCAAACCTCATTTGTTTTCTATTTCTGTCCATCTGCAGCTGCTGAGATAGAATGTCATACTGGTTGTGGTTAAAAAGGCGCAGGAAGGTTAAAGAGTGAGAAACAGCTTACTGAAAGTCACCTTGCGGTCACCTTATGACTGTCCTCAGTGTCTGCATATACAGTATAGTGGCTGAGGACTTTTTTATTCCTTATTCAATGATGACATATTTATTAGTTTTTTGGATTCACAGAAGTTCAGGATGATTCACCTCACAGATGGTCAGTCTTTCAGAGCTTTATTTTTCCATCACACCATTATTTATTAAGGCCTGAGCACCGAGTAGTGCGAAGGAATGCAAGGAATTACTGTTTTTTGTCCAAATTAATCACAACTTTTGAAACTTTGCACATGCGTCAGAAGTGGTGAACATTTATATGTTTTATGGGTCTTTGACATGGGTGTGGCAAAATGGCTCAATAACGCCCCCTGTGTAATTTCAAAATTGAATCCTCCACATTTAGGTTTCACCTAGATGTACCAAATTTGGTAGGCAAATGTATCATATCCAGACTTACAAAGAGCCTCTTGAAGCCATACCTTAAGGCCAACAGGAAGTCAGCTATTTTGAATCAACTTTGCAATTTTTTTTTTTTTTTTTTTGCAAAGTGAAGCCATTGACGGGCATTGTACTTTAACAAACTCTTCCTAAAGATCTAAGATCCGCTCTAACGATCTTTGCGATGTTACATTGCAAAGCTTTTTAGTTTTCATGGAACGCCCTTGTCCTGGCGTGCCGGTCAATTTTGCGCAAAATATGTTTTGGGCATTAAACAGGAAGTTGTTATAACTCCCGTCCAAGCCTGAACACATCTACATGTCAATATTGAGTCATAGTCATAGCGCCACCTACTGACAACAGTAAGTCAGCCTTATGTGACAAACATTATCCAATTTACATTAAATGTACATGGTGTGGTCTACACATGATGTAGAGCAAAATGCCGTATAATTAGTAGGTGTTCTCTAGTGCCACATGGTGGACACAGGAAGTGATAGTTATCACCCGCATGCAATGCCCAATATTCATGAAAATGTATATCCATGTCAGCTGCCCTCTGGTAAATGTATCGCTGCAATAATAATTCACTTATGTAGTATTGCCTACATGCAACAGGAAGTGAGGCCTAAACATAGTTCATCAAATGTATACACAGTTTCTAATAAGTCATATCCAGCAACACATACTGCACACCAGAAATAATATTTTGCCCATTTACACAGTGTTTGATAATCCTAAAAGTTCAGAGCCTTGTCAACAGACCTCCAATATCAATACCACGGCTGCCGATCAACGCTGCTTGCAACTTTAATTTCACACTGATTTCTGATGGTTTATAGACAAAACAATTAATTGATTTGTAAAAGCAGAATAAGTGAAATACCTAGGTGTGTTGTTTTATCATTGATTCCACTCTGCCTTTAAACCATACTGTGCTCCATAGAGAGAGACCTTTGTTTATTCTTTGAGGGGTCTTAGGGAGCTATCTTGTGTCCAAAAAAGGTAGTGTGCTGGACTTTAGCTCAGAAAAACATGTCAAAAGCTATGTTTGGTTTGGGGCTCCCTGGTTTCCAATGTTTTGAGGAGGTTAAACTCCATATATGTAACATGCACGAGGTAAATGCGTGATCAGGTCATGTAACATCTCAAGGCCTTATGCCAATAGGTCGAACGTATTAAAGATAATATACGTTGACCAATCACAGATCACTTCTCTGTTCCTTCAGATACTATAATAAATTAGGTTTTCTCTTTGTTCACTGGGACAAACTGATGCCAACATTTATGTGTGTGTGTTCTGTCTCCTTATTGTACAATAATAATTTTTAACCTTCAACACAGCAGTGTTTTGTGCATTATTTCATTTGTGTGTTTAGTGTTTTCAGACAATTTCCACAACAGATTAATCAAGAAAATAATAGCCAGATGAATCAATAATGAAAATATATTGGTTGCAGCCCTAGTCTGTAATGTCCCACTCCCATTTTGGGAAAGCTCCTCAGAATCTATGGTACACCTAACAGGTGAAATTTCCCTTTTCAAACCATCAATGCACTCTGGGAAGGTAGTAAGACAGGGGGTCTCCCATTGCAGGAAGTAGTCCATTTGTGAGTTCACAACTCTGTGCAGAAATCAGCATGTTTTGGTTCAGGTGTGATATATCTCTACATTTATAAAATAAACCCAAAGTACAATTAAAAACTACACTACCTGAGAGAAAATAGTGAGGGAGCGAGAGAGAAGAGACTAGGGTTGTAACTAACGATTATTTTTATTATGAATTAATCTGTTGATTATTTTCTCGATTAATTGATTAGTTGTCTGGTCTATAAATGTCAGAAAATGTTTCCCAAAGCCCAAGATAACGTCCTCAAATGCCTTTTTTCCTGAACAACAGTCCACAACCCAAAGATATTCAGTTTAGTGTCATAGAAGACTAAAGAAACCAGAAAATATTCACATTTAAGAAGCTGGAAACAGAGAATTTAGGTATTTTTTCTTAAAAAATTACTCAAAACTATGAACCAATTCTCAAGTAATAATAGTTTGTGATTAATTTTCTGTCGATCAGCTAACTGATTAATCAACTAATCTTTGCAGCTCTAGAAGTGAAGTGAAACAGAAACTGTAACAACTTCACATGGTCTGTTTTTCATCATTTCTTACTTTTCTTATTTTCGAAAACCTCAGTACTTCAGAAGATAAGTGAAACAATAGTGAGGAAGTGAGAAGCGAGAATAAAAGCCAACCTAAACAGAAACGAAACATAATACGCAGTGTGTGTTTTACTGTGGTTAGTGACAATAAATACAGGTAAAACTTTCAACAACGCTCAGGCAGTCAGTTATAGTTAGTCATTCATATTGTAACTTGTGTAATGTTTGAAGACATTCACTTTTTACGCTCGCCTCTCTCTCCCTTTCACTATTTTCTCTCTCAGGTAGTGAGACTTTAAATTTGATTTTGTGAGGATAAACAGGAGGAGAGAGGTTGTGTCCAAATCATGCATGAAATGTGCACAGAGAAATTGATGTAGCTGAGTGTACACTGATGGGGTGACTGGTGGATAAAGGTGTCTGTCAGATGTAGTGCTGCTCAACAATCTGCACTAGCTGGCACAAATGTAACTTGTCTTCACAAAAGTTCAAAATCAGCCGAATGAAAACAGAGTTTAATCGTATTTGTTTTAGAGCTGCAACTAAAATTCTGCCCATTATCTTCATGATTGATCAATGTCATAAAATAGCAGAAAATAGTGAAAAAGGCCAACTATTTCCTGAAGCCTGACGATGATGTTATCAAATTGCTTGTTTTTCTTTTCCATCTGTCCAGAACACTACGATATTCAGTTTGTTATCAAACAAGACAAAGAAAACAGCAAATGCTCAGTGGAAATTTGTCATTTTGCGATGAAAAATTCCTTAAATCGATTGAATAATTATGAAAATAGTTGCTCATCATTTTTCTGTTGATCATCTATCAATTCATCAACTAATTATTTCAGCTTTAGTTTGGTAACCAAGGATATTTTGATGAGGAAATAAGTAAAAACAACAATACAAAGCAATGGTCTAAACACATCTGCCTCATCTACTTCATAAATAGTAACATACAAATATATCTCTTTTAAAATGCCAATAAAATGAGTAAGACATGTTTCCTTAAGTTATAAAGCACTGTGAAATAAAAACTCTCATCAGTTGGAATAGATTGAAAAACAACATGAAAATGGAACAACAATTACATGCATTTGTTATACAGTATAACTCCCTTTTCTCTAAGTAACACATTAAATGTTTAGAGATGTTGTGAACGTACCGGTGGCGTTTGCATTTGACCTTCCCACACACAGCACAGCTGTTGCCCAGAGGAAACAGCTCCTGCTCCTGCCGCTGTTGGAGGGGGGAAAAAAAAACAGAATGGCAGACTATAAATCATAAGCAGGTATTGAAACCACGCTCCTCCACATTATGAGTCACATATAGATGAAACTAAGCTATAAAACATGCAAATAGGCCTCCTACACTCCTCTACTACATGTGTCAGATGTCTGACTCACTTTGTTCCTTGGCTTTATGGTGAAAAAGATATTAGGGAGAAGAGACTCAGGTCCAAGATTGCAATAGAAGGTGATGACACCCGCCAGGAAAGACCAGAAGATCATCAGGATGTGGATATACCTGGAGGGACATTATTATTACAGCATTAAAACTCAACCCATGTAAATGAACTGAAATCATTGCTCAAATTAATCTGGAGCTCCTCCTTGTGTTCACTACATATGTACTGCAATTTACTGCAATATTGGAGAGCTATATATCTCTTTTAAAAGATAAACACTTTTGTCAAGACATGCATAGTTTGCTGTGTATGAAAGTTAAGTGTCCAAAACACCGGACAGAAAGAGTGAAAAATACTCAGAAGAGTTCACTTTTAAGTGCTTTAGTATTCAAATATTTAAACTTGATAAGTTAGAAAAAGAGGTATTAATCACTTTGTCTATAAAACCTGAGCGAAAAATGCCTGCTATGATTCATTTGTGTCCAAAATGATGTCTTCAAATGTCTTGTTTTGTCCAATCAACACTCCAACATTCACAGATATTGAATTTACTATCATGTATGACACATAAAAGCTTCAAATCCTCTCATTTGAGGAGCAGCAACCAGCAAATGTTTGGCATTTTACCTTAAAAGTGACTAGAACAAATATTCGATTATCATAATATTGGAAAATTAATTTCCTAACACTCATCAGTTTATCCACAAAACCTTTAGAGATGCAACAATCGACAGAAAATTAATCACCAATTATTTTGATAATAATCAATCATTTTGAGTCATTTTTTTAAGAAGAAAATTTCCAAATTCACTGACTGCAGCTTCTTAAATGTGAATATTTTCTGGTTTATTTAGTCCTCTACGACAGTGAGCTGAATCTTTGGGTTGTGGACTGTTGGTCGGGACAAAACAAGATATTTGAGGACGTCATCTTGGGGATTTGGGAAACAGTGACCAATATTTTTCACCATAATATTATAATTTATAGACCAAACAATTATCGATTAATCCAGAAAATAATCAACAGGTTAAACGTTAATGAAATAATTGTTAGTTGCAGCTCTAGATTCAATACTGGAATTAACTTACATCATCACTGTGAATCAATTAAGTTTAAAGAGCAGTGTGCAGATGGGTAGCGTACAAATGACACACTGTAGCCTGTACTGTACATTTACTGCCAGATTGACAGCTTACTTCTAACATTTTTCGCTGCTCCGCTCACATTCATGTCACTTTTCGGCAGCTCACGATCGCTCAAGCACACACTCGCTATGCACACACATTACGCACTGTCCTATTCCTTAATTATTCCTTATTTTTCCCTCCAAACTTCTCACATAGTTTCATTTCAATACATGTTCAAACGATCCAATATTCCACCAAAAATAAAAGATATCTGGTGACCCTTTGGAGGGGCCCAACCCCTAGGTTGGGAACCACTTGACTAAACTAGCTAACTGTATATAAAGTAGTTGAAACTAGCTCCACCTCCAGCAGCTACAACAGTAACATGCTGCTCTAACACTGATGCTTCACGTACAAAGCTCTGCACGGACTGGCATCAGACTATCTTTCTGAACTCCTCACCCCCTATTCTACCACCAGACCCCTTGGATCTGCTGACCAATCACTGCTCATCATTCCATGCTCCCACTTAAAATCCAGAGGTGATCGGGCATTTTCCATTGTTGGCCTTAAACTGTGAAACAACAACTGTTTTCTTCAGGCTATTAACAGTCATCACAAAGACATGGATGGTTACACTCTGTTTTATTTTGTTTATCTATTTTCTCTATATTAATCATCTGTTCTCAATGCAATGCTGTTGTGTTTTTTAGGATTTAAATCCCATTTTTTCCTTATTAAATGCTACACTTTTATTAATTTCCCCCTTAATCCTTATAACTGTGGCAGTGTTTTCATTTGATTGTCTTTCTCAGTCTCTGTAAAGCACTTTGGTTTGTTGTTTTTAAACGTGGTCTATAAATAAATTGACTTGACTTCAGAATCAATAATCTAATGATGTCATATATAATAATATATCAGTCAGAGGGACCAAACCACTACTTTTACTGCAATACTTAAACTACATCAAGCTCATAATACATGTACTTTTACTTAAATAGGATATGTCATACAGGACTTTTACTTGTTAAGAAGTATCTTTACATTGCTGTATTGGTATTTTTACTTAAGTAAAGGATCTGAATACTTGTTCCACCACTCAGCTGAAACAGATAAACAGCTCTGCTCAGATAAGGTAAAACAGTAGCAGGTCAGACTCGTCCAGACATCACATGACCGACAGTGTTCAACGGTTAATCTGACTCCCCGTAGCTCTGGGAGTAATAGTAAAATACACTTTATGGGGTTTTTTTTACCTGTTGAGCAGCACAGTCATCGAGATCATAGACAGCAGCAGGAAGCAGAAGACTGGATATTGACGTCCAGCTTCTCTCAGGACGTCAATCTTCAGTCCCCGCTTCAAATTCTCTAAAACGCCTGCCATCCTCCCAGCGGACCTGTTGACAGGAACTTGACAACGAAAAAATCCCATGACAAGTTAAATAAATGAATATATGAATGTTTAGTTTAGTTTTAACGAATGACACCACACAATACCGAAGTTAACCGTTTAAAAATGACTTTGCAACACAGCTAGCCCGAGTCGCTTTAGCTAGTTTTTGAAAGCAGCCGTTAACGTTTCTACTTACAGCGACAACACTATAAAAGCGCTTCTTCATATAATTAAAGGCATTTTATCCACAAGTATAATCTTCGTCTGAGAGCCAGACCTGCCCTTCAAAATTCTGGTTACTTTCTTTACATTTCCAAAGTTTTTTACTTCATGTTTTCCCGTTTTTAAAGTCCCGACAGACTTCCCTGACAGATCGATGGTTTTTTTTAATCCGACCCGCAGGTTGCCAGATCTGTTAAAGAAGTAATCGCACTTTTTGTTTTTAAAAAGCCACAAAACAGATATTTTTTTCTTCTTCAAATCTAATTTAATGGGATTATATGGCATGCAATAATACATTAATTAAATAAAGTCATGACCACCAGTTATTCTGAATGGGGAAGATGAATTAACTCTCCTCTAGGGCTGCAACTAACGATTATTTTCATTATCTGCATTAATGTGTTGATTATTTTATCAATTGATCGATTAGTTGTTTGGTCCATAACATGTCAGAAAATGGTGAAAAATGTGAATTACGGTTCCCCAAAGCCCAAGACGCAATTTAAAATGTCTTGTCTGTCCTGATTTACAGTCCACAACCCAAAGATATTCAGTTTCATTTGCTTTTATTATGGGCATTTTAAAAAGATACTGTATTTTTTTAAAACTTAAAATATGACATATATATGTATAAAAACGTAAAACTCAAGAATGTTCTTACATTTCATGAGGAGATGAATATTATTTTTATTTATTTATATAATTTATTTTTTCAATTAATTGCTTAGTCTGTCAGGAAACAGTGAAAAGTGAGTATCAAAATTTCCCAGAGCCCACACACAAATTGTTCAAATATTGTTCAGTTTACTATAATTAAAGACAAAGAAAAGCAGCAAAGCAGCTCACATTATTAGAAGATGAAACCAGAGAATGTTTGACATCAAAAGCGGGTTAAACTCAGCAGACATGGCAACCCATAATCGAAACTACGCCACTTCCGTTGGGACGATCCCCTGTTTTTGTACATTTTTCGGCGCGTCAGTTTGGAGTTGAGTTCGTGTAAAATATTCATTGAAGTGGTCTTTTTACTCTTAAAAAATATTAAAGCTTAATGTTTTATTTATTCGTTTGTTTAGTGGTTTGTAGACGTGTGTGTGTGAGCAGTGTGAGCGGGTTTCTCTTCCCGTTAAAGGGACAGTTCTTAATTAAAGACTAGAAAATGACCTTCACCACTGACATATTTAGATGTTATTTCCACCACTGGAGCATGTAAATAATAATTCATACTATAAGGATGGCCACTTCTTACTAATGCTGAATTTATACTGAAATTAGATATTTCTAGAGCTGCAACAATTAGAATTTTTTAAATCTGCAACTATTTTGATAATCAAATAATCATTTTAGTCATTTTTTATGCTATTTATCTTATAAGTGATTGTTAAATGATAGTAAACTGAGTATCTTCGATTTTGGACTGTTGGTCGAATAAAACAAGACCAGTGGTGGAAAGTAACTAAGTACATTTACTCAAGTATTGTACTTAAGAACAATTTTGAGGTTTTTGTACTTTACTTGAGTATTTCCATTTGATGCTACCTTATTCTTCCACTCCACTACATTTCAGAGGGAAATATTGTACTTTCTACTCCACTACATTATTTATTTGACAGCTTTGGTTACTTTTCAGATGAAGATTTGACACAATGGATAATATAACAAGCTTTGAAAATACAACACATTGTAAAAGATGAAACCAGTGGTTTCCAACCTTTTTGGCTTTTGAAGTCTTACAAAAAGCAGTGTGTAGTCGGGGTCACATTTCACATGTCTATGAGTTGTTAACAGCTCCACCAAATAGTGATTTTTCCCTCTAAACTCCTCACAGTTTCATTTCAATAAATGTTCAAATGATCCAATATTTCACCAAAAATCAAAGATTAGAGAAAAAGTCCAAAAATTGAAAACAGATTTGTGTATCAGAACTTTGTTTTTTCTTCTTTCCTCTCCCATTAATCATCTCACGACCCTTCAGATTTATCTGCTGACCCTTTGGAGGGGCCCGACCCCTAGGTTGGGAACCACTGGACTAAACTAACTAACTGTATATAAAGTAGTGTAAACTAGCTCCACCTCCAGCAGCTACAACAGTAACATGCTGCTCTAACACTGATGCTTCACTATTAATAATCTAATGATGTCATATATAATAATATATCAGTCAGAGGGACCAAACCACTACTTTTACTGCAATACTTTAACTACATCAAGCTCATAATACTTATGTACTTTTACTTAAATAGGATTTTTCATGCGGGACTTTCACTTGTAATGGAGTATTTTTACATTTCTGTATTGGTACTTTTACTGAAGGATCTGAATACTTCTTCCACCACTGAAGACGTGAAGATGTCACCTTAAATTCTACAAAATCATAATGTGCATTTTTCTCTATTTTCTGACATTTTAATGACAAATAACTTGATTAATCGAGAAGATAAATCACCACATTAATCAATAATGAAAATAATTGTTACAGCTCTAGATGTTTCATGCAAGTTAGGCTACTTTGGTCTCATTTGACACTGGGTGTATGCAGTTTTAAGAAAATCATTTTATTACCATATACTGATTAAGAAATAGCACTAAATATTAGAAAAGTGCACAAGTAAATATTTTCTATGTCCATCTGTACTGTGGCACGTTAAGTCCACGATCCAAATTACACATATTTACAAGAAATTACACTGGAGACAAAATAAAAACACACAGCCACAGTCAAAGTCAATAACTTTATTAGAAAAATAGGTTTAACTCACCTCACTGTACAGTATAAAACAATTCATTTGCAAGAATGCAAACACACTTGTTAGCAAAAAAAACAAAACAAAAAAACAAACAAAAAAACATTCTTGACCCTTAAAAATTGGTAATCCAACAGAGTCAATACTAAAAAGAAAAAAAAATAATAATCTGGCTCTTTTTCACAAAGTGGATAAAAAGAGAAAGAACAAGAAACAAGAAAGCTAGACATGTGTCTGATTCAAAACATCTTGTTTTGTGGTGGCAAATGTCACAAAAAAAAGGCGAGACTCCTAAACACACTACTGATGTTTAAAAATGTCAGGAGAAATCCAGCCTCAGGTACAGTAGCACCAATTAAAAAAAAAAAAAAAACACACAAAACAAAAGAAAAACACAAAAACCTGTGATGTTAAATGCATTCCAAAAGTTACTGTGATAAAAGTGTTGTGATTTACAATTTTTTGGTGCACTCACTTTTAACTTAATTTGTATGTTCTGTGAGTTCCTACAATTCCCAAAATGCCTTCCAACAGGCTCTAAAAAAAAAAAAAAAAAACACACCATAATTCCTGTAATTCCCATGAAAAGACCCAAACCAACAATGTATTTATCTACTAACAAATATTATTATTGATATATCTTATTCGTCTGTGGCGTAGACCTCTGTTGCGGTCCAAAAACTATTAAAAACATGTCAGTTAGCCACACACACACACACACACATATACACTGTAAATCAGGGGTCAAATTAGGCTCAATTATGGGCCATTCTTTAAGGATTCTTCATTGGAGGGCCAATGGAAACAAAAGCCTTGTTTATTTGTAACTGTTCAGTGTGTTGTTGCCTTAAAAAACATAAATAAATAAACATTTCTGTTCAACTATGACCTATTAAAAATAAATCTGTTAGGGTCAAATAGGCTAAAGCTGTGGAATTAAAACAGTATTGGAATTCATGCATTAAAATTTCTGGGAGGTTTATTACATTATGTAATTTCTGCACCGTACACGGTTCAAATAACACGGTGCGACCACGGTTTTACTGCCGACACTCTTGTGAGGACAGTATAGAAGTAACATTGATTAGTATTTACATGAGCTTGTGTTTTGTTACCTACAGTAGTTTTGTGAAGAATTTTGATGCCAATTTTTAAAAGTCAAAACGGACACATACATTGTTGGTTTTGCTCTTTTCATGGTATTTGTGGACAATAATAAAAACAATAAAACAGCAGCCTTTTCCTTTACGTTTTCTGTTTTTTTTTTTTGTTTTACATACGAGGTGATTTTTTAAAATTAGATTTTTTATTTCCAAAAAAAAAAAAAAAGCACAAAGGGAAAGTCAATCTCAGGTAAAGTTGTGATTTTTTTTTTAGTTTTCTGCACATACATTGTATAGCCCCATGTAGGTAAATTATACACCCAATAAAACAAAATGTGCCCATAAAAGCCTATGACTTTCCCCAAAGTTCAAATGTTTTAGGATGGATTTACTCCTTCTTAACATGTTGATTTCCAGTCTAATGTGTACACTGATAGTGAAAAGACATGAATTTACACCAGTTTACTCTATTTAAAAAAAAAAAAAAAAGTGTCACAACCACATACTGTATATGGCATGATAATCCAACTACAATGACATAATGTGAAAATGTATAACCATGCTTTTTGCGATGCAAACTGTTTCCATGCCGTGTTTAATTAACTTCAACTTCTCAGGACCTGGAGATGAATTCATCTTTACTCTTCCAGATCTGATCTGAGTCTACATATAAAAAAAAAAAAAAGGCATCTTCACTGGATGTCAGCGGTCATTCTCGTTTACGCACAAAAAAAAAAGGAGATGTTTGTGCAGAGCAGATAGCCAGCCTGAGACATCACTTAGAAAACATCCTTACATGGATGGGTACAAATAAAATAAAAAACAAAAAAACAACAACATTAAGACAAGTTACCCCCCATCATGGAAGACAAAGAATGACCTTGGCTCCTCTGTAGAGGGCGCCGTTTCCAGGCATTTAAGATTTCACAAAGAAAAAAAAATAACAATTATAAAACAATTTCCTCAACTAATGTACAGTCCGTCAACTACATCATCACTCAGTTCGTTTAGAAAGACAGCGAGGCTTGTTCAGCCTCATTTCAGGAGGTCCAGCTAACATGTCTACAGTAGCTGCGGCCTACGTCAAGTCTCAACTGAGAACTAAAAAGTCAGCAAGTGCTCTGTTGTTGTTGTTGTTGTTGTTGTTGCCTGTGCATATCTCTGAGGTTGGGGGGGTGGGGGGGGGGTTTAGGGGGGGAGGAAGGGGGTCGAACCCTGCCTCAGTTTCCTCAAGTACAAAACGGGACAGAGCAGGCGAGTCCTCGAAACTGAGGTAGTTAACGAACCCTTGGTGGCATTAGTTCGTAGAGAACCATTTTCCTGGAACGCCCGACTTTAAACGCCGGGTATCACACCTCAACTCTATATGTGATAATCATCGATTATCACGTCTAGTCCGTCGTAAAGACGCGGTTTAAGAACTCAAGTTACACTAAACCACTCCAAACTTTAAAAAAAAGTGCAAAGACTTTTCCAGAAAGATGTCCACCATGAACTCTTACTCAGCAAGTCTCAAATGGCATAATCTGGGGTGGGGGATGAAGGGGGGGGGGAGGGGCTTATAATTTAAATGTCAAAAAAAAAAAAAAAAGAGAAGAAAATGACAAAAAAAATAATAAAAGCAAGCTCAAGTTTTGCTGTTCTGATTATCTTCGAACATGGCAGTTTCAGGAGATCTGCTCCTCAAAAGGCTGGAATACCATTGGACCACTGAGTCAGTTGACCTTACCATTCCATCCACTGGCAGCCTGCAGTGTGAGACGCCAAACGCTGGTCAGTCTTCATAGCGACACGTCAGGACCGGCCTCGACCCCTTTTCCCTGCTAGTCAGGTAACAAAAGGAAGCAATTAGAGAATGGAAAACAGGATCGTATTACATCTACACACACACACACATATCTCTACTGTTCTGTGTCCCTCACGCACAAACCCCAGTCACTGCAGAAGAACAGGTAAAACATGAATTTGCATACATTAAGAGACAAAGCATTCTCACAGACTTGCACGCCCTCGGATTGAACATGCACATGTCAATGCCTTAAAAGACGACGACAAGCACAGAGTCGGGGGGGCCTGGTTGGGGGAATCCTAAAAAAACGGAAAAGTTTCATTTGAGGTGCGGCAGGTGAAAAAACGTGGACACGCTCAAGACGGGCAGAAGAGGAGAGGAAGGAGGGGGGGGAGGGCAGGGGTGGGGGTTAAAAGCAGCCATAACATCTATAAAAGCAAAACTGAACAAAAAAAAAAAAGAAAAAAAACACTACAAGCGAGTCATGCATGGCAGTTATCTCCCACAACAGCACAATATCAAACCTCTAGATAAACATGCAAGATTAGTATCCAGGCCTTCAACAGCTAGGTAGATCCTTCTGGGACAAGGAAAAGCTTGACTTTGAAAATTAATAAATCAAATTGTGCTTTTACTCCCCCCACCAGTAACAAAAGGGACTTTAAATGACAGACTTGTAGGGGGCGGGGCTTACTCTTTTTTTTTTTTTTTTTGCTGCATCGACAGTGAATTTAGGACACCAATTTGTGAAACATTTATGTTTTTGGACATGAGAGGAACTCATAAGGATGAAGTATGTCACTACACATACAGAGCACTTGAAAGATGCCAACTATAGAAGTAGGTGATTTGGAATTTGATGGCATGCAAGGTGACACTGTAGTAGCATGTGGCCAACATTGGCAAACCTTTTAATCCATTTTCTTCCACAAGGAGCCTTAAAATTTGAAGGCAATTTGAAGAGAGAATTTGCCGAAACATGAATTTGCAACACAATTTGAAGTTTTGTACACGTGTGCGTGTATGTTTATTAAAGCAGACAAACAGCAAAGAATACAAGCCAAAATGTAAAGCCAAAAAATAGGACTACGATGGTCCTTTTTTTTCTCTTTTCAATAACAAGACACGCATTACTTTGTGACAATACAAATTGTATTTTCATTTGTTTTAAATACATGTTTAGGAGACATATGCTTTGTTGCTGTTAGCTACTTAAAACATGGAAACCAGAATTTCTAAAAACATACATAAAGCTATAGCCAAATAGACAGCTCGAGCACATAATTGCATCTAAAAAATTTTTCAAACTTTGTTATGGAAAATCTTATGACCATCTTTTAAAAAAAAAACAAAAACAAAAGAAAAAATAAAACCAGTTCGCCAGAAACAGGTGGGAGTGTGACTACTCTTTGAGTCCAAGCGGATTATTAAAATATGTACAAAAAGATATCTTGCCAGATGTCACCAATTTTGAGGAAAAAAATGCAGGCAACCGTATGGGATTGAGGGCCAATCAGATCAAGTCTCTAAATAAAAAGACAAAAACAAAAACAAACACGTATTTTGTTATCAAAGCCCTACTGGTTTACTTCCACTGTTGCCCAAAAGAATCCTGATAAAATTCCTGGTTGTCAGATTTGTAACCGGAATAGTTACCAGAATGATCACCACCTTGGAGCGGTTGCTGAGCAATGGGTTGAGAGCCCCAGTTCTGATTATTGGTCTGGCGACGCTTGGAATCTGGCTGGTTGTACCCATCAGCTTTGCGCTTTCCTCCTACATTTCCACCGCGGCCACCCCGCGCACCACGTACCCCTCCTCGCCCTCTCGGCTGCACGCCTCCTCTTGCGCCCCGCCCGCCACGGCCTGGTCCGGGACCGCCACGCTGGGAGAAGTTGGCCCTGCCTCTGGGTGCCCCGGCGCCGCCACGTCCCCTGGCTGGAGAGGATCCGCCCCTTGCGCCCCTGTTGCCACCCCGCCCTCGGCCTGGGGCCTGGAAGTCATCGTACCCATAATAGGGGTCGTCGTAGCCGCCGCGGTAGTTGTGATAGTCATAGCCGTAGTAATCATAGTAGTCCTCATAGCCGTAGTAGTCTGGGGGGTAAGAATAGCCGCCCCGGTTGCCACCTCTGCCCCGGCCTCTGACAGGAGGAGGCATGTGGGGAGGGGGAGGGTAGTAGTAATAGTCATCATACCTGATAAGAGCGGAAGAAGGCAAAGAATAAGGAGAGCGAATAGAGCCGGATTGGCCTATAATTAAAAAAAACTCATTGTGTCATTAAGACGACCTGCCAAAACATTTCTTACATTTGTGTTTTGGCTGCTTGTCTCTGGGCTTTGCGCTCCTTCCTTTTCTGATCTGGTGGCTTGGCGAAAACAATCTCAATCGGCTCTCCCTCCAGCTCCTTCCCATTCATTTCTTCTAATGCCTGACAAACACAGCCGTCCAAAACATTTGTTAAACAGTTCTGCAATGTATTTTCGATTTCAAGCTGAGACACGCGAGTGCATGATCACTACAATAAAAAAAAAAAAAGGTTTTCACCGACAACGTGATATACAAAGCTGCAGAGAAATCCATACCTTTACAGCACCGTCCCTCTCTTCAAAGTGAATGAAAGCGTAGTCTTTGAGTTTCTTCACTCGCTCCAGTTTTCCAAACTCACTAAAACTCTTCTCAAGGATTTCCTCGGTGACACCGTTCGCGAGGTTTCGCACAAATAAAACCTTCACCTGCAAAATGAGCAGAAAGAAGGTCAGATCTCGTGTCACCTCCTCCTCCTCCTACAAACCCATTTTATGTGCCAGAATTGATTTTTAGAGTGAATACAAGGCCAGTTCTCCAGAGGTACAATACATTTTTCCACTTCAAAAGCCAAAACAGCCCGTTATCTGTGTGACATTTTAAGATTTTCATGTAATTGACACAGTTTACCAAGTGGCATTACAAGATACAAAGATTTCAATTAGGGCTAAACAAGTTATTTTGTATCATTTCAATGAGTATTGATCTTACAAACATTTACACTTTAATGACATTAAATGTTAAAATGCCAAAGTGCAGCAAACAAATTAGCTCCTCAAAAATGTCGAGACTAAAAATCCAAATCAAGAACGATCACGTCCCTTCATTGTTCTCCATCACATAACTCTCGACTGACTGATTACCTTGGCCATGACCTCTGGGTCGGGGTCTTCGATGGGATCAGCCCACTCCACTGTCACCACGTTGCCCCAAACCTTCACCTTGCCGCTCATTAGCCGGCGGCGGGCCTGAGCAGCTGTTTTATGGTCTTCATACTCCAGGAAGCAAAAGCCTCGGTTCTTCTTTTTATCGTCTGGTTGGTGGTAAAGTATGACATCGCTGAGGCCCTCTGTAAGTAGACAGAAAAAAAGATTTTATAGTATTAAGTAAACACGTTTCAGTGCTTGAGATTAGAATGAGTCCAAAACTGCAGCAGCTGTGCATTACAAAGTATATAAAAAACAAAATAAGAACATTTTACCTGTGACTTTAGCAAACTCTTCAACAATCTGCTCCTTTGTTTTACTCTTGGGGATAGAGCCAACGAAAAGCCTGTTGTTGGCGACAGATATACACACCCCGATGTGCTTGCCTGGGCGAATCTCATGATTATTACACTGTAAAAAATAAAACGACGTGTCAAGCGCATAAAGAAGTATGTCACTACACAAACATTTTAATCTGCATGCTGGTAAAAAAATTTACTCATTCTAATCCTTTTCCGAACTACTTTGTCAGTGGAGCACACAAGGAACTTCTGCACACAGAAGTTACTTGGCTGCTGAACAAAAACTACTGTCCTGGGCTGGATTCCAACTTCAGTTTCCTCGAAGAGAAGACTGTTTCGATACACAATGCATTCCTGATAAACTTACCAGTTTTACAGCCTCCTGGGCCGCCTCTTTAGTGCAGAACGTGACGAAGGCGTAACCCCTGTTCAGGCCGCTCAGTGGGTCCATCATTAGCCTGAGGTCCCAGATAGGACCGGCCTTCTCAAAGAGAGGAACCAGCTCGTCTTCGAACAAGTCACGAGGAATCTTCCCAACAAATATCTAGGAGAAAAGGAACGACATTTACAGATACACATAACCCGTTTGCACACTCGACTACCTACAGACGTGCTACGCATCTGGGGAAATTGAGGGAAAATCTGACAATACAAGACAATAAAAGTAATTCTATAAGAACAACATTCATAATGATTTCATCTTAGTGAATTTTCCCACTTAAAATTAAGGGGAAATCACAACGGCTACAGGCGTTTTCCCCATTTGACATCTTCAACCAATACAGAATCAGCATCTCTTTTCCTATACACTAAAAGATAATTAACGGAAGAAGCTGTTCAGAGAGAAACAAACTATGTACAAACTTATGCAGGCCACACATTCATGGTAAAACATTTTTACAAGCCTATCAAAGTAACTTCACTGTCTGAATTTATACGCAAAATATTTCTGATTACGTCCAAGTCTGGTGGTCTGCCAATATTATGCAATACATAGAAATCCTATTGAGTATCAGGGTAAGTAAAAAAAAAAAGTCTGACTAAAACATTACCATCAATTGGAGTTGATAAGAGATTTTTCTAAGGGATCAACATGACCAGATGAAAGACGTGTGAGAGACCGTTTTAGCTCAGTTTCTTTCCCTGACTGACAGTTTTTCCTGTTGTGTTGAGAGTAAATCAAAGTGTACCTCTGTTCCAACGGTAGGCTGGGCACCAGAGTACACTGACTCAGGTGGGGGACCGCCATACTTTCGCTGGCCTGTTGTAACATCAAGTGTGTAGTTAGTTCTGTCCAGGAGTTCTTTGATTTTGGCCTCATCTGGTCCTTTAGTGGAATCTGAAACTTTAGTCCCTTGTTTCTCCCTCTGCCGGTAAGTCTTCATAACTCCACAGAGAAAGGCACTTTTGTTCTGGAAGAGAGAAGAAACGTGTCACAAACTAATATATTCATCTACTCTTAACAACAACAACAACAACAGCACAAATAAAACTCACTTTTTGGGGGGGTGACAGTAAGCAAATACAAATTGACCACGACACAACATTTTAACAAAGACCTCTTTGTCTTTCACATTATTAACCTACATCTAAAAAAGGCAGCGTGTTTCGAACTTACTTGCACGTGCGACAGATCGCTCTCTTTGAATTGGACGAGCACTTGCAGGGCTCCCTCCTCATTGAATTCTTTCAAAGCTTCAATAGCCCTTTCGTCTAGGTCGCTATGTGCTACCAGGCCTGATGAACAGGAAAACTAATGTCAATATGGTGTTTAAAAAAATAAAAATAAATAAATAAATTAAAAAAAGACAGACATAATCATCTCAGCAGGCCAACTGTGGGAAAGAGACATGTGACTCATGCAGCTATGAAGCAGTTGAACAGCAGAGGCTTAATAATAATTGATTTGTACCGGAAGAAGCCAAGCAAAATGACAGCTGAGGGCACAAAGCCCTGCTTACGTCCAAGTTTCATTACTATGCATGCTACTCTTTTACAGCCCCAAACAGTGCCCAGTTTCAATGCAATCCATCTCCCTAAAGACTTGCAACAGAAATCAACTGGCACAATTGATACTTTCAAAATAATCAAAAGGACAGTGCCTCTCAAACATTTTAAGACAGGCTGTAAAAACTATATTTCAAGACATCATCCAGACCATGTTAAACATTCACATCCATAATTCACTTATATTTCAAATAACTATCGTTTTAACGCTCTTGATAACATCCAATTGGCTCCCTCTGAAACAGTACAATTCACCTGCTGCAGCCAGACAGCTGCTCTATTGTTTCTGCTTATGCCACAGTACCAGCTGGCTTCAATCTACCTTCCTTGAGCCCATTATGGTTACACCCATTCATTCACCCATTCAATCCAGTTTATATACTTATCAGCATGACACTATCGCTTAGTCACAGACCTGAAGCAATTGTTTAATGTGCAATAAAAAGGCGGTAGTTTTGAGAGTGGTCGCTGCAAGGAAAGTTGTCTCATGATTTCATCTAAAAACGAGGGGTTTGAACATTAAGTCATGGTAGAGCTCATGACAATAAACAAAAGGCACGCTAAATAAGCAGTTAGAGGAATTCTCTTTTAGTTGCTTTTCTGCCTAAACCCTCCGTCATCCTGCTGCTCGAATGATTAGTTTAACAACTTTTAACTAGACCCTCATGCGCAAGTATTAGCTGATTATACTCAAGAGAAACCAATAATGAGTGAATAGTATGCACATTTCATTTCCTACGTCACCATTATTTTTATTAGCCATTTATCTGTTGATTGTTTTCTTCTCCTTTCTTGATCATCTGTTCAATAACATGCCAGAACATTGCGAATGATGCACATTTTCCTAAAGCCCTAGCTGTCATCTTGAAATAACTTGTTTTGTCTGACTAATAGACATGCATTCTCTCATCACATAATAATGATAACAACAACAAACAGTCCTCACAAATCAAGAAACTAGAAACATGGTCGCGTGTTTAGCATTTGTGTAAAAATGAAACTGAAATGATTAATCAGTTACCAAAACAGTTGCCATTGATCTTTGTCAACTGCCTACTTGATTGATTGTTCTCGTTTCATCTCTAATCAATACTGGATAGAATAAAAGACAGACTGTTGTGGCATTGTGCATTTACGTAGAAAATCCATGTGACCACAGAGAACAATCTGAATAAATGAGAATGAAAGCAGATAGATAGGGTAGAAGATGAGAGACCGGTCATGTGTTTCTATGAGTTAGTGCCTTTCTCAAAAGCAGTTTAAAAAGGCAATAACACATCAGCATAACACAAACTGAGGCGAAACGTCTGCTTACCTGCTACGTAAAGTTCATCCAGCTTCTCGGCGACTTTCTGCGGTAAACCAGCCTCCAGTAAAGCCTGGAAGTGCTCCGAGTGGGTCACCGCTGCGGTCGTGTCCATCGGTTCCTCCGTACCGTTCCCGTTTACATGATCTGTGGCCATGTCTCCAGACATCTATGCAGATGAGAAATTGTCAGGAGTATTACCAACAACACCGCTGCAGTTTCTAATAGACACTAGAGACAACAAATTAAGAGTGCGGTTTGGCGCCATCATTCAAGACTGGACACCCGTTTGCAGACTGTAACGCAGAATGAATGCTACACACGCACACAAGAAACTGAAACACTTGAATGGCGCGTTTAACGGACAGTAACGGCTGACACGCATATTAAACAGGACTACAATCCACGCTAGGCAGTCGCTAGATTTAATAAATAAATAAATAATACTGTGGGACTGAAGCTCGCTGGTTTCCATGCATATCCACCACGCCTCTGTTAGCTCGTGTTAGCTCGCGTCTCCGGCTCGTGCAGATTACAGGCCATGGTGTTCGTCGCGCGCGTGGAGAAGCAAAGCGTATAATAATAACGTTAACGTAATAAATTATGCAATAAATCCTCTCCGGTAGTTCATCTTTCAAGTCTGGAGCACATTAGGCACGTTTAACCGGCCATCAATCAATGCGGGCCTGTTTTTCAAAATGCCGGGTAGCCATGTACCTTAAACGAGCTGCTATGTTGCTGCCATCCAACATTGTTGTGCATCGAGCACTAACTCTCCACTAAAACACAGCGCACTGCACTGACATAACGGTCACCTCGGTGTGTACATACCATGCGAATCTAAACTCGGGTGCACGATGCTCCTCCGCCGTGTTGAAGGTGCTTAAAATAAAGGAAAATATTCACGCCGGTGCCTTCAGGTTGGTTTCTTTACTCCCGGTGAAACAAAATGGCGTCAACGTAACGTCGCGAGCTCTGCTTCTGGCCTGAGTGTGCGGGGTTTCTTAAACTGCCTCCCACGGGCTGCTCAGTTTTCATACATCCGGCTAACTCAGTGGTTCCCAACCTGGGGGCCGGGACCTCAACAACGGTCGAGACGAGATGTTTGGACAGGATAGGAGAAAGAAAAACATATTTTGGACGAACAGAATTTTCATTTTTTAACTTTCCTCTAATTTTTGCTCTACTCCATGTGGATTAATCTATTTTACCTCCTCAAGCCTCCCAAAGTTATTAAAATAAAACAAAATAAATCCTCTTTCTAGAGCTGCAAGGTTAGTTAGCTAATTAATTCATCAATCGACAGAAAATTAATAAGCAACTATTTTGATAGTTGAATAATCGTTTCAATAATTTTATATGCAAAAATGAAAAAATAAGCCAGTTTCAGCTTCTCAAATGTGATGATTTACTGCTTTTCTTTGTCGCACATGATGATAAACTGGATATCTTTGGGTTTTGAACTATTAGTAAGACAAAATTAGGCCTAGTCATTTGAAGATGTAACTTTGGACTATGGGGAATTTTAACAGTTATTTTTTAACTATTTTTTGACATTTTGTGGTCAAAACAATTAACCTATGAATCAAGGCAAGGTAGGCTTTTAGGCTTAATTTAAGAGGTCACAGGCCACAAAGGTTGGGAACCACTGGGCTAACTGACACTGACCCACTGACTGACTTTATACAGCTTTTATCAATGTTATCGTTTAACATTGACTTTCTCACCACATTAAAGCTTGACATATCTCATACTCTCACTGCAAATACTTTGTGTGGTTTAACAGCTTTAACCCACTGCTGCTATATCCAGTGGTGGAAGAAGTATTCTGATCCTTTACTTCACTGTTATTATCTTCTGCATTTAAGAGTTTTTATATCCCTTTCTCTTTTATTGATTTATTTTCTCTCAACTTTATTGCCAACAGTCAGACTTAAAAAACATTAACAAAACAAACCAAAGTATTAAGAACAAAAAGAGGAAACAAAGTGCCAGGGAATTCAATTATGACCATACAGTATATGTGCACTGAAGGCTTCAAGTTTCCACATCACACTTGTGTAAATTGAATATTGGACCAGGATTGGCTTTTAAACTACTTATGATGTCACAAATCATGCTTGAAGGCCCACCCCTTAAAATCAAATTTTCAATGAGCACGGAGAAACTTTCCACTTTCAGCAGATGAATGTGAAAACAGCCGTCTAGTGTGAAACTCTGCACATACATCATTCAGTGAAGCTTAAACATCCAACTGTAGGAACAAGAAGCAAAACATATTTTTGAGTAAAGGGAGACTTAGAAAAAAACAACAGAAGAACAAATTGTAGGAATGTTTACTTGCTGTTAGGTTCCTTCCTTTATATACATCAGAAAAGTAGACGAAACTTCATAAAACTTTACTTGGTTGTTATTAGTCCTTGCGATTAGATTTAAATTACATTTTAAATTACATATTGGTACGTTCAGGGTCTGTTCATTGGTAAAATTGCACATATTTCCGCAGTTGGTTTGCAGGTTCCCTCTCGCTTTTGTTTTGATTTTTACCCCGGAAATGTCGTCACAATAAGGGGCGGGGCATAACGTCACTATTAAACGCTCGCGTTGCTATTGGCTGAGCGCGACATTTCAAATTATGTAGGAACAACTGCAGTTCGGAGGTAAGAAACAAACCCGACGATCCCGGTTGGTTATCCGGCGAAATGCTTTGTAAAGTTTGATACATAAGCTGATAGGAAACAACACAAAAGTTAACTTATTATTTGTGATTTCAAAGGACTATTGTCAATCTCAGGAGAAATGGACGTCGCAACGTATTTACAGTAAGTCAATATTAATGGGTGCTAGCTTCCTTCTAGCGGTTCAGTTTAGCGGTACAAACATGAATGTGTAACTTATCTGAATTATAAGTATTTTTATAAAAGCTATACGTGCTAAACATGACGCTGTCTTACTTTAATGTGTGTATATTTATCCTTTTAGGTGTTTTCAAAGCAGTTTGAGCTCATACACAGGAGACGACCCTCTGGATCAATGGATCAAGTGAGTAACGTCACTTTGACTGCTTCAAGTTAGCCTTACCTGATGTTTTTATTTTAAAATCCTACTTATATAAAAGCACATAAGTAGTAGCAGCAGCAACAAGTAAATTAAAGTATTGCAGTAAAATAATTGGTTCCCTCTGAATGATGTATTGTTATTATATGACATTATTAGATTATTAATACCGAAGCATGAGTGACTAAACAGTTAGCTAGTTTAGTCCAGTGGTTCTCAACCTAGGGGTCGAGCCCCTCCAAATGGTCACCAGATAAATCTGAGGGGTCGTGAAAGTTATGATATAAAAATATGTTTTCAGTTTTTGGACTGTTTCTCTAATCTTTTGATTTTTGGTGTCACGTGACAGTACTTTGCGCAGCCCTACGTCACACTGTGTTGTGTTTCCACTTATTTTTTATTTCTTTGTTAATCCGTACCCTATACAGTTCTACGTGTCCTTGTTTTGTGCAGGTCATTGCACTTGAATAACACATGCACGATCAACAGCTGAGAGATCTGAAAGCACACCTTACTGTTCACTGTCCTAGGTTTGTGGAGTATATGGAGCAAAGATTACCTGCAGACTGTGGCAGCGGCATGTCGCAGGTGTTTGACAGTCTTGTGGAGAAATTTTTGGACGTTGAGCGATACGCAAATGACATCAGATACGTGAACCACTGCATCAAATGTGTAAGTCTGACTAAAACATCACATTATTACTCTGCATTCACGCTTGTCGGTAATATTACTTCTCAACTGTCCGTATTGTGGTTCAGGCTGTGGATCTGTGTCAGGCTGTAGCGCTCAAGGATTATCTGTATGATGTTATGATGTAAATAAAGATAAATAATGAATTCTATACATTCAGACATAGCAACTGTGGCAGTTTTGTCACTGTGGCTACATCACTGCTGTAGGAATACAGAAGAAACACTGTTAAACATGCTTTCGGTCACACAACCAGAATTGATTTTACACTGCAAATACCTTACATGAGTACTTATGGGTTTTAACTCTGCTTTACAGGCTAGTTATTATTCCGAGCCCATCGCACTGTATAATTACATCTTCAGTAAAGGCGTCGGCACCAGGACCGCAGCCCTCTACGTGGCCTGGGCGCAGCAGTTTGAACAGAAAGGACTAAATGATCAGGCTGATGTAGTGTACCAGAAAGCACTGGAAAACCAAGCCCAGCCAGCCGAGACCGTGCACCATGAATACAGGTAACAACATAGACTTACATGTAGATACACCTTTTAAACAAGAAACAAACTCTTTATTAAAACAAAGTTGCCAGTTATATATAAAAAACTGTTTCAAGTGTCCGAGAAACAAATGGAAGACGTTACTGTCTTATGTACACTTACTATTTACTAGGTGTTACACAGTTGTTTGAGTGTGTACTATACACTGTAATAGAACTGAAACTGTTAGTCGATTAGTTAATTGACAGAAAAACAATTGGCAACTACTTTGATAACAGATTAACTGTTGTAAATTTTCAAGGAAAGTGCAAAATATTCTACTGATTCAGCTTCAAAATTGTGCAGATATACTGCTCGTCTTTTGTCTTATGCAATAAGTGAACTGAATATCTTTGGCTTTTACTATATTCTGACATTTTATAGACCAAGAGTAATCAATAATGAAAATAATCATTAGTTACTCTCACTATGATTAAACAAAAACGATAATCTGATCTGCAGGCAGTTTCAAACGAGAACCAGAAGCCAGACAGCAGCAACAGGTAAGAGTTCATTCAACTTTGAATTGATTTAAAGCAGTGTTTCATCCCTGCCCTGCATGTTTTTAGATGTTTCCCTGCTCCAAAACACCTGATTCAAGTGAACGGATCATTATCAGGCTTCTGCAGAGCTTGATTTGAAATGATTTGATTGATTTGAATCAGTATGTTGGAAGAGGGAAACATCTAAAACATGCAGGGCAGAGACGCCCCAGGACCAAGATTGGAAAAACACTGATATATCATGTCAGATTCTAATTGTTTCACTTATTTATTTGTGAAGCAGGAGGTCGAAACCCTTTGCAGGACTCCCAGTTAACCAATCAGATGTCATCCCATAGAGAGCCCGCTGCTCAGAGCAAGGTTTGTGTGTGTGTGAGAGATATTTCCATAACAATATTTGAATAACTCTATTCTTGCTTTCTAAACCAACACATACACATTGTCCTCTGTTACAGGCGTCTGTGGATTGTGTGTCCAAATCACCTACATACACCATAATGTAAGTGTTTCAACTTTTTGTCGTTTTAACTTGTTTTCTGTGAGGAGGGTTTATGCTCCGGTGTCAGGGGGGATCGCAGAGGTCTCCTACAAGTTTCTAATGCTTTAGTTCAGACAGTATGGAGCAAAACAGGCTCGATCTTACAGTTACAGCAGATAAATTTAGTATTTTGTGAGGGTTTAAACCACAATCTATAGCACTGTAATGTTTTAAAATTGGGATGACAGGGAAGTATGAATCAACTCCCTGCCAAAAATTTGCAAATGAGAAGATCACATCAACACAACAGCAATCACTACGTGTAGCTCTATTTCTAAAAAATGAGCCACAAACATTCTTTTATTTAAAGTACATATAAAATATGAGCCTTGGTATTGTGATTTCATGCTATTACATCATTCATAACAGTATTGAGTTGCATCCTCCTGTGATCAGCTGATTATGCCGGTGACATCGGTTCAGTATTCGAGCTTTATGCTGTGTTCATGCCGAAATTAAATCATATATATACAAAAAAATTATAGGCTTTATGGCTTATTTTAATTTGCTTAATTGATTCTAATAATATATAGGCCTCGTAATGAGGCTGATATTTACCGTCAACAGCGACGGTTTCCTAGCGAACATGAACGTAGGATGTTATTTCACCAGTATGTAACAGTGGTTCGTATACTTAAAAAGCTATTAAAACTTTATTACCTTTTTTTTTGAATGTGTAAGATGCTTGGTAGCCAAAGGCCTGAGTGCGTCACAAAAGAATGACGCACGTTTGCTCTTTTATTACGATTAAAAATGAACACTATAAATATAAACGTCCGTAAGTGTTTTTAAAGCTCGTGAGTTGTCAGTAGATGGCGCACTTACCAACAAAGATAAGATGCTTTAAAGTATATTTTCGCATTTTTTTTCAAGCCAAAGCCATTAAATGTTTGATATTACTTAATTACTCACTATTAAAACTTGCATAACTTTATAATGTATTTTTAAAAGTATTAGTGTTAGTACTGTGAGAACTGTATTGTGCTTTGGAATGAAACGTGTCCACCTATCATATCGTTTAATCCATTTTTCTCCTCCACAGAGTCTCCCGCTCCGAGACTTCAGGGGCAACTTCCTCCAGTCAAGGCTTCAGCGTTCAGACCGTGTCGGCGTACATGACAGAAGAACTCGTGTGCGAAGGATCCGAATTATGCTTCGAGGAGGTCCGAGCGGAAAAGTACTTCTATAAGCTCAGAGAGAAGCAGGAACGGGAGAAGAGAGAAATCAGTAAGCCGATGGTTTTATAAATTCAATCGTAGTGGGAAAATAAGATAATTAAGGGGAAAAAAAGTTAATGAAGACTCACATGATGTCATAACATCTGGTTTTTGTTTTGCTTACAGCGGAGAAGAGACTAAGGGAGCAGGAGGAGGGCATCCTGAGCATTAAATGTAGGTTGGAGGAAATTAATCAGAATCTCGCAGCCTGTGGAGATTTAAGCAGCCAGCCTTCATCACAGAGGGTGAGATAAACCACTACAAATTAAATCCTGTGTTACACTACAATTACTGTCAAGTTACACTCCAAACACAACATCTATGTGGGAGTAAACATATGTGCGGGGTGTTTCATACAGTTAGGAGGGGGATTTTGTTAATGAGGCTGCAGCGATTTGGTTTGAATTGCATCAGGTGCTTGTAGACCCTGATATACCTGCTCACATTTCTATTTATACATTTGAAACAGGGCTGCAACTAACTGTTATTTTCATTATCCATTAATCTCTTTAAGTGTCATCAAATGCCTGTTTTTTTTTATTCAACCAGCTGTCCAAAATCCAAACATTGAATTTATTGTCAGACAAAACCAAGAACAGCAGCTGGAACTGGGAAACAGTTGGGATTTTCTACTTTTTAAAAACCAACTTAAACAATTTATCAAAATAGTTGCTGTTCTTTTCCCGTTGGTGGACAAATCTAGAGCTGCAACGATTCATCGACTAGTCGATCGACAAAAAATAAATTGGCAACTGTTTTGCCAATTAAATAATAATTCTTTAAGCAAAACCTGCAAAAAAAAAACTGTTTGCAGCTTCTCAAATGTGAGTATTTCAAGCTTCTCTATGTCCTACATGATCATAAACTGATGATCTTTAGACATTAGATGATGTCACCATGAGCTCTAAGAAATTTGTCAATTAATCAGGTTCTCAATTCATCTTCATGTCTATGAAATGTCTTAAAATGACTAAGGATTGCAGCTTTAATTGAAATATAACATTGAAAAAAGGGACGTAAAGT
Organism: Thunnus maccoyii; assembly: GCF_910596095.1. Classification (NCBI taxonomy): domain Eukaryota; kingdom Metazoa; phylum Chordata; class Actinopteri; order Scombriformes; family Scombridae; genus Thunnus; species Thunnus maccoyii. Next base: position 6,862,581 of record NC_056549.1, on the reverse strand, counting down.
ACTTTAGTGGGTCACTTTCAGTTGTTGAACCATATGGAAACAGCAGAACTTACATGAAACCACATCATTGTTTTCCACAGCTCTCTGCAGTAGAAACAGCTGCTAGTCTGAACCCTCATCCTACCCAGCAACCCTTCGGACGTCCTGGACCTTCAAACTATCCGAGCAGCAGGCACTCTCTCGGCTTGAGGTTACACACGGAGCCGACCTTCATTCAAAGGGCCAGCGCCGTCCCCGAACTTGTTCAACAGCACAGCCACACCAGGACACCGGACATAAACACTCTGAGCTCAGAGGTATCTTATCATCCCTCGGCGCTGTCTGACAGGAGCCTTCATTCGCCCAAAACAACCTCAGCGTCAACAGATCAAGCGTCCGTCATCCAGGCCTCATCAGCTCAGCTGCCTGTGAGCTTCGAGCAGATGAACCTGTCGCTCCACAGACCGGCTGGTATCTCCGCCGCGAACGCCGACGTTCCCTTCCAGGACGATCGACTTCAGCGCAGCAGCTTGGAGAACCGTCAACCCCAGGAGCACATCACCCCGCATCAGTGAGTCACTACATCTGAAGAAGCAGAAAAAGACAATACAGGAAATTTTAAATTCCTTACTCATCCATTTTATTTCCCCTCCAGGGATGTGAGTCTTCCAGCAGAGCCTGAGGAGAAACTTGATGGTGAGTAAACCTGTCGTTCACCTCTAAACTCTCTTTAATTGTAACTTTTTGTTTTCAAACCTCGTCTTTGTGTCTCTCTCAGTGTCACACGGAGGTACGGCCAACGTGTCTCACATCACTCCTAACAATTCACTGGGGTTTGTTCAGGCCACACCGTCAAGGGTGCTACCGTCACCCACTGTCAACACACGGGAAGCACTGGGTGAGCAGAAAGTGAAAAAATAGCGGTGAAGGATCTTTTTTACACTGTAGGGATGAGGATTTACAATCCCTGTTTATTCTCCACAACATTGCTTTTTTTTCTCACTTACAGTAGTTAAAAGTTCACCTGCAGACTGTTTATGGCACCTTGTAGCTCCACTATATCCTTCAGATTATTGTTGATATCTTGAACTGTGGTATTCACTTTATAATTCAGTAGATTTAAATATATCAAACCTCTCCAAAAATTTGATATTGACGATCAAGGTATAGACAGTCTCTGGGTCTGTCTAATACTAGTGATATAATGCATTTACTCAAGACATTTTGAGGTATTTCTATTCTATTCTACTTTATACTTCCACTCCACTACATTTCAGAGGGAAATATTGTACTTTTTATTGCACTATATTTATGATGGCTATAGTTACAAGCTACTTTTCAGAGGATTTGTGTTCTTGAGGATTTGAACACTTCAATAAAAAATACCTACATCTTTTGGTTTGTCTCCTAAGCTGACATATTTATGGATAAAAGGTTATTCATTTTTATCTAAAAGGAAAAAATTGCAACAAGAAAAGTGGAAAACAATGGAATGGACAAGTAATATAATAATATATGAAATTTGTAAAAAAGATATTGACAGAAATATGCACAAAAACACACTTGATACACATGTACCCTGATACGGCTTCAGTTTGTCCTACTATGCCTCACTAGTCCAGTTTCTGGTCGCGATTCACCAAGTTATGTTCCTACACAGTGAATAACATTGAGTCTCGTATCACCCAGGTGTGATCATGGACATGTTCCAGGCCCCGACTCTTACAGAAGACTTGTTCAACAACACGTCAGTGCTCCACACCGCTGAGGAGTTTGATGCTGGATCTCCAAGAAACGGTAAATAAGCTGTAAACAGGGGTGGATATTTATGATATTTATTAAATCTAATTGGTATGTGGAGACTTAGTGGCTTCAGACCACGATAAGAGGTCAAGAATGTTTTCCCGCCAAAAAGATTAATTTTGTTATTTCTCCACCAAAGAAAAAAAAGTTTATTTCTGTAGATGAAATTTATAGTTTGTTTACTAAAATGTTTTGCTGCTGTTTTCTGCCAGTTAACCAAATTCTTCTGGGTTTTTGTTTTTTTTATGATGTGAAGGAGGCGCCTCCTCGTTCACCAAACCTCCCACCACAACCCCGTTCACTATCTTCCAGGACAACAGTGACAAAGAAAACTGCAGGTAAATATGTATTCCAGGCCATCAGACAGCTAGAAACACATATTTCCATCCACGTTTTCAACTTGTGCATTAAAGAAAACCTGAGTCAAAACCTCGAGGGGGGGGAGTCAAAATATCACAAAAAGTGTCTGGATGAAAAGAAACTTCAAATAGACTTTGTGAATAAATAATGACGCACGTTTGTCTGTCTTATCCTGTTCAGTGCTGCTGCTCCTGCTGCGGCGGAGAAGCGTAAACCAATCAGAGCTCTGGCTGAAATCCCGCTGTCTAAACCAGACAAACCTAACGTGAGTATGAACAAAACCCGACATCACTTCATGGATGATGCTTTGATTTGAAAAGCAGCCTTATGAAGAACGTTATTTGTCCTACTGGGCGATAGATAGAAGAACTTTATATGAAAACAGAAGAAGAAACTTCTCTCCTCTCTTCACTTTAAGAATCTCCCAGTTAAACTTTCATTCAGATCAATATTTGAATCTGATCAGCTTCATAGTCGTGAATCAGGTGCTTCAGTAGCTGATGAAATACAACTGAATGTGTCAGATACATTTCATCTACATCAGGGCTGCAACTACTGATTTATTTTCATTATCAATTAATCTGCTGCAGCCTGTTGCACCAACTGTGTGTAAATTCAAACTTGGTGTGATTTATGTATTAATAAATGTAAATCATAACATGTCACATAACTCACTGATGGTAAAACTGCAGTTTTTCTGCCACACATCATCATTTTCTCACTAATTGATCCCATTTCACAACACAGTAATCCAGTAGAGACCTAATTTATTGATATATTTAAATGTCGATCTAGCTTACTAACAATATGCTATGATGCCAACTTACACATAGCTGGTACAACTCAGAGCTGATTATTTTCTTTATTAATCGTCTATAAAATGTCAGAAAATATTGAAAAATTACTGTTACAATTTGCCGAAGTCAAAAGTGACATCTTCAAATGTCTAATTTTGTCTGCCCCAAAGGTCCAAAACCCAAAGATATTCAGTTTACCATCATGTATGACGGAATTGAAAACTATCAAAACAGTTGCCATTTAATTTTCTGCTGATTGACTAATCGTTGCAGCTCCATGTTCATGTATGATGCTGCTCGGCTCATTTTCAGGTTGTGAACATTTAAAAACTGTCGAGTTTCTGCTTCTCAGGCAACAAAATCTGATTAGAAATCTTGTCGAGTTGTTGTTGTTTTTAGCCTTTTAGTTACTGCAGACGATGAAAGGTAAACCTGATGAGATCGGATTTGAGTTTGACAAAATGCGTTCGAACCCCCGTGCCTACAGGAGACTCCTTCATATCTGATGCCGGACGAGAGCACCATGTGGGGAGCTCGCTACAACTCCCTCAACTCGCTGGCTGCTTGTCCCAACAGCACCACAGACTTCGCCATGTTGGCCCAGTTTGTTTCCACTCCGTTCACACACAAAACTCCTTCCAGCAGCAACTTTTACCAGGATCAAGGTAAAGAACTTTGACTCACACACTCTAACTATTTTCAACATGTGTTTTTTTTCTGTGTCTGGAAAGTCATTAATTCAAGAATGATTTCCTTTTTTCTCTCCAGAGAACAACTGCGATAGCGGAGACGCTGATGATGACGCCTTTATCAGACGTCAAACCAAGAAACTCAGGTAACTAATCTGTCTTTACTCACTTCTCAGCCTCTTTACTCCAGCGTGGCTTGTTTTAGTTTATTATTGTGTTTTGTGAGTGAAGCACTTTGTAATTTTGTTTGGAAAAGTTAAATTATTTTGGCGGGGAACATCCTGGGTCCAAGTTCCTGGATGTTTAGAGTCTTAAATGTGTGGATTTGCCCCTTTTTCTCTGTTTTTATATTGTTGTAAATTGAACATCTTTGGGTTTTGGACAGTTTCTAGGGAATTGTGATGAGCATTTTTCACTAAATTGAATATATTTGTAGGTCTCCTACTCGATATAAAGGCCACGCAAAGTATAGATACAATGATGTAATTGATTAGTTGTTTGGTCTATAAAATGTCGGTCACTGTTTCCCAAAGCCCATGATGACGTCCTCAAATGTCTTGTTCTGTCTCAACCAACAGACCACAAACCAAAGATATTCAGTTTACTGTCAGAGGACTAAAGATATCAGAAAATATTCACATTTAACAAGCTGGAATCAGAGAATTTGGACGCGTTTTCATTTAAAAAAAATACTCAAAACAATCATCTGTTTGTTTCATTCTCATATGTCTCCATCGCCTCACGCAGCCCCATCATGGAGTACAGTCCTCCTGATGAGACGGGCGTCAGTCAGCTCGTCCCCTCAACAGCGACACAAGGCACCATCGTGGGTGAAGGGCTCGCCGCAGCTCAACACTGCTTGACCACCTCCTCCATCACCATGGCGCAGCCTCCTCCTCCAGCTGTTCTGTCCTTCAGAGACCAGACACTCTGTCCCACCAACTCGTCCATCGCCAGGACAACAGGACCCGGCTGGGAAGTGTACACGAGCCCTGAGCAGCCTCCTAAACCGGCCTCTCTGACCTCGCATAACCCTGAGAGTTCAGTCAGACCCAGTAGTGAACCTTTTACAATCATGGAAGATTTAGATAAACCCACCAGCCCAGAACGTGCCCGCAAACCAGCCTATGATGTTCCCATGAGCCCAGAGTGCGCTCCCAAACCAGACTGGCTGATTGTCAGAAGCCCTGAGGTCAGAGGCGAGCTGGACTTGGACGCCTTCCTGAGTCCATGCAGGCTCAAGAAAGCAGACACCGTCCCCACCGAGAGCCTGGACATCCCCATGAGTCCGCAGCAGCAGCAGCCGCAGCTCTGTGCCGATGTGCCCATGAGCCCGGTACAGCCACAGTTCAGCACTGTGGACGAACCCATGATGAGTCCAGGCAGAGGCCTGAGTCTCCGCGCTGACGTTTCCATGAACCCAACAACACCCAGGGCAGCCAGGACGGGAAGCACCCAGCAGGTGTCCGACCCCTGGGACAATGCACTGATCTCTAATCTGCTGTCAACACTGTCCCCGCCTCTCACCTCTCACCCTCACTGCATCACCTGGCAGTGCAGCATACCCAACATCACCCCCAAGATGACCATCAGCATGGGTAAGGAGGAGAGCTGTTAGTTAGGGACCGAGCCCAAAAGGCAGAGCCTAAGGGCGAGGACCCTATTGTTTTTCATGTGTTTCTTTCTTTCTTTATTATTACGCCACTTAAACCCTAAATTTGACCCCTTAAACATACTCAAAAACTGACCAAATTTGGCATGCACATCAAGTCTGGTTAAAAAAAAATTGATAAAATGTAAAAATTAACCCCTAAAGTGCTAAAATGTGCTCACTAGCGCCACCTATGCAACTAAAATGGCCACCATGGTCCGTAGGAATGTCGTAGAGAGATCAAACCAAAACTCAATTATTTGTCCCATCAAGACCTACGAATCATACGCTGACACCCCTGACCTAAATCTAACAGGAAGTCTCACTTTCAAAATAAGACTTTGCCCCAACTTTGGACTCCGAACAAACGCTATCTCCTCCGATGGCGTTAATGGTATCAGCTTCAAACTTTAATACATGACTTATGACACTGTGCTGAAAAAAAGTTGTAAAACTTTGTAATAACTCGAATGGTTTGGATTTTATAAGCCCTCAAAGTTGTAGTGCCACATCACACCTTACAATGTAAAACAATGGGGAGGCAATCTATGGGCATGAACTTTGTGTCAAACAGAGGCTTCTGATGTCTAAACTATAAGTCTGACCACTTTCAAACCTGTATCAATGGATTCGCAACAAAGTTTCCTACAAAAATATGATTTTTAATGTAAGATTTGGCCAAAGTCATGGGATTTATGAAGATATTTCACAAGAAGCGTACTCTAAAATCCTCCTCTCCAACTGCTCCTGGTGATGTCACTCCCTCAGTGCTGTGAAACATTCCGCAATACACACTCATTATAAAATCACAGGAGGAGCAAGAAAAGACTTTAAAACTCACACTCTAATATCTCAAAAACAATAAAAGATAGAAAACACATGTAAATTCAAGATTTGTAGGTCAAAGTCTCGTGATTCATTTAAAGTTCAAATGAAGTTTGTATCTTAAACTATGTGGAAACAGTAAATGTTCAAAAAGGTGTGGGTTAGATCACACTCTCCATTCAAATATATGAGTATTTTTCTGTGTCCAGCTGCAGTTACTTATTGTCTCTACACACCTGACAGTACACATGTCAATCAAACTTTCAAAATAAAAGCACACCACACTTGTAAGAAATATCCCTCACGGGCCAGAGTGCGAGGTCCTGACCAACGCTGCTTACAGCTTTAATTTTATTCATTATTTTCTCAAAGAAATATTTCAGCAGTTTGGGAAATGTGCTTATTTGCCTTCTTAGATGAGATCGATACCGCTCATGTTTTGTGTCGGATGTCGGATGTGTGTTGATTTGAAGACGTTCGGCTTCTTACAGGAAAGGCGTCCCTGCGAGTAGACTGCGTCCTCGGAGAAGGTGCTTTCGCCACCGTTTACCAGGCGACTGACCCCATGACATCAGAGAAGATGGTTTTGAAGGTAAGACGGCGGCGATTGTAGATAAAGACTCTGTGACATCAGCTCTCTGTACGTGAATACAGTATCTCCATTAGTCAGTCACACAGCGTTCCCCTTCATAAACCATAGACATAATGTAATCAAGCAGCAGATTGTATCTCTAAAGGTTTATTCATGTTCTGGCAGACAGTAAACATCTGTGAGATCATAAAAATAACATAATAATGAAGGTACAGTATGGCCCACTGCTAGATAACAGCTAAAATAACAGGTTTGTAACATACAGCGTCCTACGTTCAAAGACGGGTATAAAAAAGACCTTACTGTCCTTTTGGAAGGGCTAAGACACCCAGATCTTCAAGATGAGATGTCTAAGAGAAGTCTGTTACAAAAAGAGGATCTGTGTTAAAATGCATCTGCAGCTAAGTTGGAAAGATTTATGATTCTTGTTGAATTTTAATAAAAACAGAACTGTATTTCCTTTGTATTAAATATTATTCTCTGTAACATAAAATGCTTCATAGATATTATTTTCTCAAGTGCTGTAAGTCTAAATTTTATAAGCTTAAAAGCAGACAGGTGTTAAGTGTCTGGTTCCAACATGTTCAGTGAGCTTTTTGTTGTTTCTCTTGTATCAAACGCAGGTTCAGAAACCAGCGAATCCCTGGGAGTTCTACATCAACACTCAGCTGGACGCCCGGCTGCAGCCCGGCATCCGTCACCTCTACAGCAGCACCCACTCCGCTCACTTCTTCAACAACGGCAGCGTGCTGCTCGGCAAGCTGCACAACTACGGCACTCTGCTGGTGCGGTTCGCAGTGATAATTTATCACCTCAGAGACTCTCTGATGTGTTCCTGCATGTGTTGCAATAACATGAAACAAATATAGAGGGTTGTCTATAGCTTTTGACTAAAAAAACGTTTCTGTGGCTCCTCTTTCAGAACGCAGTGAACATCTATAAAACCCTGAGCGATAAGGTGATGCCTCAGCCTCTGGTCATGTACTTCACCATCTGTATTCTGCACATGGTGGAGCAGCTGCACAGCATCCGAATCATCCACGCTGACGTCAAACCTGACAACTTTATGCTGGGAGAGAGGTAACCTTTCAACAAACAACATATTACAGTAAAATTCCCCATTTTAAACCACATAGTTTGTTGAAACTTGGTGGTTGCAACCTGAACTAGTAACATTACTTTAAGCTACACTGCCTTCACAGTGGAGTGTTTTGCTCCGTCAGCGCAAGGTTTTTAACGAACATTACAACAAAAATGATTCTATTTCTTTACCCACACCTATGACTAATGAAACAAATTAGTCACTGACTATTTTGATAATTGTAAGTCAACAAAAAAAGTCAAAGATTTGCTGGTTCCAACATCTCCAAGTGAGGATTTGCTGCTTTTCTGTGTTTTTCATTATCACTGTAAATGACATAAAAACTTTATATCTTTGAGTTTTGAACTGTCGGTTGGACAAAACAAGCAAATTAAAGATGTCACATTAGGCTCTAGGAAGTTGTGACAGGCATTTAATGGTTTTCTGACATTTAATAGACTAATGTAATTGAGATATTCCATGATAATGAAAAAGATAGTTGCAGCCTTACTGTCCAAGCAGCAACATTTTATCCAACTATGGACGTCCTCCATGTCTTAAAATGTCCTTGTAACTCCTTGAAAATACGAAACAACAGTCATTAAGTATAGAAGTTTTCGCTGCTGTTTAATTGTTACCACAAAGTGTAATCTCTACAGAGTAATAACCGGTTTTCCCTTTTAAAATCACTAAGCAGAGGTGGTTAAAATCAGAAGTCTTTTGAATGTTTTCCACGCTCTCTGCCTTCAGTCTACAGATAAAAACAGTCGGCTGGACATGACGACAGAAACGATCCGCTGGAACAAATCATCATCTTCACTGTTGTTGTGTTTCAGGTTCTTGGAGAACAATTGCTTCGATTCGGAGAGCGTGGACCACGGCCTCGTCCTGATCGACCTCGGACAGAGCATCGACATGGAGCTCTTCCCAGAAGGCACCGCTTTCACCGCCAAGTGTTTGACGTCAGGCTTCCAATGTACCGAGATGCTCAGCGGGAAACCGTGGAACTATCAGGTGAGGACACACAGCATGAATGGAAACTCCTGTAATTATATAATACAGTACTATAATCTTATGTATTTGACACTTCCATGTAATTGTATGTATCATCACGTGTCCTCTGTCTTGTGCGGCCTAGACGGACTACTTTGGAATCGCAGGGACGGTCTACTGCATGCTGTTTGGGACGTACATGGAGGTCGTTAACGAAGACGGCGTGTGGAAGACAAACGGTGTATTTAGAAGGTAATCCCAAAGACTTTCTCAAGCTTAAAGTGTCATGTAATGTAATTTATTTATATATATATATAGAGAGAGAGAGACAGAGTGAGGGGGGTTGGTATAACATGACAGGGAGTGATGTGGAAAAATGCAGCAGACTTCTGCTCCAAGTTCAAAGTATTTACCACCAAAATAGCCTATGATTATATATAGCAGTTATTCAGCTTTTTTTGCAAAATCATCATTCAACGCCTGATATGTTATTCCTCTATGCTGTAGACCTCCGTTGTTGTCCAAAAACTATTAAAACCTCTTGACTATGAACTACATTGTACACTATTGTGCAAAAGGCTAAACCACTTTAGATGTTTAGATTCTTATCCGTAATGCAACACCATCAGGGAGGCGTCTGATTGGTCCCAAATGTATTCTGCAGCATGACAATGATGCAGCATGACAATGACGCTTAAATCCACATAAGAACTGTGGCAACTTCTCAAAGATGCAGGAACAACCGACCTGCCAAGTACCTGAAAAACTGTGCAGGACTCCTTGTTCTTCTTGCTGTTTGGGGGTCATTGTCATGCTGCAGAATACATTTGGGACCAATCAGACACCTCCCTGATGGTGTTGCATAATGGATAAGAATCTAAACATCTGAAGTGGTTAAGCCTTTTGCACAATAGTGTACAATGTAGTACAAAGTCAAGAGGTTTGCATAGTTTTTGGACAACAATATATCAGGCTTTGGATACACACATAATACTTGTTAGATCAGTCCATTGTTGGTTTGGCTCACCCTTAGCCTTACCTTTTAATCTGAATCAACATGTCTGCAAAACAGGTTCAACAAAAACTGAACTTTATAACCTTCATGAAGATTTATTGCGGGACTGTTGTATTAGACTCACTGTCACTTTTTCAAACCACATGAGTCTTAAGGCTGGAGCAAAATAAAGAATCAAAATGAGATCAGGAACAGAAGATTAGACTTTCAAATGATGCAGCTGTGCTCTCTTCGGCCAGATGTGTGAACAACCTCTAACAGCCAGGATCTTGTGTCTCTCTTTTTCCGTCTCTGTTGCACAGAAACCCCCACAGCGACTTGTGGCTAGAGTTCTTCCACACGATGCTGAACGTACCGGACTGCGGTTCTCTGCCGAGCCTGCAGAGCCTCCGCTGCAAACTGACGTCCGTCCTGCAGCAGAACTACAGCAGCAAGCTGCCGACGCTGAAGAGGCGCCTGGTGGTGCTGCTGCTGGAGAGTCGCAAGGCATCTCGCAGATGACGACACCAACACTGACAGATCTCACTTTTCTTATCTTTCTCCTCTCCTCTTCACTCCCTTATCCTTCTTTTAATCTTATTCAAACAGAGAATAAAATGTGTGTTGCTTTGTAGATTATTTGTTTAGTGCGGTTAGATTTATTGAATCTAGTCCGCACAGATATTAGTTATTATTATTTGATTCAACAGTTTCCATTTCTTCTGAATTTGTTTAGTTGTGATTTGATGTATTCAGAAATTTTTCGTAAGCATGTTTTCTGTACAAAAAGAGCTCATGTTTGCATGTTTTTAAATTGAGTTTTATATTTGTGCTTTCCATAAAAAGGAAACTGAACAGATTATTTTGCCATTTTCTTTTTTTTCTTCTCACACACATACAGACACATATACATACACATATACAGTACCAGTCAAAAGTTTGGACACACTTTATCATTCAAGGCACTGGGAACCAAACTTTTGACTGGTGCTGCATAGTATTAAATATGTGTTCTCAGCCAGTAAGTAACATGAAATGGTCGTACAAAAATGTCAGATAATTTGAAAGAATTCAGAAAAATATGTCTCCATTACATCATTTGTCCCATTCAGTGTATATGTTCATCACAATTATTTAATAACCACATGTACAGTGCAAAAACAAAGCAATAATGTGTAGGATTTGAAATCTTCTGACTTTGGTGCCATCTGGTGGCTTATCACAAATGATACAGTGACAGACAGTTGTATCAGAATATATCTGACATTGATTCCTCATTTACATTTTACGACATCGCCAGTTTAATGCATGTTGGGTGGATTAGAGCTAAATGCTAACATCAGCATGCTAACATATTCACAATGGAGAAATAAAAACTTTGACCTGCTGCTGGTGCTAGAGGAAACTTCATTGGGATTCATCCTCTGTGGACCTTCAATGTCTGCACAAAATTTCGTCACAATCCACCCAATAGTTGTCAAGACCTGTCGCTAAAAGCAGGAATTATCAAACTGCTGGTGGTACTAGAGGAAATGTCATGTATTTGCCTATATAACTTTCCCAAAACAGAACTTGTATTGTTTGGGTTTTTTGTGGCAACACTATAAAGCATTAAAGGACAACCGATTTATATAAATTGGTTTATATAAATCCATCTAAGAAGCATTAGAGGCCAGCAGGTGTAAATGCATCCATCTGACACATACTTAGTCACATACTTACTCCATATTGTAATTCATTATCTGTTTATGCACCAAGAGGAGTTGGTTTAGTTGTTGACAAATGCATTAACAGTTACGTTATAAAGCGTCAATGCTTATTAATGCTATAATATGGGGATTTAAAGAAACATAGAGCCTTCACGATAATTTAAAAGAAGCTGTAATCACAAAACATCCAAAGACAGAAGCTAAAAAAATCAGTACACATATTAATTCTTGATGCAAATATAATGTGTTAGTCATCAGCACACACCTGCTGTGTGTGTAATATCTGTGTATTTACTGTGTGAGGATAATTACATGTTTAGTTGAACTGGATCCAGGGTGTGTTGTCTGTGTCATGTTGTTCAGTCCATACACTCGTCCTCTGCTACCTGAAACATCTCTGTTATCTGTCCAGACTTGCAGCTCTGGCTTCTCCTGCATTTACACACACATACCTGAACACTGAAAAGGTTACACAGACAGCCCCCCCTCGCCCCCACATGAGGGTTTACAACAACAAACATATAGATTACATTCTTAAACTGAATCTTTTGCTTTTAATCATAATTATCCACTCAGCAGATACTAGAACTTTAATACCATTTGTCTTAAATGTTTCCTGCCAGACTTCATTTAACATTTAATTATTTTATCTCACATCAGTTTGTTTGTTATTTGTTTTAAAAAGAGAAACTAAATCCACTTTATTTTTCAGTATTTTCTGGTTCCTCCACGCTTTGTGGAGCAGATAAAATAAGGATGTGATGCCGGTAGCATTTAGTGATAGTGAACTATATCTGTTTGCTGCTCGGTTGCATTTTCTCGTCGGTACTGTGGGTGTTGTAGTCACAGTAGTTGAGTTAAAAGCTAAAGGCAGCATCTACTCAGAGTGTGGCCACTCCTTCAACAAAAACACCTGGTCATGCTGCATTCAGGGACTGTCAGAAATATCAAAGTCAGGAAATCCTTTAATACCTGAGCTGCCGAGATGATTTTTTTAAGTGACTTTATTTGGCAAAGTTGACATCAGTGGTGGAAGAAGTATTCAGATATTTTATAAAAGTAAAAGTAGCAATACCACAGTGCGGAAATACTCTTGTAAAGCTACATAAGTATTAGCATTAGGATCTTTTAATAGTCAGTATGAACATGAGGAATGATTACAGTGAAGAAAACCTCTCTCAGTGTTCATTTGGATACCTGACTGTTAAGACACACTTGAAAAATTGTGAACCCGTCCTTTAAGAAGCTGGAAATAGAGAATTTTTGTATTTTTTTCACAGAAAGTTACTCAAAACGATTAAGTAATTATCAAAATAGTTGGTGATTCATTTTCTGTCGATCAACTAATACACATGGTAAAAATGTGAAGTGTTTTTTTGTGTTTAGGAGAGGGGGAAAAACATGCTCTTATCTTCTTAAAAGCACTCAGATATAACATCTCAGAAACACAAGTTTTTCAAGCAGCACCTGAAGGCACCACAGCCCAGGAGAATATTGTGTGTTCATTCAATCTGAACAGTCTGATCTGTGAGCCATGGAGGGCGGAGGTCTGTCTGACGAGGCCATGTCCGCTGCCTGCAAAGAGGGAGACCCCATCACCAAGGTGACTGTTTTCTACTGTGTCTACTTTATTTTAATGTGTATACTTTACTGTCCTGCTCTGGCAGCAGGTACAGACTGTGTGTCGAGGCTGTAATGCAGTCAGACCTGTTGGCTGTAAGTCGTCTGTGGCTTCAGACCTGCAGATGCCTGTAGGCCAGACTGAACTGATTTGACATTTTGTACAGGATGTATGTTGAGCTACAGAAACTTTTACATTAAAGTATAGTACAGGATTTATACTTTGTGGCATGAAAACAATGCAAACACAAAGCTGAAAGTTACATTTTTTTAAAGCTGCTGCTGATTCTTAAAGGGACAAATCACATAAAACATTTTCTTTTTCTATCCTGCCATGCAGAAACTTTTGGTTTCATGTAACAAGATTAAAAAAAGAAAAAGATCCGCCTCTGAGATTTCTGCTTCTACCACAAGACAATGAAGCTGAATGTTTTTTTTAGTTTGTGGTGCTGAAAGCTCAAATGACAGAAAAAAAACTGCAACAGCAACTCGTCTTTCCAGAACTTATCTAGCAGAAAGTAACTCCCATGAAACTTTTTGTTACAGTGAATTATCAAGATCATCATTTCTGTAAGGACACACTGCTGCTTAAAGCTTTAAAATGTACTTTTGTCAATTAAGTACTACTTTGAGGTACTTGTACTATTTGATGCTACTTTATACTTCTACCCCACTACATTTCAGAGGGAAATATTATACTTTCTACTCCACTACATTTATTTGACAGCTTTGGTTACTTTTCAGATGAAAATTTTACATAAAATAATATATTTTAATATTTTTACTGTTGTTTAAATTGTCTGCAATGTTATGCACTTTGTGTGAAAGGTAACATATGATACACCTATATAATGTGATGCAGTACTATTACTATTAATCTACCAAAAGTATCTAAACTTGGCTCCACAATGATGAACTACAACATTAAAATATTCTTACATGTATTTGTTAGAGATAAAAACAAACAATGTCATAAACTATAATAATATGATCCATTTGGTCCGATGACATTTGGAAAGTCTAGGAGAGCTTTACAATTAACAGCCAAACAGCCAGTGCGGGAATGTCGTGCCAGACATGAGACTTAAAAACTGTATACTGTGAAATACAGAGAGATTTATCTGGTGGTGAGAGGCTTAATCAGCATTGTGTTAACTTGTTTGGCAAAGGCTTGAATGTCATGGATGTTCATTTATATGTAAAAGTTCTGCACTGCAGGTTTAAGCCACATCACGGTCTTTCACAAACCTGAACCAAAGTGCCTGTTGCCTAAATCTGAACACAAACAGGACCCAGAATATGAACCTGGGTCTCTGCTGTCAGAGTCCCATTCACCCCGACCTCCTCCCTCCTGCTTCAGAGTGATTTATAAATGTAGCTTCTTACATTTGAAAAGACGTTACCTGTGCACGTAACCAGGCAGAGATTACATTTGCCAACACAAATAAAAAGAATTGAATGTAATTTCAAGGAGACAGGGTTGACTATGTTCACCAGCTGGTCGTTAACTGTGTCTGTTTTCTGTTTGGTGCTGAGCAGGTAGTTTACAGTGGCTTTGTAGAGCTGTTACAAACCAAAATGTGACATAAAACCAAAACTATGAGCTAAAAGAGGCTAAAAAGGCTTCTCTGTGGGTTCTTTACTACAAGCGACCCTTCTCAGCCTCAGCCATGTACTCATTTGACAAATTGTTTATATAAAAAAGTTAATTCAACGCCACTTTAAAGATGCATGTTTCTGTTTTCTCGATGACTTGTGCGCCTGCAGGACTACATGATGCAGCAGACGATGCTGAGGGTCAAAGATCCAGTTCGATCACTGGACTTCTACACCCGAGTCCTGGGCCTGACGTGAGTCCTCGCTCTCATCCTCTCCAAACTTGAACTCAGCATTTATTGCTCTGATCAACCATCTAATCCACTGGGCTCCTCTGTGGCTTCCAGGTTGCTCCAGAAAATCGACTTCCCTTCGATGCGTTTCACCCTCTACTTCCTGGGTTACGAGGAGAAGTCAGACATCCCGGCTGACATCAAGGAGAGGACGGCGTGGACGTTCTCTCGCCGAGCCACCATAGAGCTCACACAGTACGTACCGCCACCACTACACACCCTGAAACACATTTCTTCCATATAAACACATGCTCTGAAATATTTTCTTTTTGAATC
Source organism: Thunnus maccoyii (assembly GCF_910596095.1). Taxonomy (NCBI): domain Eukaryota; kingdom Metazoa; phylum Chordata; class Actinopteri; order Scombriformes; family Scombridae; genus Thunnus; species Thunnus maccoyii. The sequence continues at coordinate 6,847,323 of NC_056549.1, read as the reverse complement.
TGTGGAACTGTACCTCATGATTGTCATGTGGCCATCCTGGTTATTATTATTATTTAGTGTCTTGTCTTCTGGGAACCAGAAAGGTGCAGGACACTTAAATAAACAATAAATCAATCAAAACATATTATGTGGTGTTAAAAAGGTCTTTATAATTATAAAATTTAATTTAGTGAACCTGCAGAAACTCTGACTTGGGAGCAAATCCCTGCAGTTAAGCTCCAACATCTGAAGGAAAACCTGAAACCAGAAGAGTGGAGGCTGCAGATTAATGTCCATGAATTTATAATTATATATTTAACAAACAGATATGGCTGAAGTGTTCAGCTGTCCAAATACTTTGGATAAATGGCATAAATGAGGGTTTTTTTTTTAGCTGATCACAATTAAAATAAAAACCTGTTTTCCTGCTGTTTTTACGAAATGATGCAAAATGTACTTTGTTCTCCAGGAGCAAAAAACTGCTCTTATAACTTTGTTGATAATGAATTAGGGCTGCAACTAACAATTATTTTCTTTAGTGCAAAACCTGAAGATTTTCAATTTACTGTAATATATGACAAAGAAAAACTGCTCAATTAATTGATGAATCATTGCAGCTCTGTAATGAATCTCACAGTGTTTTACTGGATGTTGTTTCTCTGTCTGTCAGTAACTGGGGTTCAGAGTCAGATGAAAGTCTGTCTTATCACAATGGGAACAACGAGCCGCGAGGATTTGGTGAGTAGTTCTTAAAAATTTTACTGTCTTAACTGACTTTTATCGGAATATGTTTTATTTTTTAGTCACTGTTTGTCATTATTACCAAAACCACTTGACAGATGAGGTGACACACAGTTTCTATTCTTTATGTGTGTGTTGTGTTGTTGTTGTTGTTGTTGTGTGTTTTTTGGGTGTAACCTGCCGTCTTGGTGTCACAGGTCATATCGGCATTGCTGTCCCTGACGTTTACGCTGCCTGCAAAGTATTCGAAGCGCAAGGAGTGACGTTTGTCAAGAAACCAGACTCAGGTGAGTGTTTGGAAAAGTCAGAGTGCGTATTTATCAGACTAAGTAGCAACTTGAAGAATATGCGATTTTCTATATTTTCCTTATTGTCAACAAATCTCATGTTTGGATCCAAACCAACAATGAACTGATCTACTAACAAGTATCATGTGTGTATCCAAAGCCTGATATATCTTATTCCTCTGTGCCGTAGACCTCCGTTATTGTCCAAAAACTATTAAAAACACGTCACTAAGCCACACCGCTGCACTGGGTGACATGTTCCTTCATTATGAAGAGTTTGGTCAGGTTTCATCGTTTAGAAATTGCTCCAAAGACTAATAACAGCGATCACGTTTTCAGTCTCCGGAGAGTAGTTCCGTGTAAGGCAGACGCCACTGAGCATGTGCAAGAATGCCGTTCTGTTTACAGCTTCGCTAGCTTGTAGCTTGTCGCTACATATCACAACATCTTGACTTTGTACGTAATAAATTTCTCAAAGTTTTTTAACAACACATTTTATGTAACTATAAGTATACTGAATACATTTTATTGTAAACATAATCTTGAATCATAATAATAATGATGATAAAAATAATAAAGTTCATGTGTTTATTATATTGACAGTTGTGATTACACACATTCAACACTGACCAAACCCTTGTATGTTCAGTCTAGAAATTAAAAGCAGGGAAGAGTCTCCAATATGAAAAAGGAAATTTTTCACATTCCTGGTAACTGCCTGGAGGGCCCCACAACTCCAAGTCCCAGACTCTCTGTGTCTGGTGGTTTGATTTAATTAAATTGGAAACTTGTTTGAGAGCACAATATGAACTGACACAGTGAGGGCTTTAAAGAGAAACCACAATTTATTACTATCTTTGTAGCTCCGGTTATGAAAACTCTGCACTCACTCTTTGAACAACAAGGCAACAAACACGAGCTGCAGAAACAAACCAGTTTGTCCAGATTATCTAAACCACAGGTCAAAGTGGAAGTGAGCACAGCTGAAATATAATGTATAGTAATAATTCCTCATTGCACAGGAAAATTGCCACACAACTACAGTAAATATGGAAATAAAGCACATATTGAAAATGTGCATAAAAACAGGTGAAGTGTCTTAAACGTCCACTTGCCTTTGGTTGATATAAGTTTCAACCAGGAGGTGGAGCTCACAGTCAACTGGAGGTCAGAAGAGGTAGCGACATAAATCTGCCCTCAGAGTCACTTTATGAAGACTCAGCAGTGGTGGAAGAAGTACTCAGATCCTTTACTGAAGTAAAAATACCAATACATAAATGTAAAAATACTCCATTACACTAAAAGTCCTGCATGAAAAATCCTACTTAAGTAAAAGTACATAAGTATTGATGAGCTTGATGTAGTTTAAGTATTGCAGTAAAAGTAGTGGTTTGGTCCCTCTGACTGATATATTATTATATATGACATCATTAGATTATTAATACTAAAGCATCAGTGTTAGAGCAGCATGTTACTGTTGTAGCTGCTGGAGGTGGAGCTAGTTTCAAATACTTTATATATAGTTAGCTAGTTTAGTCCAGTGGTTTCCAACATAGGGGTCAGGCCCCTCCAAAGGGTCAGCAGATAAATCTGAGGGGTCGTGAGATGATTAATGGGAGAGGAAAGAAGAAAAAAAAGTTCTGATACACAAATCTGTTTTCAGTTTTTGAACTTTTTCTCTAATCTTTGATTTTTGCTGAAATATTGGATCATTTGAACATTTATTGAAATGAAAGCATGTGAGAAGTTTAGAGGGAAAAATCACTATTTGGTAGAGCTGTTAACAACTCATAGACATGTGAAATGTGACCCCGACTACACACTGCTTTTTGTAAGACGTCAAAAGCCAAAAAGGTTGGAAACCACTGGTTTCATCTTTAACAATGTGTTGTATTTTAAAAGCTTGTTATATTGTCCATTGTGTCAAATCTTCATCTGAAAAGTAACTAAAGCTGTCAAATAAATATAGTGGAGTAGAAAGTACAATATTTGCCTCTGAAATGTAGCATCAAATGGAAATAGTCAAGTAAAGTACAAGTACCTCACATTTGTACTTAAGAACATTACTTGAGTAAATGTACTTTCCACCAGTTACTTTCCACCATTGGGACTCAATGGTGGACACAAATCTTAGGGTTAACACTCGGTTTAGGTTTAGTTTGCAGAGAGTGAATGTAAGTCAGTTAAATGTTTATTAAAGTAACTACAACCATGTTTCTCTCCTCGCAGGTAAAATGAAGGATCTGGCCTTCATTCAGGATCCTGATGGCTACTGGATCGAGATTTTAAGTCCTAACAACATGGTCTCATTAATGTCGCCTTAGAGCAGAGACACACTGTGCATCACGGTTGGATAACTGCTAAATTAACTTTTTTTTTTTTTTACATGACAAACCCTTGTTTACCTACATAAGCTCTCCTTGTTAGACATGTTGTTGTCTTGTTATGTTGTTATGTTATGTTTAAAAAAAAAAAAAAAAAAAAAGGAAAAAAGTTGTTGTTGTTGTTTTGAATCTGTTGACAGTCTGTTGTTGTATTTTTTTGTTAAGACTGAAATTGTAATATTACGCTTTCAAGCTGTGGATGCTTTACAAGTTCTGAGCACCAACATGAATAGGAGCGTGACATCGACCACTCAACATCAAGACCACGATGAAAATGAGACATTCAGTCATAAAACAAAGTATTGGACAAATTATAATTTGATGAAAAGTAAGTTTCAACCTCTGGATCACATGAATGTCTGTACGAATATTTCAAAAAGTTGAATAAGTTAGTGTGACAAAAATAGGAGACCGTGATAGTTTCTGTGCGCATCAAAAACTTGAGCAAAAAGGTTTGTAGGGTCACTTTAGATATTAAATAGAAAAATAACTTAAAGAGGACATATCATCCATATTTCCAGGTCTATATTTATATTCTGGGGCTCTATAGAGAGGCGAAGTCTCTCCCCTTCTGCCAGGCCAGCCATTAGGAATTATGGACAGAGGGACAAAAATTTTCATATATTAAAGCCATTATCGAACCCCTGACCACAGCACTCTGCATTATCAATGTTGTGGCCTTTGAATTTGAGAAACTGCTCTCAAATTTCCCACTCTTCATCTTGTTTGTGAACATATCTTAGCATAATCACATCCTGCTCCTTACGAGATACGTCAGGCGTAGCATCACATATTATAGAAGAATGGCTTCTAAAACCTGGGCGCCACATATATTGATAAATTCATTCTGACTGTCAGCAGAGAGATAATGAACCTGCATTTTTTTTGCCCCTGTTGTTGGTGCTTTCTCACTTTCTGAAGATGCTCATGTGATATATTTACCCAGTAGCTCCGGTGTGCCAAGGAAATAACTGAGTGACCTCTAAAAGCCTTGTCTCTGCAGACCAAATGAAGTGTTACACCCAGCTGTCTCTCTAATAACACCTTGTTTTTGTCTATTTCTGAGTGCATCAATTTCTTCTATCCCAGATGCCTTTAAAGCCTCTGGAAACGTGGCTTAAAAATCATATATAATGCATATATGATATCTAAGTTGAGTGTCTCACTAAGCATCCACAAAAATCTGAATGAAAATAAACATTCATAACTATTAGAAAACTTAGCTCAAAAACAGCTCATTTGGCTGCTCAAACCATTTCTCAGGGCTGTGTGGGCGTGTCCAGCTCACGTTTGATTGACAGCTCACTTTCAGCTCAAGTACTGTTTTATTTTCTAGTCATTCAGTTAAACGTTTTTCTGATATGGAATAAACTACCAAATCTATCAAATGGACCCTACTTGGTTAGAAAGCTTGACTAATCGACTAAGTAGCAAAACAGGTTAAACCACCCAAATCTTTGTTTTTATTTAACTATACCTCCCAGAGTATGAAGCTAATCGTTAGCATCTTACTTTCACATACATGAAACGGTTAGCATAGCTTAAACGTTTTGCTATTAACTGTCAAATCTATCAAATGGACCCTACTTGGTTGAAATTCTGAAGGGTTTTTCCATTTCCAGCAGCAATGTTGGTGTGCAAGGCCCCTCTTGTACTCTGGAAACTGTCTGTATATTTTATGCCACTTTATCTCTGACAGTTTCATTCTTTTCTTAGAATTAAGACCGCTGCACGACTTGTTTTCAAGCTCGAAAGAAAAAAGAACACATTGAATGCAAAACAGTGCCTTTTCACTGTCCCTGTAGGCCAGCCAGTCTCGCTCACTTTTGTCTGCCGTACTGTCTATGTCTTTTATGCTCATTATATAGTCTCAGCAAAGGGGACTCTCTTTCCCAAGCCTATCCGGAGAACGATTTCCTCCCTGTCAGCATCCTTCATATTTTCTGGCCGTAGTCCAGGATCATCGGATAGGCATACTTGTTTATTTTCCTGTGCTGCCTCATCTCATGCATCTATCTGCGACTCTGAATCTGAGTCAGCAGAAGACTCTGAGGAAGTGGACCTGCTCTGTATCGGGATACTCAGTTTCTGATAGACGGTGATATCATAGGAACAGTCTGATTCTTGCTGACTTTAGGTCTAACAATTCGCTCATTTCAAGCATTAGTAACACCAGCTGCTTGCAATACAACAGCCTTATAAGGGCAGTGCAGTGTTGTGTTTTTTAATCTAGTTACATGAATGTGCTAATGTTAAAGGTTCATCTAGCTAAAGTTTTTTTTGCTAGTCTGCGTAACTCCTCACCTTTACTATGTTCAGCTTCGCCTGTCATACCTGTCATACCGGCATTTTGACTTAGCTTGCCAGGCTAGCAGGGCACGTGTGTTCTGCACATCAGACTGGCCAAGTGTTTCGCACCATTTTCACAATAACAGTGGAGGATCAGATGACAAGTTGAAATGTGTTTTAATTATAACAATACATTTATTTATCATTTAAATACATATAAATTGTATTGTCAGTGATATAAGTCAGTAAGTAAATTGTTTGACTTGATCCCATTTAAGGGTCAGTCATAGACCTTTACATGCCCCTCCCCCGCCCCCCCAGGGCCTTAAGCTGAGGTCATCTGTACCCTTTGACCCCCCCAACAGCATCTGCTGGACCACCATGGGACCTAACTTGGAAAAAATATGTACGGCAGTCAACAGCAAGAGACAAATCATTTTTTGATCCCGTTTGAATTGTGCCATGAATTACACATATTTATAAGATTATTTTGCAAGTCAAGAAAGTTGCAGTTTGTCATAAATTTGTTGAAGTATTCGCCTGTAAAAATACATAATTAGAGAGACGACACACCCAAAAGTCATGTAAGGGACATCATAACTTTCTCTCTCCACAAGCTACCCAGAGCCGCTGAAGCTAACGTTAACTATCTAACGATGCCTGTGTCTGTTGTACTGTGATTTTCACCTCTTGATACTTAAATGTACTAAGGTTGAAGCCCTGGGTTTTGACTTGCAGGGGGGCATTTTTACATACGTTCACCTCAAGTTTTGGAACATGTTTAACATCTGACATCATAACAGGATATAAATAACAGAAAACCACAAAAAGCATAATATGTCCCCTTTAAATAATACAAAATATAAATAGTAAAAACAACTAAATGTGTAAAAAAAAAAAAAAAAAGTCAAATTTTCAACCATTTGTAGCATTTTGAAATCTTAAACTGCAAATCACCAGTACTTACTGTCAGTACAGCTAATGGAGCCAAAAGATCTGTCAACAGTTTTGAAATAATGATTCATGTGTGTCGTTAGCGATGATTTGGTTCTATATTGTTTGGCGGATGAACACAACAACTCCCTTGTATTATTTATTATTGTATTATTTTGTATTACTTATTTAGTTCTGGTTTCTTCAGTGTCTCCTCATACGGTTTCTATCAGCTCTGTTTTCTCTCTCTGTATGTCTGTATGTAAAGTGCTGACCGGCTCATGTCACCTAATTTACCGCCGGTCACTTCAAAGCGACGTCCCGGCGTGAGAACCGTGTCGGCTGACCGGGGCGGATTTACGGCCTGCGGAGCTGTTCCCAGGCCTGTCAGCCTTTAATCCTCCATTCAGCTGGAAATGACGCCGTTTTCTTCTCTGGGAGGATTTAACGGGTCCAACAGTGATTTCAGCGTGTAAATCAACTGCAAGATGAAGGCAAAGAGCAAGAAGGAGTGGATTATCGTGTGTGTGTGTGTGTGTGTGTGTGTGTAAGAGTGTGTGTGTGTGTAAAGTTTAAATCTGTAAGACTTTTCCAACTTGTGAATGTCGTCTGGTCACTCACAGATTTCTTAAGTTTAAGAGTTTGAATTTAAAAATGTTTTGTTTTCCAGATTTTTTACTGTTAATTGAATCTTGTTGAGAAAACACTGTAAGGTCTGTTCAGTGGATCAGCTTTTTATTGTTTATTTTTCATGTTTTTGTGTTTTTATTACCTCAACTTTTAAGCTAACGTGATCCTTAAAGTGAACATCTACAATGTAATGAAGACTGCATAAACTCCAGCTGACGAGGAGGATCGTGTGACATGATTGAAAGCTCCAGAACAGCTACTAAACGGACTTTGTGGTGAGATTGTTTTCTCAGCTAAACAATCAGCTAATTGAATCATATGTCCCAGCTTGCATAGCAGTGAGTTTCTGTTATTTATATCCTGTTAAACTGGTCAAAAGTTCCAAAACTTGAGGTGAATGTATGTAAAAATGTTTCCTACAAGTCAGAAGCCAGAGCTTCAACCTGCTCTAAACGCTTTGTTCGTGATGTTTTTTTCTACTCTGCCGACAAGCTGATGTCAGATCAAACCCTGTTGGTCATGTGACAGTTGCCTTGCATAGTCATAGTGGTCAATCTTCATAAAATCAACATGTTTTTTTTTTTTTTTTTAAATGCTCAGAGCGAGCAGCAGCGGCACTTTCATGACAGCAGCAGTGTTGTTACTTCATTTTTATTTGTAAAAAGGCACACAAGGAATCACAGATTTTTGGTGGTGAATTCAGTGACAGTTTACATGTAAACCACAGATAGATAATGAAAGAAAAAAAAGGTGAAAAAGGGGCTTAATATGATCTAATATTGTTGAGTTTGTACAACATTACAATCACATTCTTATCTTTAATCTTCATCGTGGTTTGCATCGAGTCTTTTTTGTGGATAAACTGGCTTTGGCAGGTCTGCAGTGATAAAGTTAGGAAAGTATCCTCAGTTAGCAGATTCTCTGTAAAATATGTGGAAAATATGACAACAAACATCTGTTTTTGTTAGTCGGGTTAAAGCATCAGTGGATTGATTATCTCAGAGTTATTTTTTACTTTTGTCCAAGTGGAGTAAATCTCATACGGGAACAAAACGTCAGTTGAAACTGGTAGATCATGTTAAAACAGTTTGGTAAATCTGAATTGGAAAAGAAAAAGACAACAAATAAAACCATACGTTTCTCTTCTCTGAGCAGACGTTTCACAACAAACAGTCACTTTGTAAAATCAGCAGGTGGAAAACAGACAAAAAAAACATCTCAAAGTTTAACAAGTTAATAGAACTAGTTGCTCGCGTCGAGTGTTGGTAAAACTTGTAAGTAACTTGTTTCACTGGTGATAAAAGTGTTTTTCAGGTTGTTAAAAGGTTAGTCAGCAGCCAAAACAGTTGGTAAAAGTCAGAAAGCTCCGACCTCCGTTCCCCACGGTCTGTAGGGTTTACTGCTGCTGCTGTGAGGAGTCTGGGAGGAAGAGGAAGAGGAGGAGATGGGAGGACTGGCGGCGGCGGTGGAGGTGAAAGAGGATGGAGGGAGGATGGGGAAACCTCCGTGCAGGGCGATGGGAAACGATGCTGAGAGGGAGAGGAGGGAGGCGGAGAGAGGAGTGGGGGTGCAGGGAAGCACGAGAGATGAAGAAGAGGAGGAGGAAGGAGAAGAGGAGGAGGTGGAGTCTGCGTGGGAGGAAAAGGAGGAGGCCAGCCTCTGGGTTGCTCCACCTCCAGCATCTGGAGAAACAGAAAGCCCGCTCAGTCCGTACGGCGCTGCGGCGGCCGGTAGAGGCCGAAACGCTGCCGCCGTGGCAACCGCAGCGGCCGCGGCTGCCCAGTGGTGGGGGTGGAAGGGGTGGGGCAAAGGGTGAGGCTGCTGCTGCTGGTGGTGGTGGTGGTGGTGGTGGTGGTGGGGGTGAAGCGGTGAATGGGAGGCCACGGTGAGGGTGGTGGCGTCGCGTTGCGAAGCGCAGGAGGTGAGGTGGGAGAGGAGGCGGGAGCGAAGCGGGTCGCTGGAGTCCAGGCCCTCCACGGCGCTCAGGTAGCGGGAAACCTCCGTCACACACTCACGGAAGCCCAGAGACAGGAAGTCCAGGGCCAGAGCATGGGCGTCGAAATAACCTGCAGACACACAGAGAGACACAAATATGACAAAATTGTCCTTTTGTTGCATATCATACTGCCATCGTTCTATGTTTCCTGTCTCTCTACTCCAGCGGTTCTCAAAGACAAAACTGAGACAACTGCATCCCCCCAAAACTCCCCTTCTACTGTCTGTATGTCCACTGGTTTTCAATACAGGGCAAATATGTGTATATGAAAGGAGAGACGAGAACTGCTAAATGCTCCACTATGTTCACCAGCTAGTCTACAGCTAACTGTGTCTGTTTGCCTTTTGGTAGATTCAAGATATTTTATTTGTCACATGCATTAAGAGTCCGTACAGTGAAATGTTGTCGCATCAAACTCCCAGACAGTGTACAATACAAGTACAAGAAATAAAAAAGCTAAGCAAATATTTACAAAATCTATACCTACATTTGTAAAAGGAGGAGCCAACGATAAAAAAAAAAATTAAACACTATTGATAAGAGCAAAAGTGTAAACATGGTTGTAAAGTGAACAGTAGATAAGCTGACAATAGTATTTAAATATCAGTTGTGCAGAACATACAAGAGCAAAATGGTAGAGGATTAAGTGTGTGTACAAATAAGGTGGCAACAGTATTTAAATGGAAGTAGTGCAAAATATACATGTGCATATCACAGTGTAGTTCCTGGTTTTACATTAGAGACATAGGTGAATGTACTTGGGTGTAACGTATTGTCCTTCAAGAGTTTATTGTTCATTGTTCATAGCTGTGACAGCCTGTGGGAAGAAACTCCCTCAGTCTTTCAGTGTGCAGCGATTATAGCAAGAAAAGATTTGTGGGCCTGAACGAAATGTTTACAATATATTGAATTAAGTGTTATATTATATTAAGTATTATATTAGTTGTCAGGCATCAGAACTTTGGGGGTCCTTTACTATCTTCCTAGCTCTGCTTAGCAGGTGTACAGTGGGTTTATAGAGCTTTTTCTCTGAAAACAGCTACCTTCTGCGGCAAAAACGACACTATGAGAGCTGTGAGAGTCAACCAAAACTGTAAAATTGCAGTCAGACAGCTAAACAATGAGCTGAAACTCGTTATAAAGCTCCGTAAAGCCGAGGGGAGCTGCAGAGTGGCTGATAATTCTCTGTAGGTTCATCACTAAAAGCAACACACAACACGTTTATTATACATTTGACAGCTTATACTGTGTTATTATTAAAAAACACTGAATATAGTCACTTTAAAGCCACTTTAAACTCGTCACAGTGGATGCTTTCTGCAGTGAATATCAGTTAATCTTCTGTCACACAGTTACCACCAACAGCTTTGTGACCCTGACAAGACTTTTTGCTCAGCTGACTGGATGTTTGTTCAGTCTCTGCTCTGTACACGCTGCTGCTGGTAAACCCAAACAAACACTGCAGAGAGACGGCATGTGAACGCAGCCAAAAGTCCCTCACACCTCCTCCCACCACCATCCCCATCCCCCCCCCCCCCCCCCCCCCCCCCCCCCTCAGGCTTTATGAAAGCAAACAGCGCGGCTCAGGGTCAAGTGGTGCTTTCATCCCTGCAGCGTTTTCCCATGGACTCGCCACCTCCCTCCGTCACACGAATACTGTTTTAAACTGTTACACTGACTGTCATACTGACATCATGTCCACACTGACGCTCTGATGAAGCAGCGCTGACGACCGAGCGACCGACGCGTCACGTCACGTCTTCTGCTGGAAGGCGAACACGTCGTAAAGACAACTGACGACTGACCAACAACACATTTTATAGACGCAAATAAATTCATTGGACACTCACGACATAAAATTGAGAGTTTGTTTTGATGAGAGATAAAGCTTTGGCGTTGTCAGCTTGTGGTGGAAGAAGAAAAGAAAAACATGGAGGCAACAAAATGAGAAGAAACTCCACAAAATGAGTCAAATCACAAATATTATTGTTGAAAAGCAAATCAGAAAGATTTCTCTCACCAGCTGCGTCAAACCTCAATACAACATGCTGAATCAACTGAATAGCCACTGATAAACTGCCTGTTGAACTGTGCAGACACTGTGTGGTTTATTATTATTATTTATGCATGAAAAGAACTTTTATGCTCTAACTGTACGGACATAGATACTATATACACAATAAATAAGATGTCAATGCTGACAAGAAGAGAGAAAGGCAGCGTTACTTTGTGCAATTCTACCGTGAAGGAAAGTAAGAAGGAAAAACAGCAAAATCTGGAGCCACAGACGTCCAGAAGATGCAACAATCTGATGTGAAGTTCAGTTTTCCGTCACAGCGTCTCAGTCAGACGACAGTTTTAAACCACAACATTTCAAATAGACTGCGATATCAGATTCAAACAAGCTCACTATACAGTTTATAACAGCAGCCGTGTCGGGAGATCTGATCTCAGAAGCGATTGTCTGACAGCCAGATCGCTGATGATTGATCAGATGATGAATCAAGACGCCGTGACTTCAAACTGAGAGTCAAAACGGCAACTACTGATTTGGCAGAAATTCAACCCGAGTCTAAAATTAGTCCGAGGCGACCAAATCAGGCTTTATCTGTACACAGTCTGCCCGGCTTTAGACACACAAGAAGAAGAACATCCTGCCCGACGGCGCCCGATAGTCGACTGTCAGTTTAGTGTGTCTGGACTCTAAATCTGAAAACACCATAAAACGTAAAACTTTGACCTTTCATCCGTACATCATCATGTTTTCAACTCAAGACTTCACGTTAAAGTCCAACTATTTATAAACAGTATATTAATGTACAGTATGTGTCAGCAATTATAACTTCCATCAAGACATATTTTACTATATTGTCATTCATTATTTGTTTATACAGCAGCAAGAGTTATAGTTGTTGACTAATACATTAATAAAGACTTATATCTTACAACTATATTTTATTAACAGGTTATATACTGCTTATTAATGCTAAATAGGGAGACTTCAAGTAAAATGTTACTAAAAGTTTGTTATCTACACATTTCTACAGCAGCTAAATTCTTCTTCTTCTGCCTCTTTCAGTCCGCATAACAACTAGTTTTGGATTACAGCCGCTGTCAGTCTCCGGAGTCTCAGCTGCTTAAACCTCTGTGCTTTCACCACTTTTATTCTGTTTCAACAAAACCAAATTCACAACTTAGTTCTCATCCAGCGAGAGCTCAGTCAGAATCCTGACAAACCAACGACCCCAAAGACAAGAGGAAAACTGGACATACCGAGCATACGAGGGGATAAATGAAGCTTTTGTAGAAAGTCTGTTGAAGTTTTAAACGGTTATCAGTTTTTAAAAGCTCTGTTTTCCATGAAGGATGTGTGTGAAAACCTTAAGATCATGGTTACCTTTCCCTCCGGTGGCCTGCAGCATCTTCAGATGGTCCACAGTCATCTGGAGAATCTCTGCTTTCTCCAGTTTAGCTGAACCCTGATAAAAAAACAGACCAAAGATTAGAGAAGGATGCATCTGAAAGATAATAAGTCAATTTGCACAGCTCTTAATCATGAAAATTACATGTGCTAAGCTTAAAAGAAGAAAAAAAATCTTACAAACAAATATGATTCAGGACACTCTGCTGTCTGTCTTTATTCCAAACAAACACAACAGCAGCTGGTTTGACTGTTAACACACCTGTAACCACTGAGAACGATGTGTGGAATTAAAACCTGTATTATTCTTGTTTAGACACATCCGACCCTGAAAAATTAGTTTCCCAATATGATAAAAATCAAAAAGTCATAATGAGATAATGCCCTGAAAATTAATAGATACAGATCTGTTGATAATGAGTCATAATTATGGGGAAAGTTCTAGTTTTTGTGGGGTTTTTGTTGGTGAATGTGACATGCTTTTGCAGGTTTACTGAGTTAAACATTAAATATATATCAGTGACACTTTATTTTAAAGTTCCCCTTATTTTAAACTAACATCCTAAAAATTTGCAAGTATGTAACTATTCATTTTTAGGACATTTTGCAAAACAAAACAAGAAAAACAACCAACAAAAGTTGGTTTATACGTGGATTTATATGTTGTTCTGTGTAGCTGCTTGAAAGGGTTATGTGAGGAGTGACCTGGTAGTTGTCATATAACTGTGATGTCCCTGGTTTGATTCCAGCCAAGGACCCTGCTTGCATGCCATATCCATCTCTCTCTTAATGTTTCCTTTCTGCTTCACTATCCAATAAAGGCTAAATGTCCCTCAAAACAATCTTTAAAAAATGGATTATGTAATTTGCTGGTATAGGAGAAATGGACTTATATATGATTTTTAGTATCATGGACTTTTGCAGCTTCATTCCCCGCTGAGCACTGAGTTTTCACAATTTTTCAAGTCAGTCTTAAAACAACAGTCAGGAGCCAAAATGAACATTGAAAAAAAAAAGTTCTTGCTGTAATCATTCTTCCTGTTCATACTGACCATTAGAAGATCGCTTGATAATGCACTTACAATGCAAGTGTCGTCCAAATGAGTCAAATCAAGTAGATATCTTTCAACGTTACAGTCTTTTTAGTGTCAAAGTCCCTCTTTTTGTTACTATACTTCCACCTGCAGCTCAACAGGGAAACACAAAGAGGGAATTTGATGCTAAAAAGACTGTAAATGTGTCAGATATCCACTTGATATGACTAACTCAGACTGCTGAAGCCTCATATAAGCTTCTTTAAACGTGACTATTTATTATTTCTGCATCAGGATTGATTCTATAGAAACGAACCTGCTTCTCAAACGCCGTGGGGACGAGCCTCCGTAACTCCAACAGACTGTTGTTGATTCTGTCTCTGCGTCTCTTCTCGATAATCTGAAAAATAAACCGTAAAAAAAAAAAAACAACCTCAATCTACAGCTGAAATAACTCCTGAGCTAAAACCAACACTTCAACTACAAATACTTCAATTAATACGAATCGTAACTTTACCCCTCTGCGTTTTTTCCTCGCCATGACTTGAGTGGTCGTTGTCGGTGATCCACATCTTATAAAAGACGCCTTCATGTACCTGTGAAAACAGAATAATAATGAAGTCGATGCGTTCAGTTGCAACAAAACCTGAAACCTTTACCGAACATCTGAACTACAGCTGCAGGGTGTTTATTTACTGTTTATTTTTACTTCTGCAATGATTAAAAACTGCACGTTTCTCTTCTTCTCTGATGAATTTGGAGGAAATAATGATGCATTTCTACACAAAAAGTAGAAAAAACAAAATCAACACAGTTTCCATGTTTCTCTACATGCCTTTTTTCTCTAGTTGTACTTTTTCTGCACTGTGTCACGGCTATAGTCAGATGTGCACCTGCATCTGTTAGAGAAAACCCTTTTCTGAGGGTTGTTGAAAGGCATTATGGGAAATGTAGGCAATGTCAATAATCAGAGTTGAAGCAGAGAAGGCAGGTTGTGGCACAAAATGTCGTTAAACCTCTTTATCATATTAAATAACTTGATATCTTACAGTTTGTCTCAGGTTGGATTTTACCTTTAAATGTAAAAAGCAGCAAAACTGTAGATGTCTAGTAAAACTTGCCAAGATGTCCCCTTGTGTTTAAGTGTTTTATATGTTTTGACATTGCTCCAAAATCTGCAATTTGTGATGCTCTATTTTCATAAATCTGTCAAATATTGTTCAACGGCCAGTACAACTGGATCCTCTGATGGCAGTGTTTGGTGTTTTAAATTATAACAGTCATATAAATGGAGCCACATTTGTAACACTTCTTGCACATTGGGTAAATTTTACTGAATTAGAGAAGCTTACACCTTCCGAATCACAACTCAGCGGTTGAAGGAAGTGATGCAGCACCTTAAAGGACGAGTTCACGAGTTTTCAGGTGTGTCTTAAAACAACAGTCAGGTGTCCATACGAACAGTGAAAGAGGTTTTTCCTCGCTGTAATCATTCCTCCTGTTCATACTGGCTATTAAAAGATCCCCTTCAAATGTGCTTTCAATGTAAGTGACGGAGGACAGTGTGGGGAAATGTGTCCACACAGTCATTTTGTGCAAAAATGCATTTAAAAGTTGATGTGAAGCTTATATCAGGCTTCAGCAGTCAAGTGAATATCTGCCACATTTACAGTCTTTTTACCATCAAATTCCCTCTTTGTGTTTCCTTGCAAGTATAGAAAACAAAGAAAAGACTTTGGCACTAAAAAGGCTAACGTTGAAAGATATCTACTTGATTTGACTCATTGGATATTAGCTTCAGATAAACTTTTAAATACATTTGTTGCTCAGAAGGAGGACTGTGGATTTTGTCCTCCATCACTTACATTGTAAGTGCATTATGAAGGGATCTTCTAACGGTCAGTATGAACAGGAGGAATAATTACAGCAAGAAAAACATGTTTCAATGTTCATTTGGGCTCCTGACTATTGTTTTAAGACAGACTTGAATAATTGTGAACCTTTGTGTCCTTTAAATTGGAGAAGCTCAGGTATGTGCGTCACGGTTCCTCCAAAAAAGTCAATAAAACATGGCAGCTCTTTCTCAGTAGGTTTGAAACCCGATCCGTAAAACCATTTATTACAATCTGTGTGGTCACATCACGATACTGTATTTCTGTTTTCTGTAGCAATTTGTCTTTTTGTGTTTTTTTCTTTTTCTTTATTGTACTGTTAAGGTGTCTTTACTTTGTCTGTGTATTTTGTTTCCATTTGATGTTCAAAAACCATCTAACAACGTTAAAAAAACAAAAATAATTGGCTGTCTCTCTTTTTTTTGGTTCACTTTATCGACAATTTAGCTTCCCTCTGATTGACCAATTGATCATTTCTATCGATTTTCCTTTTATTTAACCACCAGTCCTGTATTTGGACGTTTGTTTTATGATGCCTTGAGCGCCAGGTGGGTGGAGTTAACTATGTGACCTCTTGTCAGGAGGATGTAGTCTATTTCATTTGACTTTCAGACATTTTCTTGTTCTTCCCTGAACTTTCTGACAGTCACTGTGATCCCTTCTATAACCTATAAAATGAATGCATTAAGTGTCTGAATTGTGAGATAAAGTTTGAATTTTATGGCAAAATTAATATCTCATGCTTTAATTTACATAAAAATTAAGTTTTTGGAAACAGAAGTTCTTCAGTGGTGAAACGTTGGCCCTTCCTGGATCATCAAGATTATAAACTTCAAGAAAATTGATTTATAACGTCGAGTTTTTACATTTTTATTCTAATAATAGCAGTAAGACGTTTAGTAACATGCTAGTGTGCATCTATAATGTTTTATTCTAGTGTTTTATCTACGTTTTAGAAGTATAAAGGTTAATTCTAGTTCTTGGATTAGAAAAGAGAAAACATTTATGGTCTGAAGACTTTACTGTGTTTTCAGATATTGAGTCGAAACGATTAATCGATTGACAGAAACCTAAACTGCAACTATTTTGATAACTGAATATAAATTCTACACAATCTCTCAGTTATAAGAACTTGCTGCTTTTCTTTGTCTTATGTGATAGTAAACTGAACGTCTTTTAGGGTTTTGGGCTATTGTTGGACAAAACAAGACATTTGAAGAGAAATTATGACATTTATTTGTCAATTTTTCTGACATTTAAACAAGAAAAAAGATCAGAAAATAATCCTAAAATTAACAGATAATGAAAATAACCCTTAATTTTAAGTCTCTATTTAAACTTTTTGAAAAATAGATTTAGTCTTGGGTTTATGAAGTCACACATCATCATACAGCACAACACTGAACCAAAATAATCTCACTTTTTAAAGGAAAGTGGGTGACTTTAAGTCTTTAAATGACAAAATCTACTTTACATTAATACGTTTAAATTATTAAAGTTAGATTTAATCATTAGCCACTGAAGTCATTTGTTGGGAAATATAAAATATAAATAGTCATTTCCCTCAAAACTCACCCTGGATAAATGTTCTCACTGCCCACATCGATGGTCTCCTCCACGTCACTCTCCGCCGAGCTGCTGTCCTCACACGGCCGCTTCATGGTGCATGGACGGCGGGGAAGGGGGTGGAAGTCTCTCCCCGGGGAGGAGACGTGGAGGTGTGGAGGATTATTAAAGATGATCGATTCCTTCTACAGGAATAATAAAACACTACAGCCCACTACAGGAGGGAAAATAATACTGATCTATCACTAATTATTGATCGTCCACTATAGGCCACTACAAGGAAATATATTAGGAAAATATCAAAAACCACGATGACGACACTATAAACCACCTGTAGTCTTAAAGGAATAATATTGGAATGTATTAAGTGTTTAACGGATTGTAAAAGCCTCTTTATTCCAGGAGATAATGATGGTTCAGGTTAGTTTTCTTCTTCTCTTGCAGAAAAACGTTTAATTTATAATCCTTCCCAAAAAATAAGTCAAAAACGAGAGTTTTCCCACATCAGCAAACGAAGAAGTTGGTGAACATGTTGCAAATATTGCAGTCTCACTGTTTTGAGTTTCTGAAGTCAGTAAAAGTCCTAAAAAAATGTTTAGTGTGAAATTATTTCTCCGGAGCTCCAGGAGTGTTTTTTTTCCAGCGGTGTGAGTCCAGTAAATAGTCCGAGGCAGGTGGCCTGTGTGTCGGCTGCAGACTGGACTGGTGACCGCGGTGTGTCCTCCACCACCACCACCACCATCACCTCCTCCCTCTTCCTCCTCTGCTGGAGCTTTCCCACGGAGCCTGGGAGCCACACACACACACACACACACACACACACACACACACACACACACACACACACACACACACACACACACACACACTGCAGTGTCGGCAGGGGCTGGTCCTTCTCTCCTGATAATACCGCCTGTCTGGTTCAGCGTGCGTGCGTGCGTGCGTGCGCGAGACTGCAGCTCGTGTGTGTGTGTGTGTGTGTGTGTGTGTGTGTGTGTGTGTGTGTGTGTGTGTGTGTGTGTGCATGCGCATGGGAACGAGGCCACTTCTGACAGTCAAAAAATAGTCATTATATAAAGCAACAGGTTTCAGACTGGACTGTTGCAGTGAAGCTGAACATCCAATGTGTCTGCTTTATTCTATTGTCTTCTATTCTATTCTATTATTTAACTTTGATGCTCTCTACTTCACATGATTTTTTCCTCAACAATGTCTTTATTGATATTTCCAAATAACTTCACTAACAGTAAAGAAGCACAGAGAATAAGAAGGATAATATCAAAGACAAATAGGCCTTCTCTTATATGTCATGAACAGAAATAATTGAGATAATTACATTTCCAGGTCTGTATTTATATTCTGGGGCTCTCCTGGAATATTTACAGTTTAAAACTCCTTATTTATTTTATATTGGCCCTTTATGTGGACATGTGCGATCCATTTGATGTCATCAGGAGGAGGAAGTAAAGGTCACCTTGCAAACGAAGTGTTCATAGCAGGTTGAAGCCCTGACTTTTGACTTGCAGGGATCATCTCTACATGCGTTCACCTCAAGTTTTGGAACTTTTAAGTGACATGTTTAGCATCCAACATCATAAATAACAGAAGAACAATAGGATGTGACTAACAGAAAGCAGAATATGTACCCTTTTAAAAGAAAAAAAAAATGCACAAACAACATTTTTCTGCATTTCAAAAAGGGTTTCCATAGATTATATTTTCATTATTTGTTGATCTGTGTCAAATTCATAGATATAATTCACACAAAACAGGGCAATCAATTCAAGAGAGGAGTTCAGATAATTCATGCAACTGCAGAGGGCTGCTTACCTCATCCTCCATGTTCATCACATTATTTAAATTCTCCATATGCTGTTTAAAAGAAGAAGCAGTCAAGGTTCAATATATCATATTAACTTGCAACAGCAAATATGTTTTGGGAAGCATAATGCCACCAAGATTATGTTTTTTTTAAAACATAATGAGGAAATGTTATCAAAGAACATATCTGGCAAGTTGCAAAGCGTTCACTACACACAAAAGGTCGTAATGTCAGTCATCCAAAAACAACATATAGTTACGCTTGAGTGACAGATGCCGTCTAGCAGTCGTTGTAATTATGATCCGGAGCAGTGGTGCAGTTCAGATGACGTATATATATATATGTGGACAGATTTCCTCATTCAGAGGAGGAGGGCTGGATGGAGGCATTAACCCAACAGTGGACTTTGCCACACAGGAGACGCTGTTCGTTTCCTGTTTCCAACCACGAGTTGGGACGTAACTATGATTGTCCCCTAACCTTAACCCATAAGAACCCAGACCCATTTCTCCTTAAAGGAAAATTATGGGGAATATAAAACAGACCAAATGGACCACAAGGAACACATTTCTGAATTTTATTTTGAAATTCTACCTTCAGTGTCAAAGATCTGTAATGTCACATATATGTCTTGTTTTATACTTGTTTTATATCAATTTGTTCAATTTGTTCAAGAAATGTGGTTAGAACAGGTTAAATGTAAAACAGGACGTCTCATTAAAGCATCAGAAATGTTAAATGGGTTGAAACCTACCTTTAGTAACAAAAAACAAGATTTTTAAAATTAGCTAGTTATGTTACATTTGCTGACCAGGCACACCGCTGCCATTTTGGAAGTGATGTCATGGCTACACAGATTCACACATTGTCACATGACTGCACCAGGATGTTCAGCAGATGTCACTTTAGGGACTTCATGAGTTAAAATCAAGGATAAAAGCTGTATAAGGAATTTTCCAGAACATTGAAAGGGTTGGTGTCACCATGGGTTCTTATGGGTTAACTCTGTGGTTATTACTGTTGCCATGACGATGAAGGTGGACTAACTTTAAGGACATAGTAACTTTAACCCACACCACATGTTTCTTTAACCTTAACAAAGTGATCGTATTAACCCAAACCATGATCTTTAGCTAAACCTAACCAGACTTTAATCAGAGCTTTGTCACATGATAAAACATTATTATTATTATTTTTTAACAGTGATGTGTAACAGTTTTGGAAGAGATAAATGATGTTGTCCTGCCCATTACTGCTTAGAAAATGTTCCTATGTGTCGTTCTGGAGTCACATGGTCAAACCACGTATCTCTCTATCATTGTTTAATTTGGAGGACTTGTAGCACAATTCACTGTTGACAAATAAATATTTTTTATGTGACAACACTATAAATAAGACTTGGTTAGATTTAGGGAAATACTGCGGTTTGGGTTAAAATAAGCACTTTGTTAAAGTGGAGGGAACCGTTCATTAAACTATGCTGACTTGCGGTTGTAAACAGGAAGTGAACAGTGATATCTCGTGTTTAAGTCTGATGTTTTGTTGACTCAACCATCGACCCCGACCTCCTCCCATACAGTCACCTGATTTCCTCCTTCGCTCCCGTTACGATTACTCTGACAACTAGAGGGCGCCGTCACCAGAACACAAACTGAACTGGTAAAATCCACACCAGTCCAACACTTTAAGATCATGACATGATTCCTCTAAAACTACTGACTCTAATCCTGAACGTTCTCACGTCTCCGCCACGGACCGATTGTGTCACAGAGAGAGAGAGAGAGACGAAAATAGAAAAATGAGAGTGACATAGTTCAGTTTGTGTGTGTGTGTGTCAGAGACGTTCCCACAACTCCTGGCTGTGCACGCTGAAACCCAATCATCGTGTGAGAGAAGCCAGACACACACACACACACAGAAGCGTCTGTCTTTTCACACCTGCTAATCTTTTTGTAATACAACAAGGATTTAATGTAGGAATTATAACACACACACACACACACACACACATATTCTCAACATTTATCCGTTCTTTCTTCTTCCAGCTAATAACTTCAGATGTCAGCACCCTCTCATTGGCTCAACTCCTTCTCTTTCTCTCCGTGTTTCTAAACTATATCAGAGTCTCTTTATCTCAGATTATTGCTGTAACACAACAGCGAGTCCGTCTGCGCAACCTTCGCTTCATTAAACACTCGGAGTCAGGTAGCTCGTTCCTGGGGGGGAAATATGACTTTTTCTGGTTTTCACGTCTTCAGTTTGTGGGATTTTCATCCTGTCAGGTCGCTTAAAGGTGCGATATTTATTTATTTATGTATTTATTGGGACCATGTACAATGTTAAACATAAATGTTACCATTTGATGTGCTGTACCAGAGTTAGCTTATTGCTAATTTTCATCTGCAACCCCTTAGGCAGATCACAATTGAAAAATATAACAGCACGATAACAAACAGTACAAAGCAAATAATACAATATACGACATTCAGCTCCCCGTAGATGTGGCACTACAGCACCAGCATCTAAATCCAAGACAAATGTGTGTGTCGTTTACTCAGCAAAGTTTGAAAAGATCAAACTGTCAAAGTAGGCGACGCTGATCAAATATGGATCATGATTCTGTTACTGCATCGCCTATTTCTGGCATCAAATGTTTTCAGACACATATTTTAGTGTTCTGTTTAGATGTAATATGAGAAACTTTGTGACCCATGTCTGTTGAAAACAGACACGGGAGGACACAGAGGGACCCACGTGCACTAACACGCACACTCACATGCACTAACACGCACGTACAGCCGGACCAGCTATCAAAACAAAGAGCAGAGAGCCTCGGATTACAACACACACACACACAGAGGGAGTGCGACTTCATTCTCTGCTCGGGTCACTGTTACTCCGCTAGATCTTTACATAGCAACTAGCTGTTCGCTGACATCTAGTGGGGCCGAATGTCGTTTATTGCACCTTTAAAGAAGGAAAGAAAGAAAGAAATGAGGAAAGACAGAAGGTTAGGATAGAGGAGAGAGAAGGAAAGGACAGTAGGAAGAAGAATAGAGGAGAAATAATGATATGTTAGGGTCTTACCTAAAACAGAATTTAAAATCTAAAGTAACCGATAACTCCAGCTGTCACCAAGAGCTGCCAAAACATAACCGTCACTGTAATACCTTCAAGTCATATGGCCACTGTATGACTATGTTTATTTAAAGTTATTCATTAATGTTAATTTTACCAATAAAAATACATTTACACTGTAAAAGATGGCCTCACATTTCTTACAGAGGGAATCAGGGCAAAGGGCCCAAAATCCCCGTTAGCGCCCGTGTGTGTGTGTGTATTTATAATAATAATAATGATAATAAACTTTATTTAAATAGCACCTTTCATAACGTAAAATGCAGCTCAAAGTGCTTTACAGAAAGAGGTACAAACAGATATTTAAAAATATTAAAAGAAAGGAGAAATACAATAAACAATACAGTGATTAAGAAGATAAAAAGAGATAAAATCATGAGATAAGAAAGATGAAACAGGTAGCAAAAAACAGCAGATAACAGTAAAAGGCAAATAAAAGGTTAATTAAAAGCAAGACCATAAAAATAAGTGTGTGTGTGTCAGTGTGTGTGTGTGTGTTGATGATAATAGAGGTTTATTAGTGTCATGGGTCAGGGAGGACAAGCAGGGCCATCCTATAGCAGGAAACACCGAGTGTCAAGAGAGGAATATCTGTGTGTGGAAGGTAATATCTGGGGGAACACTGGGCCGGAGCGCCGGGCCATGAGTCGGAAATCCTTTTTGGAACAAGAGAACATGACTGGAAGCTGTGTGTGTGTGTGTGTGTGTGTGTGTGTGTGTGTGTGCGTGTGTGTATAGAGAGAAAGAATAGGAGGAAGCGGTGTATTATTCTCAGTTAGACGTTGCTCGCCACCCGTCCGTCGCTACGACGCCTCGGACCTCACACCGCTCGACCCCTCGTTCCCACAGGACGTCCAACACACACACACACACTCACACACACACACACACACACACACACACACACACACTCATGTATCAGCTACCTGCCATAACTTCATCAGAGCAAACACAAACATCTAAAATCGAACTGTTGTCAAATGATTTCCAGCGACAAGAAACCAAAATATGTTCAAAAGAAATGTTTTCTTTCTGCACTTTTTTGGATTGATTTGATTTGAATTTGCGTTTGAAACATTAATCGCTCTGAGCATGCCATGTTTTATCTGCTGCACAGAGCATTTTAAGAGGAAAAGTTCCAGTCTGAGCAGATACATGGAAGAAAAAGTCACTTTGTAGAAAACATGATGGGAAAATGACATTTCTGTTTGTTTCATGTATTAATTTGAGGAACGTCATCATGTCTTCAGTGACGTTTAAGCCACATTCTTCATGAACATCATCATTTATTCACTGAGTCTGTTCACATTTGCTGTTTATCCACACAACAACTTTTACACCTCAGATACAGGAAACACTTTTTTGGTGATATTTCCAGTGTTTCCATTCAAGTTTTTTAATGCACAAATTGAAAAAGTGAACAAAAACAGGCGGATGGAAACACACTTGCTGTTCTTACATTTCTAAAGGGACATTCAGACCAGAGAGAGATAAATGTTGCAGGTCTGACCTGGACTAACAACAAAGTTGTCTTCTTGATATTTTGACACACAGGAGCTTCTCATCTGACCAATGAGAGGAGAGAACGGAACCGACTCATCCACTGATTCGGACCAGAACAAACACACTAGAGGTTTGAAAACGCCCCATAAATACATCCTGGACCAAGTTGTGTCGACCAAACACACAGAGATGAAACTGATATTGATCCTCTCACACTGTGTAACTCCAGATAAGACAGAGAACAAATGTATTTCCATGAAGGTCAGAGCACTTAAAGCAGTCAGAAACCGAGTCTGAAATGACCAAATGAAAATGTCATTTTTCTGATGTTTCCACTGAAAATGACTTACAAAGGGCACAAAATGAGCCAAATAGGCTTCATATCCAAAATCAGCAACAATACAAGCAAGAAAATATCAAAAAGATTTGGGCAGTAGAGCTGTAACAATAATAATCGATTAGTCAATAAACAGAATATTTTTGTTTTCGTCATTTTTTTAAGGAAAAATGTCAAACCTTTGCTAGTTGCAGCTCCTCCAATGAGATGATTTGAAGCTTTTATGCGTCATACATGACAGTAAACTGAATATCTTTGGATTTCGAAGTGTTGTTCGGACAGAACAAGACATTTGAAGACGTCATTTTGGCTGCAAAGAAATTATAATGGGTGTTTTTCTGATATTTTGTAGGCAACTCAAATTCAAATCCAAATTGTCAAACAAAAAGGCTTCTAAGACAGATCAAGAAAGGAGATCATATTACTCTTCTTTTAATGTCCTTACACTGGCTGAGAGTTGGTTTTAGAATTGATTTTAAGATCCTATTCAGAACATTTAAAGCACTTCATGGCCCCAGATTACGTCTCTGTGTTACAGAGCTTTTTCTGTCAGGACGACACTGTTATGAAACAACCTGCCAGAGAATCTGAAAAGTTTCTTTTTTTAAAGTTACTTCTGGAAACTTGCTTTTATTGCAAGGTTTTTATTATAGTCTTTTGTTTTTAATTAAATATATGTGGGAATGTGTGTACTAGGGATGTGCAGAGATCCCAGTATTTGTATTTGTATCTGTATTTGTTGAGGCAGCAAAACTATTTGTATTTCAAATAAAAGTGGAAAGAGGCTTAAAAATCCTGTTTTTGTTTTTATTACACTTTTAATTTTAGAAAATTAAAGTGTTATAATAAGAATTCATGAATAAACTACCTTATAAAGGAGGTCCCCACACAGGGTTTTGAACTCTCCCAGATCATAGACGACTGCGCTGACTACTGAGCTAAAACTTTACTCGTCGCCTCATTGCAGACAGACCTCTACCTATTTATACACCCATAACACAGAGACAGCACAGCATGTAACATGTAGGGAGGAACTTCAAAGGCGATTCTTGCTTTGCATTTTTCTTTTATTGTCTGTTTTTTACAACCTAACTTTGTGGAAAGGAGTTGGGGAACAATAGATTATGGAGAGTCCCTTTGGAGCACTTTGCTTGTGTCAGTAGCTCAGCTTTATCTCTGGGGAACACCCCCAACAAATAACTTTTAAAATATTTATATGAAACAAATATTCACATAAAACCCACTATTTGTGCTTTGCCGAATAATGCATTTGTACTCGGGCACACCCCTAGTGTGTACCTGGCAATTATATACTTTTTTATGTCTGCCTTGTAAAGCTAATTTTGATAAGGGCTACTTATAAACTGAAGCTTAAAACTTAAACACAAGAGAGAATTCATTCAAATGTGCTTCATTTGTGTGTGTGTGTGTTAGTGTGTGTGTGTGTGTGTGTGTGTGTGGAGGCGGGGAGGCGGGGGGGGGGTGGTGATGAAGAGAAATTTATGACGGTGTTCATAAACAGACTTTAATGCACTTCCACAGACTGTATGAATGTCTGTTGTCTGAGGATATAATAGTCTATTGTTGTGATGAAGGAAACGTGCAGACGTGTCCTCTGGGAGCGTCGCACTACCAATCTGCAGGTGCTGCTCTACTCCACTTCCTTCCTGTCACCTGACCCGCGTTTCCCATCACGACATGATGTTTGTGTGTGTGTGTTCGTTGGAGATTTGATTAATTTATGGTCCCTTTAGGACGTGAAAACCTGTCTGGAAAAAAGATAAAAACGGAGATAAACAATTCCCAAATTATCTTTGGATATTAAACAGATGTTTTATTACAGAGATGTTAATATAAATATAAAATATTAAAGAGAGTGTTTGAAGGTGATCCAGAAACCGAAAAACTGAAGGTTATCTTTATCAGTCGTGTTGAGAGTCATTTCACTGCTCACTTGACCTCTGACCTTTCTTCCGTCTTTCCTCTAAATAAAGATAAACAGCAGCCATCAGATACCGAAGGAGAGCAGCTCGACACAGAAACACTGTTAGAAAAATGATTTAAAACAGGATCAGGAAATGGTTCTCTCACTATATAAAAGAGATTTTAAAGATACCTTTTAAAAAGGTTTTAAAAGCTGCAGGTCTGGACGGTTTGTAGGATTTCCATGATGCAATAAAGAAATCATTTTAAATATTCAGCATTAAATTACGCTCCAGTGAGTCCTCATAGTGTCATAAAACAGTATCTTTGTGGCAAATAACCATTTTAAGAAGAGCTTTATTTTGTACTTAATCATTATGAAATGATTTTACAGTATATACAACTGTTATAATGTTTGAGTTAAGAGTGTTTCTTTCTCTGTATTTCTTTATTCCAGTCGAGTGTCGTCAACACAATCAAATAAATAATCAATGACAAACTGATTCTTCGTGCAAAAATGCAGATCATTATCACACATTTCACATCAAACGTGATTTAACAAAGAGGTTTATGATGAAAATAGAGACTTAAAAATGAACAAAAACAATTCATCTTAAATAAAACATCTAGGTTTTGGTTCCTGTTGCAGCATCTTACGATTATCTCTTGAGCGTTTTGATGCTTTTAGAAAACTTCTGAAGCTTAAGAAGGTTTGTAAAATGTTTTTTTTTAAATCATTTCAGTCTTAAAGGGTTTGGCCAGACTCACAGGTCAGTTTCTAAATGCTTCACTCGACTGATGACAATCTCCCAGGTTTTGTTGTTAAAACTTCATAATGTCACCCAATCCAGTCATTGATGTGTTTTCAATAGTTTTTGGACAACAATGGAGGTCTACAGCACGGAGGAATAAGATATATCAGGCTTTGATACACACACAATACCTGTCAGGAGGCCAGTTCACTGCTGGTTTGGCTCCAAACGTGAGATTTGTTGACAATACGAAAAATATAGAAAAACACCAGACTGATCCTTTAACATGCTTTCAGGAAACACGGCCGAGGTTTTTCTTCTGTTTGTGTTGTTACGGTAACGAAACAGAACCACTAACGTTTATTTTATCAGAAGAGAAGAAGAACAGAGGAGAAGAAGAAGAAGAAGAAGAAGAAGAAGAAGAAGGAGAAGAGGAAGAGGAGTTCCCAGCACTGAAGGAGTGTTTTAGAGGTCTGAGCCTATAATCTCCAAACACGTCAACACACACTTAACAACGTATGGGAACTCTTGGGCGTGTGAGGGATGTGAAAGTCCAGATCTGTGAACATACCTGTCATCAACAACACCACCTCCCACCACACCTTGAGTCTAGAGTCTGTTCACACCAGGACACACACACACACACACACACACATACACACACACACACACACACACACATACAGGTAGATGTTGTTACTATTTGTAGTTTCCGAGCTCTTAAATTCAAATATTTCTGTAAAATTGTTGTTTTTTTGCTTGTGTAATGAATTTCAGAGAGAGAGAGAGGGAGAGGTGTTGCAGATTTCTTCCAGTGGTTTCTTATCTCGTCCTCCTGTGCTGATATGTTCAGTCTGGTTTGAACTTATCAGGGGCAACACCCAGTCTGGAAATTCACACAGAAGTCTTTATTTATCTACACGAGAGACGCTGAGCGTGCAGCAGGTTTCACACCACTTGTACTGTAAGTGTCCGCGAGAATTAAGTTTTACACAACGGTACGAAAACTCTACAAAAAAAAAAATCAGAATCAGTGTAATTAATGACAATAAATGTATTTCGTAGTTATTCATTTTATTATCATAAATCTGTTTTTGTTGTTCTTTGTCAATTAAGTAAACCAAACCAAAAATCCTTAAACCTGCCTTAGCTGATGTTTTCATTAGAAACAAGTAGTGAACACTGACGTATCATCAGCTTTAAAGATAATATGTTGAACTTGTTAGCAAACAGTTGCTTATTTCCACATCCAGCAGTTACGGAGCAACATTATCATTCATTTGGAGTCGTGTTTCTGTCCACCTGGTGAATGAAATATATATATTCACTCTCTTTTAGCTCTGTTTTTACTCTCTACCAACTCCTGAGGGAAATATCTGGCTCTTTAGCTGCTAAATGCTCCACTATGTTCACCAGCTAGTCTACAGCTAACCGTGTCTGTCTGCTGTTTGGTGCTGAGCAGGTAGTGTACAGTGGCTTTTTCTCTGAAAACAGCTGCCTGCTGCGGCTGAAAATGACGCTATGAGAGCAGTGAGAGTGAACCAAAACAGTAAAGTTTCAGCTGGACAGATGAACAATGAGCTGAAACTCACTACAAAGCTCCGTAACGTCAAGGGGAGCTGCAGAGTCGCTGATAATTCTCTCACTACAGGTTACGACCAACATATTACACACTGTCAGCTCATATAGTAGAGTTATAGAAAATATGGATTTTAGCAGCTTTAAAAATGAAGCACAGGGTTCCACAAAGTCATTGTTTATTTAAAAAATATGTTTTTTCTTTCTCTACGTTTTCTTTTTCTTTTCCGTTGATCTCCACTGTATGAGACCTTGTATGTGATAAATGGCTAAACAAATGAATTTATACGTTGACCACAGCTGCATGCAGCGCTACTAAAGAGTCCATATGGGATCCATGCATGAAAGAAGACTTCTGCTGCGCCATTTTTCTGCTTATTTGTCGCGTGTCCTTCCTCTTTGTATCTGATCTCAGCCTTATACCTACTGGGATAAAACATAAATATATAATAACAGAAGACAAAACCACCATGTTCTTCATCATCTGCACCACCTGTCATTGAAAAAAAAAAACCCCACCTATCTTCATGTCAGTATGTGTGAGAGTCGGTGTTTGTAGTGAGAGCTGCTCTGTTCTGTCAGACGTCTTGTTCAGCATTAGTCTCACCTCAGGAGGCTTCAACAGTCATATCATATCGACACACACATTCCTGCTATCGCTTATATGAAAACACACACACACACACACACACATACACTTGAATGAGTGTGTCCAAACTTTTGACTGGTACTGTAGTTACAATTTGCAAGATGACCCTGAGTTTTTTTGTCCTGCCAACGCTGCGAACGAAGACGATGCATGTTTTAAAGTGCACTTGTCAGTCTGAATGCGGTCTTAGTTTGCTCACAGCGTCATATTCACCAGCAGAGACTGTGATTTAGTTTTTTTTGGAGTAAACTGCAGCGCTCAGGTCAGCTCTGCTGCCTGCAGACATTCTCCTCTTCAGGAACGTGACCTGGCTCATTGTGGCCTCCCGACCCCACACGTTCCACTGACGGGGGGCCGCAGTCAGAGTGTGTGTGTGTGTGTGTGTGTGTGTTGACATTCATGGCACATTCTAAAGAGAGAAAGTGGGTGTGGGAAAGACCTGCTCGCCCAACTCAGACTCTCCTCTACACACACTCTCACACACAGTCAGCTGATATCCAACTCCCCCAACTCTCCCAGCACTTTATCTTCATGTATGTGTGTGTGTGTGTGTGTGTGTGTGTGTGTGTGTGTGTGTGGCCTCAGAGCAAAGCTGCTGGGAAAGTCCCCCTCAGCTTCAATAATATTTCAATGTGACCTCAGATTCTCAGGACCATCATGATTGACACAAGTTGGTTTTGCGTTATTTGCTGTTACTTAAATTAATACTGTTTATATTCATTTAAAAAACAGGTGGAGTCAACAAACAGTTCTTAAAGGTCCAGTGTTTAGGATTTATTGGCATCTATTAGTGACTGTATACACCTCCCCTTCCCCTTCCAAGCGCAACCCGATCGCCAGAACAAAACGTTAGCATATGTCTACGTTTCAACGTTGGCCATTATCAGTTTAATAATGATGTTTTATGATGTGACAACGCTGTGGCCCGTATAAGCCCATGTACTAGATTCAACCTGACTCAACAGCTGCTGATACCAGCTCTCGTGCAGACTCGCTGCCCTCCACGCTTCCTGTACGTGCTGAACAGCAGACTCAGTGCTTGTTAGCTTGTTAGCTTGTTAGCCTGCGGATACTGTTCCTGCTGAGACTCCCTGCTGCAGTTTGTTCAACCTTTTAGTTCCTGTTAGTGTTAATTATTGCTTTGATTTGAATTTAAACTTAAAAAAAACATTTATTGTCTCCAGGTTTTTTTTTAAATGATTTCGGCTGCTGTCATGATATGAACAGAGTTGGCAGATTTTTCTTTATTGACAGGAAAAATAAAACATATGTAGCATCAACACAAGTATCACAGTAAGTAAAGTTAAAGTCTTATTGATTTCATATCAGCTTTATGTAGCTTACAGCCTCATATTTTGGGAGGATAATGAAGTATAATTGCTTTACTACCCATACCTACACATCCTGTTAGCATGTACTGAATTCTGGAAAACGCAAAACACGATACTCAATACATTTAGAAGTCCGAATCCGGATATACTGAGACAACACATACACTCAAACATCACAGCACTAATCTGAATGACGATGATGCTTTTACCATTTTCCATTCCAGGTTCATTCAAGTTCTCTGACTCACAGTCACGTTGAAGATGTTTTTATTTGTAAAAACCTTTTAATGAGTGTTTGATTCCTGGAACACAGACGGATGCAATTCAACAAAGAAACATCTTTACTTTGCCACTTTTGGAAAGTTCGACCAATAAATGAAAGAAATATCTTGTTAAGTGTTTAACGTCACTGCTTCTTAAAAACAGAAGAGTCTATTTTCCTCCTTTTGACCTGAAAAACACGAGAACTTCAGGCGTCTTTTCAGGGGTTTATGTTTTCAGTTGTGTCTGTTGGTTAAAATATCTGAAAAATCTATTTTTTAGTTTGAATATTTCAAAAAACTTCCTCTGAAATTGGGTGTAAACGCATGCTTTGTCCTGACAAACAAGTGATTTGTTTTCGGTCGGGATCTGGAAACAGGCGACTATTAGTGTGTTCCATCAAACGTGCCTTTGAGCGAGCTGCAGAAAGACACACAAACAGATAAAAATCGCTTTCACACACAAACAGCAGAAAAGTCCCGTTTCTCCGTTTTCCCATCAATTTCTATAAATACAGAGCACGAGAACAGCTGCGATGGTGTTTGACACTTGCAGAGAGAATGAAGGGGATTTCTTTGTGTGTAAACTCGTTCTTTAAGTGAATTAACATCTTGACCGATGAAAGAAAAGGATGGAGGAAAAGAGAGAGGGCAGTGCATGACGAGAGAAAAGGATAATTGTGTGTTTCTGCAGTGAAAGAGTGTTATTCTTTGGTGCTGCTGAGAGGCGGTCATTGTTGAGTGGAGTTTACCAGTGGGACCGGTCATCTGAGATCACACATCCTGATAGTCGCCCTCGGACCTGAACTCCACGAGCTGCCGGAGGAGGCTTACCCAAGATTATCTCGTTGATTCAACACAAAACTGAGACATCATCTGTTTACTTATTTGTTTGTGAGCGATTTCTGCCTTTTGGATTAATTTTCAATGAAATTTGTCAATGTGACACATCTCACCGCTGTCTCCCTTTGGGCCCTGACTGTCCAAAAAGGAGGCATCACAATTACATGTCAAAACAAGGTGAATCAACAGAGAATCACAAAAATTAAAATAAAATTTTAAGAAATAGCCTCAGGACTTGTCACAGAGACACAAAGACAGGTGAGCTGCAGCCTCTCAGGTGAGCTTTGATGTCACAGAGATACAAAGACAGGCGAGCTGCAGCCTCTCAGGTGAGCTCTGATGTCACAGAGATACAAAGACAGGCGAGCTGCAGCCTCTCAGGTGAGCTCTGATGTCACAGACATCAACAGACAGGTGAGCTGCAGCCTCTCAGGTGAGCTCTGATGTCACGGAGATCAACAGACAAGTGAACTGCAGCCTCTCAGGTGAGCTCTGATGTCACAGAGATCAACAAACAGGTGAGCTGCAGCCTCTCAGATGAGCTCTGATGTTCCAGAGATCGACAGACAGGTGAGCTGCAGCCTCTCAGGTGAGCTCTGATGCCACAGAGATCGACAGACAGGTGAGCTGCAGCCTCTCAGGTGAACTCTGATGTCACAGACATCAACAGACAGGTGAGCTGCAGCCTCTCAGGTGAGCTCTGATGTTACAGAGACACAAAGACAGGTGAGCTGCAGCCTCTCAGGTGAGCTCTGATGTCACAGAGATCAACAGGCAGGTGAGCTGCAGCCTCTCAGGTGAGCTCTGATGTCACAGACATCGACAGACAGGTGAGCTGCAGCCTCTCAGGTGAGCTCTGATGTCATAGTAAAAGATCTAGCCATACAATTCTTATTTTCAGGTGATTATACACTAATTAAAACATACTTATGAATATTATATTCCATTTCTGCAAAGAGATCCCCCTAAATCTTACATACTGGTCCTTTAAAGATACATAGATTTAAGCATTGCTGTGGCTCTGAGGTGTGTTTTGAAAACATTTTACATCTGATAGTTTGATGAAACAGAGCAGCACATTACATACATTTATCTTTTCATAACATTTATTGTGAGAATATATGTGAATCATATATGTCAATTTTAAATATTCATTTTAGGCTCAAATTTAGAGTAACTGTAAAATATAAGTTTAAAATCAGAGAAGAAAATCATGATAACAGTCCACTTTCAGGCAAGTTATATTATCAAATGCATATTCAATAAAGTAAGATTTAAGCTAATCATGTGTTGCTGCAAGTTTGTCATGTCGTTTTCTCAAAAGAAGCTTTTGTGCCTCAAAAAAGTGTCACATGAACACATATTTAGCATCTTCAAGGAGACGATGAACCTTCCCGACAGGCCGCCGTCGGTTTCTCTTCTTCACGGTGTAGAAATCTAATCGTGGAGAATAGAAACCTGCCCGTGTCTTGTAGTTTGAGATGCAACAGGCCTCCTCTCCTCCTCTCCATCACCTCCTCCCCTCCGTTCCCATGGTTTTCCCAGGCCTTCTCTCCCAGGGTGTTTGACCTGACTTCATGCCGCTCTCTGCCCTCTTTCTGCCCCTATTGGTGCTTCCTGCCCCCTGCTGCAACTACACAGGCTCCTATTGTGGGGAAGCCTACGCCTGTCACTACCCATCACACACACACACACACACACTCACACACACACACACACATGCACAAAAAATATGCACATCAAAACATGAAAAAAAACACACACACACACACAATACCTCTGTGAATGCACATATACAAACGCATTGAGCATCAGATAAAAACTGTAAAAATACACATGATTACAAATACAAACAGACGTAAACGCACAAAATAAATTTAATCAGTCAGTTACGGTAATTATCTGTTCCGATGTGTCTTTCTTTGGAAAAGATGCATTTTATGTCGAGGAGTTTTTTTAATAAAGAAAAGAAAAATAGTTAACACGGGCAACAATACCCACAACAACACTGACTGACAAAGCAACTAAATAAGTTACTGAGTGATGAACAAACAAGCAAACAAAAACAGACCAACTGACTTATCACCTACCTACCTGCTTAATTAACTCACACTAACAAAAAACAGACCACTAACTGACTGACTGACTGACTGACTACATAACAAACAAAAAACAGATCTAGTAACTTATTGACTAACTAACTACCTGACCAAATAACAAACTAAATGACTGACTAAATGACTGAACTAATTAATAATATTAATAATAATAATAATAGTTTGCGCCTTTCAAACATCCGAGGACACTTTGGTGATAAGAACTCGTTTGGCAAGAGCTTGAATATAACAAACATTCCCTTACAAAGATAAAAAGTTGGGAGCTAAAGTTGATTGGGAAAACCATAAAGGATTGCGTTGCACTAATCAATGTGAGATGTTATGAGGGCCTGAATAAGAACTTGAGTACTATGTTGAGAGGGTCGAGGGCGGAGTCTGGAAATATTGCATGAACGAAAATAAACAGTAGGACATTATTCATACGGGGACTAAAGTATACTGTCAAACATGACACCAAGATTTTTTATTTAGGGGGGAAATGTGAGCTGGACAGTCATCAATGGAAAATAACGAGTAACTAACGATTGTCTGACTATCTAATTAACTAATAGAGTAACTTACTTACTGACTAAGAATCTGACTGACTTACAAACAAACTAGAATCTGAAACTCAGATGAAAATGGGAAGAAACAGGGTGAGAACTGAAAAGTGATTTGATTGAGGAGTGTAGAGAGTGAGGAGGATGGATCAGGCACACTGATGTCTTATCAAACACACACACACACACACACACACACACACATACACACACACACATACATACACACACACACACATACACGCACACACACACACACACATACAGTAGCGGGCAGAGATATGGTTCAACCCCTCCACCCTTGTTAAGCGTTATCAAGATCAGGAAGCACTGCAGTGTTTCCCACCACAGCACACACACACACACGCACATGCACGCATACACATACACACATCCTCGACAGGCTGCATACACTGTTACACCCTCCTGTACACACTCACTCACACACACACACACACACACACACACACACACACACACACACACACACAGTGTTTAAGATGCACACAAACACACTTCCTTTCGTGCCTCCACGTTGACTGAGGGGGAAAACCAGCCGAACGGAGTCACACACTGGTTTCACGGATCACTTCTGACCTGACTCGACACACACACACACGTGTTCATACACTTTAACACATTTGCTGTGTTAAGTAACCCGGTTTCTCATAGAAACCTGGTTAATCAGGGGAACGCGTTTACATGCATTATTATTGATTTTTTCCCCTTTATTTTCTCTTCTGTTTAAAATGTCCAGTTCTTGCATTTGCTAAAAGGTTCAGTGCACTTGAATCGAACCACCGTGTTTAAAGTCAAAAGTTCTTCTCGTTCAGGATGTGCACACTCGAAGGTGAAGTGAAATCTTGACGTTATGGTCTGCTCCCAACTGCACCCTGATGCCTCCCTTACTGCTGCTTGCTGCTGCCTCTCCAGCGACTTCTGTGTGTCTTTGTATTCTCTGCCTGGTGAACGGGGAGAGGCATTCAACTCGGTTGTTCACAGGAAAAGTGACAGAAGTGGTTCAGAGTCGGTTTCCAGTTGCTCTCAGTGTACTGACACACAGAAAACATACGGCTAAACAAGTACAACAGCCTAATAGAGATAAGCAGATAAGCAAAAGAATACTGTGTGTGCATATATATATATATATATATATATATACATATATAGTACTAAGCAAAAGTTTTAGGCACTAAAAGGATCATAAATAATGCCATGAATAGTTTGTATTTTTTTTTTTGCTCAGTAAACAGAAGAAACCTAAATGAAATCAATATTTGGTGTGAGCAGCTTTGCCTTATTTACTTTATGTGTATACAGTGGGGTGTGTACAGCAGTGTTTCCCCTATAATAGTACAGGCCTGGCGGGCGTCTGTGTCGTTGCCTGGGAAACTGCAGGTAGCGTAACTCCTTTTAAGGAATAGGGCAGTGCGTAAGCGAGTGAGTGGTTAAGCGAGAGAGCAAGCGGCAGAAAAATAACGGTGAATGCAGGCGGAGCAGAGGAAAAGGTTAGCAGGAAGTTGCCGGTCTGGCGGTAAATGTAGAGTACAGACTACATTGTGTCAGTTAATAAATGCTGCAGCTTGTCAAGACCATGAAAAGTCACGTCTGTTGTTTCCCCAACTGCTGGAAAAGTGAAGGGGGTTAGCTCAAAAATTAGCAACAATGGGTTAGCCTAGTCTGATGACGCTAAACAGATAAATAGGAAACGGAGAAATGTGTAGCTGCCTGCTAATTCCAAACTACTCAACCTAAAGGAAACACTGTACAGTATATGCATGTAGATATATGCAGATGTTTGTCTGGTATGTACAGTCGTTTACGACAGCTTGTACATGTTTATTGCACAATTTGCATATATAATTAGTTGATGTATTGGTTAAACCTGGTTATTGCACAGGGATTGTTTACTGACTGATTTAAGTAGTTGTGTTGTTAAACCCTGCTTACCTTTACTTACTACCTCCCCACATCTGGCCAGTCGCTGGGTATCGGGGGTGTGATTTTCCAGTTGTTTCAGAACATTATAAAAATGATCAGACGTATTATAAACACACCTTTTCAGTGTTTGAATCGGGGAGGGAAGCAGCTTCTTTAACTTTTTGATACAATCTGACATTCACGCCGACATCATGCAGTGACCGGTCAGGTGTGTGATGTGATGTTTGATTAACAACTGAGAACAACGCTATCACTGCTTTCCAATAAAGATTGTTTGAAAGTGTTATTAAATCGGCAGGATTTTCACTCCACCTTTGAACAGCTTCAGAACATGTTCAGATGTCCAAACTAACTATAAATGCAGACATTTAATTCTGTTTGACATAAAATTTACATTCAATGATGTTTTCCTTTCTTAATGACGTTGTTTAACATCAACAGAAGAAGAAAAGCATCAGCATGCTCAACCAAAGACAAAACAGAAAAAGAGGTGCAGTCATAGTTTCTACAGCCACTAGATGGCATCTGTCACTCAAACGTAACTTTAATGTTATTCTTGGAGACTGACATTAACTGACACACACTAACTGACATTGACTTATTGTGATGTTTTTCTTGGGAGGACGAGCTCAAACTGCACATTTGACCTGCGACGGAGATGTGATGGAGACACATCCAGGAAACATGATGAGCAATAATACATTTTCAGAACCTGTCAAGATCAAGATCAAGATATACTTTATTTGTCCTCACTGGGAAAATAGTTTCAGACTTTGTGCTGCAGTCTTGCCATAAATGAACAAATAAACAGCACAGAGAAACAACACAAGCAGGCAGCAGCCTAAAAAATGTAAAACATAAACTAGCAGCATGAAAAACATGCGAGTTGTTTGTATGTGTTAGCTAAAGTAGTTATTATTTTAAGTTACTTATCTACATTTTTGAGTGTTCAGTACAAGCAGCCAAACTCTAAACATGTTCTATTTATTATTTTATGGAATTATTAATGTTTAAAACAGTAGACGACACATTTTCTTTAAGTTTTATTCGTACATTTAGTACTTTAGTTGTCATGTCTTTGTTTTAGTTTATCAAACTGGAGACTGTTTGTCCTGGAAAGCTCCCAGGTGTGAATGTGTGAAACAGTATGAATGTGAAGAGAGGCGTTCCTGCCCTGGATAAATAAAATTTTGAGAAAAACAAGTCCAGCGCCAGTAAATGAGCAATCCTCCAGTTTATTCAAGAACAATGAGCAAGGAGGAGGACCATCTAAAATACCACAGAAGAAGGAGGGAAGTCAGAGAAAAGGAGGAAGAGAGTGAAGGACTTGCAGAAAGAAAAGCTGCCTGTCGTGTCGTGACTGCGGGTGATTTAGTGGTAATTAATCAGAGACAAAGAGAGAGAGAGAGAGAAGAAGAAAGAGAGCTGCAAGTGAGAGCAGCGCTAGGATGTTGGAGAGGCAGAAAGCAAGGAAGTAGCGCACGGTGGCCGGAGTGTGTGTGTGTTGCTGTCGGTGTGTTTGTTGACTCAGGCGGCGAGCTGCACGACAGCAATTGTTTGGTTTCAGTCCCTGAAGTCGAATTCTCAGGCTCAGAATCAGAACAGCTTTAAATACTCTCTGACTGACTGAATCTTTTCCGAAAAGGTCAGCAACTCATTTACTGACAAAATTAATGGCCGATTCCCTGTTTCGGTAAATGGCGTCCTTATTTCTGTACAGCAAACCGAGTCTTGTAAATAAAGTGGTAATGTGGCGTTCTATCACAGGCAGAGCAGATGGTCACACTGAGCCTGATAGCATCCTGTTACACAACACAACAGCCTAAGACTCAACAACCCCACGTTAGCTTTCCTGCTAAAGTCTCCTTCTTATCTAGCTTAACAAACATGAACACGCGTCTTGTCCTGCACGTCAGCTTGTTGAATGATTCAAACAAACATTCACCGGGGAAAAGTGCACCGCTAATGTTAGTTAGCAGATAGATAGCTAATTAGCTCCTCAGCTGCAGCACATTTAATACCTGCAGATGTCACTTCAGACCCGTTAGATGCTGGTTTGGTCGTCTCTCTCTCTCTCTCTCAAAATCCCTGTTAGCGTCATGTTGTCTGTCCATGACTTGTCTATGTTCTGTATGCTGTTAGCTTGCTTAGAGAGATGAGAACTCCAGCAACACTTGTAGTATGAAGAACAACTTTATTAGTTGACCGACGCGTTTCGGCTTGTGGCCTTCACCAGGGTCATCATAAAACACATTACAAACACCATTTAAATAAAGTAAGTTGGGTATGAAAAAAGGTAAAAAAAAGTTAAAAAAATATATAAAAGACAACCAATCATATACATCCAGACACATGGGGAGCCAATGGGGCATTTATAAAGATGGGTTGGATATATGGTCATGTGGCTTCAGGCCAATCGTTGTCCAAGAAAGGACATGGGTGACACCCTATTTGGTCCATTAACTAGAAAGGTGCAACTAGGGGGTGGTACTTAAGTTTTTGTTGATCCAAAAATGTGCCTATTAGATATGGCATACATTAGAAACACTTTTATTAGGATAATAACAATAATAATAGTAATAGTAAAGATAAAAAGGAGAGCAGAAAGATGCATAATACAACAATATAAATTGATAAAAAATAAAAAGTAATAAAAAATAAAATGATACAACATAATAAATCATTAAAAAATTCCATCATAAAAAAATATATCATAAAAAACACTATAAAACCACACATCGGTAGCCTGCCAGCTGCTGTCAATCAAACACAGGCACCGACATGCCCATGCCAACCAGTTGAGACAAAAAATAGCATTTCTGCTATTCCCGCATTTCTGTTTGATAATAAAAAAAGCTATTAACAATATATTTAAAACCACACTGACATCTTTTTTGACTGCAAAAAGTAAATATGACTTCAGTTGGACTTTAAATACGGGAATAACGAAGCAGCACTTTGGCAAAGTCTCTTCTAAAAAAGTTATTCATGGTGTTAATTCTCAACAAGTGACAAATAGTTTTGTGAAGAATAACAAAAAAAGAGCTTGAAAGAGAAGTTAAAACCCTTTTTGCTTTCAAACTTCTACACACCTGTCCAATCACTGCATAAAGTAGTTGTTGGATTTTAGTAAGTTACAAAAATTCAAGCATACTTTAATTGAATCACTGTCAGAATATCAACTCTGTAACCCTTCCAATATCTCGGTTTTTATCTCTAATCTGTAAACTTGTTGTTTGTCACCAACGTACAGTCGCGTAGACACACACACACACACACACAGTCTGACATGCCGACTGTAAACTGTCACCTGCCACATTCTCCTGTGTAGAGCGTGTCGAAAGTGTCATGTGTGTATCATGTGCTCCTGTGTGTATGAATGTGGATTACAGGGTTTGTGTGTGTGTGTGTGTGTGTGTGAGTATGCGTGCAAGTGTGAAACTGTGTCTGTCCTGACTTATCTTTGATGTTCATTTTAAAGTCTTTAATTCTGAGGCCTACATTACATAACAAGAAAAAAAACACACACACACACGTACACACACACACACACACAGTGCATCCACCCACTGCCTGTCCAGCTGTTACAAGATCAGTTTTAGTTTTAGCCTGAAGCTAACTTGGTAGAAAATCAAAGTGAGTCCTGTCCACTCTGCCTCTCTGATCTTTATCTTGAAAAAAAGTTTCCGGCACTTTCTTCCAACTGCAGCAAACATGGCTGCTTCTTGGCATCATGTCAGTCTTCACACAGTTCAAAGCTCAATGCTGCATTCAAGTTGTGACCTGAAAAACAACATACGAGCCAGAATTTCAAGTCATGTTTTGCAGAAATTGTCTAAAAAGGTGCTGTG
This sequence comes from Thunnus maccoyii, assembly GCF_910596095.1. Taxonomy (NCBI): domain Eukaryota; kingdom Metazoa; phylum Chordata; class Actinopteri; order Scombriformes; family Scombridae; genus Thunnus; species Thunnus maccoyii. Next base: position 6,807,587 of record NC_056549.1, on the reverse strand, counting down.
TATTGCACTTAGAGTGGTTGTGATGAGAACTCTGGACTGAAAGATAAAAGTTACATCACATCATTTGTAATCATTTTCTGGTTGTTTTGTGTCTTTTCTGTGACATTTTTCAGGTGAATCAGATCTCTCAGGTGCTGCTCCAAATACATTTACTCACATAAATACAATTAGCTCCAACTGACTCCCATTTAAAAAGCCTCAACTTCTCTCTAGAAATACTAAGTTGATCATTTTTTTCAACGGGTCATTATGGTCTTAATCTCTAAATTCAGGTCCTCTAATAAGTGTGCTGGTGGTCATTTTGGAAATTATTACTTGAGGACTTATAGTAGCTCTAACAATGCTCTCCTTGGCTCCAGGACTCACAATGAATTGGCACAGAGGAATAAGATATATCAGGCTTTGGATACACACACAGTGGCATGTGGGTGTAGCAGGAACGGACCTAAATGCAGAGATCGGCATGCAGGGTTGACGAAACCCTTCTTTATTCTTACGGTGATCAGGACAAAACAGGGTGAACAGAACAAATGATCCAACAGAGACTGAACAGAAAACCAGGACTTAAATAGTAACTGAGAAGATGAGGTGCAGGTGGAGAGATGGGTGGAGAACTCAGAAGAAGAAAGACAGGGAGCCGATTGGCTGTGGAAACACAGGGAGCAGGGCAGGACTGATGAGGCTAACATAGGGCAGGTAAGAGGAGGAGCACATGAACACAGGAGGAGACTACAGAGAAACCAGAAAACCAAAAAACACAATACTCACAAACCACAACCCAGAACAAACCAAATCATCCCAGACAACAGCAGTGAAACACAGAAAACCCAAAAGAACATTAAAAGTCCAGGAACACAAACAAAGTCCAGGCAAGATGTGACACACAACACTTATAAGTAGATTAGGTCATTGTTGGTTTGGCTCCAAACACAACATTTCTTAACAAAAATCACCGGCCTTATCCTCCTGTGTTTTAAACCTTTGTGAAAATGTCGGTCAAGTTTCCAAGACGATATGTTTTCTGAGATCATTTTTGTCCAGGGTGCAAATACTTAGCGGGATTATAGAATGTATTTTGTGCAATTCAGAGGGCCGTAGAAAAAGAAAGAATGATGAGGAGTGTGTGTGTGAGTGTCCAAACAGCAGAGAGGAGTGTTTGTAATAATATCTCTTCTAGCCAACAGTGACCCATTTCTCAGCCTCGTCTGGGACTCTGCATGTGTGTGTGTGCGCATACATACGTCTGCTCCCACGTCCCGATCACCCCATTCCCAAGACACTGCCAATACCCTGGGGCGCTCACACACACACACACACACACACACACATACACACACACACACAGAGCTGCTGCTGTCTGCTGATCAGCCTCCGCCACACTGTTGCATAACAAGAGAAAAGAGAAAGAGAGAGACAGAGACAGACAGGAGAGGAAAACAGAGATGGAGGGATAAAGAGAAAGAAAGTGAACCTGAGAAACAAGGTGGGAGAGAAAAGTGACATGAAGAGAAAAAAAGAAATAAACAAAAAGCATTTTCTGTTGTTCTCAGCTCTCTTATCTCAACTCTGAGCTTGAAACATTAGCCAAATTTATATCCGAACGTAACGCAAATTTTAACCACATTTCCACAAAATCAGATATGTTCCAAATGCTTGTTTCCATCCACTCCTGTTGTGGGAATATTACAAGATAAACAGTCGGTGGCGCTAATTCTCCAGTCGGTGCCGTTAAACAATGTCAGAAAGAAGAGGACACGACGAGATGATGTCATTAAAAGAGCGGCAGTCAAAGCTCAAACGACGGAAAACCATGTGGATAATAAATGTGATGGTTTGTTTCATGCATTCATTTGAGGAATGTTACTTCATCGCTCCACACAGATCTGATGTTTTTGTCTCCTCAGTGATGTTTGAGTCACATGCTTCATGTAGGTCATAATTTATTCACTAAGTTGGTTTATATTTGCTTTTTTATCCACACAACTGCTTTTACACCTCAGACAATAACACTTTTTTTTTGCAATATTTCAACTTTTTTTCAAAATTCTGGCATTTCCATACGTTTTTTCATGTGTAAATTGAAAATGTGCATAAAAACAGGACAACAGTTGGACAACAGTTGTTTCTCATGGCAATAATTTCCCAACTGTCTAACTATCTCCATGTTAATTATGTTGCACACATTCATATATTCATTTGACTATGGTTATATATCGGAGCTTGTGAGCTTCAGGAAGGGAGATGGTATGATGCTGGTATGTGGTACTGACATCAATGGGAAAAGCCTGTTCTCTCTGAAAATATAAAGCCATTTTTTGAACCACAAGAAGTTATAACAGTTCATTTTACTTCCTGAAAATGGTTTATTTTGGGGGAGATTTGGAAAAAATTTCTTAAAACCTACATTAATAGATTTTTGGGGGCATTGCAACACATCCAGCAGTTATGGAGAAACATTATCATTTCATTTCCATCCACCTGGTGAATGTAATTCTCTGCTTAATGCTCCACTATGTTCACCAGCTAGTCTACAGCTAACTGTGTCTGTTTGCAGTTTGGTGCTGAGCAGGTAGTGCACAGTGGATTTTTAGAGCTTTTTCACTGAAAACAGCAAGTGAGAGTGAACCAAAACAGTAAAGGTGCAGCCAGACAGCTAAACAATGAGCTGAAACCTGCTTTAAAGCTCCGTAAAGCCGAGAGAAGCTGCAGAGTTGTTGATTTTCTGAGTCGCCTCTGTGACGTCATTAACCCTTCATCCATGTTTCTCTCCAGCCGGCGGTTTTGTATGTTTTTAGGATTTCCTGCTGCTGCCCACTTCACCTCTCTGAACTCTGGAGGTTCTATTTTTAGACATGGTGACCTCTGACCCCTGCCGCTTTATTTAGTCTAGTAAACAGTCTGGGAAACAAACAGGGGGTTTCCCCAAATCGCTGCGTGTACTTTGCACTGTTTTGTGCATAGAATTAGACGTACATTTTGCTCTTTACTGTCAGCACAAAGTGTGAGCTTCACATGAGAAACACACACATACAAAGGAAGATTTTTAAACTAAAAATCAGTTTCCAGGTACTGTAATATGTGTCTGTTATGATATTTTTAAAAATACGTCCAAATTTTGTTAATTAACATTAAAAACAGTCAGATGGAAAAGCCTTTTTTTCTGTTAATCTGCCATAGCAGCTGATTTGACAGCTATCCAATAATCATTTGGAAGTTTTTGCAATTAAAAGTAATAATAAGTAATAAATAAAAATCCTTAATATTTGCTGTTAAATCAGTAAATATGGATGGAGATGAACCGAACCATGGTGGGATAGATTTTGACCTTTTATATGATGTAAAGAATCTCGGAGGGTCTCTACAAATGTGCTTTCATCTAATACAGAGCTGCTATTAATTGCGATTAATCATTCTGAGTCATTTTTTAAGAAAAAAATGTCAAAATTCTCTGATTCCAGCTTTCCAAATGTCACTTGGCGGATGTGAATATTTTTGGATGTGAGTATTGTCTGGTTTCTCTAGTCCTCTATGACAAGAAACTGAATATATTTGGGTTGTGGACAAAACAAGACATTTGAAGACTTCACCTCGGGCTTTGGGAAACACTGATCATCATTTATATTTAATAATCGTTAGTTGCAGCTCTAATCTATTAAAGACCCCCAGCAGTTCTACATTGTGATACATTTCATATATATGATCATTTATGAGTTATAGTTCCAGTGAAATTATGTTTAGAGATACGTTTTCTTTACCAATGTATGTTTGAAAATGTGCAGTTTTAAAATGTAGATTTCCAGACCATCAGTCATATTTTAGAGTGCAGAGTTCAGGACTTTGTTTTGATGTGATGTCGCCTCCCACAGGCAGCTTGTGACACTTGCAACCATCATTTCTTCTCATGTTGGAAGCTCTGCTCACCAGAAACACAAAAACATTCATTAATGAGTTACAAATGACCCCGCAGCTACTCATGAATGTAGAACTATCCTGCTATAGATATGAGCATTTAGATTATTTAGACTATACATAACTGTCAAATCTGGACTAGATTATCATGGAGACTCCAGAGACTCATTTCACTCCTTTTATAGCATCCATACCACATTAGACCAGGTCTAGATCACAAACCACTATAATTAGACCCATCATTTCTGGACTAGATTAACATGGACACTCTAGAGACTCATTAAAACACAGTTTCTAATTTGTGAAACCTTTATTCTATTTGTGAAAATGCAAAACAGGGCGATTTCACTGTTTTTTTCCATCCAGACAACATTAGACCAGGTCCAGATCAGAAACCATTATACTTAGAACTGTCAAATCTGGACTAGATTATCATGGAGACTCCAGAGACTCATTAAAACACAGTTTCTGATTTGTGAAACCTTTATTCTATTTGTGAAAATGTAAAAAAGTGTGATTTCACTCCTTTTTTCGCATCCAGACCACAAGGGAACTTCTTCATATTAATATTATATATTATTATATTATTATATTCAATTCAAAGTGATATAACACAGAGACAAGCAGCAAATCTGCATATTTGAGAAGCTGAAACCAACACATTTTTTTGGCATTTTTTCTTTAAAAAAATAGTGAAACAATTATATAAGATTAAAATATAATTGCTGATCAATTTTCTTCTGATCAACTTTATCAACTAAACATTGTAGCTCTACTTCAAATCCTGCCCATATTACATTTAGTAGAAACAGCGCCCTCTGCTGAAACGGCCTTCATATCCGGGTTGTTGGGTCAGCTGACCCAAACACGGAAGTAGCTGCAGGTGTGAAGTTGTCAACGAGCTGGAGTAAACAACGTGAGGAGGAGAACAGTTATTATGGATTTATGAACCGTTTTTCAGTTGTTTTAACGTTTCGACGTGACGTTAAACTCTGAAACCGGCTCTTTTTTTATCTGTGAGTAACGCGACAAGTCATTAACGGCTAACAGTTAGCTGTTTCACTCATAATAAGCTACATTATTAGCAATATTCTCACTTTTTTTTTTTACACTTTAGATACTATAAATGTATTTGGAGGAAACTAAAGTAACACAGAGGTCATCGTTAAACTGACATTAGAAGCTCCTATGTGTATGTTGAGGTAATATTGCAATGTGTAGTAGTGACACATAATATACAGTATAACTGTCACACCTTGATAAAATATAGGACGTTCTTCAAAAAGGCACCTAATTTTCAAATATTTTTTGGCTTATCCGATTGTAATAACAAAATTAATTTAAACATAGAGTTACTTTTCTCTATAATTCATTCTGCTTACATTCTTACATTCAAACTAAAGTATGATACTCATCCCCCTTTGTCTTTACAAAGGTTGCAGATTCTCTTTGACCTCAGGAATTCTGGTGTTGTTGTCTGTACTTTAGGAGAAGTGGTTCACTTCTGCATGAATCTGATCTTTCAGCCTCTGTTCAACAGTTACTTTCAACCTGCTGATGTTGTTACACTTTTGTGTGAGCCAGAGGTGAGACAAGCCACAGTCACCCACTGATTGACCTGCAAGACCCATGGTGACGCATATGCACTCGAATTATGCAGGTTGAGCAAATAGTTGTACGTTATTCGACTGAGTTTAGTTTCTTTACCTTCTATCAGCCTCCCCCAGAAGCCGATAAGTCTGTTTTTAAATGCTACACAGAGCAGGTATCTTCCCAGCTCCCCATAGACCGAATCATTGTAGGTTGTCATTTTAACTTTAAGAGTGTACTTAAGAAATTTGAGGTGTGGTTTTTCCAATATATCTATTTTTTCAAACCCCCACACTTCACATGCATTAACATAACTGGTGTGACTAACCTGTCAAAAAGATCTCGTGTGATATCTACAGGTAAATTTCTACATTTACAAATGGGCAAACATAGCACGGGATGTTTGTTTATGCAGCTCCTCAATCACACCGAGATATTTAAAGCAGTGGACAATCTCAAAATTTTCTCCTTTGCATACAAACTTCAGTTTGTTTCACCAACATCACCTCACAGCCGGGTCTCAGAGGGATCTTGGAGAAATGGTAATCAGGGTAAAACCTGGAAAAATGTCCCAAGTTATACACAATAAGAGTTAATAGCAGATTGTTGAACTCAAACACCAAAAACCAAACAACCAAAAAACAGAAAGAATACATTAAAATAATAAATTGAAACATGAAAATGTGAATATTTTCTGGTTTCTTTAGTCCTCTATGACAGTAAACTGAATCTCTTTGGTTTGTGGACTGTTGGTCGGGACAAAATAAGACATTAAAGGTTGAATCTTGGGTTTTGGGAAACAGTGATCAACATTTTTCACCATTTTTTTTTCATACAACACTCTCATTTCCAACAGTGTTTGTTTTTTCCAGCAGGTGGCCCAGTGGGGCTGCAGGTAGCCGCTGATGATGATGAAGGTGTTTCGCAGTCCGGCTCGTCATGGCTACGCTGTGGAGACGTCTCCATTCATCCCCAACAGAGTGGCCTGTACTGCCTCACAGTACTATGGAATAGCAGGTCAGTGTATATATATATATATATATATATATATATATATATATATATATATATATATATATATATATATATATATATATATAGTGCAGTGATTATACTTCATACACTGTAGTCAAGTCAAGTGAAATTTATTTGTAAAGCACATTTAAAAACAACAGTCATATAAAGGTGGGTCTGTAAGTGGGATGTAAAAGTGGCGATACATGTAGAAAATACATATTAGACCTGGTCCCCTTTGTCTCTAAGAAAATGAGTAAAAATGGTTCTTTCTGATTGGTTCAGCAGCGTGTGAGACAAAAAAATATTTGCTCAGTTTCTCAGAGAAACTTTTCTTTAAAAAGTCAGTCATTATAACATGAAACTATCTTGTTAAAACAGAAAAGGATTGTGTTAAAGAGAGAGATCATAGTTTTGTCTTGGTGGCAACAATTCTGCTGTAGTTTAGAATAATTTACCTTCACATATTTGTTCTTTGTCTTTATTTGGTTTATTTAACAAATTGCTTGTGTTTTCAGTGCTGCAGTCACAGATCATTTCTCTCACCACAATGTCAAACCTCAGATTGTCTCTTTTGTCTTTGTTATTGAGTTGATATTAATTGTTTTCTGTTGCATGGTTGTGTTGTGTTGTGTGTTGTGTTCTGGGTTGTTTTGTTGTCTGTCTGCCTTTGTGAGAGTACGTTTTGGGACCCACTTTAAAACAAGACTAAATTTTATCCTGATATAATAAATTTGACAGGTTGTGGCACACTCCTGATTCTGGATGAGACAGAGACGGGGATTTCTCTTGTAAGGAGGTAAAGTTTCTCTTATTCTGTTTTCTTGCCTCTTTCTGACCTCAGTATTCTGTCGTTCGTTGTTTGTCATTTCTCTCTTCTGTGGGGAAGAAGATGCTTTTAAGAGTCCCCTCATTTTTTTGTCTGACTTTAATTTAATTTCTCTTCTTTTTCCTCATTTAAGTATTTTAGAAAGACATTTTTTATCCCTTCAGGCAGTGATTTTAAGGTTAAGTGCACCATGATCATCTGCAGTAACCTTGATTTAGAGTTTTAAAGTTTGTCCACATATTCGTGAGTAAATATAATAAAACAAAGTGTGTGTGTGTGTGTGTGTGTGTGTGTGTGTGTGTGTGTCAGCTGGGAGTGGGGTGATGGTCTGTTCGACGTGACGTGGAGCGAAACCAACGAGCACGTCTTGGTGGCCGGGGGCGGCGACGGCAGCCTGCAGCTGTGGGACACAACCAATCACAACGCTCCGCTGAGGGTGGCCAAGGAACACACACAAGAGGTAGGACACACACACACACACACACACACACACACACTTATACACACAGGGGGATAAAACTTTGTGCTCTTTCATAAAGATGCTGTGTTTTGGCAGAATCATAATCATTTATCTGTTTGTTTGTCTGTGTCTGTGTCTGTGTGTGTGTGTGTGTGTGTGTGTGTGTGTGTGTGTGTGTGTGTGTGTGTGTGTATAGGTGTATGCTGTAGACTGGAGTCAGACCAGAGGTGAGAACCTCATCGTCTCTGGATCGTGGGATCAGACGGCTAAAGTGGTCAGTTTTCTATTTTGTGCCTCTTTTTTTTCTTTTCTCACTTCAAAGCACCAACTTATATTCTCTGACAGAAATAACAATAACAAGTTGTCGGGCCTCAGAAACCTAAATTGTCTGCATTTAAAATAAAAGTTGAAACTGTGTTAACAAATCAAGAAGATCTGATAACTTTGAATCTTAATCTGTGATTCATTACAAAGGGAGAAGCTTAAGTTAACTTGTGTTCTTTATTTGGGGAATGCAGGAGTATCTTCATCTTTTGCACTGTAAAATTTCATATTAAGTCATATTAAATACATTTTTCTTTCATTAACTCAGTGTAATTAGATATGTTGGTCAGTTTCAAGTTTAATTATCACTTTTCAGAGTTCAGTTTCATGAGTTCAGTTGACTAAATGTCCAGTGAATCGTTCACTTAACTCATCAGATTTAGTTATTTAGAAACATTAGCTTATTGGCCAGCACTTCCCAGCAGACTTTGCATCAAGATTAACATTCTCCTGAAATCTTTTTTATGTTCTGGTAAGAAAAACGTTACATGATGGAGGCTGTTATGTGACTTTTTATACACGTTTCTCAGAGGAGTCAGACGGTCCTCTCTCAGTGCTAAACAAGATGAAGATAGATGTGCACTTCCTCATCGAGTAAAACATTTGAGTTATAGGTGTTCATATTCAGGAATGTTGTGCTTGTGATTATGACTTGTGATTGTTAAAGTCACGACAAAGTAAATAATCAAGTCAAACAAAAATAAAATCCAAGCTCATTTGTTAGCTGAGAAGTTCTAGTACATCACAATGTTACATTTACGTAAAGTACAGTAACAGAAGTAAATTGAGAGTTGTGATGATGTAAAATAATGACATGATCCTGTAACGTGGAGCAAGTTAACAGAAGGAAAAAGTTCTACGTTGGATAAACTCAAAGTGTGAACTTAACTTTGCAATTTTGAATTTTTCTGAGCTTTTTCTGACAGAGATGTGTTTGTTTTTTTTCCCTATAGTGGGATCCCACTCTCAGCCGATCGCTGACCACACTCAGAGGTCATGAAGGGGTCATCTACAGCACCATTTGGTCGCCTCACATCCCAGGATGCTTTGCTTCAGCTTCAGGTGAGCCCTCACGCACACACATAACGAAGGCTGAGAGAGGGAACGAAAGAATGAAAGAAGATATAAATGAGCAAAAAACATGAATTATTTGATTTTAAATACTCCAAAGGATAGAGATGCAGTTAATAACTAAATTCTTTAAACCAGGGGTCAGCAATTACGTTCAACAATGGACCAGTTTTTCGGATGTTGAACAGGTGCAGTGAAAACACATCTTAAGATGTTTCATTTCTTTATTTCTTTTAATTCATTCAAAAATAAAATTGGTTTATAAAACAGTTTTAGGGTTGTTTATGAGGGCATTCCCATCTTTCATCATATTTCTACGAGAATAGAAACAGTAATTCATAACTTATCTGCACACAATAAACAGTTGGCAGCTTCATGACTTTTAAAGTTTGGCAACTGACACAAATCTGTTGCTGCTCAGTTTGGCCAAATGATGTTATTTACCTATTAACCTATTTACATAAGCCTTGTGTTTACATCATTATCTTCTGTAGATATATGAAGAGTCATATAAAAGATGTGATGTCATCTTTGAGAGGGAAAACTTCAGCTTTCATTACGGGGCCACATTTTACGTCTTTAAACCATGAAGCCTGATGAGCAGGATTTATTATTGAAGAGGGATAATTGAGATAATTTTGTCCTCTCCACATGTCAAGTGTTCTTGAAGACACTGAAACCCAAATTGCTCCTGAGGTGTGCGATGATTGATGATTTTACTAACTAGGCCGGTGTGATGAATCAGAGCTGGCACAGTGGATTGTGTAATCTCACCACAAGGTGGCGGTGTTGCAGTGTTATTATGGCGAGGCTTTTCTGTGTCTCTACAGTAGGTGTTGGTTTCAATCATTTTCATATCAAGGTGTACAGAAAGCAAAGCAGGTTAGTTTGTATAGCACCCTTCAACAATAAGGCAAGTCAAAGTGCTTTACATAAAAATCATTGAGAAAAGAAACACAAGACAATATAAAATAAAATAAATAGCATTTAAAAAGAGTAAAATATGATAAAAGACAAAGTAAGACAGTAGTTTATGTGATCTTCTGTCCAGATTCAGCTGCTGGTACTGATTTAAAGTTTGGATTCAAAATCACAAAGAAAACAGCATTTTGATGGTGTCCTGTAATTTTATGTATTTGTAGTTCAAACAAGATGTTGAGGTGTGACAAAACATATAGAGGCACTGGTCAAGAGTCTGATCTGGAGCTGTCACAGCTTCTGGATTCTTCCAAATTAATCTAAAACTCTAAAGACGCTTAAGACCACCCCTGAACAGAGACGCAGTTACAATATCCCCTCCGAAGATACCTGAGCCAGCTCTATTCACTGAATGAAAACCATGACATGCAGCTGAAAGATCCGATAACCAGTAAGTTGACCTTTGACCTTATATCTCTTTTTATCGTATACGTCTCTTGAAGTTCAAAATTGGACATCCAGCTTCACAGCCTTGGCCTTTTATGTCAGGAATCAGGGGTGTAAGCAGGTGAATTGCAACGCTGTTGCTCAGAAATCTGTGATACTGTGACTAGTGGAGTTAATATTTGGGATTTATATGTTGCTTGAATGCTCTGTGTAGCTCAAAACAGTCATGAGTTTTGATTTCATGGCTGTTGAAAACAAATAAATCCATGAAATGTAAAAGTCCATGTAATACCCAGCTTTGGACATCATTATTAATTCCACTAGCAGTCGTTGTTTAGGTAAAATATGTACAATCTTCACTCTCAGTATATCATCAGCTGTTTGGTCTGTATCATCATCATCATCATTGTAGCCTTAAGGCACAAGTATACTTCAACCAAAGCTCTTGTTGGATGGGCAAACCGCACCTGAAACCCCTTCCCTCCACACCTTTCTGATGTCAGAAATCTGACAACTGATGTAATTTTCATTATCGACTAATCTGCCAATTAGTTTCTCGCGTAATTGCTTAATCGTTTGGGCTATAAAACAGCAGATAAAAGTGAAAAATGCCGATTACAGTTACCTATAGCCCACAGTGATGTCATCATGGCTTGTTTTGTCTGACTGACAATCCAAAATCAAAATAGAATCAATTTACTATAATGTAAGACAAAGAAAAGCAATAAATTATCACATTTGAGAAGCTGTAACCATCAAAAGTTTGCTTGAAAAATAATTTAAAGTGATTAATCAACTATCAGAATAGTTGCTGATTCATTTTTTGTCAACTAATTAACTGTTCGATAACTTCCAAAAACTCACAACCCAACATTCAACCCCACTACTGACAGCGATTGGCCAGATGTGCACAAGTGTGAAAGTCGGCAGAGTTTGAACTTTCTCTCTCTCTCTAGCTCTCTTTTTTCATTCTTCACAGAACTAATTTTGTCACTTTTTATGTACATCACCATGAATTTGGTTAATCTTTGGATTATTTTCTCGATTAATGGTTTAGTCATTTGATTTATAAAATGATTGAAAATAGTGAAACACGTAAATCACTGTTTCCCAAAGCAAAAGATGATATCTTCAAATGTTTTGTTTTGTCCAGACCAACAGTCCACAACCCAAAGATATTCAGTTTACTGTCATAAAAGACTAAATAAACCAGAAAATATTCACATTTAAGAAGCTGAAATCAGAGAATTTGGACTTTTTTTTCTTAAAAACTGACTCAAAACAAAAAATAGTTGACAACTAATCAATTAATCGACTAATTGTTGCAGCTCTACTGTTGTGCACTTCATTTGTCTTTCTAGACACCAAAGAGCCTGAAATCCACACAAATTGGTCATAAGAAGAAAGCCAAAACCACCTCACCAGATCATAAAAACCTGACTCAGATCTACTTCTTTACATAAAAGCAGCAGCACCAGAGTGAGAAGAATCCTGCTGGTGGTTGTGATACAGATCCTCCTCTCCTCTGGCTCTGTTGAGGAAGTGAGTTTTAGAAAGCAGCTTCATTCAGAAGACAATTAAGTGAGTCAGTTTGTGCCCAGAGGGAGAGCTCGGATTATCTTATCCGTTCGTGCGAGAGCGTACACGCTAACTTTATCGTAGGGGTGGAGCCGAGCTGGTGATGGATGTACGTTTTTGTCAGCTCTGTGATCAGATTGTGGAGCAGCTGGAGTCAAATCTGCAGCAGCTCTCTTCAGTTGAGGATCAGTTTGTGAAGCGCTCTTTAATAAGTTGGCTAATGAGTTTGGGTTAATTGGTTTGCGAGAGCGAGAGGAAATCTCTGATGAGATTTTATAACTAGGGAGATGTTAAGCTCCTGTTGGTCGGAGGGGGGGAGGGTTAATTTTGGTTTTAACAATTTGACCTTTAAGGTTTGATTTATATTCACACAGAAACACACAAAAAAATACAAACTGCATAGTTGAGATGAAACCCTGAGAGGCTTCTGACTGTTGAAATTTAGATCTGTGTCACTCCAGTGGTTATGTGGCATTAGTAGCATTAAAAAAACACAAAATAACTAAAAAAAAAACAATGTAAATCTCACGTTTGACGATCAGAGTTGATTCCTCCACCCTAATACACATCCAGTCAGTTTGAAAGTAAAGAAATGGGCCTCTTGCAAGAACATTTTTGTATTATTTTTAATGTTTTTTCCAAGTATCAAATTTTAACGCTACTATCATCGTAGGTAAAAAATATCACAGTAAACGGTAAATATTGGTCTTGTTAAGTACTAATCTAAACAAAATACACAATAAAATGCAAAAGTAACATAACAGTTGTTCAAAGAGTCAGCATATCAGGACTCTAAAGATGCAAATAAAGATCTATTTGAAATAAAAGACTCATTTAACTGCATAAGTCAGAGGTTAAGTTCCATTTGCTGAGTTTCAGACCAGTGACACAGAGCTCATTAGATCTGTGAGAACACCGAGTCCAGATCAGATCAGATAAATCTGCAGCTAAATGATTTACTGAGAACTGACCTCCATAATAAAACCATTTACTGTGGACTGACTGTTCATGTGAAGCAGTTACAGCTGTTTACCTCCACGTTCACATCTGATCTGACACATCAACCAGCAGCCAGCAGCTCATCCAGACACAGCAGTACGTCCCCCCCCAAAACTCAATCCTGTCACCGTCAACGCACTTTATTCACTAAAGCTCAGATTTCATTAGTACTAATGTGAATAAAAGTGCAAAACACCCACACTCTGTCCTGCTTACCGCTGGTTTATTCCATATTTATATGGTGATTTATTCAGTCTCGCTTTAAAATGACTTTATTATGCACACATTAGATTTTTGTAGTTCAGTATTTAAGTCCAATAAATAAAACAAACTTTTGAACTTTTTCACTTTAATTTCAGTTGTCCTGCCGTCTGATACAGCTGTTAAATATTCAGATATACAGAGATATTTTTAATGTATTATTAATAATTAGAACTAGATCAATAAATAGAGTGGTTGTTATATTTGTCCACCAGAGAGTGCTGATCAACTTATCACTCTGTGTGTATCTTGATCACAATAAATAATCTGTATACACATATATATATATTTATATATATGTATATATGTAAGTCTTCTGAACTGCACCACTGCTCCGGGTCACAATTACTACTATGGCCACTAGATGGCGTCTGTCACACAAATGTAACTACATGTTGTTTTCCATGTCTCATAAAAAAACTGCTCCATAGTGCTACTAGAGATCAGAAACTTCACAGGGCACCTTTTAAGTATGATATTATAAAATAAGATGAGTCCAAAAGAAGGGATGGATTACATAACATTAAAAAAACAAGTTTCAAAGCATCAAGGTGTCAAGGTTTTAAAAATTGCTGATATAACAGTGTGTTGCCATGAATGCACTTTTTCTGGCTTAGTTGACATTTTAACTCTAAATATTCTAATATATTTTATAAATTGCAACAAAATGATAAAATCCGAGACTTATTTGTATCATTGTGCTTGGTGTTTTAACTGTCCACAAACCATCTTTACAAGAAAGAGACAGGAATTTAATGTCAGATATTAGAGAATAGGAATCAGTCCATGGCTCAGTAATGGGCAATAATGAGTACATCTCCACAAGACACAAGACTGTGTCCAGACTGAATTATTTGGTTCAAGTCTGAAAATAACCAGAAAGTGAGAGGAGAGGTGAATTTGTTAAAGCTTCATTTAAGCTGCCCAGTTGACGGATGGTTTACTGCAGCAGCCTGAGGTGAAGGTCGGGATCTGCACTCTGCTTTTTGACCCGCAGCGGCACTGATATGAGACAAGCACAAGTCACCCTCTGTGCTTATCGCTCTCTTCGTCTCTCTGCTGCCTGTTTCAACTCACTGCAGTTAAAGGACCAGTGTGTAGGATTTAGTGGCATCTAGCAGTGAGGTTGCAGATTGCAACCAACCGAATACCCCTCCCCCTGACCTTCCCCTTCCAAGCGTGCAAGAGAACCTTCGGTGGCTGCAAAACTCACCGAAAACATGACAGGCCCTCTCTAGAGCCAGTGTTTGGTTTGTCTGTTCTGGACTACTGCAGAAACATGGCAGGCTCCGCAGAGCTCCCTATGTAGATATAAAGGACTCATTCTAAGGTAACGAATACATAACGATTCTCATTTTCAGGTGATTATACATTAATGAAAACATACTTATGAATATTATATTCCATTTCTGCCAGTTGATCCTCCTAAATCTTACATTTTGGTCCTTTAAGTTGCAGCCAGTTCAGTCATTTATGTTTTTCTCAACCCTCTGAGTTTCTTTCTCTGTCTTTTATTCTTTTTCTTTTTTTCTGCTCTCTCCCAGTTTCCCATTTCCCTCCACTAAAGACTCACTCAGACTTTCCTTCAGTCAAAAGAAATTGCCCTGCGTTTCAAATCAGGATGTGAAGTGTTGGGTCAGATGTAGGTGATCAGGAAGTACTGAGCAGAGCTTTACTGCAGTTTAATGAAAAATGGGGTGATGGGACACTGCTAGAATCAGTGATTCCTCCACAAACCAAAGAATGGTAAAATTTGTGTCGACTGTATAGTGTAAGTGCTGAAAAGAGTGTGAAAAGTCACTTAAAGAGTAAAAAACATTTGGAGAGTGAGTGAATCTGGCCTGGAACTAACAATTATTTTCATTATAGATTAATCTGGCTATTATTTTCTTGATTACTTGATTAATTGTTTGGTCTATTAAACCATCAGAAAACAGTGAAAAATTACATCACGATTATCTAGAGCCCAAGGTGACGTCATCATGTCTGGATTTTGGACAGTTGGTCAGTCAAAATAAAATAAAATCAATTTAAGAAATCATGTAATCATCATGTAAGAAATAGAAAAGCAGCACATTTAAGAAGCTGCAACCATCAAATTTTCTGCATTTTTTTTGGCTTAAAAATGACTTGAATGATGAGTGATTATCAAAAGAGTTGCAGATTAATTTATTTTGGAGATGAATGTTTTGGTGTTTAATAAAACTGAAGTGTCAGTGTAAGTGGTGAGCGAGGTTGAAGACGCACTGAAAGAAGTTGAAATGTCAGTAGAAGTGAAGTCCTCAAAGGAGTTAGAGCTGCAATGATTAGTTAATTAAGCAATTAGTCGACTGACAGAAAATGAATCGCCAACCATTTGCCTCAAGACTTACTACTTTGAGTTGATGTTTGAAGTTTTATTTTTCACCAGTTTTTTCACCGGTTTGACAACACTTGTGCAGCATTCAGAAAAGAGTTGCAAATATAGAAAACACAACCAAATACAGAGATGTGCTGCAAATTGCAGTTCCCAGGGGACACTTGAACGCTGCTTTAATACAAAACAAAGCTTTCAGTACTGTTGATTTTCAAATAGTTTTCTTGCAATCATCAATTTGCAACAGAATTAGGTCCAATAAGGTCATATATGCCAGTGAGATTTGATAAATTTTAATATTGAGTTACTGCTCAGCTTTATATGTGACTAAGCTGTAACCCTGTCTGTCAACCCCCCAGCAAAAATGTATGCGTTTGTGTTTTGCCAGAGACTAAAGTGCTCATCAGCCAAATGATGTTTTTGCAGGACACTGACACACAAACACAAACACACACACACACACACACATGCATGTATTTATATGTGTGTTTGTTTGTGTTTGCTCCATGATACCATGTAGTGTCTGGTTAAATAATTGATAGCAGGCGTCCATCAGAAACAAAGGTGTACTGACACACACACAGTGTCAGATGTGTTGTTGTTCACTTCACTGAGCTGCAGCGGTGTGTGTGGTACGCCCTGGCCTCGGGGAAACTCTGGCATGACATGAATTGTGACTCCACTTTCTCTGCTTCCAAGAATGACCATCAAACTCCAGGATTCAGCTTGTTAAGTGTTTGTCACCTCAGGATGGAAAACTCCAAACAAAATGTGTTTTCCAACTAACCAAAAATAAACCAAAAGTACAATGAAGTCACCTAAACTTCTGACACAAACAGCTATAAAAAAAAAAATATATATATATATATATATGTCTCTCTGAGCTGCTGATGGATTTTTAGCAAATATTTGACTGTGCGTATGCAGTAAATTAATGGCTACCACTTGCGTTACTGTCACAGTAGGTTAATATGCCGTTTTCACAGTATCTTATAGTAAAATTACAGTTGTATACTGTGACATCAAAGTCTGTTGTGCAATCAAATTACTGTGATATAAAACTATGTAGAATTACTGTATTACACTGTGACTTTACAGTAAAATGCACAGTAAATTATGGTAATGTTGCAATATTCTGTTGTAGAGTTACTGTAATGTACTGTGATTTTACAGTAAAAATGTCCATCAGACTACTGTGATATAGCAGTATATTGTTGTATAATTACAGAATATACTGTAAAAGTAATGCAACTCAGCCTGTAATTTACTGTAAATGTACACTTCAGATAACATAAAATACTACAAATTTAACCATTTCACCTTTTTTTTCTGTAAACCCATAACAAACCTAAAATATAAAAATGTTAAGTTCAAATAAAGACAAAAGCAAAATCAATTTAAGACATTTATTTTGGAATTTAATATATATATATTTCACAGGTCAGTGCAACTATTGCAAAGATTGAACCTTGATAATAATCATCAGTCATACTTGAAGCTGATTTATAGGCACGCCACCCAAATTTTGTTTCAGTGTTTCTTCAATTTAGAAAGGTATTTACCAACACAATGTGAAATAGCATAGCTGCAGTCAAGTAAAATTGAGTTGGTAATTTACAGTGTAGCAGCATGGCTCAAGGGATGATCACGTCTGCTGGTCAGTTGGTCCACCACTTTCATCCAGAGTGGGTTTTTACTAGTCAAATCCAGACAAATGTATTGATAGAGCACATTTAAAAACAACAGGAGTTGACCAAAGTTAAATAATTAAAATAAAACAAAAAGAAATAGATAAATAACTGTAACAGACAAAGTGAAAACATTTTTATTATGATATTAAAATGAAGGGGAATCAAAGGTGATTTTTATAAAGGTGAGTCTTTAGCCATGATGTAAATGTGGCGATACAGTAGATGCTATAACTGAACCACAATCTGGGAGCAATGGAGCAATGGAGAAATCTTGGTCAACCAAGTTTTGAATGGAAACATGGAACAGAGACTACAAATGTAAATGAGCTGTAGTGTTTTATGCCTGGAAAGGATCGGACCAATATTTGACTGTACATATTGGTTGAGGTAAAGACACCTTTGGGCCTGTGAGTGTGTGTTTATCCTGTTAGAGGAATGTTATATGTGAGGAAATATGAGTTAAATATCCTGACGTGAACTCAGCGAAGATCAGTGATTCAATGAGTTATGAAACATCAGTGGGAGATATTTGGCAAAACCTTCACAGGATTACTTTTGTAAACGGATAATATAACGGTCTAGTTAATAATTATAACTGGCTGCTTCAATCATATCACACTGGACTGGAGCTGCTGAGCCGTTGAAAGGAGAGATGAGAAGAATAACAGACTGTTGCATTCCTGCTCTTTTATCTTGT
This sequence comes from Thunnus maccoyii, assembly GCF_910596095.1. Taxonomy (NCBI): domain Eukaryota; kingdom Metazoa; phylum Chordata; class Actinopteri; order Scombriformes; family Scombridae; genus Thunnus; species Thunnus maccoyii. The sequence continues at coordinate 6,789,443 of NC_056549.1, read as the reverse complement.
GTTGTGTTGCTGAGCAGAGAGCTCTGCTAAAGTCACTTTGTTATGCTTCTTTTAAACTGAGTTTCTCTGTGCCGTAGTCTCTCTCCCTCTCTCTCTCTGTGTGTGTGTGTGTGTGTGTGTCTAATGAAACAGAACTTTTAGAAGAATTTTAAATCTGCTTTTCTCAGATGTTAAATTTCAGACTCATTTTCCTGCTGCAGGGGTCGGTCTGTTACGATATATCAGGTGCAGCAGATGTTGGTATGAATTTCCATTCTCTCCTCCCATATTTAACGACTCTAAACAGAGACATTTTAAAATACATATTGCACGAGCCCAAACATGCAATTTTCAGGTGGGTCTTCTTGGCTTTTCTTCAATTTTACTCCTGCAACCCTTTAGTAATGCAATTTAGCTGATGAGCGCCTAAAAAGTGGTGCCAAAGCCTCAGTGTCTATCATATTATGGCCACTTCCAATTCTTGATTCTGATTGGCTGGCAGGTCATTTCAATCACCTGATGAGATAAGAAAAAAATAGTTATATCAGTAAATTAATGACTAGAGGGCCAGCGAGATGATGAAAGTAGCCAGCTAAAGGAGACAGCAAGACAAATTCTTCTTGTGAGGCAACTCATACCTAATTAACCCTTTCATGCGTGAATTATGATAACCTCAGTCAGGATTTTTTTCCTAAGTGTTTTTATTCCTCTGTAGGCATGAAAAAAATATTTGAACTTCATTTTTTTTAAACACGTATTTTTCAAGGAGTTTGTCCAACTTAGTGGACAGATGATTAATTGTCATTTTCTCCCAACATAAAATCAATACTTACTACAATATTAATTTTAACAGTTTTATTACTCCTTAGTTGTTACTTGATACAAAATTTTATTTATCTGCAAGGGTCTATTACTATAGAAGGATTGGCAAGATATTCCTGAGTTGTTGAGTAGTCCTGGCTGGCCGGCAGGCGGCCATCTTGGTTTTGAGCTTTTACAGACTATGGTTTTGAGAAATTTGTGTTGCACTTACAAAGGCTGGCCAAAGGATGGCAGCGTATGGGATGACACACTGGAGTCCACTGTGTTGGCTGATGTCAAACTATACCATTAAAACCTCAAAAACGGCTTTTGAATAGCTGTCCACTGTAGTGACCACTATGCATGAAAGGGTTAATAAATGACATTTCAAACATTTCAATAAACAAACCAGGTTCAGTATAGGCCACATTTGTTTCCGGCATTTTTGCACCTAATATTCACCAAATGTATTAAAAAACATATTAATGTCTTCTGTAATGTCCCAACATTAGTAAGAGGTAGAAATTTTAGTATTTCCTGCTCAATTTACATTGAAAATTTCGCCCTCCGCCTTCTGTAAAACACTTCAGAAAACACTTAAATTTTCTTGACAATCACTTGTCTTCTATGTTTAATGGTTCATTTATGCAAATAGTCCTTTGCATAAATTGAGTTTGTTTTATCCTGTTGTCATAAACATCTGTCGCATGAGCATTTAACCGTTTTGTGGCAGTTTTGTATGCTTTTTAAGCAGTTTGTAAACTCACATGTTGAAAGCTGCAACATAAATGAGATTTGTCATTATATAATTACCATCTTTCATTGCATATCTCATCCCTGCAACACGGTGGATTCAATACTACTGCTGTTTGGACTGTTTGGAGTTGCCACTCATGCCTGTGAGCTTTCTGTATCTTCACTTTTGACAATAAATTCACTAAACTGTCCCTGCCTGTGTTTTTCTGGTGGGTATTACGTATGAATGGAGGGATGATAATGAGTTGTCAAACAGTGTTATAGCATTATCATATGGTGGAGAATTGCTGCCTTATCTCTCAGGGGAGGCTTCCCCTCTGGTGGCATTTAGCAGTTAGCATGATAGGCTAGTGCTGCTGCTGTTGGCTTTGAAGAGAGAGAAAGTGTGTGAGAGAGAAGATGGCGTCTCATTCAGATAAGCTTATCGGGGTTTCCCATGCTCCCTGCTGCCTCTCCTCCTCACATCTTCTTCATGTTTCTCCTCCTCTTCTTCTTCTTCCTCTCCCTCTTCTCTCCACCCTACCCCCTCCAATTTGGTTCAGTGCCACATTTGATCTCCACCTCCAGCATCAGCAGGAGAAGAGATTGTGTGTGTTTAAGTGTGTTAAGCTTCCATCTGCACCTCCATATCTCCTCCAGTGTAATTTGCAGTGCCACATCCAGTGTTGCTCTCAACTCTGCAACAAATCAGAGCTTCAGTAAACAACAAGTCGACTCTTTCCTTACTTGTGTTCTCCTCATCTCTTCCAACTGTCTTTATCATCCAAATCACTGGACGACAGGACTGGATAACGTGCCTGAAATGAATATCACTTAAATGAGGAAAAAAATGTCATGATATCAGTCTAAAACCGTTCAAATTCACATTTGAATTATCAAATTGATATTCCACTATTATATGTTATGTAAGGCAGAACTCTTCACACAAACTTCAGCTTTCAACTTTTATATTAAAAAAAGTTCAAGTTTATTAGTATATCACAATATCACACAAAAACGAGTGCTTTACAGAGTGATAGAACATCAGAAACTACGTTATGACGTTATAACATCCCCACACGCACAAAGCTAATTGAAAGATACATTAAATAGAGCTAGTGACGCTCTGTAAATGCAACCACGTTTCTATGCTGTACAAGGAACCTCACTCCTGACTGGGTTACTATCTTATCACTATTTTTACTCTTTGGAGCCCTTTCTAAATAAACTAACGTGACCAAACTCTGCATAATGAAGGAACATATCACATAGTGCAGCAGTGTGACTCATTGATGTGTTTTTAATAGTTTTTGGATGACAACGGAGGTCCATGGCACAGAGGAACAAGATATATCAGGCTTTGGATGCACACGCAATACTTGTTAGTTGATTAGTTCATTGTTGGTTTGGATCCAAATATGACATTTGTTGAAAATTAGAAAAATATAGAAAATCAACAGGCAAATCCTTTAAGCTTATTTTTCAAAGAAAGATAGTAGGATGTTGATTCGACTTGACTTGGTGGCAGCTGCATTTTGGACGCTCCAGTTTTCTCTGTTCCCTCAAAGTAGAGGTCTTCACAGATCCTCTTGATTCTGGGGAACCAAGACTCAACCCGGGACCTGAGGCAGACCGGATCCAAATTATACTCAGTTGGGTCAGGGAGGGTAAGAGTAAGAGTGTCAGCATGTCTGATATCTGAATGGATCAGAGTGTACGCAGTATTAGCTTTGATCACATGGTACGTCATAATCACTGCAGGAGAAAATATTTTAGGAAATCAGCTGCATATTTAAAATATTAATGATGATAAATGATTATTTAAAAAAAAAAAAAGATTCACAGATATTAAATTGGTGGAAAATTATCATCTTCTGTCTGTCTGTCTATCAGAATATTTTATTGCAGCATTTGAAAACAGGACTTTTTATTATTATAGCTCCTATGACTTTATCTTAGTTCTGTAGACATTACCATTATGCTCTTTCTGTTTGCTATTTGATCGATCAAACTGCTGCTGGTACTGGAGTTCTCTCTCTATTAGGGTCTCTTCAGGTCAACCGCATTTGGGTCTATTTGGATCGAGACTGTGCTCAGGTCTTTGGTTGGATCTGTTCTTTTTTTTTTTTTAAATTGATTAATACACGTCAGGTTTGGTTAGGTTTTCTATGGGTCTGTTCCCCAAACATTTTGAACCTCAAAGGTCACTGTTAAGATGGTTTCCAGTTGGTCAGCAGCAGGGGTGGAGCAGCGATTTTAAAAGTGTGGGGGTTCTAGAGGTGGTACTTGAGCACGGCAACCCCCCGCCTCCGAGCCCTGTTCCAGTCTCAACATGTCAAATCAAAATGAATGCCATGCATTTAAACAATTTTTTCTACTACTGTAGTTGTAACCACTGCTTCAGCTTACTGTAAAGTAATTACTGAGACCATATGAGTTTAACAACTCAGCAGAATTTATTTAAGGTCTCATAGAAGTTTACTTCTTACATCCAGTTATTTGTATGAATTGCTGTACTGGTGCATAGCTATCCTTATTATACTTAAGATAATCACAGAGTATCTTTATCCTACTTCCTTACATACCTTATAGACATGAAATTAAAGGAAACTTATGCTTCCATTAAAATGAAATGGATAGTTAAAGATGCATAACAAATTGAACCCTGGTAACAAATCAGTAAAGAGTCATTTCTGAGTCCATGGACTAGTACAACCTAAACTGTCTTCAATTTTTTTTTTTTTAAAAGTGTCTCTTTAATAGGAATTCAAAGGGGACCTTTAATTGTCTTTAATTGGGAAATTAAATACCAAACGTTGTCCAGGAGGTTTTGTATCAGCAGGCGTCAGTTCCTCTCCAACAGCCACAGGGAAGAAGAGGTCCCTCTTCATCTGAAATCCACCTCAAAGCTAACAGGAGAAAATCACATCAGCAGGTGATTTGAGGCTAGTGAGTGCAGAGAGTGAACAATTGGCTCTCACAGGCCACAGCTACAACCATCTGAACCCTTTTTAAGCTCAATATTAAATAGTTATATTACTGTGGTTTAGCTTTAATTCACAATACAAACTATAGCTCATTCTAACTTATATTAAATGCAAAACACACATTAACGTTACTCTCTAACATAAGGAGTAAAACTATGACGTCTAAAGCAACATATTCCTTTGACATTTAGCTTAAAATAGCATGAACTATGTGAGTTTACGTTCTGGACACAGAGGTAACTTGTACATATTCTTGCCAAAGTCCGTCCAGCACGGTGGCTAATTAGCGATTAGCTTAACTCACGATTAGCGATTGGCATGCTAATAAACATGAATTTGGTCGTTAAGACTTTACCATAAGGCAGACAGATGTTACACATCTTAAATATGAATGCTCACCTTTGTCTATGACTATTTAAAAACGACAATAGAGGTGACTTTAAAAACCAAATTTGCCACCTGGCTTACATTTAGGATAGCCTATTTCATTTATGTTCAATGATGTTAGCTGAGCTGATACATCACATAACAAGACAAAGTTACAAAATAAAATTCTACATTACTAACTAGTTAAATATCTGTTTCATATCTCTGATCTGTTATTCTGTAATCTGTTATCACAGCCAGCAGCGAGTAACAGAAGCACCGTTGCTGAATGCACAAACATAACTTTACTATACTTCAACTGTTTACTCTTCCCTGGCCTTAACATTATTGGACCCATGATCAACAGTTTTTTAAAAAAGGATCAAAATTGATGCAACAGTTCCAGGTCAAGTGACATATGCAGTTTATCAGAGCCTCAAAAAGTGTTGTAGTACTGCCCAACACCTGGAAAAAACACTGCGATGTGTAAAATTGGTGGAGTTCCCCTTTAAAATGGTTCAAATTTTCCTTGGACTCCAGCCCTCCATGAGTAGTTGTGGATTATATCACCTGGTTGTAATTTGGATCTGTTTCCAAGTTGGTAAAATGCTTGAATTTGTGAAGCTCATAGTCCAACAAACATGTTGTGTCTAGTGCATTTAGTATCTCTCTGAATGTCTTCTTTCACTTCTTTGTATGTTTTGTCATCATCCACAGAATGTAATGAAGTCAAGCTCAGCTGCAATGAAAAGTAATCTCAGAATAAAAGAAGCACCATGTTTTTACTCTGCATATAATTCCTCTGGTTGTTTTCTCTGCCAGCTCGCCTCTGTAGAAGACAGGACCCAGCTGTGTGTGTGTGTGTGTGTGTGTGTGTGTGTGTGTGTGTGTGTGTGTGTGTTTTCAGGCCTGTGCTACCAGTGGTCATGCTATTCTAGATAAGCTCTGGAGGTGGCAGATCTTGTGAATGCAGCTCTCTCTGGCTTTTCATTTGAACCCTTTTTGCTGCGGTCACCCACACGCTTTGCTGCGATCACTTTCAGCCTCCACTCTGAAAATGTAGTGAATGTTTTTTTTAAATGCAAATAACCCCATACATGAAGAGAGATACCCCCCCAAACCAGGGAGGGATTAGCTGGAAGAACTGCATCAGCAATAGGATATAGTTATACGTTGAAACAGAAATGAAATGTTTTTGAGACACATTTTAGCTGGTTGTTGAACAGGTGTAAATGCATCCATCTCTGCAGGATGCACTTGTAGACTTTAACTGTATCAGTGTTTGTGCTGCTGTCATAAGTAAGGGGTCTCACGATTTCCCAAAATCCACAATTCTTTCGATTTTAAGGTCATGATTCTATTTGATTTTCAATTTAAATTTTATTTCTTTCAGAACTGATGGCTACGCTGTTAAACTATCAAGTCCTGATTTGTACAGATCAACAGATCATTGGTTTTATGCCTTGACACTCTAAATAATTGATTGGAAATGTAATAACAACAGCTTATGCAGTTTGTTCCCAATCGACTGGTGAAATCACACTGTCGTAAAAAAATAAAGAAGACACTTCTATATCTTGGTGGCTTTTTGCAGGCGAGGAAACTCAAGCTGTTGTTGTAAAGTTCACTTCTGCCATCTAGTGGCTCCTCTTTTAACTGCAGCGTTCACTCTTCACATCAAACAGCAGCAGGTGCCAGTCGAGCTCTCGATAGCAAGAAAACCTAAGGCATAAAAAACATAATGATCAAACAGCCTGATTGTAATATCCAAATGGACTTTGATAGAATGATGTGTTTAAGAACCACCACATTCATTTTGTAACTTCTTTGAAATTTTTTTTTGTCTTTGGATGCGCACAAGTAGGCGGGGGCAGAGAGAAAAAAATACCGGGAGAATCGTGAACCTGTTTGTAAATTCGAAGGTTGAACCCGAACGCTCGTTTTAATAGATTTTTGATTTAGATCAATATGAGCTGATCAGCAGAGTGAAGAGCCACATCTAGAGTTCAACAGGCAGCAAGTTAATATTATTTATCTCAAGACATAGTGGGCAGTTTTGACAATTTGGGATGGAGATGTAGCTCAGTGAGAGGAGTTGTTGAGTAACTCAGGTTTCTGTAGCATTTTTCTTATCAAATCTGAATCCTTTTGAACCATTTATCAAATCTAATTTTGTGCAGGTTTAGCTTTTAACAATTGCATGTCACAAACAAGTAAAACTCAAAGCTCTCTAATCACTTTTTAGTTGTCAGAGAAGGCAGAAAATAATGAATGATTGCAGCCCATAAATACAACCTGAAAATGTTAAATATGTATCTGACACATCGAAATATCAGCAGCAGCCGACTGACTTTTACATCTTATTTTTCATGAGCTGTTTTCTCCTGAAACTGCGAAGTTAATCAGCTTAAAATATTGAAAATATTAAAGTATTAACTGGGGAGATTTTCGTGAAATCGAAGACTCGCTTTTCTGTCTCGTTAAACTATAAAAACATAATCATAGAGTGCACAAGCAAAGTATAAACATCTGGTTGCAGTTTGCTGATTCCAGCTTCTCAAATGTGAATATTTTCTGGTTTCTTTAGTCTTCTATGACAGCAGACTGAATATGTTTGTGTTGTGAACTGTTGGTCGGTACAAACAAAGACATTTGAGGACGTCATCTTGAGCTTTCGGGTGAACAGCGATCATTTTTCACCATTTTCTGACATTTTATAGACCGAAAAACGAATTGGTTAATTGAGAAAATAATAGTCAGATGAATTGATAATGAAAATAATCGTTTGTTGCAGCCCTAATGAAAAGGATTTTAACTTAAAGAACCTCAAAGTAATTTAAAAATACAACAATTTGTATTTTTAAAATCTGATTTCCAACAGTTTTTTTTCACAAAATGAACTGATGAAAATAAAATATTGGCTCTTTTTAAATAAAAAAAAAAGGATTATAATGAGCCCTGTGATGTTTTCCTCTTCACATCTGTTAGTTCGCTGGCATCAAGTGTGTGTGTGTGTGTGTGTGTGTGTGTGTGTGTGTGTGTGTGTGTGTGTGTGTGTGTGTGTGTGTGTGTGTTGTATATTGGCAGAAATTTAAAGTTGGCTGTGATACACATGAGGATGAAGCTTGAAAAGCTGCATGTGGGGAAAAAAACTGTGTGTGTGTGTGTTTGTGTTTGTATGTGTGTGTTAGCTGAACCTGCTGATACAGCAGAGATACCAGGTGTAATAGAGCGAGACCCGTTTATAGGAGTCAGCCTCTAATGCACTGCAGAGCAAGCACACACACACACACACACACACACACGTCCTCATACATTTACATGCACAGCCAGATCTTCTCTGCTGCTGCTGCTGCTGTAAAAGAAACATAATGTTAAACAGTTTTGCTGTTGTAAACGGTGACACACACACACACACACACACACACACACACACACAGTCTAGCCGGCATGTTTTCCACTCGGTGATGCCAGAGGCCACGCATGGCTGAGAAGCGGAGTGTGTGAGTGATGGAAAAAGTAAAAGAGGGAGAAAAAAAAGGATGAAATAAAAAGGAGGAATGACACGAAGGGTTAAGATAGTTATGGAGGAATCGATAAGGACCAGGAGGACGGGGGTCTGGAAGAGACCGATGCCGGGAGTGTGTGTGTTGGGTTTTCATCCATCGTCGGGATTAAAGAGGAAGTGGAGGAAATGGTGAACAGGAGGAGAGGAAGCACGTTGACAGGAGGAGGAGGAGGAGGAGGTGGAGGAGGAGGAGGATTAATCTGCTGGTCAGTAAACATGAGGTGAAGCCAGGAAGAGGAAGAAGCTTCCTCTTTAATCTACAACAAACAGTTAGGATTTGTTCTGAGCTGTTTATTCAGACTCTGTGGGCTTTCCTCCTTGAATCCAAAACACTCAGGCCAGTTTACCCCTCCGCTCAGCCTCAAATCGAATTTAGGTGGCATTGTTTCTGAAGAGCAACCCCAGAGTCCCAGTCACATAATCCTATTAAGCAAATGTATTTTATTTTTTATGCTTCGAGACAATGACACCAAGGAGGTCCAAACTTCCGTCCTTTCTCCTTGTTCTTTGGATCATTCAAACATTATTAAACATTTATAAAAAGCTTTTAGTTTGCCAAAACAAAATGACATTTGATATATATATCTAGATAGAGATGAAGTCATAAACATTTCTGCTGATCTTAAAGATTCACTTAAGCTTAAGTAGAGCATGACAAAAGAGTTCAATTAACTGCAAACAGAAGATTTATTTAAGTAAATGAATTATTCAAAAAAACATACACAAATCTTCAATCTTGTCAGTATAAATCCTAATAAAACCCCCTGCAGTGCAAAATATGCACAGCCAGGGAGCTTATATCATATGAGCACCATGACTTTTGCCATTAAAAAAAAGGAACAGCATGTGAAATGTGTCTTTTAACACCAGAAAAAGCAGATATTAAAGGGGAACTCCGCTGAATTTCTAAAACAAAGTGAGTTTACAGGTCTTTGGGAGCGACCATGTCTCCTAGAACTTATGTTTCTACTAAATTGCAACAGGAAATATATTTAAAGGAAACCTAATGTCATCTAATAATTGTAATAATAGCCTAATCAGAGTAAAAAATGCCTCATGTAACAGGTGGCACCCCTGTAACCACCTCAATCAAACCACCTCGAGGGGGAAGTCATCACATCGCTCTGGATTCCGCCATGTTTCTCTTTTGGGTGTTGTCATGGCAACGCGCGGCCATGAATGTGGGGGCAGAGTTACAGGTTTGTTTGGGTGTTTAGTTACAGGTGGCCTGATCCGTCCCGATCAGAAGGAATTTTCAATCGGGTTTACAATCCGTTCAAGAGGAAGATATTAGCGCCTAATAACCATGTAAATGCTTAATCTGATTGTTTCTCTCTGGTTGGAATAAATATATTCGTTCTACGCATGTTTGCCCCACGTAGGGGTAACATTAGGTGACGTAATGATAGACAGAGAGAGAAAGAGAGAGCATGTGTATGAAGTTAGCAATATAGCTGTGAACAGTGCAGTGTTTTTACAGTTTAGGCTATTTGTCAGTGAATAAATGCTACAACTCCTCAAGACTCAAGCCAAGTTCCTTCCCGTGTTCTGTTTGCCACCTGCTGATTAAAGTGAAGGGGGTTAGCCCTGAAGTTAGCGACAATGGGTTAGTTTAACCTCACCCCCCATTGTTGGGCTGATGGTGGCTGGTAGTAACATTTTGACATACTGCCCTGTTCCGATTAAATGCGTCAGCACATGTAAACACATATTAGATTACATCTCATGTAAACAGTTGACCGAAATCTTCAATCAGAATGAAAAGAAGGGTGCGTGTAACCGCAGCTACTTTGTACGACGCTTGTTCATTTGAAGCAAACTGACTCCGTGTTTGGCTTAAAGGAGGAAAGACTGCAGAGTTGATTAAACCTCTCAGAACCTGCTGGCTGTAAAATGAAAGAGGAGGAGGAGGAGGAGGAGGATGAGAGAGGAGGAAGAAGAGGAGAGGAGAATGTAAAGGTTCTGCTTGATGATTGTCGCAGTGTTGGCAGACCCTCAACCTCCAGCCAGGAACACACACACACACACACACACACACACACACACAGTTGGGTTGATGCCATAATGAAGTGGCCCCTGAAATGACTCCCTCGCCTCACAAGAGAATAAGTTATGTTGGGACACACATAAAACCCGACGTCTAAAGGAACTCAAAACACTCTGGCTGCCGTGTTCCCCTCAATTAACCTCTTTGTCTTCCTGTCTCTCTCCATCTGTCTTAAGTTACATTTCTCTCTCTCTCTCATTATATAAATATATATATACTAACTTATTCATGCTTTTATTTCAAATAGATTATATTATTGCAGTGCTCTTTTTACTGGTCCTCCGAAGCAGCCAGTTGAAAAATGTCAGTGTATTCAGAACTTTGCTGGTAAACTTTTAAGCAAAACAAGGAAGAGGGAGCGTGTTATCCTGGTTTTAGCTACACTCCATTGACCCCCAGTATCTTTTAGAATAGATTTTAACATTATTTTATTTGTTTTTAAAGCTTTTAATGGTTTGGGACTGGCTGACATTGCAGACTCTCTGTCGTTTTATAATCCTTCACAAGCTCTTAGATGTTTTACTTCTGGATTTTTGAACATGCATAATTATACACACAAGAAAGAAAGCTTCAAAATGATGGAATACCCTATCGAGAGCTATAAGAGATGTGGGCTCTGTGAACATTTTTAAACAACAGCTTTAATTTGGCTTTTAATTAATGTCATTCTTATTATTTTTTGCTAATTCTCTCATTTAATTATTCTTACTGGTCTCTGTTTTTACTGTCGCTTGTCTTTCTCTCTACATTTGACTCTTCGTCTCCTCTTTACACACAACCTCGATTTCTTAGTTTTGTTTTGTTTTTTTGCTGCCAGTGCCCATGAGCAGCAGCTCAGAGGTCTCCAGTACAGAGCATGTCGGGTAAATCTCTACTCTCTGTCTCTCTCAGGTGACGGGACGCTCAGAATCTGGGAGGTGAAGAGCGCAGCGTGTCGATTGGTCATCCCGGCGCACAAGGCTGAGATCCTCAGCTGTGATTGGTGCAAATACGATCAGGTAACTGCCCTCCACCTTCTGCTGCCTCAGACAAGCTCACACTGTTAAAAACACAACGGAAATAAACTTCACTGTGTTAATAATAGATGCAAATACAGTTAACCTGCATTATTTTAGTGTAGAATACTATCAACTAAGCAAATAATAGTTTGGTTTGATCCCCTTAATTCTGGGTTAAAATGCAGTTAAGAATTGTTCACATAAAATAAGTCAAGCATTCAATAATCTTTAGTCTTTAGTATAGCTATAGTTTAGTTTAAATGCAGATTGGCAGCTTATCTTAAAAGCACATTATCTCTTTTTTTAACTTTAAATAGATGTAATAAAGTTTATTCTTAATTAAAAGACATTTAGTGGAAGTTATTCAAGTTTAAAATGCATATATTGAGCTGGTTTTATGTTCTTAATTTGCGGTAAAAATGCAGTTAAGAAGTGTTAAATAAAATAAACAAGCATTCAACGAGCTTTATTCATTTGTTTATGCATTTAGAGAGCTAAAGTTTACTTCAAATACATTTTAGCAGCTTTATTCTACTTTGAATGCATTTGATAAACCTTATAATTAAAAGTTCATTCTTTGTTCTTCTTATTCTAAAGTTTATTTACTGAATTTTATTCAGGTCTTTAAAAATGCACATAATTATGGGTTAAATGCAGTTAAAGGTAAAGTCAGCGATTCTAGTCCAGTACATTTTTTTGTCACATTCAGCAAATATCTCCTCACCGTCCGCTAGCCGTCCCTTCTGTGTGTCCACAAACACACCAGCTCTGTAAATGTAAACACAGCGGCTCGGAGCGAGCAGTACAACACTACTCCAGCCAATCAGCAGGGGGTGTTCATGCTCGTGCACACGACAGGGGGAAGGCATCGCATCGCTCTGGATTCCACTATATTTCACTTTTGGTGGTTGCCATGGCAATGTGTGTCCCTGACTTTGGGGACGGAGCTTCTGAAGGAGCACGAAGGGAGGGGTGTTTTTTTTTTGTGTGTGTGTGTTAAGTTGAAATATCAACAATCTTTCTCCACAATGACTGACTCTACCTTTAAGTTAGTTACTGAAGGTATTTTACTGTGAAAATACAGTTCATTAGACATATATTTCAAAATGTAGTTGGTTAATAAAAACCAGTTGGTATTTCTGTTGAAATTCATTTAAGCAGCTTTATTCTACTTTAAAACTCTTTTATTAAAATTCATTCATTGTTTAAAATGCATTTAACCAACATATTTTTCTCATAATTGTGAGTTTTTATATCAGTGATTTGATGTTTTTGTGCAGAACATTGTGGCCACGGGCTCGGTAGACTGCAGCGTGTGTGTCTGGGATCTGAGGAACGTCCGACATCCTATCAATCAACTGCTAGGCCACACCTACGCCATCCGCAGAGTCAAGGTACACACACACACACACACACACACAAACACACCACACAGGTTTTTTTACCACACACACTCCGTTAAATGTCATGTAACAATTTGTTCTCAGAATTTAGAGCAAAGTGTGTGTTGCGGCAGAGATGTAGTACAGCGCCTGACAGCATCAAAACACCCACTTAAATGGACCTAATAAGACCACTCACACACACACACACACACACACACACACACACATACACATACATACACACACACACACACATTAGATATGTGTGGGTGTATGTGTGAGAAAACAGACAGCTGCAGGCAAGTCACCAAACACATCCCAGTTACTCAGATTAGGCACACGTCACTTCACACTCACATACTGTACGTCAGGAATACACACACACACACACACACACACACACACACACACACACAAACTTATAACTGCAAACAGAAACTCTTGCATGCACAAACAGAAACCTGAGTCCATCCAATCGAGGACCTGTCTTACTCAAGTTGTGTTTTTCAGGACAGGTGCCACCAATCGATCGAGAAAAGAAGTGACTGTTATACTATACTGTGTGTGTGTGTGTGTGTGTGTGTGTGTGTGTGTGTGTTTGTGTGTGTTTTGTTAGTGTTTGCAAATCTGTCGGCTGGTATTAATGTACTGGAGGGAGCAGAAAGGAGGTGAAGCGATTTCATGATCAGCAGAAGATGAGAAAAGAGCGACAGACACCTTCTATCCAAATGTCAAGTTAATTTGAGAGTATTTAAAAGGAAAATTCAATTTTTTAAATGTTCTATTTATAGTTTTTATCAAAACTCTAACTTTACTGTTGAGATTTTGCGATGCAGTGATGCAGAGTCCAACAAGGAAGGAACACGATCATAAAGTATGTACATAAGGTGTAGCAAACGTTGGAAGTACAGTGTAAATGAAACGTATTCTCACATGCAACCACAGTTTTTGGCTCTGGTTGGTTGGTTGGTGGCTCTGGAGATTACATCTCTATAACCAAATGTTCCTGTAAATAAATTTAGACACATCTTTTATGTCTCTTACTGGATATAATTCCTTGAGTAGTTTTCCCAAAAACTATTTATACTGTTAAATGAGGTTAAACTGGACTGGATGTGTAGGATAGTGGAAACAGAAGTTATTCTGACATTAATCATCATAGATTTCATTCAAACACCAAACTTTAGTGATATGAACATGCATCAACAAGCTAAGGTAATTTCACAGGTATATTTTCTGTAATTTAAGGCAGTTTTTTGCAGATTTTGGATGGACAGAGTTCAGGTCTCTTGGTTTAATGGTTCAGAGGCTGTGATTTAGATCAAACTAATAGTCAGACTTAAGATAAACATGTTAATTCATAAGTTCCACAATGCCGTCTATCTTAAATATGACCAATTCATGAATTCTGGGTAAATTGAGACTTATTAACCCTTTCATGCATGGTGTCCACTACAGTGGACACATTTCAAAATTCAATATATTAAAAAAAAAGTTACTAACATGATTTTTCACTTGTTTAAGAGTAAAAATAAACAATCAAATTTTTTTTCACCCTGTGATTTAATAATTCATGCATAAAAGAGTTAAATTTAAAAAAAAAATCCAGCAGACTTTTCTTATTAACTGTTGTTAACTGTGGGGAAACTGGTCATCATGCTGTAGATTAGCCGTAACAATGAAATACTTTTTTCATTATTTTTAATAACTGATATTAAACTGATAGAAGTGATGGACAAAACTAGAAAAAAACTTTTTTTTTCATTCAAATGATGCAAACAAATAAATTCACACATCTATTAACGAGAAAGCTCATCAGCCAATAAATGTATTTGTTCTTTATCTACAAATAAAACACGTCGACCTCTAAAGGTATAAAATGATTCTGCAGAACTAAAAAGAATTTACTTCAAAATTTACATTTAAATGATTTAAATGGAAAAAACAAGCAAATAAACATGAACTGTGTGTATTAGAGTTGAAATACTGACAATAAAACTCAACGTCAGACAGAAGACATTAGCAGAGAAATGATTGTGTATTTTATCATCACAGCTGCTCAGTGTCTCGTTATATTTGTTGTTTTTGCCTCGGTGATAAACGTTTTTTTTGTTGATAACGTCCATAAAGTAGCTATAAACCAAATAGAGAGGCAGGAACAAAGAGGAAAAGAGAAATGTGTTAAACGAGGCCGTTTGTATCCTCCTGATAGGAAAGGTGAAACTGTCAGATGCACAGAGGGGGAACAAATGAACGAATAAATTAATTTAAGAGTGCTTAGCTGTCAGTTAGTGAAATGACTCTCTGCGGACTCTTCTCTCTCAGTCTCTCGGCGTCGGCACAATCCTGTAACTGCTGAGCAGAAAATAGGCTGATCAACCTGCCTGAAGCTGTGTTTCACTTTGATGGAGAAAATGTCACGATTTTTTTTAAAGAATTCACACCTTTTTACAGGATTAAGAGCAACTTCCAACAAGAGACTTTAGTCCAACATTAAAACAGCTCAGAACAGATGAAATAAATGTAACTCAGCAAGATGAAGATGAAGATGCACAATATTAAGTTTTTCCCACCACAACAACATTTTTATTTTGAAAGGATAACTTCCTCTGCATGGACTAACAGTGTGACCCAATCGAATTTATTCTTTTTTAGATAAACAGATTAGCTAACCCAGATTAACTAATCCATTAATCTTGATGATTAAAACACAATTAAAAGCTAAATTACATACAATAACTAAATAGATTCAATAAAATATAAAAAAATAGAATAGAGACTAAAGATAGAACAAAAAATACACTTTACTGTGTGTTGAATATACACTGTACAATAATATTAATACACTTTAATACACTGTACATTAGTACAAAGCCGTTTTCACATATGAACTCTGGACAGTGTCCAGAATCACAGGAAGTCCTCTCTCTGGAGAATCAGGTCCTCACATTGTCTGGAGTTGCCCTTTCACACATGTAACAGGAGCTTGTCCGTGTCAGACGTGTTCTCAGCTACTGTTTGGTTTAGGTGAGGAGTGGCGCCTGGGTAGGGTGTGCAGGAGGCAGGACATGATGCAAAAAGTACACTGCAGTTGTAATTCTGCCTTTTTAAGCTTTTTGCCAGAAATAAATCGGCTTTTATCTTATGAGAAATCACAGGAAATCCTCTCTTCCATTAGCGCTAGCTTCACAGCGGAGCGTTCAGGCTTAATCAAAACAATACAGCTTATAGCCGGCCTGCTGTGTTTATCCAGCGCCGGCCGCATGATAGAAATATCATCAACACGCCCGCTCGCTCACTGT
The DNA here is from genome assembly GCF_910596095.1 of Thunnus maccoyii. Lineage (NCBI taxonomy): Eukaryota > Metazoa > Chordata > Actinopteri > Scombriformes > Scombridae > Thunnus > Thunnus maccoyii. Next base: position 6,773,275 of record NC_056549.1, on the reverse strand, counting down.
GATTTCACCGGAAAACGACCTGCTATATTCTCACATGGGCTCAATCAGACTTTGTACCAGGCAGCTGGCAGAGTAAAGTCTGTTTAATGTCCGGTCCAACTGATTCAGACATTTACGTTCACACACACACAGCTTCTCCGGATAATGTCTGTAAAATTTCAGGGTTGCAGTGCATGTGTGAAAGGGGCTCAAGTCAGGTGGATATTCCTAAAAGCTGTACAGTAAAATGCAGGATTGTCCATGGATCATAAACAGTATTATCTGTACATTGAATATATGTAATATATTAATCATTTTGTTTTTGACCTTCCTTTTTTTTTTTAAACATCTCTTTATTGTCTTTTACAAAACAAAACAAACAAAAATAATAATCTGAACAATTATAACACACATAAAATAAAATTTAAAAAAACAACAACACAGCCCTATTAACAGTCAAATCAGTTCTTCATTTTGTGTGTTATCATGTTCAGGAAATTGTAAAAAAACATTTCAAATTTTCCAGAACTTATAAAGTTTGTTTTTGGTGAAGAAGCTCATCTTTTCAAGAGTGAAGTGAAAAGTCGTTCAGCCACTGGGAAATTCCACAGTTTAACAAACAGATGAATTACATGACATTTTAGTATTTTCCTGATTTAGATTTTGTATTTTTCTTCCTTCAGTTTTCTGCGTTCAGTAAGACGGTGTTGGCTTCCTGCTCGTACGACTTCACTGTCAGGTAAGATCAACTCTGCCTCTTTTATTACTCTCTTCTTCTTCTTTGCTTGTGTGATGTTTCCTTTATATGTTTTAGTCCTGATCATGAAGCGCTGTTAGACCTTTTGATAAAAGTTCTTTAACCTCTTACCAGGTGCCCCCATTTTTGTGCACAAAACAATGTTCCCAATATATAAAGGTTACTGTTCTTCAACCATTCATTTAAAAAAGAAACTCTTTAAATTTTACAACCAAAGTTACAGAGTTAAAGGAAGTTGTCATGGGCTTGTTGGTGGTTGTGTCACTGTAAAACACCAGAATTAAAGTAAAACACCAAAATATCAGTGTCTCAGCCACGACTTTGAGGTACGTGTGTAAGTAGTTTTATAATAGTGAGCAGTGGAAATGAAGTTGCAGGTTTAAGTTCAACGTGTCGGCCCAAAGAAATGACAGTCAACAGAGAGAAGAGAAGAAATGCAAACAGTGAGCCTGAGATAAGAACTCCTGTTGGAGCTCATCTAAATATTGTTTAAACACAAGTCAAGATGACACATTTGAACAAATATTCCTGATATTAACTTCACTCTACAATGGCAAGTTCAACTCGGGAGTACAAAGTCCTGAGGACAGGTGGACGCAGTATGATCATTTGCCGGAAGAACAGCTGTGTTTTTGCTGATATCACCAATTCAGCTCAGCTCTGGTGATTAATCTTCAACACAGCTGTACCTGACTGTACTGTGACAAAATATTATCCACTCAAAGCTCCACTGACAGTTTTTCTCAAGAAGAAATGACAGTGAGATGGAGTCAATTATGTAGTAATAATAAAAATCCAAACTGTAGCTTAATAAAATAAAACAAAATTTAATATAGAAGGATCTATTCATTTTAATAAATGTATATTCATAGATTTTAATTGAAATGTGTTGGTATCTGTGCATATAAGGAGTCCAAAGTCTGCAGAGGCAGCGTGAAGCTTCACTTTACCTTTACTTACATTTACTTTAACAAAATATCGTCTAAAAGGAATTACATCATAGATCAAAATGCTACAGAGACATAAGAGCTAGCGGTAAATAACCAAAGCGAACGCCAGGATGACGACGGACGTTGACCAGCTGATCATCTCAGGAGTCGGACTGCTGCACCTGAAAAAATATTCAAACTTGATAAGTCCAGACAAATCAGCTCCCGAGGTACCGTAGCCTCGATAAAACGAGCAGAGCGAGAACACGTCTGGTCATTTGGACTGTACTTGGCCAGATGCAGACTTTGAATTGGAACCCAGTGCATAAAGCAGCTCTGTAAAGAAATGTTTTCCCAGTTTAGTTTGGAAGTAAAGTATACATGATTTATAGTTTAGTAGCTAAAACTTGCAGAAACACTGATGTGGTCCTTTCAACTTTAAGTTTAGTTTAATTTAGTTTAGAATCCAGACTTGTAATGACATTTATCTGCGATTATAAAACACAAGTTTGACTTTTTGAAACTTTTCTACGAGGTTAAAAGAAAGAAGCGGCGGATGCGGTCGTACGCTTACGCTCCTTTTTCTTTTAGTTACTGACCAAAGCGGATGGATGGTGTCACCTTAGAAGTAGTAATGGGTAAGGACACGGTTTGATAATATGTGTGATAAAGTTAACTGGTGTGTGAGATGGAGAGAGAGAGAGAGAGAGAGAGAGAGAGAGAGAGAGAGAGAGAGAGAGAGAAAGAGGGAGCAGAGAGACAAAAGACACAATGAGCTGTTCCTTTATTGAGCTGCAGAGGCTGACTTAATAGAATCTGTAATTTCAAGCAAGACCGCCTCTGTGTTTCTTATGAGAATATGCTGCTTCTTAGTCTTTCCCCCCTTTCTCTCTCTCTCTCTCTCTCTCTCTCTCTCTCTCTCCATCCCAGAGATAGTTTTCATTTAGTTTCCGCAGCCCTACATCCGACACCGGGCCTCATTAAGTCTGCTGACGGATCTATTTTATCTTTATGTGTGTCGATCGGATGGATAGATATGACAGGGAGAGGGACGGCAGTTTGGCAACACATATGTCGACAAATCTGCAGATTTTCAATTTTCTGTCTCAGAAATCCCCTTCCCCATTATTTTGGTTTCATGAATGTCTCCAAATGACTCAATTCGGCTTCAGTTGTGTCCCTGAGCAAAACATGGAGGGATGATTGGTATCACGCTGGAAGAGGGATGATGCTGAAATAAATAAGATGTTGGATATTTCAGACAATGGAGAGAGAGAGAGAGAGCCTGAGGGAAAGAAGGTAGTCTGAAAGATAAATGTGTTGAGAGCTGGCTCTTTGCCAAACCCTGTGTTTTATTGATCCGTGCTTTCATTGGCTCAAATACTCCATGCTGAGTACAGATTTCATTAACATACACACACACACAGAGTCATGTTTCCATCACTTCAGAGAACATTACATTGATTTGCGTTTATTTCCTGGAGACGTATCCTAACCTTAACCATAACCCTAAACATAAACCAAGTCTTCACCCTAAAATTAATGATTTACGTTAAAGGGGGGACTGTAAACGTGATGACTGTAAACAGATTTACGTCCCCACAACATGAGGAATACCTTGAACACACACACACACATACACACAGAGTGGGAAATCACCACCTGCCAGACTCTGGTAGAGTTTTGCCCGTGGCTTTTAAGATTGTCTCAGGTAATAAAAAAAGCATCTGTAGTAATAATCCTCAGATACAAATCCAAAAAGTACCATTTATTCTTGTTTTCTATGAAGATGCCTGCAGGCAATGAACAAAAGCAAAAACAAAAATGCTGGCATAAAACTGATGTGTAGAAATTATTCATCGCAATACATTTTTTAAATCACTTAATTATGCAACTGAATTTTGCTGAATATAAAAGCTGTTTTTCAGCAACATCCTCACATTCACACCTGGTATCTGTCCACTCATCGGGTGCATTAAAGGATAACTCTGATGATTTCCTATATTTTTATTATTGTCAACATATGTTATGTGCAGAGCCAAACTGTTACTGTTTTAAAGCCGTTCCTTTGCCATTGATTGTGTTTTACGATCCCCAGAAAGGCTATTTACAAAAGAGGTCAAACATAACTTAAAAAAAAAACCCAATAGATTTTAATTTATAAGCAAAAAACATCACCACAAATTAACACCAACAAATAATAACAACAGAAGATTGAAGGGCCTGCCAAAATTAACAAAAGGAAGGGAAGACTTAAAACTAAGCCTAATAGAAACAAAGCCATGAAAAAACAGGACTACCAGACCCATCAGGGTGCAAAGAACCAACAGAAGAAAGGATCTAACTCAAGCCAAGGTTCTTGCCTCCTCTTTATTGGATTTGAGAGGGGGGGGGGGCGTGTAACATTGTTTATAGGAAAAATGCTTTTTGGGCTAGTGCGCATCATGTGATGAACCTTGAAGTTGTACCTGATGCAGCTACTACGCCAAACTCGCTTCACAGCCCTGCGCCGTTCTTGGGAGGGTTGGTTAGGTCACCACTTCACCAGTAACATGTTCTACAAGTATCATAACAGTTAACAAATACGCAGGAACACACAAGAAAAATCAATAAATGCTTTATCACTACAAGGTTTTGCCATCAAACACAAAGTCATGTCCAGTTAAAACTATCTGGGTAAAAGACAAAAATTGCACCAAGAAGAAAGTGAAGCTTTTAAATGAATATCAGAAACTAAACACACCGATTCTTAATTTAATACACTTTTACTGCTACAGTCTTACTTGATCTGGGACACAAAAATCTGCCCAACATGTTCAAAGGACTTTATCATTCATTCAGACAAAAGTCTGTTTAACAGAAGAGTTATCTAATACTTATGTACATATTATACCCAGAACCATTTTCTTTTCTTTTTCTTCATTTACATGGTTTTCCATAATTCTTTTAACTTTAAAAAACCGTTTAGGGGACTCAATAAGAGCACAATGTGTCAATGCAGAGGAACTTTTTTGAGCATCTGTAAAGACGCTGTATCTTTAATTTAATCTTTACTCCGTCTTCTCCTTTATTAACTTTACTGCTGTCCACTCTGAGATAATCCTTAATCCATTCATTACTGCTGTGATGACACTGTTTCACTGACTTTACTTCATCTGATGTTATCTTAATACGATTGGACTGAGCCAAGGCCACAAATTACACGATTGTTTCGTGTGCATGTGTGTGTGTGTGCATGTATGTAAGTGTGTTTGTGTGTTTTCCGTAGCAACATCACGTACTGCAGATTTGTTTTCTGTTGAACAACTACAAACATAGAGGGTATCAAACTAATTATCACCTATTCTCAATTTGTGTCCGGGCGGATATAGTGTGTGTATATGTGTGTGTGTGTGGTCATGTAAGTGTGTAAACCCTCTAACCATTGATCACGACTGAGTGCAGAAGTCTTTAATTACCTCATTAACGGGAGAATCGTCTCTTCACACAGAGGCAGAGTGGGAATAAAAACTGCCCCCAGGACTTTCTGACTCAGACTGGTTCACCAAAACTAAACTGTCCTCCCAAAAAAAAACTACAAAATCAGTCGTCTCAGCGAGTGCCTCAAAACGACATAAATTTACATTTCAGTGACAGCACCCTCTAGCAGGAATAGTAATTATAATAATGGTAGCAAAAGGAGGAAATTAGGTGACGTTATAGAGAAACCAGAACTGCTGGATTCTGCTCCAGAGGTAAGAAAACCTCATTAAAAATCTCATTAATATGTGAAACTCTACTAATAAGTAAAATCCAACCTTGAAACAGAACCTTTCTAAACAGTATGTCGTAAGGCTCGATCCATATGTTCAGATAAGGACGAGAGTTTTCTGAAAAACCATCTAATATCATTGTTTATTCAGTATTTATGTTTTTTATTGGCCTTCAACGGACATCGTTTCCCATAAGTCCTAGACGTTTGCGAGCTAAACGTCACGGCTCGACAGAGGAGACGGGTCCATGAGCGAGTCGAGGGTCGTAGTGGTGAGTTCAGACATGTCTGTAATAAGAACAGGACAGAGAACGCTGTACCAGTCTTTACACGGCACAGATCACAGCTCGAAACATGGACGAAACCATGGATGTATTATAAGAGCTGGATACCAGACCAAAAATGGCGCCCATTCAGTCCAATTAGAACTGTTTTACAAAAATAAAACCTCCATGGATCAAAACTTCATAATAGAAAGAGTCATAATTGACCTTGTTTGCACAGTTCTATGTGTCCTGTCAACAATTTTACAGACGTCTCTTTTACAACGGTGGTCTATGGGGGGAAAATGCTTTTTGGGCTACAAGGGGATTTTTAGCTGCAATACCGCAAGTGACCACTGGGTAAAACTGGCGGCAAGGCTGAGCGGCGGCGCCCTATCCAGCTCGTACAATACATCCATGGATGAAACCAAGTTACAGTGACGCATGTACCGACGCTGCCATGTTTGTTCTTTTAATGGGAGCTGTAGTTTTTTTCTGTGTTCACAAAGTAATCGTTGTTTAACTTTTTAAGGGTTAAATTTCTGATAGCAGCTGCTGTAGTGGAGCCAAGTTGTCTGAGAAATATGGAAAATAAACTCCAGGCACAAACTTCCTTTTTTTTTCAAAAAGGCCAATGAAAGAAATAATGAATGACTGAGTTACAGAAAGAAGCTAATGGAAAGGAGGCTAGAGACGAAGTAATGTCATAACATTGGCTTAATGTTATTAGAGTTAAACATCAGACTTAAACATGGGAGATAACCGTTCACCTCCTATTTCCAACCGTGAGTTGACATTGAACCATAGCCAAGACACAAGGAGTACCTGCACACTGAATGACACTGAATTTACTTTATTTGCAACATTTACGACTAATCACAGGTCTTCCTCAGGCAAATACTAATATTTACAAGTACATAAAAGTAGTCCATAATTAATAAACTTTGATTGAGATCAGCAAATATCTGGTCCAAGAGTATGTAAACAAACCTTAAAATGTTTTCAGTCTGAGAACTGAGTGTCAGTATTTGATACCTGACAGTTTTTGATGATATTTTTTATTATAAAAATCTACATTATAGATGCTTTAAATCTTGAATCTGAGTATTTCCACATGCACCTGTTGGTGTGCTCAGCTCAGTAAACATTACACCTTCCTTTGTGTAAACTCACACACACCTGCCTCTACAGGTCTCCGTGTGTGTTCAGACACCGGTTATAATACAAACAAATACAGATCTAATCCACCTGCACGCACAATGGACAACACATTGAATGCACATACGGTACACTCATATGCAAATACATCTGAACACACGCTCTTTTATAGTCACATATGCATTTACACATACAAACGGATGTATGAATCCTTTTTCATCCCTCGTTTCCGCTCTTCACCTCCCTCATTCTCCCTCCCGTGTGTTTGTTTAGTCGTAGTCAGTTGTCAGTGGAGCGCTCAGTGAGTTTAAACCATCTGCAACCTCAGACTTTAATATATTCTGGGAGACAGATTATGTTGACGTCAGTTTGATCTAATCTAATTATTCTGTAATTTACCATTTGATTCATTGATGCTATTAAGCCCCTCTTCCAAAGAAACTCACATTTAACGAACTGATAAATATCATGATTGGCGGCGCACAAGGCCATTAAATATCAACATATCAGCCAACAAAACAACAAACAACAAGAAAACACAATTAATTTCAGTAATAAGAAAGTTGGCGGTCAGTCCACCACTTTGTTTCAGACTGAAATATCTCAACAGCTATTGGATGGATTGCCATGAAGTTTTGGCTGAATTATAATAACTTAGCATTAGCATTTTCTTAGCATTTTCATCTGGTCAAACTTTTATTTTGTTCAGCCTCAGCTATACTTAACACACTAAACTGTTGACATGCTAACACACAAAACTAAGATGGTTTAACATCAGTGTGGTAACATTGTCATTGTGAGTATTTTCGGGCATAGTGACGTTAAGGGCTGCCTCCTAAAAGTTGCTGAGTCGACATTTTATCAGTCGCATCACTACCTTCGTTTTTAGCCGCAACATTTTACACACAGAGCGACGCATGGTGACAGCATGACAGGCTGTAAATTATCAGTCTTGTCTTTAAATACATAACTGTGATGGAAACATCCTGCTCGGCTTGTTGAATACAGTAAAGTGAGTTAATCCAATGTTTAAACTGACACGTACAAGCGTCTCTACCGTCTCCTCCTCTACCACCCCTTCAGCTGACAGCCAGCAGCCAACAGGAGAGACGCTACATGCTGCATTAAAGCTAAAGATTACGTGTGTTAAGAAAACTGACTTGCAGCGCGAGTCGGCTCAGTTTTAATTCCTGAGTCACTTTTGAATGAATTCAGCAGCTACGATGTTGCTTGTTGTTTACAACCTCAACGACAAAGCCTTTTGAACTCATTACCGCTCTGATTCGCACCTATGACAGTTTCACTTCAGCTCTTTATTATCCTGGTATATGTAACTTACCAGCTTTTCTGCTTTTCTATGAAGAACTGGCAGCTAGGCTCCATCATTGGTTCCCTTCTTCAAATGTAAAAACATGTAAAATAGTGTCTAAATACGTTATCTTAAGATTTTAGTTTTAGTTTTATTCTTATCATTCCTGACATTCATTTTATCTTCTTTGCAACTTTCAGCATACACATTATATTTTAAAGCTTTCATTATGTTAGTTGTCATTATCTCTGTGGGCGTACCACTCACTCTAAACACAGTCAGAGTTAGTATGAAGTATAAAACTGAGACTCTGAGGTCATGTTTTCCTGTTTCAACAGCAGGTTAAACGCCTCATATTTGCTTTAGATAACATGCCCCCCCCCCCTTCGTCTGTCTCACAGCAGCCTGCGTGTTCGTGTGACTCTTAAGATTAATTTCCTGTTTAAATTAAAAGCATCAGTGACATCAGCTCGTCGCTCTCTTTACCTTTCTGTCTTTATTGTTCTGTCTTCCGTCACTTCTCTTATCTTAAATGTTTTGTGTACGCTTCCTCTCAGTTTCTCCGCTTGGCTTTCATTTTTGTCCTCCTATTCTCTTTTTCTTCTTTCTCTCTCTCTCTCTGTTTCCGCTGTGACTTAATGAGTTTGGTAGTAATAGTGAGACACACACACACACATAAAGCTGACAGGTGAATGGACTGTTCCACAGAATGAAACACAATAGAAGCTAAATAATTACCTACCATGGAAACTACGGACAAAAGGCACTGCAAGCCTCATTTATACAAACAACATGGTGTCTTTGTCTAACTGGGACAGTCATCTGGTCCCATACGCGCACACACACACATTTACACTTTCACGTCACCTGAACCTGTAATCACAATCACATGTGAATCTGACGCCTGCTTTTGGAAAAAAAGTCTATTTCTAACAGTTATTAGAAATGCTGAAGCCTAAATTGTCTTTTTTTGAGAATTTGCTGAGAACGAAGCGTATTATTTTCTCAATTTATTAATGCATCATTTTGTCTATAAGATGTTAATAAATAGGAGAAAATGCACGTTATAATTTCACAAAGCATATTTCACATTCAAACAGCCCAAAACCCTGAGATACTCCATTTATAGTGAATATAAAACAGAGATGACCATCATATCATCACATTAATGCAGCTGGAACCAGATGATGTTCTTTCTTTTACTTTAAAAAATGACTGATTTAACTTTCTGTGAGTTTTATATTCTTACTATTTTCAACTACAACTACAAATGTTCTTCCTCAGGTTACCTGAGACAGCAGTGTGGGGGTAACTGACCCTCTTTCATCATTTTATGTAGATTATTGTTACCCAGAACATGCAAAGATGTTCTAAGGTTACCTTATAACACACATATTCAATTAGCAGACTCCCATCCCAATTTGGACTGATTAATAATTTAATCCGACCGGAAACAAAATTTAATGGCAACCTCACCCAGACCACTTTTGAGCGATACATTACTGTCACGTCACTATTACTGTCTTCATTTAGCCGCCCGCTAGTTGCCACAGTTAATAAGGTTGTTGCGGCCAAACTGTCTTCACCAGGCTGACTGACAGCAGAAATTTACTGAACCAAAATAGTTTGCATGTCGGCTCCACGAGAAGAAATCGACAGTTTGTAATTATTGATTCATTGATACGGTTAATTATTTTGTATAGCAGGATACTAATGTGATTTAAACAGCTGGTCACTCAGATTAAACTTCACTAAGTGCGACAGAAACAGACTCAGAGCGTAAAAAAACACAGGGGATTTCTGTGAGACTGTCCTGGATTCAGTTGGATTGATACATTTAATAAAATGGAAGCGTAACGTTTTCTATGTGGATTGGCCACAGCCTCTCTGTCCCACCATTCAGCTGGTGCTGGAGACGGGAGACTGTCACGTCCTCGCACAGACAGCTGCTCTGATGACTTTCCCCCTGTCCTGTCCTGTGCACAAGCACGAATGCCCCCTGTTGCTGATTGGCTGCAATAGTGTTGTGTGTGCTCTCGGTCCGAGCCGCTTTGTTTCTGTTTCCATTTATAGAGCCTGTGTTGTGTATGAACACTGCGTACACATTTAACAAACAACAAGCAGACCGTGAGGAGATAAAAAAGTGCACTGAACGATCTTTCTCCAGAATCACTGATTCTACTTTTAACCAGTTGAAGTCGTAATAATCAAGACTCCAGCAGAATCATTTTCAGATCAAACATTTTCAACAATGACTACAGAGAAGAACTCACTGATAAACACTTCCAGCAGTGTCTCCGCCTGCCCATTACACCTTTTTATGCTAAAGTTTAAGGACTTGGTTACACAACAAAGAAGTCTCATCTCCCTTTAACACAGAAATGCTGTTCATGTACAGAGTTCTGGAGTTTTTGTACTAAAATATCATCATGTAATGCAGCCTTACTGGGCCTATGATGCGCTAGAAGTGTATTAAGTGGGCCCCTAAGACTGGAAGTTGATTACTCCTTATAGACTTATAAACTGGACTGAATTCAGGGGAAAAAATTACAAAGGCGGTTCAATTTATTGGCTAGCTAAGTGCTAACAGCTACTGAAAAGTTTCAAAAAACAAGGCATTTTGGAAGTCCTCAGAGATTCATGAACTCAATTTTACTCTCATTGGAAGTTAAATATCATGATAATCATTAATTTTATAGCAATTTATCTTAAATTAAGGCAAAAACAACCAACAATTTTGGCACATTTTTTCCTGAAAAGACACTTTTAAAACTTTGCAAGATCCTTAAGAGACTGTCAATATTTCTAAACAAATAGTTCCCACTTATAGTCAGTATAACCTTGAGGATTCACTACAGCGGATGTTAACGTCAGCGCTCCCAATAATAATCAGATGCAGTTCACTAAAAAAAAACACTTTCTTACGTGTCGTATCGAGCTTCTCACTTTGCTTATGAACAGACTTTTTTTTCCTCACAGTGTTGAAATCTAAAAAACCGTCTCGTTGCCGTCGACAGTAAATCATCGCTATTGCTCATTTTAATGAAGCCAATCAAGCTCTTAGCTGCAGGATTATTACTCCTGCGTCTTAATGCACTGAATGGGAGAGCTGTGACAGAAATGCATTCATTTCAGTTAAGTTTTTTTTATTGCCACTGCACTTCATTACACTGAAGACATATTGCTCTGCACTGTGGGTGATGAATGACTCAGACTTTTTTTTTTTTTTTTAACTTCACGCATATATTTGTGCATGAGTGAGCTGGTCATACATACATTTAAACATATATTCATGTATTCAAATAGAATATAGATATAAATAAAAATGTGTATTTTAAAGGTTACTCTCTGGTCTTTTTGACTTATCCCTTCAAGCAGCAACTTAATCACATTTTTACAAGATAACCTCAGTTTTAATAAGATTAAAAACAGCCGCATCAGCTGCCCTTTGAGACTGCTCAGGTGTTGGAGGAGTGATGAAGAGACATTTTTACTCTTTTCAGATCCTTACCAAAAACACATAAAGGTCATGTTAAAGCTTAAAGGTGTAGCGGCATTTTTAGGACATCATACTCAGCTCGTCAGGCTCTAAATTAGGCTCAACTTTCATCAGTTTAAAGGCGTCAGTATGCTTCCAATAAAAATGATCACCGATTTTCTGAACCAGACAGTCGGACAATCACTTTATGGAGCATTTTTCCAGATTTTTCACTCTTCACACTTCATGTAATCAATTCATTTTGCGAGTGCAACGTAAGAACTGATCACCAACTGTTTATCTCCTGATATTCTCATTACAGTAGTGGATGGAAACGAGCATTAAGTTGCATTTTCTTTCGCAGATTTTGTGGAAATTCGGTTTAAATTCGAGCTACATTCGGATAAAAATCTGGCACATCACATCTTCGTGGCTTAAACGATATAAAGAGAAAGGGATATTAAAACAATCTAGAGAATGAGATGATGAAAAAAATAAAGATGACAAAGGAGTAAAAAGGAAAGGAGAGCAAAAGACTGAGAGAGTGGAAACAGAGAGAGAGAGAGAGAGAGAGAGAGAGAAGGCCAATAAAACACTGCCCACCAACCTCAGCCAGCAGCGGCCAATCAGACTAATTGGAAGACTGTTTCTCTTCCTGGTCTTGATGGAGTGTGTGTGTGTGTGTGTGTGTGTGTGCGTGTGCCAAAGCCCTGACGCAGCAAACACTCCCTCCAGACTCATCCACTTTGCAAATGTAATTAAATCATTTTCAGAGGGAACACTGCTGCTCCCACTGGGCTCCATTAGGCCTATATTAGTACGAGAGCTGTGGCACACACACACACACACACACACATACACACACACACACACACACACACAATAAGTGATGGGTGTCTGGGGAGAGTCCAGCATTGAGAGATATTATATATTGAGTGAGTTGTTAGTGTAAATCATTGCTCACATTCACTTTGCTGCTGTGTACGTGTATGTGTGTGTGTGTGTGTGTGTGTGTGTGTGTGTGAGAGATAGAGTTCTGCAGTACAGACTGATTAACATCCATTCCTAATGTGCAGAGGGAGTTTGTTTCTGGACTTCGGCACTGATTGATGATTCAAACTTTGGAAAAAAAACAAACACTTTTTCTCAATAAGTTGGATCAAGTTGAGTCACAGTCAGACACGACTGAAGTTGATTTATCCTCAAGTCAGGTCGCACAACGTGACGCCAACCCCGTCTCCTAGAAATTACGTTGATGTACTACTAAATCGCAACCGCAAATACGTTATGAAGGAAACATAATGCTGCCCGAATGACTTTTTCTCTCAACATAATGAGGAAATTAATTAACATATTTGGCAAGTCGCAAAAATGTTGATACTGAATATATGAGTGAAATGTTTTTTCCTGCTAAAATATCTGATCTTGTATTAGGATATCTGCTGGTTTTTTATGGTTTAGAGGAAAAAAACAGACTAAAAAACAGTGACATGTCTTTACCTTCCTTTTTTTTTTACACAATTAAATGTAAAGCAATTTCTATGGATGGTTTGCTTTGGAAAATTTTCACCAATTTTACTCCTGTGTAACAGGGATCTTTAGTTTTCCTTGTGTTTGATATGAAACAGCAGTTTGTGAAATATCTGTGTGTGTGTGTGTGTTCGTAGGTTCTGGGATTACAGCAGGAACCAGCCTCTTCTGGACACCGTGGAGCATCACTCAGAGTTCGTCTGCGGGTTAGACTTCAACCTGCATGTCCCCAACCAGGTAACACATTCACACACCTGAGTGCTGGTAGTGTGTTGATCAAACACGCTATGAATTGATAGTCTTTAAATTTAGCCAAGCATTACCAATTTGCAGTATCTTAATCTTGTGTTCCTTGTTGAGTTGTGTTGTTGGAAACTCCCGTCTCCAAAGGTCACATTACATTTCCGTTGTACAAATATTTGCTCTGTTTTCCGATTCACTTCTTGTAAAGCCTGGCTGAGGGGCAAAGTCAAGCGTGTGTTTCCTGTTTTGGTGTGATGTTAGTCAGCTCTGGTGGTTTCACAGGTCACAATTCGGTCAGAACTGAAACCCTGCTGCACAGAGTTTGGAAATGGAGAAGTTTTTATTATTTTAATGAGTTTCATCACCAGTTTTGGTACATTATCACACTACCAGTCTACAAACTGTAGCGTCAATCTCATATGATGTTTACACATTCATTACAAGCACATTCATAGAAAATGAACTGGAAACTGGATGTTCTGTAATGTCCTGGAGAATTAACCTCAATACTTTATTTGTATCAAAATTCAGAAAGAAAAAGCAGAGAGAGTTATATATTTCTTTGGATTTCTCTCTGCCCCTCACCTCTTTGTCTTTCTGTCAAGTGTGTGGCCAACCATCCGATCTCTGGGTCCATATCCGGTTTCTGTCTGTCTAAGTAGGCCTATTTTCTGTATTTCTTGAAATGGGGCCATCCATCAGTCTGTCTGCACATGAGCAGGCTGAGGTTAACCCACACACACACACACACACTAACACAGGGCTGTCAGTGTTTGAATGTGTTCGGGGTAAAGAAGCAGTGAACTGAAAAGGCCACTCATGTCTAATTCAGTTTTTCGACTAATTTAGACAGGCGGCGTCTCTCTCTCTCTAACTCCCCTCCAGATGTGTAAATCCAGCAAAGAGGTGAAAATGACAGAGAGCAGAGTTCAGCTTCAAGTCAGGAGATACATGCGTGGGAAAATACTGACAAAAACCATACTGGGGTTAACGTCTGGATCGGGAAATGAGTGTTGAAATCAGCTGCGTTTGTTTGCAGACTCAGCTGTGACGTAAAAGGAAACACCAAAGAGTGAAGTGAGGTTATTACGCCTACGTCACTGCGTCATTTAAAACTCTTGTGCTCAAAGTTGTTCAAGGAAAAGTTTGGCTAAACTTCACAACAGCTTCCTAAAACGCCTCAAGCCTTGAACCTTAAAAGAACAAGAGCGGCTTTGCATGTTTTAGTCCATTAACTGCAAATGGTCCATACATTACTGCTGACCAGCGTCCAAACCGTACCATTAATTTTGAGATTGATTTCCTACCTTCCAGGCAGCCGTTGGATTCACTTCAATAATACTTTGAAAATGAACTTCCAGAAACTTGGGAAAGAAGTAGTGAACACAACGCTGACACATCATCAACTTTTAAGTTGATATGTTGAACTTGGTAGCAAACAGTTGCTTATTTCCACATCCAGCAGTTACGGAGCAACTTTATGATTCATTTGGAGTCGTGTTTCTGTCCACTTGGTGAATTTAAGTCCAATATTCACTCTCTTTTAGCTCTGTTTCTGCTCTCTACTAACTCCTGAGGGAAATATCTGGCTGTCTAGCTGCTAATAGCTCCACTTTTTCTTCAGCTAGTCTATAGATAACTGTATCTGATTGCCGTTTGGTGCTGAGCAGGTAGTGTATAGTGGGGTTGTCAGAGCTTTTTCTCTGAAAACAGCTGCCAAGGCTGTAACAAGACTATAACAAGGCTATAAGAGCACTGAGAATGAACCAAAACAAGCAAAGTTGCAGCCGGACAGCTCTGTAGTTTAGAAAAGTTGAGTAAAAGTTCCTTTCACCTGTTATTTCATTGTCTTTTTGTATGGATTAACACCTAAAAGCAAATTATGAACAATACACAAGCTACCATTTACTCCTTCAGGACAGTGAGACACAATTAAACTTGAGTACATGTTGCTTGTAAGGAATATGACTGTTGATATTTTAGATCCCCTGCAGGCATGTTTTATGACATTAAAAAAAAAAAACACTCTACTTTGAATAATAATTTGTGTCTAATATGTTCAAGAGGTGGCTCTAGTCGCTACCATTAAACCATTGCAGAAGAAGAGAACACAACGAGATGATGTCATTAAAACAGAGGCAGTAAAGGCTCAAATGATGGAAAACATTGTGGAAAATATGATGGAAATATGACATTTGTGTTTGTTTCATGTATTAATTTGAGAAACGTTACAGTCTCCTCCATCGCTCCACACAGATCCGCTGACATTTAAGTCAAATGCTTCATGTACGTCGTCATTTATTCACTAAGTCTGTTTACATTTCACTTTGTCACATTTTCCTTTTATCGACTTTTTTTCCCCTTCATTAAAGCAATATTTCTGGATTTTTATGTGCAAATGGGAAATGTGAATGGAAACCCACTTTGAAAAGGGCTTACAGGCGAGAACAAGCACAGACTGTAAAAAATAATGTAGAAACTGTGGTAAGAAAGGACAGAGAGGAGGTTAAAAAAAAAAAAAAGAGACCAAAAATACTGATGCAAGAGGAGGAGAGGAGTCTGATATAACACAGCGGGACAGATAACGTAGCGTCGGCGTGTTTCCAGCAGATTAGTCTGATGTCAGGATTACTAGCCAGGCAGCCATGTTTATGGAAATGATATTCAAGTTCACTCTGAGTTCTTCCAACAAAATGCTAATGCAGCACAACATTTCCCTTCAAATCTCTTCTTTTGGCACAGCTTAACGTTCACCACACCTGCTTCACACTAACAACACCAACAGTCTACAGCCATATTATTCAACTACAATTCAGTCTGATCAGATTTGAAAAGGTAAAAAGGTTCTCGTGTCAGTGAGCGAGTGAAGAATTCACCTGTTTACAAGATACAAAAAGCATGGCCGAAGCTTTTACAGTAAGAAAATGTGTCTTCGTGAGGATAAAAACACAGACGGTTCTGGTCAGTGGTCTCCACGGAGAACAAAGAGCTGACTCAGCCAATCACAGTGATGAGGAGAAGGCTGTAGATCCCAGCTGTCATTGTCTCACACACACATACACACACACATATACACACTGATTCACAACATGACCTGCACTGTGACTCTACTCTCATAAAGAAGCACCAGATGTGTTCATTAATATTTTAAGTTTATATTCATGTGTTTGCTTTAATGCTGATGACAAACAACAGGGAGTACAACAGTGACAATATGGTTAGAGAGGATAAAATTAACAATCAATATATGAACACATAATTTAACTTTAATAAAAGATATTTATATTAATATACAATAGAGACAAGTTCACACTTTACTGTATAAACAGAATCTTTCATTTGCACATGCATTATTTGCATATATAATACTTTTATATGCATATTGTATTTCTTCAGTATACTGTTCAGCTAAGGCAAACAGCTTTTTCCCCTTTAAATAAATAAATGGTTATATTTTATTTGTCTTAACAGTTGAGTCTCAAAGCTTCTCAAAGAACAACAGGCGGTGGATTCAGTGGCTTTCCTGATACTGTAGATTTATTTTGTTTTTTAAGTCTTTGTCTCTACTCCAAAATACTTAAAGACGCACTTTATATGGAGAAATACACTAAACTTTGTTTTTGCATTTGTTATACCCAAAATTCCCCAAATTTCATGTGAACTGTGTTGAGTTTCAAAACACCAACAGTGAGCTGGGATTATGGGATTAACATTAATACTAATGATGAAATGGAACCACTAGCCACTGCTAAAACTAGCAACAAGACATGCAGTAATATATGTCTTTGATACAGTATAATATTCTAATATTATACATTAGATTGGCTACAACTTTCTTTTTATTATTCAGATATTACTGTGAATTTCCTGTGAATTTATCATATTATTAGAATTTGTTATATTTTTAAATGCTTAAGACAAAAAAAAACATAGTGGTGGAAAAAATCAAGCAGAGAGAAAGAGACAAACAGAAATGACGGAGAGACCGAGAGAGAAACAGTGAAAATAGAAGGGGGGTCTGGTCCGGTCTGTGACGTCGGTGTAAGTGTCGTTAAAACTGTCAGAGCTGTGCGTGTTTCCCTGTAATGACATGTCTGATAACAACACAGCTAACAATACAGCTTATTACTGCCGCTGCCACACACACACACACACACACACACACACACACACACACACAGACATTCTCAAACATCAACAACACGGACAATACAGCTCATTACTGAATACACACACACATGCAGCTCAAACAGCCTGTCAAAAGATTGAAAAGGGGAAACTTGGAGTCAAGCTCGCCCTCTGTGATTGGTTGCCGTGGGAAACTGACTGTTTACCGTGACGTTGTGGGTTCAAGCCCACAACTCACATAAGCACTTCCACCTCATCATTGTTTGTGTCCTGGAAAAGTCTTTGCTCTGATTTTCCAGCGAGCTATTTCTGCTCACAAGTGAAAACGCTTGATGAAATACATATTCAGAAAATGAAGTCATGTGGTGAAAGAATACATTTTTCAAGCCTGTCTTAAAGCAACAGTCAGAAGCCCAAATGAATATTGAAACAGGTTTTTCTTGCTGTAATTATTCCTCCTGTTCATACTGACCATTAGAAGATCCCTTCATAATGCACTTACAATGTTAGTGATGGGGGACAAAATCCACAGTCCTCGAAAATGTAGCTGTATATGTAGCTAATGAAGCTTCAGTCATCCAAATGTGTCAAATCAAGTATATTTCTTCAAAGTTACAGTCTTTTTAGTGCCAAAGTCCCTCTTTTTGTTAATATAATTCCACCGCAGCTCAACAAGGAAACACTGTCCGAGGAAACACAAAGAGGGAATTTGATGCTAAAAAAACTATAAATGTGGCAGATATCCAGTTGAAATGACTAACTTAGACTGCTAAAGCCTCATATAAACTTCAGATAAACTTTTAAATGCATTTTTGCTCAAAATTACTGTGAGGAAACTGTGGATTTTGGCCCCCATCACTTACACTGAAAGCACATTTGAAGGGGATCTTTTAACAGCCAGTATGAACAGGAGGAACGATTACAGTGAGGAAAACCTCTTTCACTGTTCATATGGACACCTGACTGTTGATTTAAGACACACTTGAAAAATTGTGAACCCGTTTAATGTGAAGGCAATTCTGTCCATTGGTTCCTACTGAAGATGTAAATCTTCAGTAGTCATTTCCTAAAACAGCTGTAGTTTTTTAGCAAACAAACAGGAGGAAATAGTGCATTTTAAAGGGGACTATTTTCAGTGGTGGGTGAATCCACATTTGGTGCTGTAGTGAGCATTTCTGGCAGCAGGACGGTGTGTGTGGGATTGAATCAAAATAAACAGTGTGTGTGTTCACGGTGATGAAGGAACATGTCACCCAGTGCAGTGGTGTGGCTCATTAATATGTGTTTTTAATAGTTTTATAAATCACAATACTCGTTAGTAGATCGATTCATAGTTGGTTTTGGTCTTTTGATAGGATTTGTTGATAATGAGAGAAAAATATAGAATATCACCAGACGTATCCACTGCTAGAAGAGCAGTTTCAGCACCACAGACAGCTCCAGTTCTTCCAACACGTTGTTCAGTCTCTTGAAGGCATTGAAACAGTATTATCAAATGTAATTTCCAAAACAGTTTTTGTCTGAGGTTAGAGTGTCTTGAAGAAGGTATTCTGGTGCTGCACAGGAGCCCTGGACTACAATTTAAAGTATCGAACCAGTGGTTTTACAAGTTTTAGCTCCTCAACTATAAAGTAAGATTTTAAATTGAACATCGATGTTTTGTTCGCTGTTAAAGTGAAGCTTACACATGAACCAGTGTATCTCGCTGTTAAAGTCCCCCTCCTCTCAAAAACATGTTTTTCTTCACTTCCTCCCTGGTGTGGTCTCTGGTCTTATCCAGGTTTAGTCACATGTGTCTGATGGATCACCCTCTTTAAGGCTTTGCAGGCCAAACCACACACACACACACTTACACACAAAGAGGCCTTTTGCTTTGAGTGTGTGTATGTGTGTTCGTGTGTGTGTGAGAGGAAGAGATAGAATGAGGTGATAGATCATACAGAAATGCAGGATGACAGCCATTCTCAGGTCTGTAGGTTGGTCATTTAAGACAAAATCCTTGTTGTAACTGCCATAGTTACAGTCATACTGCTACTGTAATGCGCGATGCTATGTGTGGTGCAGTATTAGTACAATGGTAGTACAGAATATAGTGCTATTTATGGTGCTAACACAGTACCATAAAGACCTTTTTTTATATAAATATATTTTACTGGCATTTTAGGGATCATCACAAAATAGTACGGTGACATGAATTGCTCCAATATCGAACCTGTCAAACTCTTAACATAAGTGATCAGGGGCTGCCAATGAATGTAAAATTCTGTCTGTCGAACCACGTATGGAGTATTTGATCTTTTCTAACTCCAAAATAGACATTGTATCACATAGCCATGAAGTAGGTGATTGGGGCAACAGTTTCTTCCATGATAAAAGTATTCTCTGAAAGGTAAATCAGATTACATTTGCTTATTTTATTTATATGTTTTTGCCAGTTTTGGGTACACCAAATATAGCAATCTGTTGGGATGGTTTTATTAATTGTTCTAATACTACTGAAATCACCAAAACATATGAGTGAGATTACAAGGAGCCTGTGAATATCTGTCACAAGTGTCAGCCATATTCGGGTATATCTTGGCAAGTCTAGACTTACTGTAGTGTGCCCTGTGAACTATTTTGAATTGTATGAGTTGAAATTTTGCTCAAGATGACGAAGATTTTATTTATTCCACTGCCTTAGTCCACCGATTGTCAGACATGATAATGCCCAGTTCTGTTTCCCATTCTGTTTTAATCTTCAGCAAAGCCAGAGGTGTATCTGGAGCTAGGAAGTCATAAAAACAAAATATGCTGCCTTGTCATTTTTGTCACCAGCAAGAGGTTATCAATCCTTGAAGAAGGTGGGGCATCTGGATAAGTAGGTGTGTTTGATTGAGGAATTGCTTAATTTGAAATTATCTGAAGAGGTCAGATTGCTGTAAATTGAAGGCAGTACGCAGGTGAGCAAAACTGGAGAATGTGCCTTCTCTGTAGAAATCCCCAATTGTGCTAAGGCCTTGTCTGTCCCAAAGAGAGAATCTGGCATCAATCTCAGCAGGTTTGAATAATTAATTTTTACATACTGAGGTGTTAAGGGGGAGCGTGTTCCAATTTGTTGCCAGATTTTCAGAGTGGATATTACTATCAGATTATCTGTGTACTGTTTGGGTTTAAGTCTGTTGGCATGGCAAACCGTAGCTTTTACGGAGGAAGAATGACATGAGTGCGATTCCATTTGACACCACTGGGTCTCAGGACACAAGGCCCAGTGTATAATTTTTTTTCATGTTCACTGCCCTGTGGTAAAGTTGCAAAAGTTCCAAAACCTTCTTCCGTTCTGTTCCTCTGTAGCAAGGATTTTATTTCCCCATATAAAAGAGCAGAATACATTGTCAGTGCTACGAAAGAAAGACCTGGGGAGGAAAAGATATAGGAAATAGGTACAGATATCATGGAACAATATTCATTTTAATATATTGTATACTTCCTGCCAGTGTGATCTGCAAGCTGTTCCACTTTTGAAGATCTTCTTTAACTTTTATTGTTAGTTCAGAGAAATTGTTGTCAAATAGCAGTGATATATTGTGGGGAAATGTTGATTCCTAAATATTTAAATGTTGTTGGGGAAAGGATGAATGGGAAATAATATAATAATGTAATATCCCCTGCCAGCTGTTTGATGGGAAAAGAATCACTTTTTCCTATACTGAACTTATACCCAGAGAACATACCAAAGGTTTTAAGAGTGTCTGAGATATGAGAGATGCCTCTTTTTGGGTCAAATACGTAAAGTAATAAGTCATCTGCATACAGTGACACTTTATGCTCAACCACCCCCCCTCATGGCGCCTGGGATGAGTCTATTGACCTTAAGTGCTATAGACAAGGGTTCGATAGCTATGGCGAAGAGGAGGTGGGATTACAGATAACCTTAGCTTGCCCCCAATGTGAAAGTGAAGAAATTGGACCTGATAGTATTTGTACGTATGCATGCTTGTGGAGATGTGTATAGTAACCACTATAAAGAAACAAAGTGCTCTCCAAAGCCAATTTTTTTTGAGGGAAAAGAATAACTAGTTTCATTTCACCTGGTGAAAGGCCTTTTAGGCGTCTAAAGAAATGACAACTTCTGGAACAGTTGTTGGGGTTGGAGAGAAGATTATATTAAGAAAACATCTCACATTTGAGAATGAGTGACAGTTCTTGATAAATCCTGTTTGGTCTTCTGATATGACAGCGGCTAGACATGAAGACCTTTTAAAGTGATGTCTTGGACACATCTACACATCTACAGTAAAACTGAACTGCCTACTAAAGCCCCATTCAGATGGGATTTCTGTCTGTAGAGGAGGTGTGGTGATTTTAACATTACCTGCACTAGTCAGTGAATTTAGATTATTATTTCTAAGGGCATTTTTAGCTTTATTTGATAGTGGAAAGTACAGAGAGACAGGAATCATGGGTAGAGAGAGGGTTATGACATGCAACAAGGTCCATGGCCAGAATCGAATACTGTGATTATGTGATACGCATTATAACCAATAGACTGTCAGCTTTTTGTCAGACCTGTCAGCTACAGGTAGGTACTGCTATTCTCTTTAGCCTATATTTGTTTACATTTTGTCAAAATGCCTCCATTAATAGTCTGCTGAAGAAGCTATTAGCAGCTCCTGTTTGCAGTGTAGCCATTGATATACAGACAACTATTACTGGATTACTTTGATACTGAAGAAAACTTAAAAATATGATGATTCTTTTAGCTGCAGGTATTCTGTTGTAAACTAAAGCACTAAAGGACACTGATATTGTGTACAGAGGAAGAAGTATTTAGTACTTGGGAGTCTGCATGTTTGTGAGATTTTAAAGCTGGAAAATTAAAAATCGTCACTTAAGGTTGTTTCTGCTGCTAACCTGAGCGGCTGATGTGTCCCAGAGCTGTCACTCAAAACACTGTTACCATGACAACTCAACACTGCACTGTCCTGTACTGTTTGACCGCTTTGTGCCTTTCCCCTATGAGTACATATCTGCCACAAGCTTATTAGTGTTTTAATTGTTTCCTCATTAATCTGTCCTTCATTAGTTGAAATAAAAAAGCCTTTTAAGGAGGCATTGAACATTCATCAGACTTTGAACTTTCTGTCCCGCTTTGTTTTCCCTTCAGTCTTGTGTTCCTCTTCCCCTCCTCGTTACACATCTCGTCATTTCTCTTGCTCTCTCTCTATGTGCTTTGCTGCAGTCTTGGCCGGTGTGTGAGCCTTTCCATTACAGCCGGCTGTAAAAGTTAATTAAAGAAAGGCATTCCTCTTCTCAATGGCTGACTCACCGCTTCACTTACTTTGCTTACTCATGCCCTGAAAGGCCCTTCAGCTTGTTGAATCACTAATTTAAAGATCCCATCAGGAGCACAAAAGGAGCAGAAGGGAAGCCCGGAGTCAGGAGAGAGGGTGATGACGCTGCAAAACAAGCACAGAGTTCCCAAGTTAAGGGTCAGAACAAAAATGGAGTGCGTATTCAAGATCTTTGGTTTCAGGATCAGCACTCACCTCAGAGCCACAATCCAAAACAAAAAAAAAAACACATTAAGGACGCTTTCAAACCTTTCTAGCTCAGGCTGGTTGAAGGGGTTTTTCCTACTTGGTATGATTTGTTTGGGCAGATCTGAACACAGCAATCGTACTCTGACCAAAATAATAGCACAGAGATCCTTTGGAGGAAGTGTGTTGAGAACGTGATGTGATCTCCATCTGACCCAGCTACAAGCCTGCAAGTTTGAGAGGTGCATTTTTCGCCTGTAGCCAGCTGTGTGTTCAGTACATAACCATTATATAAAGATGGACATAGCGAGGCATGACGTCACCCATTGGAGCCGGTTTGAAGCCCAGATCGTACTGTAATCAAGTTATATTAAACTTAGTGAAATATTGTGACAATAGTCCGACTAAGTGCCAGTCGTGGAGTCGGGGAGATCAGAAAGTGAGCCAACTTTCAATCACAACTCTCAATCAACGCCCACACGGCAGACATCAAAGCCTACATTAAGTCTTCAAATCTTACTAATGGAGCAATCATTAGCAAAATGACCACCGGCACACTTATTAGAGGGCTTGCATTTAGAGATTGAGACCATAATGACTCCTCGAAATAAATGATTCACTCTACAGAGAAGTTGAGGCTTTTTGAATGGGAGCATCTAGCAGCCGTCGGTGGCACTTTAAGGTGCTTCAGCCTCAAGATGTGGTAGCTGTTGCTTGGTTTGGTGGCACAGAGGATGGGGGGACGCTATTGCCACCCACCAAAGTACACATATTTTTCTCTTTTCTGACGCTGCTGCTGCAGTTTGTCCATTACAAACTGTTTCCACTTGTCGCTGTGTTATTCCGGTAAAAACTATGCAGTATCAGTAATAGCCACTGCAGATGATTGATTGAGTGGATGATTGTCAGTCAGTCATTGTACATGTTTGTTTGTTCATCAGTTTTAAATGAATTTTATGAAAATTATCAAGACATGAAGGGCATTCTTCCACTTGTTTTTTCATCACACCAGCAGCATGGCTTTAAGGATGGTATTATTATATTGGTCAGTTGGTCCACTTTGGTTCAAACTGAAATATCTTAACTGTTATCCTAATTATCCAACCATTGTATGGATTGTCATGAAATTTGGTCCAGACATTAATGGTGAATCATAACAATTTTTTGACTACTGAACCCTTGACTTTTCACTTAGCCCTTATCCAGTGAAATATCTTATTAACTACATGAACTGGCTCATGAATTACTCAAAGCTTTGTGGCTTTGTACGTGGCTGAAGACTTTTTGTGTTGTTTACCACCAGAGTGTCGCCTTTTTCCTGAATTTATTCAAATATCTGGAAACAAACATGTTTCATTCCTTTTTCTTGAGGCAGCAATCTGAAATTCTGCACCGGACATTTAATAAAAATGTATTATGGTGATAAAGACACATTTGTTGCAAATTTGTTGTACACAAGCATAATATGCAGGAAAAGGTTTGAGGATGTTGCAGGTTGTTCAGCAGCTTCAGTGTTGTTCATTGTAGCTGACAGTAAGAAACAGGATTTCTCCCAGTTCGGATTCAAACCATTGATCATGTATTCATAATCCCATTTCCCCAACCAGCAGGCTGCAGCTGCCCGTGCTGGTTCACTGTTTATCCAAATAGACACAAAGTGAGTTCCAACAAGTGTGAAGGCATGAACCATAAAGCGTCTTTATATTCCTGAGGGAGGAAATGAAGTGGAACCAGTGTTTTACTTTGAAAGCTGCGAGCAGAGTTCAGACCCATCAGTTGGTTTGTGTTCTGCAGCCAGAAGAGACGACAGGGACGACTGTGTGTCATTCAGATGATAGCCACGTCCACACAGAGGCATGTCATTCAGATGATAGCCACGTCCTGCCTGATTATAGAGTAAAGAGAGGAAGGTGGAGACACAGCTGTACTGTCTCCTCCACTGCGTATTCTGAAATGTCTGTTTACCTGCAAAAGAAATCTCCTCTTAAAATATACCTTTTATCAGAGAGCTCATCTTGGTTTTAATTGTTTTTTACTTGATTTATTGTTTATTTCACTGGAATTTCTCCAACTGAAAGACTGTTTTTAACTTGGTTTTGAAAATGCGAAAGGCAGTGTGTGTGATTTTGCACATCATACGAAAACAAAATTTTCAATAATTGAATTAATTTGATATATCATTCAGCCCTAAACCAAACTGCATCCAAGTTGTAAAAAAGTCAAACAAAACAATACAATTATTTATTTAATTAACAATAATTTAGTGATTAGTTTGTAGTATTGGTCTGTGCCAATCCTTTCAACTAGTGCTGTAACAAATACTTTTAACATTGAAAATGAATTTGCCAAAAAGTTTGATAATTTAATTAATCATTTAAATCATTCATTGATCAAAAATATCAAACATTCTTTTTCATTGGCTGCTTTTGACATTTGAAAGATGTCTTGTACTTGTGATCGTTATGCACTATTTTCTCACAAATATATAAAAAATAATTACTATGAATTATAAATATATGTTTTTATTTTTATGATTTATTAAACTATGAAAAGTGCCTCACTGAGATTAAGCCACACCACAAACTAATATTAAAACAGATCAATATAAAGATATTGAAAATAATCATTGTTTTCAACCTTATTTTCCAAAAACCTACTGTCACAAATGATATTACATGGTTTTACTGTTGTAACATTTTTTTTACCTTGTGGACAACATGATTATAGGTTAATGCACATCTGCTTTTTTTTAATGGTGAATGATGAAAGTGAAATTATAATTGACAGAAAAGAATAAGTTTGCCCTTGTGACTTCTCTTGAGCTCTGTAAGGCAGAAAAGAAAGGGAAAAATCAGACGGTTAAAAGACAAACTTTAGTCTCAAGAGCGGACACCGGCAGCCAGTCAGCCATCTCTCTAAGCATCTTTGTCCCAGACCTGGTAATGGAAGTAATTTTGGTGAAACACTTTGATGTATGTCTGCATCAGAAGGAGAAGGAGTGCCGAACGTCTCGTCTCCCGGCTGTCTGTCCTCCCCGAGCGCCCACACTTCACCTGTAGCACAGAGAACACAGGGGTTCAGGTTATTTCAGCTGAAAGCTCGAGTGTAATTGCACTTAGAAAACAAGACCGCACTCTGGTCTCTGCAGAGACACCGTGTGTGTTTTCATCCAGCTCTCTCCTCTACAATCACTTTTTGTTCTAATGCAGTAGGGAGCATTTTGTTTTTGTAAAACATCTTTTCACTGGATTGTGGTGTGTTTTTGTCTGCTTGTGTCTACTGGGATGCAACTAATGACTCTTGTCATTATTGATTAATAAATTGATACATTTTTTGCACTATAAAAAGTTAGAAAATACTGAAAAATGTCCTGTTCCCAGATTTTAAGGTAACAAATTGTTTGACAAAACTCTAAACTGTCCAAAACCCAAATATATATATATATACACACATATATGTATATGTATATGTATATGTATGTGTATATATATGTATATGTATATGTATATATGTGTATATATATATATATATATATATATATATATATATATATATATATATATATATATATATATATATATATATATATAGCATACATGGAACGCCATAACCAAGTGGCTGACATAGTGTACAGGAACATCTGCACTGAGTATGGGCTGGAAGTCCCAAGGTCAGAATGGAAGACACCTCCTAAGGTGGTTGAGAATGACCAGGCTAAGATCGTGTGGGACTTCCAGATCCAGACTGACAAGCTGGTGATGGCTAACCAACCAGACATCGTGTTGATTGACAAACAACAGAAGAAGCGACAGCAACATCAGGAAGAAGGAACACGAGAAGCTTGAAAAATACCAAGGGCTGAGAGAGGAGCTAGAAAAGATGTGGGGAGTAAAGGCAACAGTGGTACCAGTGGTAATTGGAGCACTGGGGGCTGTGACCCACAAACTGGGAGAGTGGATCCAGCAGATTCCAGGTACAACATCTGAGGTCTCTCTCTCTCTCTCTCTCTCTCTTCCTATATATATATTTTACTGTATGAACTGCATTAACTTTGTTTCATCAATTCTTGATGCTTTGGTAATATTGTTGTTGTGACATTCATGCCAATAAAGCAAATTTAAATTGAATTGAATGCGCACGTACTTGACTGTCCAACGACGGAGAGCAGAATTGTCCTAAGACTGACACAGAAGAAGAAGAAGAAGAATATTTACGAAACGAAGTACCCAAAACGTTAGCTATTTGAGGTAAGCTAAACATGTCATTTGGATTTTCTTTGGGAACATAACATTGAAAGTTAGCGTTAGCAATTAATGCTAGTTAGCTTTAGCTAGCCAACCTAGTAATTATGCTACTTTTTTAGTCCAGATAAGATATGAATACGCTTTTGTTTATTGTATTACACTTTATAACAGCCTGTTACCCTGTTACTGCACAGTTATCTTTCTGCACCATATGCAACAAGTGACATTCTGGGGACAGTAGATGAAAAAAGGCTGCATTTATATACAATCACATTTGTTTACTGAAATAAATTAAATTATTGTCACCAACAGGGGCATTGGAGATGGCCAAACTAAAAGAATGAGCCAAGATGGATCGACTGAAGATTGAACACCTTGAGGACTGCATTAAGTACCTGGAGGAGGCCAACATGGAGCTGAAAATTGACAAGGACTTCCTACTTGCCCAAATTAAGGGAGCCCCCGGGGTGCCTACATTTACTGGGGAATCAGGTACAATGTAAATACAATTAACATTATTCATACTAGATGTTCAGGGATGTACTAAATGTTCAGGGAAGTCATGGAGGAGAGGCTGGGTTTTCAAGAGCAGAGTGTCAGGATAGATAATAAGAGCTAAGCTTCATTGCATTGTTTAAACACACTTTGGACATCCACTTGATTGGAAACGTGTTTCCACAATGCAGGGAATTGTGATAGTGCCACTGTTTACTTTTCCTCCTATTTCCTCCTCTGTCTGACTGGCTGCATCTCCTTTCTGTTTGAGGCGCAGGCATTCATCACAGCATACAGCGCAAAAGTTTAGCTAGGTTCAACATTGGGTGCAAGCTCACCGAGGGGAGCGTTTCACTCGGCACAGCGGAAAGCCCTCATTGTGGAGCCATTGGAAATAATGGATTTAATGGCGCAAAGATGGAGTTAGGGTCAACAAAATGATGAAAAAGTAATTTCAGGAGGAAATTTCAGATATGAGTTGTCAATCCCTTTAAGTGGCTTTCAGAATGCGGTAACTCCACTTCTGCACCCTGAAATCCATTATTTCCAGTGGCATGCGCTTCCAATGGCACTCTGGTCTGCTTTCAAAAAGGAAAGGACTTACAGAAAGACATTTTAAAGGGAACTGTTCCTTTAATCATCAACTACAGTGAGAGCATTATAAAACTCATTATCTGTAATAAAACAAAGTCTGTTTTAGGTCATGTTCTTCAGTGATACACCTCTCTGCTTTCAAAAACTCAAGACAGTACCCAACATTGAAAAAGGCAGCTTTTTACGTTTTTGAGCTTTGCTCACTTACACACCTCTCTGCTTGTCCACCTAACCCCCCACAACCCCCTTCTTCTCACAGGCTCTAGAAAGACTTCATTCATTTCACCTTCAACATTTCCCTCCCCCTCCTCTTCTTCCTCAGACTCCAGCTCCTCATCATCCTAAGAAGAAGACAAGAAGTAGAAAAAGAAGAAGTCCAAGAAACTCACACAGCTGTTCAAGAGGTAAGCACAGGCATTGATCATCTTTATAATCAGATGGTTTCTTACCCTTAAGTTGCCCATTACTTAACTGTCTTCTATGGTTCATATTTGTATGAAAAGCAGCTACTAACATGGGCTTGGTTAATAATAAACAGAGAGGGCCTAAGAGTTGCTACGTTATGTTCGTGTCCTACATTGATTGTTATATTTTAGTATTCACTCTAAAAATCAGTGTTTCAGATCTCTGCAGCCCTGTTTAATAGCTACCTCACTCTCCTCAGGTTATGCTGTGTTCTCTTCTGGTTATGTTAGATATATTTAGCCTTTGAAGCAGATAAGAAAGGAATCTACTTACCGTGCTGGCTCACTGTGCATCGTCCACCCAGGCTGGTTTTGTTAGATATAGCCTCTGAGGCAGGTAAGAAAGGACAGGACTTGCTGTGCTGGTTCACTGTGCATCCTCCTTCCAGGCTGTTGAGGCAGAGGCAGATAGGAAGGGAGCTAAATCTAATATGACCAGCCTGGAAGGAGGATGCACAGTGAATCAGCAGGGTAAGTAGAATAGTTTCTTATCTGCTAGTACTACCTGTAGGGTGCCAAATCAACAATGCATGCCTGAAAATAGATGCTAACAGAGGTTTTTATTTGTTTTTCTTAATTTTTTGTTAAGTGACCACAACAGATGGATGTCATCCACCGGTGCGAGAAAGCCCTGAGGAGATTCATCGAGTTTGGAGCTATGAAAAAAGAACTTTGCCGAGATTAACGTTGACTGCA
Source organism: Thunnus maccoyii (assembly GCF_910596095.1). Classification (NCBI taxonomy): domain Eukaryota; kingdom Metazoa; phylum Chordata; class Actinopteri; order Scombriformes; family Scombridae; genus Thunnus; species Thunnus maccoyii. Next base: position 6,743,738 of record NC_056549.1, on the reverse strand, counting down.
ACACATTTGCATGAACAGCTGTAATTGCTGAGCTAGTGATCACATTTCCAGACACCTTCAAGGAGCTGCTCCCCAGAGACGAAGATAATGAAAAGATCTCCCAGTTCGCTGAGCGCTGCAGGAGGGCGATAACAAAAGAGAGCGCTGAAATGATCACAGCAAAGAAAAAAAGTGGAAAAAACCTCCCAGTAATGTATAAATACACTTAAGAATGTTTGGAAAGACAGTTTTTTTCTTTTAAAGAGCAAGTAATCCTGTTTTTTTGTTGTTGTTGTTGTTTTCAAAAGTACAAAATGTACATACTGAGAATATGTCAGAACCCTCTGTTTGAGGAAGAACAAATATGAAATGTATTGTTGTGCAAATACATAAAGGAAAAACTGTCTCTTGACTTGTCTATTGTTTTTGTTAAGGTATTTAAAAGTATTTGACAGTGTAATAACAGTGATCATCATGTTTATGTCATAGCAGGCCTAATTATCATTATGTGGTTATGTTGTCTTGGTTAATGTCAAGCTGTCGTAACAAAGACATCTCAAACAATGTCAAGTTTGCATTAAAAATGACATAATTGACCAAATGACACTTAATGACAACAGTCCTAAATATTCATAAAGACTCCTTCATGTTCATGACAGGTGTTACACCCCTTCAAATAAAGTGTTACCCTGTTAATTTTCTGTTGATTGCTTAATCTATTATTATAGACTAAATTGTGTCAATATTGTTTCTTTTTTACAGTTTTCAGTATATACTGACTACATACAGAAAGAAAATATACATACACAAACAATCCAGGGGTTATGTTCCATTGATATGAACGGCTTTTTACTATAAATTAGTGGGTGACTTACTTTCCAAAAATTTAACAAACTGGCTCCATATTTACAAAAAAACCTTGTATTTTCCCTTTTTGCAGCAAACAACATATTTTTCACTTATATTGCCAAAAAAGAAGGAAAGGTACTACTGTTGGTAAGGTGCCATTGAGCAAAGCACTCTCAACACCTCCTCGTCTCTAACAGTACTTGTTTTTTGTTTGTCGTTGGCCACAGGTGGTCGACTGTTCCTGGGACGAGACGGTGAAGATCTACACACCTGCCTGTCTATCAGCTGGATCATAACACACACAGAGAAACCACCACACTCTTTTGGACACTGTATTGATTTCCATTTATTGCCTGGAGACTTGCCTTACCTCAGTGATTCCCAAATGTTTTCTGTCGGGCCCCTCTTTTGTGGGTAAAGATAATTTTCACTCCCCCAAGTCGTGAGAGAGGTTTACACATTTTAAATCTAGGTTAATAACAGATTGAGTTTTTCTATCAGAGTCAGTATAGAAAATGTTGGATCGGTGCTTCTAAACTTACAACAAAGTCTAAACACTCACATTGTTAACCTTGTGGGGACCACAGCTTTGTCCCCAGATGGAAGTCCCCACAAAGTGACTGTGTGACCAGACATTTGTCCCTCACAGTCTGATGAATACAAACACACAGTGCCATCATTATTAGCACCAGTGTGAAACAGATAAGTCCCTAAATGTTCTATTATAATGATTTTTAAGTCTGATGAAGGACACGAGGGAATAAAAAGAGCTGAAATTTAATTACTTACTGACAAGCGAGTGCCCTAATTAGCATATAAACAGTATAATTCAACATTATACTGTGATTATGATACAGCAGTGATGCAGCTGTAAAGTGAATCAGTAAAGTATGTCATCAGTTAGTTTCAGTAAAAGCAGAAAATGAGATTTGTAAATGTCCATCATGTGTTTAGATATTATTAATTGTTACATTGAGTTACTGTGAATGTATCATGTAAATCAGGATGTTTAATAGTGATTGTGTGATCCATGATATTCGTGTGTTTCTGCTTTATCTCAGCGATATTCAATTCAACTAGAGTACAAATGTCAGCTGTGACAAATTTTACAAGTTGAATGTCACCAGTGTGGATGATGATGATGATGATGATGATGATCTGTATGTGCAGTGCCTTCAATAAAGCAGCAGATATCACATGAAGACTCATCTTATCAATTTAAGTTTTAAAAGCATGTAATTTAATTTCCTTTAAGTGTAACTGGTGTAATTCTGTATTTTTCTTTTTCTCAACAAATCCCATTAAAACATCAATGTTTTAGTTGTTCTCTGCATATTTTTTGAAGTCCCTACACTGTGACTCTCAGCTCCAAGCCTACTGGTTCCTCAGATCACAAATAAATATCTTCATTTTTTAAAAAGGTTAATTAATTTACAAAAACAGCCAGCCACTGTAGTTTTTAACAAATGTTACTCAAAAATTAAGAGATGATGCGTTTGTTGCAGACTATTTTCAGAGGCGGATGAATCCACATTGGGTACTCTACTGAGTATTTCACGCAGCAGGTGATGCCTTTTAAATGTCTTGTTTTTTCAGACCAGTCCAAAACTCAAAAACAGCCATTTTTATCTCCGCCATGTGTAAGCCTGGAGGACATCATGCGTTTAGTTGTGTGTGTGTCTGTGTGTGTATCAGTCCATAGCTAATCTTAGATACTACTGGGCCCATCAGTCTAATATTTTTGTGCACATTTATGACTGTATGCTCAAGGACCTCTTGTGGATGCAGTGATTCACATTCTTTGAAAAACCTATTTTATAACACCATGGACTGCTCTGTTTTATACCACCATTGTCTGCTGACTTGTCACTCCTCTTAACCAGCCACAAGGGATCAACAACTGCCTCAGTTTCGAATCTTGTTTCCACAAGGGACAACCAATCATGCCTTGTTGCCACATTAAATCAATCACTGCTAAATTTCAGTACCGTGAGAGTGGGTTATGTTGTCAATTCAAATAAATATTGATAAGATTCCTTATGAGCCTATCGTAGAGCTTAGACTTTCGTCTTTTCATTAGTCCTCGTCATACAATATGTGTTACAACATAGCAAAAGGCATTTACAGCAATCAGCTAGGGTAAAAATAAAGCTTATCTAGTCTGTTGCAGGCCACATTTTGGCTTTTGTCATGGACATCCATAGAAAAGTTTCATCTTGAATTGGAGCATCTGCAGATTAATTCCATACCTGATATGTTATGAGCCACTAAAGTTAGGCACAATGATGAATAAAACCTCGTCTTCGCTGCCATTTTGACTGTACACACCAATCAAACACGTACACTGACACGCTCCCCCCAGCTGCTATAAAACACAGACACCTACACGCCCCTCCAGGTGTTGTCAATCAAACACAGACACCTACACGCCCCTCTGGCTGCTTTCAATCAAACACAGACCAGTGGGTGGCCATAGGGGAATTTCAGGAATGCTATTATGCTGTTGTAGTATATAGGCTAGTTTAAAACTATGTATGAGAGTTAAGGAATCACATACCTATATACTTTGGTTTCTTATTTTACAGTTAATGTTACCAATTACCTGATGTGCACAGACTAATACTGGTACAGTTAACATTTTGAGTTCCTAGGTGGTTCATTGTTCTTCAAATAGGCTGCAGTTTGAATCCCATTTCCTGCATTTCTACATATATTTAGGGACTAGGGTAACAAATCAAAATCTTGGAAACAATTTCTTTGGTAATCATGCTAAATTCTGCCAGAATACTACTAAATATGCATAAGAAAAAGCTGTCTTACTTTCTGTAACCCATAACTTTACTGAACTTCACATGTTGAGTTATTCAATTATGGATTTAAATACATTTTGAAGAATAGGACTAACATATTTATGGTATGGTACATAGATAATGTGTAATTTGTAACCTCAATCACAGCATACATATATAAAATGTATCAAAGAATATGAAACTTTGTTTAGAAGTCAGCGCAGCTCCATCCATGTGTTTTCAGATGGTATGAGGCTTCTCCGGTAATGTCGCCTCCATCCAGCCACAACAACAGCCATGGGAGGCCGAGACACAAACAAAACCAGCCCGTTATTGGCCAAAACAGATCTATAATTGATGTCTGAAATCAGCAGCTCAATTCACATTTTCAGCCAGAATTTGACAGCTGGCCAAATAGCATATTAAGTACTAAGTAAGATTTTGAAAGTGGGAAGGGGGACACAAACGGGATTTTGAAACAAGGGGAGGGGACATGTCGCCCCCATCCCCAGTGGAAAACATGCCCCAGTGCATACTCAGAAGAAGAGGAAAAATATTATGCATATGCCACTAACGAAGGGGGGGGGCCAGCAATTATATCAGGGTTGCTGTGGCACCACTGGCAACCCTTTGGCAGCATCATTGACACAGACACTGACACTCCCCCCCAGCTGCTGTCAAACACAGATACTGACACACACCCCCAGCTGCTGCCCCAGCTGCTGCCCAGATGGATGATTAGATGTGATTTCAGTTGGACACTAATAATGATTAGTGAAGCTTTAAGTAGACACAACAAACTTCAACAAGTTGTTATAGGTGAATTTCACCTTTAACAGGTATTCTCTGCTAGGTGTTTCTGTTATTTTGTCCTACACCCCCCCTCCCAAAAAAAAGCCAGAGTCTACAACGATGATCCTTTTGAATGTGGCAGGCCTTACATGTTCTGCTAAATGATGATGATGATGATGATGATGATGATGATGAATGTGTGTCGTATGGAGCTCCCCCACTCGTCCTCACCGCAGCCAATCACAGCTCTTCTGGTGATGATGCGTGAAGGCTTCCTCTGCCCTCCAGCCAATCTCTCTGCAGGGAAAAACTGGCCTCACTTTCACTAAGGATGAAAAACCATGAAGACAGATTCTCTACGCCGCTCCTCCTCCACTCCACTGTCTTTCCTCATTCCTCTTTTCATCTCCTCCTGCTCTCCTTTGTGTCATGATCTTCCTTCACTTCTTTTATTTTACTTCTTTCCTACACTCCTCTCTTTTCTTTTCCTATCAATCAAGCAATAAATCAATTAAGTTTATTTGTCACATGTAATCACATAAGGTACAATCACAGGGAAATGTAATTCCTCCAGTTTCTTCAATTTGTGCATTAAAAAGAGGTTAAATAGAAAAGAAATAGTAATAAATATATGTGTATGATTGGGGGTGGATTGCTGGTGTATCTTCTTCCTGACCGCAGCAGGGAGAAAAGGCCGTAATCTGGGTGGTTGGGATCCTTAATGATTCTCCTAGCCTTATTCTTGCAACGCCTAGTGAAAATATCCTTTAGGCAGGGTAGAGCACCGTCTATTGTATGTGCAGCTGAGCAAACCACCTCTTTGCAGGGCCTTGTGGTCCTGTTCAGGCAGGCAGTGATGTTCCTCATTAGGACACTCTCGATGGTGCAGGAGTAGAGATTCCTCAGTATGTGAGGGGATATCTGAAATTTCCTCAAGCGTCTGAGGTGCAACAGTCTCTGCCTTGCCTTTCTCACCACTGAGTCAGTATGCTGCACCCAGGTCCCCAGGTCAGCCCCTCGGTGATGTGCACACCAAGGTACTTGTAGCTGTCCACCTTCTCCACCGAGGATCCATTGATGTTAAGGGGGGCGTAGTTCCCTCCCTGCTTCTTCCAAAGTCCACTATCAGCTCCTTACTCTTGCTGACCTTCTGGAGTAGGTTGTTGTCCTGACACCAGCAAGTCAGGTACTCTACTTCCTTCAGGTAGGCCTTTTCATCATTATCTGTAATCAGACACCACAGCTGTGTCATCAGCAAACTTGATGGTGTTGGTGCTTAATTGGCTACACATTCATGTGTGTACAGGGAATACAGCAGGAGGCTTGAACCACAGCCCTGGAGTTCTCCGGTGTTAAGGATGAGGGTAGAAGAGGTGTGTCCGCCTACCCTCACCACCTGGGGTCTGCCCAACAGGAAGTCAAGGATTCACATGCACAGTAAGGTATTTAATCCCAGGTTCTTGAGCTTTGTGATGAGCCTGTGGGGAACTATAGAGTTAAACGCTGAACTGTAGTCAATGAACAGTAATCTCGCAGAGCTCCATTTCTTGTCCAGGTGAGGTAAGGTGGTGTGGAGGATGTGTGCCATGGCATCTTCCATTGATCATTACCCTTTTATTTTATCCTCTTTCTACTGTTTTCTATTGTCTCTTCTTCAGCCTCTCCTCTTACTTCTATTATCATTCAATGTTCCTCCATAACTGTTTTCCGATATCTTCAGCTTTTCTTTCCTTTCCCATCTTTTCCTTTTCCTACCTTGCCTTCTTTTCACTTAATTTCTTTTCTTATTTCTTTTATTTTTGTTTCATTTACTTTCCTTTTTCTTTCCTCCCAAATTTCTCCTTACCTTTTTCTCCCCTTTCTTTCCTTTCTTCTTGTTCTTTCCTTTCCTTTTTCATTTCCTTTCTCACCTTTTTTCTTTCCTTCCTCTTTCTCTTTTCTTTGCTTTCCTGTCTTTTTTCTTCCCTTCCCTTCCCCTCTCCTACCCTTCTCCCTGTTCTTTCCTTTCTCCTTCCCGTCCTTTACTTTCACTTCCTTTTCTTTAGTTTTCTTCCCTGCCATCCTCTTTTGTCCTATTGTCTTCTTCATCCCCCCTACCCCCTTCTTCTGTCCTCATTTCCTCCTCCTCACTCTCCTTCCATTAACTCTCGTCTCTCCTCTGTCTCTCTCACAGACTCCTCAGAGACTTTAAATGACTCTGCACCAAAAGACAGGCTGCCTTGCAAAACGTTTGAAAGTTTTTGCAACGTGCACCAGGAGATACAACCTCTTTGGCATCCTGTAGGGGGCATGATTGAAGGTTTTCACCCAACCAAGTTATCATTTATATTTTATTAGTATTGAGGTCACATGACTTGGTTCGGTTATCTGTCATCGTTTAGTCAGCCTGATCAGAAATCATCATGGCCGCCAATGATGCAGGACATGCTTACAAGGTGGTAATTATATATTAATCATAGTTATTTTCAATAAAACAACAATATAAAATCATAATATGATTATTGTCTTAATATGCTGATGAAGAATAAAATGGCAAACATGATGCCGATAACAAGGTCTAAATGCCTCTTTCAAGATATTGAGACATCAGACCCTGCCCAGGATTGGCTCTGCAAAGTCACACCAGTGCTAGAACACATAAGGAAGAAGTGTCTGGAAATTGATAGCAAGAACCAGTTCTCAGCAGACAAGATGATGGTCCCTTACAAGGGAACAAAGGCTGGGTCCCTCCGACAATGTCTTCCACGCAAAACTTACCATTGAGGTATCAAGATCTGTGTTTGAGAAGGTGTTTCTGGGATAGTGTATGATTTCCTGACATACACTGGAAAGACCACATTTGGCACAGCACAGGGTCCTGTCAAGGAACTTAGACTTGGAGCCAATGTTGTTTTTCAACTCTGCAAGACCATCAGTAACCCATCTGAGTGTGTTGTCTACCTTGACAAGTTTTTCACATCTCTACCACTCATTGTGCATCTGAATGAGTCCTTTGGCTTGCAAACTCTGGGAACCATCTGCAAGAACAGGCTAAAGGGATGCACCCTTGAGGATGACCGTGCTCTGCTAAGGCAAGGAAAGGGCAGCTATGACTACAGGGTGGATAATGAGGCAAAAGTGGCTGATGTGAAATGGGTCGACAACAAAGCTGTGGCTCTAGCTAGCTCCTGTGTTGCTGTAAGCCCTCTTAAAGAAGTTAGTGCTTCTCCAGAGAGGAGAGAAGAAAAGTTGATGTTCCTTGTCCAAACACTGTGTCATAACTTGGGAGGCAGTGGTACATGTGCCTCTTTTGGCAAATGGCTTATGAAGCCATCAACAATGGATGGCTGCTGTATTGCTGAGATGCCAAAAGACTTGGTGGGCAAAAGCACAAAAACCTCAAGACGTTCAGGCTGGAGGTTGCAGATGCACTTATCCACGGTGTGGAAAGAAGTTAAAGCCCTCAAAGAGAAGGGAGGAAGATGTGCCCACCAGATGCATCCAAAGACCAACAACCCCAAGACCTGTGGATGGTGTCCGCTATGATCAACTGGATCACTTCTCAGTTTATACTAACATGTGAAGGTTCTGCCCAGATGGACAGACAACCATCTCCTGTCAGGAATATGGAGTTCGTCTGTGCATCGTCACCAGCAAAAGCCCACGCAACTGCTTCCAAAAATCCCACACAAAATGAATAGAGAGTAAGTGAGAGGCATTGTGGTTGTTCATTTGTATGTGTCTTCTCCTTTTTGAATCAGTTGAAAAACAGAATTGCAAAGTACTTTTGTTTTTTATGTTACTTATATGGTTGTTATTCACTTGGTAGAACTGGATTGGTTGAACTGAAGGTTGCGGTAGGTCTATACTTTGATAGAAATGATGAAATCAATTCAAAAACTAGTATGTGTGATGTAAATGACCAGGGAAAACAATAATGTATAACTTCTCTTTATCAAATAAAACATTAAAATGTTTACCATTTTGACTCTGTTTACACCTTAATAGGGCAACGCATCCTGGAAAATACAACTCATAAAATCTGAAATACACAAAATATTTAAAAAATATGTGTGGAAACGTTTTACTTTGGTGCAAATGAGATAAGTAATAAGATTAAATTATTTTTTACAGCTCATTTTCCACAAAATCTCTCAGGCATATATTCAATAACTAGCATTGATATGGAAGCTTCGTAACGTCTGCTAAATTGGTAAATTGCCTGTCAGGTGAAACTTGAACATCATGAACAAAGGTGAGTTTCTCAAATCTTACATCACACATCTTGTCAAGTTAGATGACAGGTGCTATTCATGAGTATGGATATCATCAAACATATTCATGATGCTTCACCGCAACAGAATCACTACAATTTCTGAACATGGAGGCACCTGGCATGGTAAAAAAAAAGAACAGAGGCAACTGCTTTCTCATGGAAGAAGAGGAGGAAGAGGAGTAAGGATGTGTGGTGGTGTGGTGAGGGGAAGACAGCAAAACAGATGAAGAGGCGGAAGAGTACAAAGACATAGAGCTGTCCTAGATGAAATATGGGCCACAATAGTGGACCATGTAATTAACCGTGGCATTACAATGGCGGAGGCTGGTCGCCGAGTGCAGCCGACTGTAAACCCTTCTGCAGTGTCTTCAATTATCCAAACATTCCACAGAGAAAACAGGTATGTACTCACTCAATACTGTAATTATTCATGGTACAGTATTCCAGTTACAGTAATACAGTAACTAAATGTCAGTGAAACTCAAGCTGTAAGAAATACATGAAGCACACAGTAGAGCACAGTACAGTGTAATACAATACAGTACAAATACAGTAATATGATCTATTTCTGAATACCAGTGTGTAGGACCGGACGACTACCTTGTGCTGGTGGCGGAAGAGCAGTTTTTACACCTCAGCAAGAGCAAGAAATCTGCAGCATGGTGACAGCAAATAATGTTATAAGATTGAGAGAGATCCAGAGTGTAATTTAAGAGGACAATGATGTCTTTCAAAATATCAACTCTGTCAGCATCTCTACAATAGACAGAGTTGAAGAGTCATCAGATGACCATGAAGAAACTCTACAGGGTACCATTTGAGAGAAACTATGACAGAGTGAAGGAGCTGCGGTACCAATATGTACAAGTAAAACAGTCGTGTGCACAACACAGCAGTATATTCTACAGTATTATGGGTTTTCCTTCATTATGGCCTGTATATACTTACAATATATAGGCCTGTATGTGGTAAATGGACTATACTTGTATAGCGCCTTTCTAGTCTTCCGACCACTCAAAGCGCTTTTACACTACGGATCACATTCACCCATTCACACACATTCATACGCTGAATGGGTACAGGGGCTATCATGCAAGGTCCCAACCTGCCCATCAGAGGTAATCTAATCATTCACACACATTCTCACACTGGAGCAATTAGGGGTTAAGTATCTTGCCCAAGGACACATCGACACGTGGACTGGAGGAGCCGGGAATTGAACCGCAGATCTTCTGATTAGTGGACAACCCACTCTACCTCCTGAGCCACAGCCGCCCATATACTTATCGAAGTTACAGAGACAAACAGAACAATTACTGTTTTCTTTCCTGTAACTGTATGATATTAGAGCAATATTGATTTGATATTTTGTTAACTGTATTATAGAGAATAATGGAACTTGAAGGAAGTGGAATCCCCCACACTTGTGTTCGTGGTTGAGGTTGGTTTCGATCTGGTGGCAGGCAGGAGACATGGCCGAAACATTATAGGACACCAAGCCACAGCAGATGTGCCAGGCCAACGTGGGGGCAATATAACAATATCTGCTGCAATATCTGAGAATGGAGTAAGTACACATATTCCCATTATTGGCCCATACAACGCCCATAATCTCCTTATGTTCTTGGACACCCTCTATAGAGATCTTATCCCTGAGAATGAGAGAGGTTTGATAAGACATAACTTGCCAGATTTTGTGATTGTGTGGGATAATGTAAGCTTCCACCGTGCAAATGTCATCAGGTAATAGTTTGCTGTCCACCATCGGATGCTGATGGAGTTCATTCCACCATATTCCCCATTCCTGAATCCAATTGAGGAAATCTTTACTGCATGGAGGTGAAAAGTATATGATCATCTGCCTCAACATCAGATGTCTCTGCTTGCTGCAATGGATGCTGCTTGTGATGACATCATAGCAGATGAATGCAGGGGATGGTTGTGGCATGCAAGGAGATTTTTCCCCCCAATGCATTGCAATGGAAAATTTCAGGTGTGATGTTGATGAGAATTTGTGGCCAGACAAACAGGAGCAATAGCCAGCGAATCAGTGTCACCAGTTTATTAAACCATCACCGTACAGATTTCTGGTCAACAGTGTCTTTAAATTGTTCTGTAAATTCTGTATATATACACTGTTTAGTTTTCTGATTTTTCATGTTATCATTTTTGAATATTGACACACTCAACCTGACACAACAACAAACTGGACACAAACTGACAAATCCATCTGCACATACTGTATATTATCCAACGTATGTCACATGCATGAAGTTTCCTCTGTAAGACTTTATCTTACAGGTCTTTTCATTTTGTACTAATTTCCTGGAAATTGGCTGTAAAATGTCCATTAAATACAAATTTATCAGATAGGTTGGTGCAATTTGGTACAAATTAGTTTAAAGGTTGTAAAAAAAAAAGTGTTAAGTTGGTAAGTACCCACTCAATATCTTTAGGCTCATATGTAGTTCTTAATTTGCAAAAAAAAAGTTTTAATAAATTAGATTCTTAACAATTCTTTAACACACAAAACAAAAACATACTTTTCAGTGTGTAGTTTTGTGTGTCAAACAATATATTAGCATATTAGGTTTCTAAAAAAACCCCAACAAAACCAACCTAACACTTTTTTCCAATAATTCTTCCAAATTACACGAACACATACATGGATTCGACCATGTGACTCCAGAATGACACATAGGAGTGTTTTCTAATCTGGCGCCCTTTCAGCAGTAATCATCAGGACAACATCATTTGTCTGTGCTTTCCAAAACTGTTACACATCACTGCTAAGAAATAATGATGTTTTATGGTGTGACAACGCTGTGATTAAGGTCTGGTTAGGTTTAGGGAAACATCATGGTTCTTTGGCAGCAAAGTCTACTGTTGGGAACCCCTCTTCCTCTAAATGAGAAAATCTGTCCACATATGCTGTATATCATTTCAGTTCATCATCTGAACTGCACCACAGCTCCGGGTCAGAATTACTACAGCTGCTAGATGGCATCTGTTACTCAAATGTAACTATAGGTCATTTTTTTGGAGACTGACATTACAACCTATTGTGTTATTTTCCCCATTTTTCTTACAATTCGTACCAAACTGCACCACCTTTCTGTAAAATAACCTAAAAATTAACCGTTAAATACCTGCAAATCTCCAAGAAATTATTATTAAATTCAAGGACTTCTAAAATAAAGCATCACTGTTTCTTCCTTCAACTTAAATTGAATGTTTGTACAGTTTTATATCACTAGCTGCACTCCACATGTCCTCTCATTCATTCTCATGATTGTGTGCTGCATTTAATTTGGAAACTCATATTAAAATGGATTCTGTTCCATTCAGGCAGTGTTGTTTTTTTAAGTTAAATTACTCAGCCTAATCTATATTACCTATAGTTAGTGGAATAATGCATGCGTTTTCCCAGCAGAGAACAGTCCCGGTTTAAATCCTCCGCCTGGTCCTAATCTCTTCACATTTGAAATTGTCTCCGTCTTCTTCTGTCTCTGCGTGTTAATTGGAAGCTAATAGTCTGTGCTCGATAAGGGCGGATCTTCCTCCCTCGTGGCCTGGAAACTGATTTTCTGATGAAATATTTCAATTAAAATGTTTTCCAAGCCATTTCCACGCCTGTTAAGAGTGATGGTGATGTCTCTGTTTCTGATAAGGAGGCGGAGGGAGAAAGAGTCTCACAGTGAAAAGGTTTTGTTATCTGTATTGTTATTGGATTTGTTCCAGTGAAGTTTTACATCTTACATCTTACTGTCCAAGCACACAATGGCATTTTAAAAAAACAGTCTTCTTCTACCTTTTGTGTCAATAGTTTGTGTTTGTCTCTTTCCTGTTTCAACATGACACAAAGCAGCACCACAAAGAAATAAGTTTCCCAGTTTGGTGTGGAAGAACTTGACCTCAACCTCATCCAACACCAACGAGGCCGACCTTATCACCCAACATACAACCCTGTCTCCTAGAAATTATGTTTATATACAATAAAACTGCAAAGGTGAATTTGTTTTTAAGAAAATGTTGATTGAATGTTGTATCTGGGAAATTGCAGAAATACTGATACTGTATGTATGAGTAAAATGTTCAGTGACAACATATTTAACTTTTTACAGTTGCCAAAATATCCAATCTTGCAGAACAATATCCTCTGGTAAAAAGTCCCCAATGTCTTTTCAAAATAAAGTACTGCATGTGGGGGGGTGGGGGGTGGGGGTTGATGAATTGTGTTCACCACATCAGTCGCAGTTTAACCACATTCACTCGTAAAAACTAATCATGTGGCAAAAAATGAAGTGTGGAAATAGTGTTGAGTTGAGTCCGTTACCATGGTGAACGCTGGGAAGCTTTACTTCATGCTTGTACTCGGGACGCTGCAGTATCTTAACCTCATTGTTTGTGATACATTTAATTTTTATCCATCTAGTTTTCTTCTTTTGTAACTCTGCATTAATGCTAAAGAACTTTCATAGGGATGTCTTGACCATATTTGGTGTTTCTGTATGTAAATGAGCCTGCACATGCACAAGCAGATGGATGTAAAGCAGGTGAGATTTGTCATTGTTCTTTATGTGAAGTTGTGCATGTTGCATGTGTGCATAAATACATGTAATTAGAACATGCTTTGACAAATGAGGCCCCCGATGTTTAAAAGAGTCCTCCACAGATTTAGCATTGCACTCAAATAACACCGTCAGACTTACAGTTACCTTGCAGTAGTTTGTTTTTGTCAAAATATTTGTAACATGTAACATACTTTTGGCCGTATACTATATTTCACGTTAATCGTTTCTGTATTTTTATATTTTTTATATTTTATATTTTTACAAATCAAAAAGAAAACAATCTTTCTGCAAACTTTATCCAAATAATAACAAATATGAAAGAATTAGCACAGTCAACAATACCTCTGAGAGTATTTTGTTGTTTATTAATTGATAGTAGTCGACAGAAAATGAATTAGCAACAACTTTATTAATAATTTAAGTCATTTATGAAGCAAATGTTCTCTGGTTCCAGCTTCAAATGTGAGGAATTTATGATTTTCTCCGTTTTATAAGCAATTTGCAACTTGAAGGTGTCACCTTGGACTCTGGTACACTAATGGAGATTATAACAATTTCTGTCACTTTATAGATGAACTGATATAAAAATCAACAGATTCATCGATAATGAAAATAATCATTAACTGTGTTGATGTTCACTGAACATACTGAGGTGCTTCTGCACTTTATATCTGCAGGATCTGTAGATTTTTATCTTGTGTTTGTTAATTTTCTGATTTATTTCATGCTTGTAAAGGATTTGGAAACGTATAAATCCTTTATCTGTCACGCCGATTAAGCAGATTTGAATTGACTGAAGAGAAAGAGAAGGAGAGAGAGGGTGAATGAGGGGGTACAGTGAGGTAAAGAAAAATGGCTTTATTTTCCTGACAGCACAAATCCAGTGTTAAATAAACAAACACATGTCAATTTTCCTCAGACTGTAATCTATTTTTTTTCTTCTTTTTTCCATTTGCACTTGGATGGAGATTGTAAATTTTACTCTCTGATGCTGTTCTGACTCGTGCAAGGCCTGGATTACCAACCAAGCCCCCAAAAACCCAGATTTACTTCAAATCATCTGGGTCCAACCTGAACTGACAGGTCCTTCATCTTATGGTCCTGCTGTTGAGGGACTCTGTGTCAAAATCTAGCTTGAAGGCTTTAATAGTTTCGTTTATATTCAGCTAATTTGTTGTTAAGTTGAGTTTTATAAAGCTGCACACAAAGAACCGAGGGCAAGTTAGTTTTATTCCATCATAGGAGTACTGTAAGGCTGCAAGCAGCTATTATTTTTCTGCAATTATCTATTGATTGTTTAGTGTATAAAATGTCAGAAAATAGTGAAAAACATCAATCATTATTCCCTGAAGCCCAAATCAACATATTCTGATGACTTGTTTTGTTTGATCAACAGTCAAAAACACAAAGATGTTGAGTTTACTATCATGGAAAACTGGAAAACTAGTAAATATTTACATGTAAGAAGCTGCAACCAGAGAATTTTTGGCATTTTTGCATAAAAAAATGACTCACATGCTCAAAGTTCAGTGTTTTAAATCTCATGTTAAGATGATGCTTCCCTGCTCTGATTTATTTCTCTTTGTTTTTATTCTTTCAATAATATTTGCTTGACTTTGTCATTGTATGCTTGCATTTGCACTTTGTAACTCTGGTTTTGAAAAGTGGTTTTCTTCTTCTTCAATGATTAATCAATTACAATCATGTATAGTAGAGTTCAATAGGGGTCCAACCACAAACATTTGCCCTGAGGCCTCATAGGAGGTTAATTTGGCCATTGACTGAATGTAATTATTTTTTTATTAAAGTCTTCCTCCACTCAGAAACATGTTTTTCTTCTTGTTCCTTCAGCTGGGTGTTGCTCTCTTCTCTGTGCAGAATGATGTATGTGCACAGTTTGTTTTTTTAACATTCATCTGCTGAAGGAGGAAAGTTTCTCTGAGCTCATTGAGAATCTGATTTTTTAGGGGCGGGGCCTACGAGCAGGGATTATGACATCACAACAACTTTAGAGCCAATCGTAGTCCAGTATTCAACTTACACAAGGAGAACTTGAAGCCTCCAGGGCACACACGCTGAGGATGTACTTCTCAGTGAAGTAGGAGACATCTTGTGTTCAGCAGTTAAACATCTAAAATTAAAAATATTTACATATTCATAGATTCTGGAATATTTAATGAGAGATGAGTGGATGTCATTTTAAGGATTTAAAGTGGCAATTCTGCTTTTTTTTGTGCAAAAACCATTTCAGACACACCTTATTGTTCCAGACAGAGTATTTTTTTTTATATCTTACTTCATGTCTGTAGAAGATGTTTACCTAATAGTTGCTTTATTGTTGGTTGTTTGACTATGATTGTCTCTCTCCACCTGATTAAATTAAATGAAGTTACAAAAAAATATATGCATTTATGTTTTTCAATGTGTTCTATCGTGATAAATCAATTTAATATTTTTCATTGACGCTAATGCTCCCCCCCTCCTCTCTCTCTCTCTCTCTCTCTCTCTCTCTCTCTCTCTCTCTCTCTCCCTCTCTCTCTCTCTCTCTCTCTCTCTCGGGGACGCGGCCAAGAGGCGCTGCGGCAAAATGTCATATTTCACTGGCAGCGCTCTCAGAGGACGACCTCCCCTCTACTGTACACCTCCTGTACAGCTGCTGCGCTTCTACTGTACTCTACTGCAGCTCCTTTTCTAGGGAATTCCCTTTTTCTCTTCTTTTTCCTCTTGGTTCGCGTCTCTTTCATAGTTGCGGGAGAGATTTTTTTTCTTTTCAACCTTTTTTTTTTTCTTTTTTGTCCTTTTGGAGCAAAAGCGCAAAGACAAAAGTCCCAGAACAAGTCATCTCATAGTAATAACGACTGAGTGGAAACCGATGCAAGAAAAGAGAATGTTTTTGGATGATTTTACTGTTTGCAGCTGAGAAAAAAAAAGTCCTGAACTGAAGCAATTTCAACTGAGGAGAAAAGAGACGAAGTGCGAAGAGACGAGTCAGCAGAACCGAACCGAGGATCTCCTCCTTCTCCTCCCTCTTTTCTTTTTACACCCTCAGATGTCACGTTTATCTATTTATTTCACTAAAAGCTCCTGAATGCAGATTCATTTCACTTTACAGACGATACCAACGTTGGCTTCCACGTCCTTCCTTTCCCCTCGTTTCTCCGTCCAGCAGCATCGCGCCGCGGCTGTGCGTAAAAACCAAACCCTCCCCCTCATCATCCCTCAGACAGAACCTCTCGAAACCGGGCTGTAAGTGGAGCCACCAGTACCGAGATAAGCTTACTTTCTACCTCTTGTTTGACTTTCTTTAAAGCCACCAGCACCCATCATGGATGTGTTTAAAAGCCGGTTGTTGGGGATTTCCGTGGCCGTTGCGCACGGCATTTTCTCCGGCTCTCTGAACATCTTGTTGAAGTTCCTCATCAGTAATTATCACTTCAACTTCCTGACGCTCATCCAGTTCCTGACCAGCAGCACCGCAGCGCTCACTCTGGAGACCCTCAGGCGGCTGGGGAAGGTCAACATCCCCCCGTTCAGCATTCAGCTCTCTAAGGTAAAAACTGATTCCCAAACTGGGAATTCCCGAGGCTTTCTGGGGGTCTTTGTAGTCTATTGCCAGAATTTAACCTTCAGGTGGGAGTGACGCTGATCTTTTTGCTTCATAAAACTCACCAGCTTGTATTTATCCTTGCAACTTTAAAAGCAGACTGAAAATAAAACAGAATATTGAGAAAACAGGAAAAAAAGTTAAAATATGCGTCCTGGAACTCATATGGATCATTCTTCAGAAGTGAATGATGCAATTACTACAAGTTTCTATTGTTTAACAAAATGAAAATAGTCTAAATTTAATTTAAATACACTAATACATTCCACAACTCTGAATTCATCACTTAAATACAGAAATAATAATTTGTAAAAATAATTTTTTTCCTACTTTTTAAATCTTGAATCTTTTGCGTTTTGAATCGTTTTAATCTTGTTTGAGATGCAGGAGGCATCCTTAACTTTTATTCTGCGTATGAACATCCTAAAAGGGGAAATGGTGATAAAAGGGTCACCACGTCATCAGTATGTATTTCGTCTTTTAATGTTTATAGTGAACATTAATGTGCAGATTATGGATGCCTGGAAATTGTTGGCATGATTAAGCAGATATTCTCATGTTTGTTTTAACATCAAAGCTGCAAACTGGTGACCAGTAACTCCTCCCCCCCCCTTCAATATTGTTAAAACTGCCTGTATTGGTATTTTCCAGTTGATAATTGGCTGATTGACTGAATGAATGACTGACTGACTGAGTGGCCGAGTAGCTGATGACTGATACAATTCATTAACTTATTGGCAGGACTGTTTATCAGAATCAATACAGACCCAGAGTACGTACAGCAAAAATGGTGGATCAGGAAGTTATAAAATCAAACTGAAATTGACAGTCAAAATGAATTAGGTGAAGGATATTATAGGTCACAGAGGCCAGTGTGCAAACCTTCCAGATCTCACAACAAGTTAAACCAAATTAAACAACCAAATACGTGGTTTGACTGTGTGACTCCAGAACAACACATAGGAGCGTTTTCTAATCTGGCGCCCCAATCGGCAGTAATCAGCAGGACGACATCATCTGTCTGTGCTTTCCAAAACCGTTACACATAACTGTTAAAAATAATGATGTATTATGATGTGACAACGCTGTGGTTAAGGTTAGGGGATGATTGTAGTTACGCTTTTTTAAAAACTGTTCCGACTCACAGTTGGAAATGTGACATTCGAGGTTGGAAATGAACAGCGGTCCCCTGTGGCAAAGTCCACTGTTGGGTTAATATAAATGTGCTACATGCAAGTGCACAAGAAACACCCACAGGAACACCTCTGCTGCTGCAGCGGCTCACATTCTGGACACAACAGACACCTAATTTAGCACATTTAGCCCAGAATGGGTGACACATTTTAAAAAAGTTCTTTCATTCATGTTCAGGCAGCTCATTTTCAACTCACACTGTACAATCAAATAAACCTTAAAGTCATATTTCAGTGAATTAGCTTGGTGGCTCTTAGCCCTGATCTGGTATTGTTATACCCAAAACCAAAATTTTACTTGGTGGTTTATTCATCACTAAAGAATGTAACAAATACAAAACCATGAGGTGGTAGATCATATTCAATTTGCAGGTGGGAAAAAATGGCATCACAGGTGTGCACAGTGACAAAAACACAAATTACTCTGACCAAGAAAATCCCTTACAGGCAAAGGATTTCTTCTTTGCACACCAACTGGAGTTCTGCTTAACAGCAGTGCTCAGTGCACCCACTGGTGGCTGGGAGAAATACCACAACAAGACTGACTACATGACAAGTTTTAGTCAGTATTTTTAAATAATAAAATACTATGCAATAATATGGCAATATTATGGCAGGGCTGCATGTCTGTCAGCTACCTTTTTCTGCCCCAGAAAATCTGTTAAAACTTTAAAATGAGCTTCATTAATTCAAATAAATAACAAAACCTTGTGAGCATTGTCATCAACCTTTGCACCGGTTTAGGATTAGCAGCTTTGCACTCCACGGCTGAAGTGAAGTAACAGCTAGCTGCAGATTTTATAAAAGGTGTGCTTACTTACAGTCAGACATGAACCAGGTGATTTACTGTGTAATCTGAAGCTCAAAGTTTATCTGAGACAATACAAATTCAGTAATTTGTTTTAGAGCTACAGAAACCTATCATGATTGGAAGTGATGGAAGAGCAGATATTTTTACCTCTTGGTGGCGCTAAAGGAAAAGTCAAGTGATCTTGAGAGTGATTAGGATTCATCCTCTGGGAACCATGAATGTCTGCATGAAATTTCAGAAGAATCATAGCAACAGTAGTTGAGGTATTTCACTCTAAACTTAAGAGTTGAAGGAACAGACTTACTGTCATTTTTATCCCGCTAGCTGCAAGCATGACCAAAACTTAAACCTTTAATCTGTGACCATCAAGAAAAAAAAAAAAAAACGAGGCTGCTGCTGCTACTAACCTAAACATGCATGAAAGTTCTGCCATTTTCTTTTAATGTGTTGAGTCAACATGGAGCTTTGAACTGTTTCCA
This sequence comes from Thunnus maccoyii, assembly GCF_910596095.1. Lineage (NCBI taxonomy): Eukaryota > Metazoa > Chordata > Actinopteri > Scombriformes > Scombridae > Thunnus > Thunnus maccoyii. The sequence continues at coordinate 6,724,413 of NC_056549.1, read as the reverse complement.
GCAGCTTGTTAATTCAGGCTGTCCTGAAGGTAAAAGGCGGCTCTAGATAGATGAATGAAAGGGTTTGCATAATTCATCATAAATTACTAGAATGAAAGTTAAGTTGGGAAAAGAGGGAGATATGTGTATAAGAGTAATGACACTTTTTTTATCTCAACTTGTTTGCTTGTACTGAAAGTTATAACAACTACTGTAGAAACTTAGATGAAGCATTTTGCAACCAGGTTCATGCAACATCTGATCAAACTGCTAATATCAAGTAAATCCTCGATTTTCAGTTAGATATTACTGTAAACAGCTAATGCTATTGGCTGACAGTTAAAACAAAAGTGACCACAAACATCTTGTTCAATGCAAGAAAATATTACATTATTATAATTTATTATTATTTTTAAAGTTTGTGGATTTAATAATGTGTCACATGGAAGAAGCAGGTAATTTAAAACCAATTATAGCTGCAATGATCATTTGATTAATTGTTTGATTGCCAACTATTAAATTAATCACCAACTATTTTGATCATTGATTAATTGTTTTGAGTCATTTACAAAAGATTATAATTCTCTGATTCCAGCTTCTTAAATGTCTTAAATATTTTCTGGTTTCTTTAGTCCTCTATGACAGTGATTTGAATATATTATTGCAGACTATTTGTTGGGACAAAACAAGACATTTGAGTGTGTCAGCTTGGAGTGTGGGACAGTGATCGTCATTTTTTTTTTACAGTTTTGAACATTTTAAAAATGCTGATCACAGCAGTTTACAGTTAACAAGGTCCCCTGGTTACTAGTTCAGCTCAGAAAATGGCTCCGGTAACATAAAGTGAAGAGAAAAATGGGTAAAGAATGCAAAAATAGTATACTTTAAAATCTGATTTCATCCATCTTCCGAGAATAAACACCAATACATTTTATTCAGATTCTTTTATTAATGTATTTAAAATACACATGTGGTACAATCAGAAGATACACTGTAAAACCAGCAGATTTACAAGTTGTTTTTCTTCCCTCTGTGTGTGTCAGAGTACTTGTATTAATCATGTTGTGGGGACACACTACCACACTCACATTGCGGGGACTATAGTAATCACAAGGTAAACCATTCAATTTTTTTTAAGTTAATGCAACTGATTTTCCACCTCAGTGTGTCTTACAGGTGTTCTATGTGTAAAAAAGTAGTGTAAAGACTTTTGTGTCTCCAGAGGGAGCTATGTGAAATCTGATAAACTACCTCATGTGATGTCACTTGAGTCAGCATTGGTCGGTGTGGGGTGTGGAGTTAGAAAGATTGTGAGGTTACCAGACCTCTGTAGTCCCCTATTCGTCTCTGCTGGAGGCTAGCTGCTCAAAGTTACATTAGTCACTACTAGCATCCAAACTCAAATCTCTGACTGAACTGTCAGAGTTTGAGCTGAATTGTGGGTAATGTAGGCGGCAGGTTTTGAAGGAGAATGCAAAAAAGACAATATCTCTGGTTCTGCTGTATCATTGTCCATCATAAGTCCCATAATGTTATAGGAGTACAATGCTAAATTTGTGGATTTTTTTTTTTTACATTAAGATTTGGCTAAATCTCCAGAGAATTAATGTTAGTCCACTAAAAGTGTATTTCTACCTTTCGATCTGTCTCTGCAGGAGTTTGGTCCGGTGTGTATCCTCTCCACGCTGCAGTCCACTCTCACTTTGTGGTCTCTGCGAGGCCTCAGTCTACCCATGTACGTGGTGTTCAAACGCTGCCTGCCACTCTTCACACTCAGCATAGGTGTGTGCGTGCTGAGGAATGGTGTGCCGTCCATAGGCGTGGTGACCGCCGTGATCATCACCACCGGTGGAGCCGCGCTAGCTGGTAAATACACATCATCCACACACATGTAACTGTCTTTGCAGTGACTTGAGAATATCTCTGAGTTTTTCTGTGATTATTCTGCAGCACAAAATATGATACGAGATGATACTGTCATCATAATATTTTTTTAAATCGCCTAGCGAGCTACGTTGGCATCTGTGGCTCTGCGCTTTCCTGGCTAACTTCTTATCTATCTGACAGAACTCATTGTGTCTCACTTAAAAACACTACATCTAAATACTCTGAAGTTAACTTTGGTGTACCACAGGGCTCTGTGCTGGGGCCTTTGCTTTTTTCTGTCTACATGCTCCCTCTTGGTGAAATTTTCTGCACCTATGGTATCAAATTTCACTGTTATGCGGATGACACCCGGATGTATATACCAATTTCACCTGATGATCGTTCACAAATTGCAAACCTTGAATTATACCTAATCGCTGTTACAAACTGGATGCCACTAAAACTGAGATGTTAGTTGTTGGCCCAAAATTCCAACTCTCCCTTCTTGCAGACCTTACTTTAAACTTCAGGGACTGCATAATTACCCAGAGCTTAACAGTTAAAAACCTCACCAAGATTGCATTTTTCCATCTTCGCAATATCTCAAAAATTCGCTCTCTGCTTAGTATGATGGATGCTGAAATTGTAATACATGCCTTTGTTACCTCGCGACTAGATTTTTGTTATGTCTTATTCTCTGGTCTACCTAGCTGCAGTATTAGAGAACTACAGCTTGCAAAATGCATCTGCCAGAATACTTACTAGAACTAGAAAATCAGACCATATTACTCCGGTCCTAATCTCCCTTCACTGGCTCCCAATCCAAGCCAGATCTGACTTTAAGGTGCTTCTCTTAGCATATAAATCACTACATGGGCTTGCACCATCATATCTTTCTGACCTTATCACTCGTTATACTCCCCCTCGTGCACTACGATCACATGATGTTGGATATCTTACTGTTCCTAGAATCAAGAAAAAATCAGTAGGCAGTTGAGTTTTCTCCTACCGAGCTCCCTATCTCTGGAACCAGCTACCTCTTATAATCAGGGAAGCTACTTCTGTTGAAATCTTTAAATTTAGACTCGAAACATACTTATTCTTGCAATCATATGACCTGCCTTAACACCAATGACGTGGGTTTGATATAGTCTTTTACGTCACTCCAGTGAGGCTGTAGAACAGCTACACTGTCTCACCAATATCTCCATTCCTGCTATCAGTTGTAGTGATGTGATAATATGCGTCTGTCATATGATGAGCTATTTCAGATGGTTTTCTGTGTTTTGGACCACTTTTAAATTTTCCATAATTTATCATTCTTTTTATTTATCTTTTTTTTTGTGTTGTTCCTCCTTGATTCTTTTAATATTGTTTGATTCATTTAACCTTGTCTTACTGCTGTAAAGTGTATTAAGACACCTTGGTGTGACTTTGCACTTTGAATAAATAAACTTTAACTTTATGACTGTACGGGGGACGTATTTTTTTATAACTCACCCGTTTAAATTTTATTAAGCCATAGAGTTATGCATAATTAAGGACATGGCTGCTTTGAGTGACAGGTCGCTAGCGGCTAAGTGGCTTGTTTCAGAAACCAGGCTTCTTTCAGCCCGCCTCAGCTCCACCTCTTTGCCCATTTTGGATTAGCCAGGAGTGAGGTGGAACAGGTACTGCCAAGATGGGAACAGCTAGAGCCGCCCACTTTGAGCTTCAAAACTGCTCTTCAGAAACCAATGGGTGATGTCATGGTGGCTACGCCCATATTTTTTACAGTCTATGTTTGTTCCTCACCTGTTCTGTTAAAAAAAACAACAAAAAAACAACTGTCCATCACCTTATTAAAATCGTAGGCTCTCACCAGATCTCTAGATGCTGATATTAAATTATGCACCCTTAAGTTTCGCATGGATTTTTAACATTTTCCACCTAATATCTTTTACAATTCTTGCAGTTAATGGCCCAAAAACAATTCCTTGTGTTCATCTTCCCATCAGCATCTCAAAATTACTGGGAAACCCATCTGTACTACCACTTGCCATTAGGATTTGTCCCCATTATGTGAACAAAGCTCTATAATTAGGTCACGTGATGACCGTGGTCTCTCAAAATCTTCTTCCACTTTTTACTTGGATATACCAGTCTTCTTATAACAGTGCTTAGTTTTTCTATAAAAATCTCTTTTTATTCATCTTATGTAAAGTTTTTTAATAAATTTAATTCCAGTGTTGCGTACAGATCTTTCATCTAATTATCTTTCCCAGCAGTAAATTTTCCTCTTCCACTCATGTTAATGATCCTGAACTCATAAACAAAAAACCTAGAGATAATTAATTTCCTGAATTGATCTCCACTGCTGCTGCCGCTGCTCTCAGTGTTTCTCAGGCAGGAGGGCCAGGGGGGTTCAAACATGAAGTGTTAAAATGTGCAGCGTATGAGTCTAATGTGCAATTCATCATTCTGGGTTTAATGTTGGTGCTAATCACCTTTTCTCCTGAGGAATATTAAATATTTGTATCTTCCAGGCGCCTATGGATTAATCAGGATAATGTAATTTTGTTAACATTTTGTATGTATGTCGCTCATAGACTGTAAAAAAATAATGGACATAGCCACTATGACGCCCATTGGTTTGTGAACTCCCACCTTGAAGCCATTTTGACCATCATCATCTTGGATTTTTGGAGCCAGAAGTTACCATATTTGAACAAAAGGGTGGAGCTGACCCTAATTCCAGCTGCTAGCTTGGTTAGTACAGTGCATTTACCGTCTATGGTTAACTGTGATAATGCTAATGCTAATTTTCACTTGCAAAGAACGGGCTTAAAACCATTAAAACAAAATGTACTTACTAGAAAGTGAATATCCGACTCCTTAGAGGGTCTTTTAATACAACCAAATGCTGAATAAGAATTTTTTAGCAACCAAAATGTTACAATTAATTTTCATGAACTAAAAACACACTGAAAAAGCGACGGTTACGTCTACACCTATTCTCTGTGAATCAGGGGTCACAACATGGTTACGTTACCTAACCAATACTGTCGCTGTGGTAGCGACTTGTCAATCACAACATAGCCACACCCTAAAGCATACCCTGCTTTATCGTCTATTTCACTCTAAAAGGGACCATAATTTACTAAATGAACATCATGCTGCATTGAGGAAGACTTGAAACTAACGATTTAGACCATAAACTCATTAGGAAACTGTTTACTGAGGTAATAAATAAAGTGAGAAGTAGGGCCATTTCCCTTAGACTTCCATATAATCGGACTTCTTTTTGGAGCCAGTGGAGTCACTTAAGTTTCTTCTGCATCACTTTCACTTTTCAGACCTGGAACTACCCGCTTGATTTTGCTGTGTTTTTAGGCACTGGAGTAAAAAAACCTAATCCTACACATACTGAAGTGGCTTTAAATTGCTGTATCCTACCTGAGTTGATGTTCTTTCGTGGTTGATATGATGATGAAGGCTTGCACTGTACCATCAGCAGCAGTTAAGTAGGCCTAAGATGACTTATGTAAGAGTAAAGTCATGTTACTAGCGCCAAAAAACTTTGTTTCAACCATGACCATCATTCCTTCCTAACCATAAAGCATTTTTTTTTTTTAACTCAAACTTTTGTCTTTGACTTTTGTCACTATTTATAGAGTTGCAAAGTGGGAAAAACTATTTTGGGTGTCCTTGGTTTCAAAGTAAAAATCCCATTAATTTTCCCCATGGACAATGTTCCATGACTTGCAGTTCCTTCTCTTCTGCAACTTGGATCAACATAAAACTCTCAAAATAAGTAAAAAATATGAACAGCAGTGTTAGAAAAGGTTTAGTATAGAAGTTAACTTACATGGTGCATTTCTGCAAGAAACAGCCAATCACCAAGCTAACATTATATATATATATGTATTCAAATATCTGTTTTTGGATAATAATAATAAACACCAGACAAATTAAAGTGCTTCAACATACTAATGAAAAAATTCCAATATTACATTAAAGCATCATATTGCTTGGCCTGGTGCTTTATGGTTCATTTAATTTAAAAAACTAATCACTGGTACCATAGCCAAAAACCAAACTCTTTGGTGTTTACGGGGTCATGTAAAAGTCATTCTTCCATTTCACAGCACTTGCTTCTGAATTTGTAAAGAAAGGGTTTATTGTCTTGCTGCTTCGTTACGAGAATGATCTTGGTTGTAAATACTAACAGACAGATGAGCCAGCGATTGTCCTCCTATGGTGATATTTATGGTATTACTGATCTGGTGCACAATGCTCATGTATTGAAAGTCATTAAAATGATTGATTATTATTGATTTTATGGATTTCACATTAAACAGGACTGAACATGTTTTATTTTTACTTCCTTTGATTTCAGTAGACAGTTTTAGTGCCTCAGAAATCAAACGTAGATTCAGAGGCACTCAGAACATCAAGTAATTATTTTATTCTTATTTTATTATTTAACATTAAAAAAGATTTCAAATATAGATAATCAACTATACAATTTTAATCCAAATATATGAGCACTGATGTAATCCAGTATCCCATTTTAGATGAAAGAAGGATTCCTCAGTCTGTATGTGTGTTTGCGGTATGCAGTCTGTTGTGATTAATGTCCCATGCTTTTATTTTGTGGTTGTGTTATTGCCCTCAAATTTCCCCTCGAGAGACAATAAAGATCTTAACTGAACTGAACTGAATACCGTACAGACTCACAGGATTAAATCCTCTATCTTCTGCTAATTCCTCTTGCTTCATTCATTGCTTCTGATTCCTTCAAAGTCCCACACTCTTTCCTCTGTTTTTATCTCTTCCTTTCTGCTAAGATCAACACAATGCTAAGGTACTGTACAAGAGAACACCAATGCAATGCATGTATTTAAAAATTAAACCAAAATTTTAGTCAATAGACTTTCATCAGGGCAAATATTTGATGAAGGGAATCTCAAAGCTTTTAACAATACCAAATGGATTTCGTGCAGGTACACGATCACAATTAACCATTCACTAAACCCCACACATGATCAGTGATTATGCAATCATATGATGTGTTTATGACTTATCAGATGGATAGTAGAGATAGGAAAGAATCCCATGTTCACAACTTGTCACGGGGTAACTCAAGTCAGTTGTATGATTCAAAAGTAAACGGAGAGTTAAAAATACCATGTATTGACAATACAACATTATATCCAGTAAAGGTCTGTTTTCTTTCGGTTGCCATATGTTTTTTTGTGTCGTACTTTTTTGGCAATTGAAAAGGGATGACACAAATATGATTTGTGGTCACTGAGCCTGTACTTTTTTATGATCTGTCTCTGCTTTCTATCTCTGACAGTAGAGCGATATTCTGCCAATTCATAATCTCTTTTTAGGGCATTTCATTTCATTTTCATGAATATTTCTCTATTAATCAACGAATCTTTTGGTACATGTGAAAAGGGTGAAAAATGATGATAACTGTTTCCCAAAGGCCAAAGTGACATCCTCAAATGTCTTGTTTTATCCCGACCAACAGTCCACAACCCAAAGATATTCAGTTTACTGTCATAGAGGAGTAAAGAAACCAGAAAATATTCATATTTGAGAGGCTAGAATCAGCAAATTCTAATTATAAAATATTAGTACTCGGTATTGTTTCATTATGGAGATAACAGTGCATATTTTATTAATAATGTTGCACTCGGTCAGTGTTATGGGTCTTTTATTTGTCATTCTGACCGCATCAACACTACAGGGTAACCAGGCTACCTTGGCTAAGCTGGCTAGCATACATCCGTGAGCATGCTACAGCGAAGTGGTACACTGCCAAAACATTTCGGGAGGAACTTGCACTCTAAAAATCCACCCTTATTTTTTCATCGGCCTGTTTTTGTGTTGACCACATGCCCAGCCATTATTGAAGACCTGGCTTTTAATTGATGGATGTTGACATGAACACTATTTACAAGCCGGATTCTCTTAATTCATTCATCTTGATCATTCTGACATGACATAATTGCAGCATTTGCTTTGCAGTTGTTCTCTAGCTTTTCCAAAAACATAACAAAAGTGTAATGAATGGATTAAACGGTGTAATTATGTTCTGTAATGTAAACTGTTAATGTTAGCATGCCCGGTTAACAAGCTAACTACCTACAGAAGTCACCTAGCCTTACACTTCCAAAGGCAACGGGCATGCCGTTAGCTAACTACATTATTTAAAGGTTTTACACACTGGGGGCATTTTTTGCGTCCTCATGATTTTTTTGCATCCTCATGATTTTAATTTTCTCTCCAGGTGCTGGAGATCTCACTGGCGATCCCTTCGGTTACATCACTGGTGTTTTGGCGGTGATCATCCATGCCTCCTATCTGGTCCTGATCCAGAAAACCAGTCTGGACAGCGAATATGGACCGCTCACAGCACAGTACGCCATCGCCATCATGGCCGCGCCGGTAAGGCATTAACACTGCACAGCAGACACATAGCCAGTAATGGGCCTGGGCCTTTACGTACATGTTGAATTTGTTGTCTGATTAAAACAAAACTGCTGAAATAAGTTGTAGGAAGTTTCCGGACTATAATTGGTTGCTCTGGGTTGGACACAGACTATCCTGAGCTGCCTTCAGCCAGTTAGCTGCTTTTCAGGCGATGTAATGTTAACGCTACAACAATGGCCAAACAAAATTTGTAATTTTGTAAGTTGAGGAAGAAGAAACTCCAACGACTGAGTCCACCAGACTCATCATCCCACAATGAGGTCAGCTCACCACTTGCTCCCTGGCGGTATAGCGCTTTCTCCCTGTCCGCCTGATGCGGGTTCATCCATAGCTGCAGGAAGTAGGGGTGCTGGTGGGAGCTGCAGCCGCCAGGTGACTGCTGACCTATAGGCCCATTTGTGTTGTGTTGTGTAACTAGTTTTTTTTTCTGTCTGTGAGCGGGTCTTGCAAAAATAGACCCTGATATTAAGATAGTGGAGCGGGGAAAAGAACCGAGTTGACACATGCCAGTTAGAATTGTCTCCTGCAGCCCAACAACTAAAAACTCTAGTTATCAACTTGACAGGAAAGAGGAAACAGAATTAAACTTTTAGCTTCTGAAATAATTTTTTAGACAGCACTGATGAAGCTCAGGATTTATCAGGAGGACAATGAACCTGGACTGTGTGTGTGTAACAGCTGACCTTTTGGATGTGTGGAGGAACACAGAACATTAATTAACATTATATCCTGACTGATTCTGTCGGCGTGTTGGGAAATTTAAATAATCAATTAAGTTACACTGTGGTGCCTTGTTCGTAAATGCACAAATCTGGTGTGAATATGCTGTTTTTTAGAACAGGCTATCAAAGATGCTTTTTGGCTGTACTGTTGTTTACAGCCTTTATAGACTGATGCAGTGTTTTGCTGTTATTGCCTTTGTGATGCAGAACGTTGCAAAGTAAACTGGTCACTCGTTTTTTCAGTTTAACTTCTGTGATTCTTTCTTTCTTTCTGTTTGTTTGACCCTCTTTCTTTCAGCTTTCTATTTCTCTTTCTTTTCCTTTCAGTATTTGTTTTCTGATTCTATCTCTTTTTGTGTTGCTTACTTCCCCTTTCTTTCCTTCTTCTTTTCCCTTCTCTCTCTCATCTTTTTGTTTTTTTGTTCACTGTTGCTTTCATTCTTTTCTTTCTCTCTGCCTCTTCTTTTTCCATTTTTCTTCCTTTTCTCTACTTTTCCCCTTCCCCTTTTTCTCTCAGCACCTGATAACATCTGATTTTTCTCTTTGTCTTGTCTTTTTATTTAATTTCCACTCATTTTCTCTCAGCTTTTTCTTTTTTTTTCCTTTTCTGCTTCTCCTGCATGATCTTCTGTTGCTTGACCTTTACCTCTTCTCTTCCCTTTCTTCTCTTTCTCTACATCCTCTCTCCTTTTTGTTACTACTTTTCATTATATTCTCTACTATCTTTTTGTTTTGGCTCTACCTACATTTCTCTTTTTTTCCGGTTCCTTGTCCCCGACTTTCACTTTTCTTTCTCTTTTTTTGTATTTTTTTCTTCTCTTACTTTCTCTGTTTCCTTCTCAGCCTCTCTCCTTTCTGTTTTCTTATTGACATTTTGTCCATGTGAGTCTCTTTGTGTCTTTGCGTCCCTCTCAGGTGCTGCTGGTGTGCTGCTTCATCTCCATGGATGCCATCAACATGTGGTCGTATGAGGGCTGGAAGGACCCCTACATCACGTCCATCTTCGTCTTCTGCATCTTCATTGGCTGCGCCATGAACTTCACCACGCTGCACTGCACCTACATCAACTCCGCTGTCACCACCAGTTTTGTGGGTGTAGTCAAGAGCATCGCCACCATCACCGTCGGCATGCTGGCGTTCAACGATGTCGCGCCTACTGGGCTGTTCATCGGCGGTGTGGTGGTGAACACCATCGGCTCCATCACTTACTGCGTTGTCAAATACTTTGAGACAAAGAAGAAGAGCTCATATGAGGATTTGGAGGAGGCGGGGAAGGATGGCTCGCCCCCTGGTGAGCCTTACCAAGAGAAACCACCTCTAAACAGCTCCGGGCCCGGCGATGACACCGGATCTGACCCAGGAAAACTAGAGAAAGAGGTAACAGTGAGCATCGAAGGGAAGGAGGAGGAGGCACCAGCTGGCTTGGCTAATGGAGAGTTGAGGACGGGAGACGGTGGACAAGGATACGGAGAAGGAGGCTTGAATTCCCACATCATGACGGAAAAGGAGGTGCTGGAGATGCAGAGGGAGCATCTCCACAAGGAGAACATTTCTTCCAGTCAGTCAGCCAGTGACAGCTATGTCGGTGTGTGGAGGTCCATCAGAAATCTGCAGTTCATGAAGAAAGACCCTTTGATTGATAACATGGAGCAGCAGAGTCCGTAAGGGCAGGACAGAGACCTGGACAGACTCTAAAAATAAATAAAACAGTATAAAAAGTCTTGAACATGCTGAAGAAACCAGAGAAAAAGAAAAGGAGATGGGCAGAATAAAAATCACAGACTGGAGCTCTGCGTCCACTGGGAACTTCTTTTATTAGCATTAGCACTGCTGAACAAATGCTTGTTGAATACACAGGTCATGTTTGCTGCTGTCTTCACCTCAACGAAAGCCCACGCTTTTATGCTAAAAGTTCAATTTCATCACATGGGGCTCTGAGTGAAAAGAACAGATTCAGTGAATTTGAAAGCAGGAAACAAAAAATTCATTTTCTTTGTTTATGATGAAATGAAATAGAGGTTCCTGGTGGAGAAAAGTGGATAAAGAGTATTTGGAGAAGCTGCCTGTCGGTGATAAATTCTGCCTCGTCTCCTTCAGCTCTGTGGCGTCCAGCAGGGACCAGACTAACCATGGTGTAGCATGATTCGGTTTGCTCTGTGTCCCCACTGATTTGCCAGCTAACCAAACAAAAGCAGGTCTTGAAGAAAAAGAGTGCATCTTGTGCAAACTGAAATAACACATCCAATCAGGGAACCGCAAAACAAACAGCAGACAACTGAAAGTTTATGTTTTGTTCAATGAAAACCTGGGTTAATTCTTGTTTCTGATGACACCTTTAATGCACATGTGGTTCAGATCAAGTTTATTTACTTGTAGGCATGCACTGGCCACAAAGATGCTAACTAATCTATAGCTACTTTCACACTGGGTTTGTTTTGTTTGAGTCTGAAAATCAGTTAATTGTCTGTCACACTTACTGTTGGTTTACTGTTGGTTCACCATTCATGTGTCTTTTTTACCATCATAGACACAAAACAATGTCAGCGCCAGTTTTTATGTACATGAGAAAAATGGGGTAAAAATGGAGTTTCTGCTCATACATCAGTGAGGTATTTTATCTTTCCCGCCACTGGTAAAGTTATCGTGACATAGGGTCCATCCTAATATTCACACTTGCAGTCTCTAGCACTAAAGTGCACATTAACACGTTGCGAGGTAGAAGGCACAGTCTATTGTGTAACAAACAGTCCGGTTGTTGGTGGTAACACAATGATAATCAACATACGTCTCTGACATGTTGGACTCATTGTCAATTAGATAGAATTTGATATTATGTCCCAACACTTAACAGTTAAGGCAATGCCTCCACCGATGGTTCTCTCTCAATATTAAAACTCTGCCCTTCTTCATGAGATTGATAGTAAATAATAATAATAGTAACATGTACTTATTTAGCACTTCAAAATCAGTGATTACAAAGTGCTTTACAAACACCTATATTACATAACATTTAAAAAGTAGTAGTAATAATAATAATGCATATCTGACATAAATATTAAATATCATATCCCGTAAGAAAGATTTTGAGATGTCTTCCTTTAAAATTCTTAGCAGAAAACTTTTAAAATAAAATGTTATCTCTTTATATACAATAGACCAACATGCTTCCATAGAACTGTTGCATTATTAATTGCATGCATTTTTTACTGTCACCAAAATTGTGGCAGCTGTGGCAGTTTTCGGAAATTTCTCGATTACTTGCAAATGCTGTAAGTGTGGGTATTGGCACGGACCCTTAAAGTCATCGACACAACCTCGTAAAATAGGCAGTGCTAAAAACCTGGTGATAGATGGTTAGATGGTGAACTACCATAGCTGATGAGCTCACTGCTAACATGCTATGTTGTGCTAGTCAGTCACAACAACTCTCTGTTACACCTAGCTTTCTAACTGTCAGTAAATCATGATAGCTAGCTACCTTGCTAACTGACAGTGAGTGAGCTAGTTAGCTTGGTCGCGATAAGTTCACACAGTTTAATCAAGAGACATATTTGTACAATCGACTCCTAGCTGTCTGATACTGTCTGCAAACCATGTTTCTTTTGTGGAGCAGTTTATACTCCGGCAGATTTAAATAAAAGTGGATGTTGCAACATAGCTAACAAGCTAGCTTCTTCTGTTTTAAGGTCTCTGTTCCTTAAGAGGTTGGAAATGTCAAGACAGCTTGCTATTTGTCAAAGGTGGAATTTCATATATAAAGTTCACCAAAGTTGAACTCAGCATGAAAGATTCACACATATTTACTTAAGCAAATCCACTGATCACGTTGGTTCCCTTTAAATGAATTGCTTTTGCCGCAAAATTTTACCTTTTGACAATGAATAAAGTACAAATTGTGTTCTGGCTGTATACATACCTCAGTTTGACTTGAACCAATCTCTGACCACTTTGTTAAGGTGGATTCTAAAATCTTTTTTCTCCAAGTTCTGAAGAGGTATTTGTTCAAATTCTATCAAATTTGTTTGTGTAGTTTCAGTTTTATGTACCAAGGTTTTGAGATCCCTGCCCTTGAAACATCAGAAGCCACCACAACACAAAAAAAACATGAAACAGCAGCTTTCCAGAAACAATGCCCTTGTGACTCTGAATAATACACACATCTGACTGTGAACAGTTATTAATATTTTCTACCTTCTGTAGAAAATAATTCCTGCCCACGTTGAGGATTGGGTGGGGGCATCTAACACAAAGCTGTGAGTGGTAGCATCCTTTAATTCATACCTTGTTGTGGATTATCCCTTTCTTACTCCTCTCCTAATTCATTATTTTAGGCAGATTTGCAATTAATACCTCTAGCTGTGCTAAAGCTCAGAGACAGCTTTATAAAACCAGTGGTGGGAGGAAAGGTGGCTGCGCTCCACTGTTGTTTAACCAGGTTACCAGCCTTGGTTACATTTGGAGACTGTCCATGTGAGCTTTGACCCCAGAAAAACGATCGATGTAGGGAAGAATTGTGTATAATCTGATCAGACTTTAAAGGTGGAATTATAAACTTGTGATAAATTGTTTCTTAATTAATCCATGTTAATCTGGAGTTGATGAAATGTTATCTTTATTTCTTGGAGTGTAATGTGTTGCTGCTGAAGCTGGGGCACGACACAAGGCATAAGTGAACTGCAAACCGATGGGATGTCAGTTAAAGAGAGAAATAGGCTTATTCGCTTGTTTGCCCAAGAGTTACATGAGAAAATTCCTCACGATGGCGACAAGACTTCACACACTCTGTGTTCTCGTATAAACTCAGCAGGAGACTCTTTCTGGATCTATGGAGTTTCAGCTGAACACTGCTGTCTGCCCACCCCGAGGCAGAGACAGTTTCTAATAAAATTAGTCAAAATCAGCCTTTCTAAGGGATGTGTGGGCCAGTGTGCAGACCGAATGTCTAAAAGAATTATTCATATCAGCCAGCTGGAGTCAAGTCTCCTCCATATGTGGGCTGTAACGTCATGGACAGACAGTCTAAACTGGGGCTTGATGCTGATGATGACATGTATACCAGCAAATATAAGACTCAGTAACGAAGTTTAGGCCTTTATTGGTGAATCATTCATCATCTTTTATCTCATCTTTTAAGTTCTACGATAATGTGAACCTTAAAACTATTCATAGTTAACATAAGGAAAGAGAGCTTTACTGCGGTTGATGAAATAAACTTTCCTGGTAATATCTAAAAATCCAATGTAATGGAGAATATCTTTCTGAGTTGGATGTGAAGATTGATATCATTCTTAGGAGGCTGCTTTAAGTACGGAGATAGAGCCAGGAGATGAGTTTAGCATAGCTAGCTTTGCGCTGTCCAAAGTTTAAAAATGCACCTATCAACACCCCTAATGTTCACTAATTATACTGTATCGTGGTTTTAGACAGCGTTACATGCTAACCATTTCCCAGCAAGTCTTCTTGACACCATGAAGTTGCTAGATAACCTTCACCAGGAAATAGTTCTAGCCCGTGACTCCCCATAAAACCACAACTTAATGTTTTTTTCATTTATTTGAATTTTAAAAATGAATGTGCCATAAATTGAACTTCCAAATCTGTATCCGGAAACCCAATCAAAAATAGGAAACATAGGAAACAACATTTTAACTAAAACTATTCAGAACTGTCAACTGATCCTCACTAAAAACTAATCACTTGTTCCTTGGTGAATGGCCAAACTTTACACCAAATTTCATTGAATATTTTGAATGTTTTATGATTCCCTGCTAACTGACAAACAGGCAAACAATAAGGACAGAAAGTATTACTGAATGCCCAAGGTGAAGATAACGTAAAATTGTATACAATATATTGCACACCCAGCCCTGGTAGTCTGCCTTCCTCTAACACCCAGTCAGGGCCAATCCTGACTAGCATGCAACTGAGAATCTCTACCACCTCAACACTATGGAAGCCTTGTAATAACTCACCTCAATACTGTGTCCTCAACCTGTTGTTTTCTGTATTTAACTCCAAACAGGAAACATTTATCTCCTCTCCTTCAAATACTGTCTCCTTTCCACAAAGAAAACACTTCAGGCGTCTTGAATTGTGTGGAGAGAAAAAGCTGTCAACCAGTGGTATTGATTCATATTGATTTTTTTCTCCACTGTTCCCAAACTTAATTTAACGGTACAAGAGATCTGATGTCACCCCGAGCTGCAACACGCAGGGTGTGGGCTGGTCGAAGCAGCCCGATTTGGACGTTATTTGGACAATTAACACTTTAAAAAATATAAATATAGTTGTTAAAGCATGACATGTGACTTGTTAGGTGTTTTCAGATGTGTTTTTGGGTGATAATGAGTCAATGGGCACCACCATGATAAAGTGTTTATGTGATGTTTCACTGTAATCCAGAAGTTCTCGACAAGCCTCCTTGAAGGCCAAACGTGAATAATCACAGCCTTGCACATTGAATTTGTTTAATTTTAAGACCTTTTTTGTTTGAGTCAAGATGACAAAAGTTGTTTGTGCATGTTTTTGGTTGCTTTTTCCTTTTTACATCCAAATCTAAAGATTGAGACTGTTAAAACCTGCTGAATGTTGGAATAGAGAAAAAATTTTGGTAAATTTGGTAAATAAACTAAAATTCCTCCTGTAAAAAATAGGCAGTTGATGTTAAATAACTAGCCAGTTAATTTACTGTAGCTCACATCTTGAAGAGCATTTGTTCAATCTACTGAAACAATGTCTGAAAAAGAAATATTGGAAATGCTGTATTTTGCAACAATTTCCTAGCAGGTTTCCGAGAAAGAACAATGTGATTTGGTACTAATTATACGGAAAATGGAGTGTTCAAATGGTACACTTTAAATTGATTAATTCCAATTAATGGCTGCTATAACCTTGAGAGTCATTAAGTGAGTGCCTGGCAGGTCAGTTGAATATGCAAAAATCTGAAATCTGTCAAAGGGAAGCATAGAGATTAAAACATGTAGAGGATGAAGTTTCCAGTAATCATTTATTATGAATGTATATTTCTTTGGGTTTAAACAGCTTTTCTTTCAAGGAAAGCCCTGTTTTCTCTATAACTGTTAAGTTCTTTCCAGGAAACTTTCTACTCTGTGTCTAGCAGATGTTCGTTGCAGTAAAATGCAGAATTCGTACAATTGGTTCATCTGTATGTTTGTCTTTTTGTGCTTTGGGAAGAAGAGTTTTCAAACTTTTAATGGTGACGCTTGCATGATACAAAGACCAAAAAAGAAGGGTGACACTACAGAGCTGCTCAAAAATAAATTTGCCATGATTATTTATGAGTTTTCTGATGTCATTGGAGCTCGGGTACGGCTCATTGGTCCGTTTGGAGTCACTGTGAAACCTGCAGGGATGGTTATGTGCTAATTTGCTGTCTTTACAAGACAGAAGGTTGAATGTTTTCTATTGAACTGTTAGTCATATTGACAGCTTGTTATCGACATGAGGTCAATGAGTGCAGTTAACTGTGCATGCATGCTGTTAAGGACCACACATTCAAATTTGTACTTGTGAGGACCCTCCCTAACCATCAAAACTAAATGCCAAAACCCCCAATCCTTATTCCACCCCAACCCTGTTTAAATACATCTACTACATTTGCTTTATGAATGTAACTGAAGCCATTAGACGTCTTTGTAAAGTTAAAATAATGGTTTGTTAATTCATCCAAAGCAATCTGGAATAAAATGTAACATTAAAATTGAGGTTTAAAGACATATTTTAATGTATTTAGGATTAGGATTCTTTATTACTGAGTTCAGAATTTACTTCCAATTTTATCAAATGCGATCTAGTGCAACTTGTAGGAAATTTACATTTCTACAGTTGGAACGCAGCTCTAGGAATACAAACAAAAATGTTCTTTCTCTTGGTCAAGAGTAATTGGCAGCGTCAGTCTTAAAGTACGGTCAAATTACTCAAAGTAAACTTTTATAATAATGCAAAATCATTGCTGATGTACCTACTTGATATGAACCACAATTCCCATCTCAGTGGTACAGGTAGTAAAACATGACAAAATATTGTTACCTGTGGAAAAATGGAGACAATGACTGAATTTTGTCTTTTTAAAATTATATAACAGGGCTGTACAATGTGACAGTTTTGATGGCATATGCTGTTAAAAATTATTCTGTGTGAAGAGAACTATGTATCAACTCACCCATGTGCGAGTGGGTTGTGCTGGTATCAGATCTGTAAAAATCAGTGAAAGAAATATTACTCATTGCCTAATACATTACACATTGCTTATTTCACTGATTTGGTGAAGTGGAAGGAGTGATTAGGTAGATCTGTTAAACCAAGAAGAAAAAGGAGACAGTGAGTTGAAGAGAAAGTGTTAGAAAAAGAGGACAACATAGAGAAAATGGAGGAAAGGTCCTTGTGACTTCCACCTTCCCTACACGCCAACCACAGCAGACACAGCAGCACAGTAGTCCAAATCATGCCCTGATCAGTGTGCATTCCCACAGTTTATTGCCGCAAGGGGACTAAAGAGAGGGAGATGCAACTTCTGCACAACAAAAAGGACTGTACAAGTGATGTTTTTTGCAGGTTTCTTTGAAATTTGCAAAACAGTTTGTTGTTCTGTTTTATGACTAATACACTCAATGCAGAGTTGTTTGTGTACAACTGACTGAGTAGGTGGGCTTTCAGTTTGCAAGCAGTGTTGAATGATGGTTTTAATGGTTATAATGAAACCTACCATTTTGCATCCTTCACTTATATTATAAAAAATTATGGCTGTTTTGTTCTCCTGTTTTATATAACATGAGACAATTATATAGTGTTATTGTGAATGTTTCTCTATAAATGAATGGTGTCAAACCTAAAGAAAACACTCTCTCTGAAACATTAATGAAGGATTAATTACCCATTTATTAATGAAGGATAAGACATCTATGGATGCAAAATACAATTTTGGTAAAAAAATTTGGACTAATTATAAAGGGATACTTGAGTTGGATCAAAAATGACCCACTCCATACTATGAAGGGTCAGGATATGAGCAGTGTGTAAAGGTTAACCGTCCACCTGTGTTTGCTAGTAAACTTTCCTTTGTGCTACTGAAATCTTTAGCTTGCTAGCACCACTGCTAAAACCTGATAAAGTGAGCACACAGCCCAGTATTATCTGGTTAAATTTTGCTTCAGTATTGTTACGACCCAACTTGTCCAGGCTGCAATATAAGCAGGGAAACAGACATAAGATTAAGATTAAATGAAATGACTGAATTTATTTGCAATTAGAAAGAAAGAAAGCTAATAAAGTCTTAAAATCTATGACTGATTAATATTCCTTAGTAAGTTTGCTAGTAAAACAAACACATTTTTATAATTATCATCACTGCAGAATGTTCTCTACAATTGCGTCAAAGACCTTTTAAATGCCCATCATCCAACTTACTGCCAACCATCTCTTTCCCATCAAGCTTTGGTTCAACTAAGCCTACAGGTCCTTGACTTTATATTCCAGTTGTATCAACAATCAGTTCTCACAAAAAGCTCCTGAGCATTATCAATCTACATTCACACAATAGACTATGACATGAATAACACAAGAAACTAAAAATATAAGTGGTTTCAACTGAGAAAAAAACTAACAGGTAAAACTTCAGAATGACAAAGGTGATCTCCATGACACTAAAAAAAGCAATTTACAAAAATATTTTTGGAGTCACCCTGACATGGTTGTAAACATAGACTAGACTAGTTCAAAGGTCGTAATTGTACCCACCAAGCCATATAATATCACATGCAGACCACTGTTATTAATCAGATATATTGGTGGCCAAAGGGCAAAACCTCCTATCTGGTATCTCGTTTTGCAATCGAGTCTTGCATCGATATGCAAATAAATGATCAGAAGAAAAATAAATAGTTTTGAATACTTATACTTGTAACAGTCTGCTCATGATCATTCATGACCACTATCACTGACACCTGACACTGATCTATCATTTAGATCCAGTGTTTATTTCCTAGTTTAATCTGACATCTCTCGTGAATGAGCCAACTTCTTAAACTGACTAATGTTATCAGCTCAGTAAGTAGCCTGAAGTTTTGTTTTATGGAAGCTGTGGTAACTTAACAGTCAAAGTATGACATGATCGGGTGTTATCGCTGTAGCCATTGCTAACGGTTTAGCAGGCTACAATGGCTACAGCTGGCTTTATATAACTTATGCTCTGCTCATATCATGTTAATGTAACTTCAAACTCATACAGACATTTACACACCTTGTTTTCCTGGCTCAGCATGAGAGGATGTTTGTGCCACTGCTTCAGCTTCAACCTGTGAGCTAGCGTTTGGTATAACCCCATCAACTGAAGAACTGACAGAGACCTTTCAGCCAATAAGACACAAGTATTTCCATGCATTTTCCTGTAAACCCTCTCTGATTTATTCTTGCCTCCACTCCGTTAACTGAGGATACAAAATTACAACACTACCATCTTTAGTGAGAAACCACTCAAAGTGGAGAATTATTCTGGGCCAAAGAAAAAATCTTCGGGGCTGCAGCCCTGAATGGCCAGGCCAGGTGACGCCCATGAGGTTTTGAGAGCTACGCTACAGTTTGCAGTCTGATAGTGTGATAATATTCTAAAAATGGTGACGAAACAGGCTAAAATAATCACTTTCCAAACACAGTGAGGCAGGGTTTCTATTGGCCAAACAGTCAAAGTTGAACAAAAGTAATATCTGACCTGCGAATACCTTGAAGTCCCAGTTTGACAAAGTTCCTGTTAGTATAAAACCAATAAGTATTTTGATTTTATGGTATACTAACCGCAACAATAGTGTACTACTGTAGAGAGATTAGTAGATACTGTATACAGCTAGTAGGCAGTATGGAAATTGGACAAAGTATGCAAACGGAGCATTTAAGTGTACCTTATTTTTTCCTTTTTCTAGTGAGAAGACACTACTGTACAGACTCAACACATGCTTAGATTCAGTGTGTATTAAAGAATAGAGACACTTCTCAGTCCCAATCCCATTCATTTACTTCCAAAAAAGAAAACTTCCACAAAGATGGAAGTGTCCAAGATGAATTTCCTTCCAAATCATCATATTAAATCAACAGATTTTGCTAATTTTGCAGACATAAACCTTTACAAATAATTTTAACCTTATTTCAAAAATCAGACAAAATATCCTCATTGTCTAGGTATAAAACGTGGTCCTTGCAGGTACACACACACACACACACACATACACACATATACATGCACACACACACACATTTGGAGATATTTTGAAGGAATACAAGCTATGAAACAATAATTCCCAGGATGATTTTTAATCTTTGTTTTTTTTTTTTATTTGCATGTGAACTCAATGCGCCTGTGTTCAGACTCTGTATTGTTCCTGCATAGAAAAAAAAAACAAAAACAACAACATGTTTGTCTGGTGAAGTGAAAGGACCATCTGCTCTTCAATTTGCATGTTCAATGCAAAATAAATTGAAAATCTTTTTTTGTAATAAAAGAAATCGCTCCTGTGGGACATTGTTATTGTTGTGTTGTTTGGGGAGGAGGGCGGAGGGGAGGGGGGGGAGGTCGGGAGCCCTGTTTACGGAGGTGTTTCCACGGCGATGATGGTGTTTCCATCAGCAGAGAGTAGTGACGGATGATGTAAAGAATCACTCTGGAGGACATGATTAGATGATATGGGTCATTATGTTTGTGTGTGTGTGTGTGTGTGTGTGTGTGTGTGGTCTCGCTCTATGAAGCTGTTGCATCATCATAAATCATTTGTTTTCCAGAGAAAACAAAAAAAAAAAAACAATGTAGTTATTTGGATTTGTTTGGATTTCAGTTTATTTGTAGGGATGAAGATGCTCTGCTGTTTGCTCTGATAAAGTCATGACTCTTTTTGTGGTCTGTAACCAGAAATGATTCTGACCCTGTTGACTGATTATTTTTGAATAGCTTTATTTTTAAGAGTCAGCAATATTGGAAAAGACACATTAACTAAAAGCCTAAAGTCCAGTAGACTCAGGAAATGCACCTTCTTGGTTCTAGTTAGAGACGTCCGGAGCTGACCCCTAGGATCATTATCCAGGTCATATTTTAAAGGATCAGTATCAGCTAAAATGAAGCAGATCTAATGCAAATGCTGCATTTTGTCAACTGTGTTCAGCCTGCAGGGAATCTCCTTTACAGCAGCCTACAGTGCAGCATTTCACCGGTACATGCAAGTGAATTTTAGGGTGTGTGAAAGTGAAAATGATTTGGGGTTCAGCAGTGTGAGTGACTGAATTTTAACGGAGCCCGAGAGGAGCCATGGAGGAAAAAAAAAAACCTTATTCGTGCTCTCAATTTAAAAATCTGTGCTCTTGATTTAACAGAATTCACCCTCATGCTGTTCTCTCTACCGGTGTACACCCTCACTGTGGATCGTTTGGACTTAATAGGGTTTCGTTTTAATCTTGGACTAAGATATGTGGATATACTTCAGTATATTTCAGGGATATAAACGTATTCTGCCTGCTCTTCATTCACCACGCATCAGCACATCAGGAAATGTCTTCTTCATGGCTTTCTTCAAACCTCCTGCTAACTGAATTCATTTGGTTCCCTCTCTCTACAAGAGGGGAACAGACAAAAGAGATAAATTGAGAGCCCTAATTAAGAAATCTGTGTGCACGAATGATTAAATTGAGAGAGCAAATTAGTTTTCTTTTTCTCCATGGTCCTTCTTGAGCTCTGTAAAATTCTGATGTTCTGGTTGGGAAAATACACAGAATGGCTCAACTCCAACTCTTTCTCATTGTAAAACATCCAGCTAGCAGCCTCTCATGTTTAGCCGGTGCTGACCATCACACATTCTCCAGTTAAACTTTCTTATCAGATCAATCATTCAAGATGATCAGTTTAATAGTTTTTGAACCAGGACCTTCAGTATTCAAATGTGTGCCAAAGTCAGAAGGCTACAGCTGTTATTTCAATGTGACGGACACATATTGAATCAACATCACATAACTTCTGTTGCTTTGTAATTACAGCTTGGTCGATATTAAAAGACGCAGATCAGGCTAAAAAACTTGATTGAGACATCTCTATTTTTTAGCTTGTCATAGGATTTATTAACAATAAGAAAAATATAAAATATCACTTAATTAGAACATGCTGTGTGATATAAAACCAAAATGAAGACTTCAGCCATTATTTACTCATTACATCTGTCATTTGGATAATTTTGAACACTGAATAGTGGAAGCTGAAGTTAAAATAATGTCATAAATTTTATAGACAGTAAAAAGACAAAATAAACTTGTTATTTTTGTAGCATGAATATCGAAGAGCAAAACCTCCGATCTGAAAAATGCACTTTTTTGAGAAAACTAAAAAAAACTTGTTTTCTTGCAGAATGCTATTTGTTAAGGATACCCAATACATAATACACTGTTTTTGGACTATATTATTATATTATGTGTTAACAATACCGACTAGGTATTAATGCTTACAAAGTGCAGATAGGAGCTTTTGCACTTGGTGCA
The DNA here is from genome assembly GCF_910596095.1 of Thunnus maccoyii. Classification (NCBI taxonomy): domain Eukaryota; kingdom Metazoa; phylum Chordata; class Actinopteri; order Scombriformes; family Scombridae; genus Thunnus; species Thunnus maccoyii. Next base: position 6,701,836 of record NC_056549.1, on the reverse strand, counting down.
AGTTGGAAGAGGTTCTTCAAAACAATGCTCTAAATAAAGTTAATAATTAAAATTAAATTAAAAATAAAATTAAGTTTGTTCTCAGGTAAAAAGATGTAGTAAATGTAATAGTTACTACAATGTAGTGGTGTACTAGGGTCAGAATTTCTTAAGTGGGAAATTCCTTAAATTTAGTGTATTTGCTTCTTCGTCCACTGGAAATGAACGTTCAGTGATTCGTGCTGTAGCCTCTCTACACATCCAAGGACTCTGCGTTGTGTTTTTGTTTTGTTGTGTGACTTTTCTGTCATAACGAAGGGCGGGATTATCTTGCAGACAGACTGAATAACCAAATCTCATCATCCAAAGTAAAATCCACCAATCAGAAAATTTTGCAGATAGGAGGTTTTCTGCTTTGGCCATCGATATATAAAGTGCTGCTTCTTCCAGCTTTCTCTACATGTAATGTACTACCTGTAGCATCTCTACTGGGTCAGCGCTGGGTTAATGCCTTGCTCAGGGGAACCACTGCATCTCTGCTCTCTCAGGTAACAGTTTGCTGCTGGAGGAGGAGGAGGAGGAGGAGGAAGAGGAGGAATTCGAGTGAGGAATAAGGAGAAAATTGCACGGCTAAAAGGCCCACTCAGCACTTTACGACTGGAAAATCCATCCAAAAACTGTCCTTCAAATGCTTCATCAGGACTGCAGCACACACACACACACACACACACACACACACATGCACACACACACACAGGTCTGCACATAATGGTACAATTTGCAGGTTGTCTGACTGCTGCTAAGAAGCCATTTCCAGAGAAAGAAGTGACTGAACTCATTTGTTGGGTTGACAAAGAGTTTGAATGAGAGAATGACAAGAAAAAAAAGGTAAGAAAAAAAAAGAAAAGAGACACCAGGTGTAGGGAAGTAAAATAGAGAGGAGGAGGAGGAGGAGGAGGAGGAGGAGGAGAACACATTTGACACCCTACTTTTATCTTTTCAGTGAAATTGAATTGAATTTGGCTCAGATTCAGACAGAAATAGCCTCTATTTTGGACATCAGGAGAGCAGACTGTGATTTCCTTTGTGCAGAGGCTTTCAGACTCATTTTAGGATTAGCTTTTTGGCAAAGTGCAACCCATTTTATTTAAAATTGAAGGTGCGCTTAAACTTCAAACAAAATATTATATATAATAACACGGAGACTGGTTTTGCATATATATCCCCAAAATATTCTATATTCCTTATTGTGGATGTTTCTTGTTATTTTCAAAGGAAGCAATGTGCACCAGAGAGGCTGCATGTGCTTTGTTGAGGTTATTTATTTATTTTTTTTGGAGAAACAAAGTACTAGAGGCTAAAAAAAATCTCTCGACATGAAGCAGAGAAACGTCTCACTTCAAACATGATTTCAATGGTCACACTGGGAAACAGGGAAAAAAGACCCAGAGCACTGTTTGTTTTGGTTGCTTAAGGGACATGAATAATGGTGAAATTAATAGAAAGCGACTTGTAGAGTTTCAGGTTTAGTAGTGTATCCACTGAAAAGAGAAAAATTTAAAATAAGAGTGAGCAGAAAACATAAACACAAAGTGTGAAACAGGACAAATGTCAACAGGAGCTTATAACAGCATCTTAACGTGTTATGAAGATGACAAAAAAGTGAACTGGGCAACAAAAATGGGAAATATGAAAAGTCACTAAATATGGGGTTTATTTAATAGATCTGTATTTTTGCTTAGGTAATTGAAGGGTTTATTAATTCAGTTCAGTTTGTGTGTTATTTTGCTGTTAACCCACCTTGAAGCCAAAATATCCCCCAAATAGTTGTGTGCAATAAATACTTGATGCTGGTGGTTCTTGAGGATCTGGGAAGAGCGGAGCCTCGTTTTCATGTTGTGTCAGGATTTCCCCCAGGCCGTAGCTTTGTAACAAGATGTAAAGTCGAAACGTCATAATTTTACTGAATAAAATCACCTTTTTGGGAGCGTCTACTCTGTGTGTGTGGGCGCTCTTTGTTCTTGAGGTTGTCTTTGCCTTTTAGCCTACGCACCTGATAACATGTTAGGATGTGCACAGACTGCTGTGAGACATTTTACAGGAAGCAAAAAGAGGGGTTTTGAAATTAAAAAAATAACAAATACTCTATAATAATAATGATAATAATACTTTTTGACACATATCTTGCACGTAACAAGGATTAGAATTTAAAAAATCTAGTTTTCATCTCACTGTGTAGATTATGTGTAGATGTACAGCACTCTGCAAAAGTTTTAGGGCACTTTAGATGTTTATAATCTTATCCATAATACAAGACTATCAACAAGAAGAACAAGGGGTCCTGCAGCAGATGGTTTGGCCCCCACAGAGTCCTGATCTAAACATGGTGGAGTCAGTCTGGGATCACCTGAAGAGACAGAAGCAACTGAGACGCCGAAATCCACAGAAAAACTGCGTCAACTTCTCCAAGATGCAGAAACAACCGACCTGTCAAGTACCTTAAAAGAGAACCGGTGCTGTTTTAAGGGCAAAGTGTGCTGTGCAATAATTAATTCATGGGCTAATTGAGAAAGTGTTAGTGAGAGGATAATATCTGAGTGTGCGTGTGTGTGTAAGAAAGTGGCAGAGTGTGTTCTGTCAAACATCCAGCAGGTGCAGTGAAGTAAAGTATTGATTAGACAAAGAGAGTTCAAGGTCAAAGTGAAAGTGCATCAGCGGGTAATGTTTCCCAGCCAGTGAGCTGCAGCAGCACTATTCACACTGTGATTTCACACAGTTAGCAGCTCCTACATGAAGATGTAGTCGTTTAGCTGACTCGACTCTCACCCACGATTTGTTCCAGAGAGAGAGAGGCGGAGAGAGTGAAGAAGCTTCGGAGTGTGTAGGTCAAACACTCAGGAGACACTGAAGATATTTCTTTAAACTTTAAAAGATTCTGTATCAAAATGTAGATATAAATCTAAAAGATTTTGCTATTTTGATCAGGAAAAAAGTAATTTGTGGGACAAATAAATGTATATGTATGTGTTTAGTTTAGCACAAAGACTGGAAGCACAGGGAAACAGCTAGCCTGGATCTGTCTAAAGGTAATAATATCCACCTACCAGCATCTCTAATGAATTAATGAACATCTCTTTGTTTAATCCATACAAAAACCAAGGTGCAAAGACATCGATATACCATTTTGCAGGGAGTTATGTGCTCTGAGAAACTAGCAGAGAATCCAGAAAGATTGATACACTTCTTTTTCGTAGGTGGCAGGTGGATTTTGTTTGTTGGACCTTTGGAAAGTCAGGCTAACCGTTTCTCCTAATGTCCAGTCTTTATAGTAAGCTAAGCTAACCAGCAGCTTCATATTTAGCAGATATGAAAGGAGTATCGATCTTCTTGTCTCTCAGCAGGAATACCAATAAGGATGGTTCCCAATCTGTCAAAATATTCCTTTAAAAAAGGCAGGAGAACAAGCTAAAAGCTCTGTCACGTTTTACTTCTTTGGACCTCTGGAAATAAGACAGCTTCATCATGACACATTCAGTCTTGAGATGTGGACATTGAAATCGGCCACAGCTCAAGTGTTTGGCACCAAAGTGGAAAACTGTACTGTAGTGAAGGTCTGACAGGCAGAAATTACAACCGCAGTCAACTGTCCGATCAAATCACAATCACTGCAAAGAATTATCTGATATCTTGAGAAAACATGAGTTTTCTAGGCTACATGACCTTTATACTCCTCATATATGTGCTGTTTGTGCATAGTCGCACTGTATACATATATACTGTGTGAATATGTGTGTGTGTGTGTGTGTGTGTGTTTGTCCGCAGTTGTGTTCTCTGTGTTCATTACATGCAGCAGCATCCAGCAGATAGAGTCTCCATCAGTCCCGACACACATCATTGGTTGTGCACTGAGCTGTGAGGAGCTCAATAGAGCCAACATCATTACACACTGCATCAGTAATGATAGGAGCCCCAGATAGAGAGATACACTCACACACAAACACAAACACAAACACAACACCAGACCAGAACCCAAGTGAACTGGACAGGAACAGGATCCAAACTGGCCTTTGCAGAACTCTGAACCACAGCTGGAAACACTTCTGATGATAAACACGTTGGTTCAGTCGGCTGCTCCAGACAGAAATATTTAAAAAACTACATGAAATGCTGTAAAGACATTCATGTTCCCCAGAGGATCAATTGATGGTCTGTCTTTTCCTCTAGCTATGTCTAGGTTCAAATTTTTGATTCAAACTGAAATATCTCAACAACTTTGGGATGATTCCCATCAAATTTGGTCCAGAAATTCATGTTGGATGAATTGTATTCACTTTGGTGATGCTTAACTTTTCCATCTAATACCATCATCAGTTCAAAGATTTGTCCAAATACCTGCAAAACTAATGATAACTATTCTTCCTTATATTTTTAACTTTTTTTAAAACAATTTTTAAATGAAAATGTAATTTTTTATTTATATATATTCATATTTTTTTTTAATTTAACTTCATAATGTCCCCACTTCTTCTGACACCAAACCTGAGGATGTGAGTCTCTGGTGTCAAAGTCCTGCATCGCTTTGTACATCCACCATCCACATCTCAGTACAACTTGCATGCAGAACAGTCACTTTCTCTGCAAAAAATATTTTCAATGAACATAATCCTAGCACTTTCCTTCAAGACATAACTGACAAAATAAATTAGCAGTGTGTAATTCTAGTAATTTCTGGGAGACAGAGTTGTTCACGCTGTGAGACTAAGACTCAATCTGGTCCTCGCAAAGATAGAAAACACACTCACGCACAGCTCTCCTGGTGTGATATGGATTTCTTCTGACATGCGGCAGCTGTCAGACAGAAACATGAGTCTGACAGAGGTGAATGTGTGTGTTACAGGAGATTATCTTCCTGTTCGACACTCATATCCACATCAAACACAACTCAGCTGTCATCCAGAAACACGCAGGACGGAGGAAAGATTAATGAAAAGCACAAAAAGATGAAACAAAAGAGGAAATAACTGAATTCAAGCAACAATAACTGATACTAGTTTAATCTTTGCTTTTTTTTTTTCTCCAACGTGAAAACCAATCTAAGTTTTTGACCTCTTATAGAGAGGACAGTTTTGTAAAGTAAGGATATTTTGGGAGGTTTTTCTTCCTTCCAAAGGCAGTTTGACGTTCATAGTTGATTTTATCAAAAAGCAGCTCTTACAGAGTGATCTCAGTAAACAACAGAAGCAGTCAGAGAAATCCCCCTGAAGTCTGATCAGGTCTGAACTGGTTAAGCTTATCTCACGAGTTTGAGACAAGCTCGTGATTCACCACTGATATATCTTTCACTACCTTTCTTTAAATCCAACAATGTGAGCACAACACACGTTGCAAACAGATGTTTTGAAGAGTGTATAATCAGGGATGTTTCTCGCCTAAATGCAAGTTCATCTCGGTGCTTTTGTAGCTCAGATGATCAGTTTATTTACACAGGAGTTCAGTTTCCAGCAGGGTCTCCATATGTGTTACTTGTGTTATACATGATTTGTAAAAACGCAATATCAAGATGCTTCAGTGTGCAGGGGTTAGTTCAGTCTTTATGCAACGTGTGTAAAGCGTGACTACAAAATATAAGCATCGAGACTGTGTTGAATAAAAACCTCTGTGATGCCGCACTCACATATTTCGCAACAAAGATAAATTAAAGGTCGCTTAACAGCCCTCGGGGGGAAGTGATTTATGAAATAACGTCTTGGATTCATTTTGCCATCTTAAATCTTCTAAAGTCAAACTGCTGACCGGAGATCATCCCTGCAGCAAAATACTCATCTTTGTTCTTAAAAACCGCACACACTAAACATTTCTCCAAAGTTTAAAAAGGTGCATTTTTGGAGCTTGAAAAGCACAAAATGTGACAACCCCGTTGATCAGATGCTGCGGAGTCGGTCCTCGTCTGTCTGCCTTCAGGAGATTTTGGCGTCATAGCAGCTGATATACTCGGGCACCTGATCAACATTATATTTGAGCAACTGTTTTGGATTTCTTACTTTAAATTAAGTGCAATATTTGTATTGAGGTGTAATTATTGAGACCTGTTGCTGTTTTGATTATGATTTTTTTATAGTTTTGAGTTTTGTATTTGGGTTAAAGGTGAGGTTTTGATTGTTAGTTTAGTGTTCAGAGCTATACTATATTTTATTAAAAGTATGCAGACACTCAACGGAATACTTTGGTGTAATTGTGGTCAATCTGGGTCTAATTAACTGTGGTCTTTCTGACTCTGGGTCGTAATAACTTCACCTCCATTGTAGAGATTCAGGAAACGCGACTCACCCAAAACAACTCATATTTATGTTACGGTGCTGTCCAGCTGCTGTAGTAATTATGGCGGGAGCAAAGAAGAAGATCATGTGATATTGTGAACTTGTCGTCTCCTTTAAAACCACGACCACAACTGTCCCCTAAACCTTAAAGGTACACTCTGTGCTTTTTTTCTCAGCTCTATAAGTGCTAAGCAGTTTTTTTGTTGTTGTCGTTGATTGAAGTGCTCAAGGGTCAATCAACCTGTAAAGGGGGGTCATGAGTAGAAGCTGTTTTTTGCCTACAAAGGGTCAGACGCCAGAAATATTAGGAATGTTTAAGACAATAATGTTCTTCTAATTTTGTGCCAACAGTTTATGTTTCTCTCTTTCCTGTTTCAACATGACACAAAGCAGCTCCATAACGAAATGTTTTTTTCCTGTATGGTGTGGAAGAACAGTGATGTAATAAATAATGTGTAATAAAGACTTTGAGTGGATTATAGAAAGGTCAGCAGGTAGAACATTAACATCTCTCTTCTCTTTCTCTCTGTCAGAGTCATTTCTAACATCTATGTGTGCCACGGCTTAGTTTAATCACTCACTCATGAGAACCTTGTCTCCTGCATGCAGACAGGCGTCTTGCATGTTTTTCGCAGATAGGCAGGAGCGTGCATAAGAATTGGGACTGCTTTACATTTTCCACCTGCGGCTCCTGTTACACTGTCAGGATTTGTAGCCCCTCACAGGTTGCACATAATTCTGTTTTTTTTTTCATGAGCTTTGACTGTCAGTGCTGCAGGACTGACCTTCAGCTTACCATTAAGCATAAGACTTGTGATTTTCTATGCTTTTCTTACTGTCAACAAATCTCATGTTTGGATCCAAACCAACCATGAACTGATCTACTAGTACTACCAAAAATAAATCAGTGAGCTACGTAGCTGCACTGGGTGACATGTTCCTTCATCATGAAGAGTTTGGTCGTGTTAGTTTGTTTAGAAACGGTTCCAAAGAATAATAACAGAATTCACATTTTCAGTCTCTGAAGAGTAGTTCTGTGTAAGGCAGGTAGCTTTGCTAGCTTGTTGTGCTACATATCACAACTTCTTGACTTTGTGCTACATTATAAATTTCCCAGAACTTCAGTACAAAGTCAATAGGTTGTGATTTGTAGCATAACAAGCTAGTGAAGCTGTAAACAAAAACACATCCACACCCATCCCTGTCTTCTAGAAATTACAGTTATATACAACTAAATTGTTTTCCCAATGACGTTACATTAGCAAACATAATTGCTGCCTGGATTATGTTCACAGGTAACATTTTGTCAAATGAATGACGCTACATCGTTCTAAAGACGGACGGAGGAGGTCAGGGTGGATGGTGGGTGTACAAGATGCAGGACTCCACAGACTCCAGTTCACATCCTGAGTCCTGTGTGTGTTCAGGTTTAGACAACAAAAGCACTTTGTTTCAGGTTAGTGGTGTTGTTGCTTACAGTAAATGTTAATAAATGGTCACATGATCAATGGCGGTGGCAGCCTGAAACTCTCTGAAAACCCCAAATATTCAGCAAATAAGTTAGATTTAACTAAAAATTAAGAAAACATGCAGTAAATAAAACATATAGGTGATGACCACGAGAGTGAAGACGCAACAGGAAAAAGAAAACAAATCTGATTTGAACAAAATTTTGGTTTCGACATGACAGGCACCAACAATGGCAGATACCAGTGAGGTAAAACAATTAATTATGAGGCTGAAGGACTCCATCACTGGAGAAATTTAAGTCTTCAGGGTCAAATTCAAAAACTTCTGAGCTGACACAGAGCAAGACATTAACAAAATAATGCCGCAAACGACGGATTTACGACAAGATGCGGAGACAATGAACACCAGAGTATCAGAGCTGGAGACCAGAGTGAGTGAACTGGAAGAAAAAAAGCTTAAGCACCAGAAAACACTAAAACACCTTAACAGTCACATCATTGAGATGGAGATCAGATGGATCAGATGGATGAAATGAATTCAGGCAAAATAATGTATGCATCTACAACATTGCTGAACAGAGTGAAGTGTTCATTCATCCAGAAATGTTTAAAGATGTTCTGCTGATGGAAATTACTCAAACACATAAAGTAGGCATACTAAAGGAAGGGGATCGGTTCAAGAGACCAATCATCGTGCACCTCGCCAACTATGATGGTAAGAGAGAAGTGCTGAAGGCAGCCTGGTCAAAGAAAGAGATCCTCCTCAATGGTGCACGCATGTACCTGGATCTGGACAACATCAGGCTGCATACAGAGCTGTGTGAGAGCAACTATGAGAGCAACAGGTCAAGTCACACATCCTGGCCTTAGCGAAACTCAAAGTGTTCAAGAAGGATGGCACTGCAACCATCTACAGCAGTGCAGAACTAGCAAGAAAGGATCTGGAGCGGAAAGGTTTCTACAAGTCAGACGGAGAAACAAACGGAACAGGAAAATTGCATTCAAGCGCAACAGTGGGAAATGATCTACTGGGGAATAAAAGACAGATCTCACATTGAAGACTAACGACATACTGTTGAACTCTAAGTGCTGACATTATCTGCCTGATGGACCTTTTTCCTCTTTATTTTTTTTTCTATTTACAACAATATAGGCCTAATTTACAGACACTAGGATAACTTTATGGACTGATGCATGAGCTACTGTGATGGTTTCTCTCCCTCCCTCACTCTTTCCCTGTGTTTGAGTGCGTGTATGTGTGTGTGAGCACAAGTGTGAATGGGATGGAAAGGCGGGGGGATGTGAGAGTGGGGGATACATAAGAAGGGAAACAAGAGAATCTTTTGTCTAAAAGGAGAAAGATGACATTTTTACTTCTACGTCCAGTGTTGTATAAATGGTCATGTGTATGTCTAAGTGTGGTCTGAGTGTGTGGTATATCTACATAAGTGTGCAAATGTGTGTGCGTATGTGTATACTGTATATACAGAATATAGCAGAGTAAACCCAGAGTATACATAGACGTACTGGCACTGCAATACAACTGCTAAAGGTTTATATAGCATGAAAAAATAATTTATATTGGAAGAAGTGTGTTTATGAGTTAAATATATAATAAGTTTGCAAAATACATAAATGTTTAAACAGACTATGGAGAAGAGAAAAAACAAAATAAGGTAGATGTGTTTTCTTTGTTTCTTTTTTCCCGTTCTTATAATGAAATGGTTTAATAAATAGGGACTAGAGGAACAGTAGTATCGCTGTCACTGATAAATTGAAGAATTTTTATTTGTACATATTTTTAAGGCAAACAGTTGTACGCCTTCACAACCATGAGAGTAGAAATGGTTGAAGAAAACCAAACTTTTGGAGCTGACATTTTTTTTTCTTTCTCTTTTATTTTTATTATTTTAGCTTCATTTCACTCTCTTTGCCCAAATACAGATACGTTATTCAGCAAAGCGCAAATAGTGGGTTTTTAACAAACATTTATTTCATACAAATAATTTAAAACTTATTTGTTTTTGGGAAGAAAAAAAAAAAGTTAAATACCAGGGTGTGGGTCGGTCAGATACATCACTATCTCCTCTGCTCCGCTGTTACGTCTATCAGCAGGTCTCAACGAAGGGAGTTACATCCACCTGCTGCATGACGCACATTTCCTTAATTGGACATCACTCTCGAGTTGGGGGTGTTTCCCAGAGATAAAGCCGAGCTACTGACTCAAGCGAAGTGCTCTCAAGGAACTCTCCATAACCTGTTGTTCCCCTTCTCCTCTCCACAAAGTTAGGTTGTAAAAAATAGGCAATAAATGAAAAGTGCAAAGCAAGAATCGCCTTTGAAGTTCTTCCCTACACGTTACACGCTGTGCTGTCTCTATGTTACGGGTGTCTAGATAAGCAGACGTCTGGCTGCACATCTGCAGTGCACTGGTTTTTAGCTCAGTAGTCAGCGCAGTCGGAGACTAGAGTTCAAGACCCAGTGTGGGGATCTCCTTTGTAAGATAGTTTATTCATAAACCCTTATTTTAAAACTATAATATCTTAAAACGTAAATGGAAATGTATATGCAAAACCCTAAAGATAGAGAATGTGTGTATCTTAGAGAAATGGCGCACAATCCTGATTTTATCCCAAACAGATCTGATAAAATCTTAGATTGCTGGGCTGGTAAGGGGTTATTAACATACTCTCAATTACTTACAAAACACACAATAAATTCATATGAAATGATAGCCTCCAAATATGAGTTAGACCAAAAACATTTCTTTAAATTTTTACAGATGAGAAGTTCTATCATGAAATATTTAGAAGAGGACAAATCAAAAAACTGATTTAACACGATACATGATTCAAAATAGAAATAAAACTTGAGAAAATCTTTCAAATATTGATAAAATATTGCATAAACTCACCGTTGTAGATTATAAAGTAAAAGGGAAATGGGGAAAACAATTAGAAATTAACATATTTGCAGAAGACTGGAAAGACTCCTTAAGTGGAAACTTTAAGACATCACAATCAGAGATACTTTATTACGTCTTATAAACAGACTTGTAACAGAATAATGGCGTTATGTTATTAGGATACAAAAAAGGTAACTGTATTTTGTCAATTACAGAAAAAAAGATTTAATCAGACACATAATACCCATACATTTAGTGAAAATGGGGATTATCAGCAGGATTACAATTTTAAAATAGCCTACATTTTAAAATAAAGAACAATATTCTACAATTTAATGTAAAAGTCCTAAATGTAAGCATAGCAGGAATGAGAGGACAAATAACTCACTGATCCATGATGGTGTGAGTAGCATATGATCATCCTGTGCATGTACACACACTTCATACACACAGTGAGTAGGCAGGGATGGTCGTTGTGCACTGTGGCAGTCCCAAAGACTCGTACAAATAAATTACAAGAGAGCTTGAGTGTATGACAGCTTGTAGTGCACATAACGGCTCTCCACCGAGATGATTGTGTGTGCGTAACGTGTCCAGAGCTGACAGTGTGTCAGTGGTCACGGAGCATGTTGAATACTGAATGAGTTAGAGAAAACTCACACAGATAGAACTGAATAAAAAGATGCAGTGAAGCCCATGATACCCCTGCACATACGTCTGCTGCTGCCATCGCTCTGAGAAGAACTGTGGAGGAGGACAAAGCTCTCTATAGTGAGCACGAGTACCCTGCGGGGGGATCTTCACCCGCTGTGACATACAGTATATCTCTGTGATAGCTTCATGCAGCCGGTGGACCAAGTGTTGTTTCATCAGGGACTTTCCCAGAGAATGTTCTCTGTAATACACGTTACGTGTTGTGCACTTTAATAGCAGGTCTATAGGCTACTGCTTGAATTTGCTTAATGAAAAACCAGTTTTCTTTAAAAACAAAACAAAAACACTGGACAGAGGACACATTGTTGATGCTAAAGAACAAGAACAAGAACAAGTAGAAAATTATACACACATTCTTTACGTGTCCAATATTGATAACCTTCGGGGAAGAAGTTGAGAAAATCCTAAAGTATATTTCTGTCTTAAAAGAACCTCTGAAACTAGAAAATATTTTGGGTTTAATAGGAAAGATAAAATCGACTGACATGCATCTCATATCAACATCCACATATCAACAAGGACAGGGAAACAGCCAAATTCACCAAAACTAAATTCATGGCTATCAATAATAGAACAAATTTTGGACATGGAAAAATTAACTTTTACAATCAGAGACCACATAATAAAAATGGAATGAGATGATGATAGACTCCGTGAAATAACATATTTTAATCTAGCCCAAGATTTGCATTAACAGGTATTCCTCCCCCCATCCCAATCCCACTACCCAATATCCCCTCCCTCCCTCTCCAAGATCAGATATTTTGGTGAAAAAAACCCAACTAGATATGTCGATTTTCTAATTTTGTTGAGAGAAAACGTGGTTCAGCAGCATTACATTTATAATAAAATGTATTTGCTGTTGTAATTTAGTCATGTATGAACATAATTTCTAGGAGACAGAGTTGCCACAGATGCTCAGTGGAGTCTGCTTTACACAGAACTACTCTCAAAAGACTGAAAACCTGATTACTGTTATTAGTCTTTGGTGCCATTTCTAAACAAACTAACGTGACCAAACTCTTCATAATGAAGGAACATGTCAATCAATGCATCAGTGTGACTCACTGACCTTTTTTTAAATAGTTTTGGACAATAATGGAGGTCTATGGCACAGAGGAATTAGATATATCAGGCTTCAGATACACACACATGTAGATCAGTAAATTGTTGGTTTGGCTCTGTGCATGAGATTTGTTGACAATAAGAAAAATCTAGAAAATTGCCAGCCTCATCTTTTAATCTGTTCCTCACTATGATCTGCAAATGAACAGCAACTGGTTTTACAGTCACTCCATAATCTTCTCCTGTATCATCTCTCAGTGGTGGCACAAGTTCTCCATTTGGTTAGCAGAATCCCTTTCCTCTCTTAAAACCAAAAAAAAAGTAATTTGTTAAGCTCTAATATGTAACTTAATGCAGCTGCAGCCTTGTGTCAGGTGGAACTTAGTCTTGTGATACCAGACAAGCTGAGATCTCCACCTACCGAAGTCTAGGGATTTCTGACTGCACGGTAGTTGTTTGAACGGCGGCAAGAACGGCGGCTAACAAACCTATGCCCCTTAGGACACGCCTTCCCGAAAATGATGCTCTCCCCCCATTCTCCTCCGTAGTGAACTGCATGTCCCCAATATGAGGGGCCACCCTAAAGACTTTGGATTGGTTCTCCAATGCAGGGTTTTTTTAAACTCTCTAATTGTTTCCACCCAGTTTTAGCCACAAAACCTGGGAGATTGTCCTTGGTCTCTGCGAGCGAAGCGTTTAGAGACTAAGGTGGAACTGAGTGTTCAGGCTCCTTCTTGATCTACTGTAGCTTGGATTGAACCTCATTTGTACATCACTTTGGACAAATGTGTCTGCCAAATGTAAATGTAAGTAGATAACTTGTGCAGAAACTGATATTTATTTGCTGCCCTGGTTGGACAAATCTCAACATGTTGAACTTTATTTAAGGACAAGATTATTACTCAGCTAACCTGAAATCAGAGTGTCTCTACTCATATCCCACATTCATCCACACAGACTCATTAAGTCAACTCTTATCTTCTGTCACTAGGTCGAAACACTTCAAAAAACGCTTCAAATCAAATCCCTCTCTCCCATATCTCTGTGCTCTTCTCCCCCACTCTCTATTAAGCTCTTATCTTGAATTTTAAAAACCCTTTGTACTTCTCTTCTCCTCTTTTTTTAATTTTCCCAAGCACTGTAGTACTCATCTTTTCTTTTTCTTGGGTGAAATGTGGGGCTAAAAAACATTTTAAAAGTCTCTTGGAGGGAATAAATCTCTTAGGCTGATTTACCTTTCATATTATTCACAGTGATTCTGGTCTCTGACACATTTTGTTAGTCACCTCTGACCCTTGCCCTCATTTACTTTTAAGAAATTTAAGATTATTCTACTGTTGAACTTTTTTTTAAGTGGATCAGATCAAGAGCTTTAGTGACAAAATGAAAGACCACACCAGTGGCTGTGAATGAACATTTGACCTACTTTAAAAATGAAGCATTTAACTCTATCTGTATGAACACAAAGGAAGCTAAATAATGCTCCCGGACTAGAACCCATTCATCATTAAAAAATAGCCATGTTCTTGTTATATCTCAGTATTCCTATGTGATTCCCATTACAGTGGCAAATATCATTATTAGACACCAAAACTCTCCACTGTCAGAGCAATGCAAGAGTTAAACATTCAAACACACTTATTTGTAATCTGATCAAAATGTGTCATTAAATGTGAGAAATGTCCAGTTTAGTGCTTTATTGCGGTGCTTTAATAGCAGACATTATCTGCTAATAAAGATCATGTGATGTAATCAAAAGGTCCACAAATAAACTGAGAAGTTGTTAATGTGCTCAGAAAAAATGGGAATTTGAACATCTACCATTCAATGACAGTACATTTTGTTTTCAAGATCATAATGAACTAAACCAAAACTAAAATAGAGTTTAGATTTCAGAACAAATAAGCAACAATAGCCTATATGAATGCGTTTGGTGTTTTTTGAAGTTTCTTTTTGGTGTCACAAGAAAGGATGAATGAGACAGAAACTCTGACATTTTTAGTGTTTCTGTTTCCTGAAGTTCATTGAAAGAAAAAACAGGTTCACAAAAATAAATGTGAATGCAAAGTGTGTCCAAAAACTGGAAATCATGAACCAATCAAATGGCCTGAAAAACCGTTGAAAACCATGTTCATGCAACACAGATGTAATATGAAGATCACTGTCTCCATCTAGTGGTTGAAGAGTTGTATTGCATTCTGAATATAATCAGGCTGGTGTAGAGCCATTCACGTGGAGGAAAATACCTCCATCTAGTGGATGTTTAATTGTATTGCAGCATCAGAAATACCTTTCCAAGCTTGCAACAGTTAATGTATTAGAGTATTTTATTATTCCACAGCATTTCTCTGAAACTGAGATCATCTGGTAATGGACCAGACTGGTAGGCCACACTTTAATCTGTGCCCATGTGTGTTGAATTTCTAATTTTTGAGGACCAATGTGAGTTTCAGACCTGACAAGTGGGGATATTTTGGATAGTAAGGATATTTTTCCAATCCTTGCTTCTTCAAAGCGTTGTTTGAGGGTTAAGCCTTATTTTCATGGTTAAAGTTGGAATTTGGTTTGCTTTTCTGTCCACTCATTTTTGTCTTGTTTGTTAATATTTGTTTTATTCTGCTGTATCTTTATTTCCATTTACTGTACTTGTTCTCATGGCAGCACGCAGCAGTGCAGTGGCTTCTCTAGCTCCGGATGCATAAGCTATTCTCTGAACTGGGACCTGAGTACCTAATTTCATTTCCTCCATGTACCAACATGTTCTGGAATGACAATAAACCTCCTTGAATCCTTGAATACGTGAAAGTGTTTTTTTGAAGTCATGTAATTAGTTAGTCCAGTGGTTTCAATTGATTGTAGCATAAATCCAGCTGTATCTGCAAGGTCCAACTTCACAGTATCATGGCCAAAGACTAAACCATGCAGACAAAGAAACACTCTAAACAACTCAAAGAAAATGTGATTGAAAAGCATAAGTCAGGGGACGGAGACAAGAAAATTTCCAAGTCACTTAAAATTACAGTAAATCTACTTTGATTAAATTATGTAAAACAGACAAAACATGAAAACTTCCAAGATGGATTTTATAGACACTGTACCGGCCTCACAGGTCATTTCAGGTAACGTTCATTTCTGAGGACACACACAACAAATACTCCGTGGGAACGCTGTGATGGACACAAGTTAAAAGCATGTTTATCAAAGGTTTATTATTATAAGATTTTTATTATTATTTCAATCTGGATCCTGATAAGTAAAGCAGTGTGTGTACATGAAAGAAATATGGATATTCAAGCTACCAAAAATCTTGGATAACTGGGATGCAAAAAAAATCGGAAAGCACACAAGATGTAAAATTGTCAAAAGAAATCACTTTATTGGAGTTGCCAAAGTGCATTGTGGTTTCTGGTTTAAAAGAGACACTGCATTTTCACTGGCATAGAGACCAAACAATGATTTTGTTCTGGCAAAACTTAAACTCTTTATGGCACTTTTGTTAACATTTAATATTTCTGACTAGAAATCTTTCTCAGTGCTTGCTCATCTCAGTTTAGACATCCTTAGAGTTCAGTTAAAACTTTAATCTCTTCTGTCTTGCCAAACTAAATGTTCATTCAGACATTTAAACTGTAAAATACAGCTGGTTTATTTGTGTGTTCTCATCTGGTGATATTGATTCTTGAGAAAATGAATCACTTCAGCTGCACCACTTGAGGCAAAGTAAAGATTTGAACCTTTACAAAAGGTGCACAGGCAAAGTATAAATAACACCACACACACGCGCACACACACGCACGCACACACGCACAAACACACACACCGTCAGCACATCCTAACGTTTAGTTAGCATTCTTGCCGTTCCTCCTCTTCTTTTTCTTTGGCGCCTGCTTCTTGGAGGAGTTGGCGTTGGAGGAGTTGGCGTTGGAGGCAACGGCGGTGGTTTGAGGCGTGTTTTCAGAGACTGGAGCTGGCTCTGACTTGGTTGGTGCTGCTTCTGTTACCTGTGCAGGTTCTTCCGGTTGCTGCTGGACTGTCTCACCTTCTTCTTTGACCGCTGGTTTGACCTCACCAGCCTCCTCCAGGATCTCTACTGCTTCTGGTTTTTTGTCTGTTGGTGGATTGATCTGGATTTTCTCAGGCTCTGGTGTCTCTTCAGAGTGCTGCTGCTGGACCTCCTCATCTGGTTTGACCTCAACTTGTGATTCATCTTTTACTGCCTCTGGTTTTGGGTCTGTTGGTGTCGTTTCAGAAGTCTTCTCCTCAGCTGTTGGCACATCTGGCTTTTGAGCCTCTTCAGCTTTACCTTCCTGTGGGAGAACTGATTCTGCTGCATCTGATTGGACATCAGCTGCCTGCTGTTTGGCCTTAGATTTGTTGTGGAAGTGGGCAAATGCAGAAGCCACAATGTCTTCTTCAAAGTCTAAATCCTCCTGCTCTTCATCATTGTCGATGGGTGTTGCCAGCAGGGAGTCAGCAAGCTCTTGCAGCTTGGCCTGCTCCGCATTCAGTCGGGCCATGTCCTCTGTCAGGACTGGGTCCTCCTTCTGAGGCTCCTGAGGCTCCGCAGAGGTCAGGACAGATTTGTCAGCATCCGCAGTGACGGCGGTTTCATCGTGGTTCATCAAGTTGCTCAAGATCCTTGATGGGAGGTTGGAGTTAGCGTGGCGGACATCCTTGATCTTGTCATAGAGGATTTTCCTCTCGTCCTGCAGTGCACGACACAACAGCTCCAGTTTCTGAATCTTCAGTACGAACATGTCGTACTCCTTATTTTTCTCAGCTCTCTGGAACAGGAACAGGAGGGAGGAGGAAAATGAGAAGCGAATGAGTGAGATACAATGAGAATAAAACTAGAAAATTATACTCTAACTGGGTTGGGTAGAGTCAAGTGCCAAGTGCCAAGTAGACACTCCCCCGTCATAGATATTTGGATCAATCAGACTCAAGAAAACTCTCAAAACTCAACAGGAAGTTCAGATTTATGAGGAAACATCATCAACATACCTCCTCCATCATATCATTCAGAGCCTTGTTGCAGTTCTCAAACCTCGTCTTCCACACGTTCGACTCTTTCTCCAGTTTCTTCATCTTCTCTGACATCTGTAAGAGGGAAAGAATTTAAAACTAGAAGAGAACTGGACAAGAAAATAGTACTATACAGAGAAGAAATTAATTATGAAACACTTCTCTTTCATTAAAATCAATAACCCTCTTTCAATTATTAACTCCATTCACTTTTACACATTTGGCATCTCACATGTGAGGATATAAAGACAAACTAGTCCCAGTTAGTGGGCGCCGGAACATCTCATTCACACCCACACGGCTTCACATATCAGTGGTCACCACCTACATTATCCATCTCTGTCTTGAAGCGGGCGAAGATTTCGTTGCTCTTGGCCAGCGTCTCCTGAAATTCTTCAAACTTCTGAGAGTAGAGGTGCAACTGTGGACAGACAGAAAAGGCATGAACATTTCAGAAAGGTGGACAACAGGCTGAAATGTCATGAAGGGAAATTACAACCAGCCACCAGAAATGATTGGATGATACAACTGCAAGCTCCAGACCAGCGACTAAGGGACTGCATTGAAGTTATTGGCTAAACGTTTCGTTGCAAGACTCTTTTCTGCGATTTAAAAATGTTCTTTGGATCCTATATTCACTTATACCCTGCAGTGCCCTCCCTTCAGTATTGACAAAATGATCTATTTTTGATAAAGAGCTGCAAAATAAACAGTTATTACAGCTCATGAAAACAATCTTTTTGATCAAACTATTTCATCTCCTTTTTATATGATAAAGCTTGCACACAGCTTAGATAAAACAAAATTTGGGGTATGAAAAAACTAAAAGACACTCCCCAGCTTTCTCAAAATATATGACTTCAACAAAAAATAAAATTAAATTGCCTTACCCCTTCTCTGACCCTCCCTCCCCCCTAATAATATATGCACAGACACTAAATGAACCATGTGGTGGGATCAACTCTCAAAGCTCAAGAATGATCTTTAAATGTTAATGTTTTTAAATGTTTTGGACATGGTTATGTAACAATATCATGGCACTTGGACACATACAAAAGTGAAAACACAAACAATACCAAAAAATTAAAGTACTTTTGTGTATATTTAAGCATTTTTTGTACGTTTGGATTTGAAGGGCATTTTTCTAATGTCTGTGCTTTAATTTTAACACTTCTCTTGTGTTTTACAATTTGTAGCGTTTGTTCATATGTAGCATATTTCCATTATGTTTGTGCTTTTGCTTTTGTATGTATTTTGTCCTTTGGGCCCACCTGTGTTAGTAACAGTGTTAGTAAAAGTGTTTAGTGGTTTACTTTCTGTAATATTTACACATACAGTACTGTACATCCCATATCCCTGGTTGTGTGGACAAGGAAGCTGTGTCTGTATGTTGGGTAATACAATTTACAGACAATCTAATTGAGCAGATAACTAACTACATATGACATGGAAAAATGTAATAAATTAAAAATGAAATGATTCTAAATTTTCTGATGGGATGAGGCTTGTTTTAACGACTTTCTAAAATCCAAAATCCCAGCTACAGCCTTGTTTATCCGTAACTACGGTAATTTAAACCCTACCCTGCAGTTATGTGCTACCTGTCCTTGTGGTCAGCGTGTTAGTCTGGTCAGTGAATATTCACCTGTGCCTGCATCACAGTGTCCTGCTCTTTGAGTGCCTGAGCCTGCAGTTTCCAATCGGCAGCCTGAACCAGTAACTGGTTAGGAGAGAACAAACAGAGACACATTAAAGACGCTTCTTTACCTGCTTCTTTAGGGCCAGCTCCTGCTCCTTCATTTCGGTGAATTTCCTTGTTTTGTCAAGCGTCTCTCTAAGCAACTACGGTGACAGAGATAATGTACAGTCAAACTGGGGGATGTTGATTCATTAAGAATTACTAAAGTGTTCATACAGTAATACAAATGTATAACGAAACCACTACAACTGAGCATCAGATGTTAAATACAGATTCTACAAAAATAATCAAAATTTTGTTTACAAAATTAATATTAATCAAGTTTAATTGATTTCACGATCAATCGTAGTCCATGAATGAACTTGTAATGAAGTTCAACAAATATCAAATGACATGAAACGGCAACAACAGTACAAAAAGTCGACGTTAATGAAGACTGATATCAGAAATTGAATGTTTGAATAGTGAATATTTGAATATGTGATATAAACAGTAGCCTAGTAGGTTATCAATAAGGAATAAACGAGCAAATTCAATTCAGTTTAAAAGTAATTTAAAAATGAATTAAAATAGAATAAGATAAATCATTCATACATACTTTTTTTTTTTTAAAATGAACCCTTCAGAAATGAGATGGTGCATCTCAAGGGACTTATCCTCTATTTCAATTTTGAAATAAAAAAGACAAAAATGTTTTGACATACATACTGTAAGGTTTTTTAACATTTTTCTTTTTGTTTTTTTAAATATTTTTTTTCATACATAAGCTTTTTAAAAACATTTTTCTTGCATAGATGCATGTTTTTTTGACTTTTTTTTTTGCATACATGAAGTGACGCCTACGAGCTGGTTCAGGCAGCCCACCTTGAGCTGCGGCTCCACTCACATGCCGTACTCTTCTCACTGTAACATATATTCAGCGCACCCTTATAATCATTGCGGCGTATTTAAGCCGTCAGTGCTCTGCTCACACTTTGCTGCACGCCTGCTGCTGCTGCTCATATAGCATTTCAAAAGCAAATTCACTGCATATCAGCCTGATCGTGTTGCTTTGAGAGGTTTGAGGAAGGAGCTGTGTTTACGTCCTCTGCTGCTTCTTCCAGGTTACTCAGAGCAACGAGACTCTGATCAGTGGTCATTCATCATTTCAGTTGTTAAAGCTCTGTTCAGTCAGTGCTCGCTACTGTTTGCTGCTGTGGGGACCAGCAGGGCTCTTCAGTGGAAAACTTGAGTGTGTAAATATTAAGTATTTTTTTGTTGTGATACTCGGATTTAACACCTGGACTTTGTAGCTGCGTCGCCGTCTGTTATCAAACCTATAATTCTCTCTCTCTTCTCTTCATTATCAGACAAGATCAATGTCAACAATCAAGCAGCAGCTTGTTTAGCTGCACTTTCGTTGGTAAAATGCGGAAAAGTCGCATATAAAGAAGTCAGTCACAAGTTGACGTCGGCTCGGGCTGAAAGTAGAAAAAAAACACTGGAGTGTTCAGAGCAGTCTGAAGTCGGTGCTTTATGCTCACAAGGATTAATTCTACATACGTTTACCTTATTATTTGACACTTTGACACTTATTTGACTGTACTGAAAATAAGGAAAAGCATAATAAGTCCCCTTTAACATATTTTTCCATGTATACTTTTTTTTTTACATACATACATTTCTTTAACATTTCTTTGACATACCATACGTTTACAAAAAATGTTGTGTTTTTTACATAACTTTGTTTAACATCTATTTTACATACATAATTTACATAACTTTTTGTTTGTTTTTACAGTTCTTATATGTGAATGGTGATAAAAGTTACCAAAACTAAATATTGTTCAGTAAATACTTCATATTTTGGGAGAACTCATTGTACCATTATCAATCCGTCTTCTGCGTATCGAGTATTTCGCTTTGTTCATACTCACGTATTCTTTCTCTCTCTTGTGTTTCTCCTCGGCGTTGGCCAGCAGAGCGTTGGCCTGCTGCAGTTTGGCTTCGCTCAGTTGGCACTGCAGGTCGCGATGTTTGTTGATCTTTTCCAAATTCTGCAGAGAGAAAAGAAGAAAGAATCTGAAGTAATGTTAAACACAACTGACAGAGTTCAGCAGGGGCTGAAATTAACAATTATTATTATCACTGATTAACCTGCCGTTTAATAACGCAAATAATTCATTATTTGGTCAATAAAATTTGATCCTCAAACTAATTGATAATTAATTCTCTGTTGATTCAGCTCTGCAGTTTAGAGTTTTAAGGTTTGTCGAAACTATATACAGTATTTACCTAAATGTGGAGAAATGCACTCGACTCTCCTCTGATACATATAAATAATAAAATATTATTAAAAATAAATATATTACTTACGTATTAAATATTATTAATGCATGTGTGTTAAATCATACTTTCTGCATACGTCTTGGTGTGCAGACTATGTAGAGTATATACTCTAATGTTTTTTGTAAATATTTCATACACAGTATAACAACAGCAATTAATGATAATTTTCATCATCAATTAATCTGACTAGTATTTTCTAAATCAATTGTTTGTCCATAAAATGCCAGTAAAGTTTTAAAAAATGTCCGTCACAATGTCCTTAAACTCAACATCACATCTTCATGTGTCTTGTCACAGAAAACAAATAATTACAAACAAGAAGAGTCCTGAAACTAATTAAACGATTAATCAGTTATCAAAATAGTCGCCCATTATTTTTCTTTCAATCAGCTAATCAATTATTCAACTCATTATTGCAGCTCTAGTATTTACTTTGATCAATATTTTGTTAATATATCGTTAAAAGTTTTTCTCATCTACGAAGCTTTAACACATTTGACCTTTGACCTTACTCACCTGCTCCCTCGTCTCGCACTGTTTCATGAGACTCTCCAGTTTTTCGGTCAGGATGATGTTTTCGCGGCACAGTTTGGTGTTTCGGGAGCTGTGTTGCTCAATCTGAGCCTGGATGTCGACCAGCGTCTTCTGGAAGTGGCCGGTGATCTCGTTCCTCTTCCTCTCATCGTCCCTGCTGCTCTGAAGACTCTCCTCCTGGGGGAGGTAGGCAGGGAACAATGGACGGAGAGCATTATGTTAAAAGAAAAAAGGGGTTTCATTGTGACTTTATTATCTCTTCATTTCAGAGTGTCAGATTGGCCTGCAGGACGTTTACTTCCTGCACAAAAGGAAACTGTTCCTCTGAGAAAACGTTACAATAGGTCATAATGTCAGTCGGCCAAAAACGGAGAACTGGTGCTGTTTTAAAGGTTTCTAGGACAGATTTCCTCATCCAGAGGAGGAGGAGGGGTGGATGGAGGTATTAACCCAACGGTGGACGTTTTAACAGGAGACTGCTGTTCATTTCCTGTTTCCACCCATGAGACAGGACAGTTTTTAGCCCCGAGCAGACCTCTAACACGTACCCTCAACACGCTGTAGTATCCCTGCAGCTCTCTGCACAGAGTCTCCAGGTCCCTGCGAGCTACGATGCCGCTGCGACACTCAGCCTGCAGCTGCTGCTGCTGCTCCAGCAGGACGGACAACTTCTGCTGCTGAACACACAGCTTCTTCTCATCACAGCGCCGCAGGACCGTCTGCACACACACACACACACACAAACACACACACACAGGGAAAAAGAAACACTTATTTATGCTGTGTTATGGCTGTAATTATTAATGACAGCAACAGCATAATTAGTTTGTTTTTTGGTGCTTTTACATCTAAAATAAAGTTGCTGGATTTATTTGTAGGCAATGTGTGTTTTCTTTCTAATTTTAAAGGTCAAACGATCAAAGAAATGTTGCAAATGTCTCAGCTGTTAAAAGCCTCTGCATCTGTTTAAAAATATTCTCACCATTTCAGCATATTTTCTGACCAGATCTTCCAGTTTCTTCTCTGGGGAGGAGAGTTCGTTCAGACTCTGCATGATGACAGAAACCTCTGTGGATGAGAGAGAGAAACAGGAGATGTAGAGCCTGAACTCATATGGACTGCCTGAGATATAAACTTTAATATAAATTTTTCCAGTTTCGCCCCTAAAGTTCTGGGCTTTCCTCTCCCTCCAAACTCTCCTTGGTGGAACTGATGTTGCGGAACATGCAAGAGAATATTGAGGTGCTTTTTGATTGAGATATTTAGTTTTTTAAATGTTTAACAGACACAGATTTTCCATTTTTCTTCCTTTTTATGTCGACACTCCTTTTTATTTTATTACTGATGGATTTTTGGTGGGTGGGCTGATATGAGAGCCAGAGATCAGATGGAAGTTCATGAGAAACGAGCTGCTGCAGAGGACGATGAAGATGCCAACTCTCATCATCACTACAAGCTTTTTGTTCTCTACATCTAAAAATGAGCTGCTAACAAAGAACAGCTTGTTCTTGACAGAGTGGGAAGCGTTTTTGCCAGAAGAACCGAGCTATTGAGAACAGATCCTGTTTTGTTGATGCCAAGTTGGAGTTCAGAGGTTCCTTTAAAAACCCAAAAACCAAATCTAATTAGTTATCTTCAGGTTTGGCTAGCAGCCCTGGAGTCCCCTTGACTCATCTCACAAATCCTTCAACTACTTTGGAGCTGTGAGGATGAATCGTTTTTTTCAAGTTTTAATCATTCTTCAAGCAAAAATGCCAAATATTTTCTGGTTCCAACACATTACTGTGGCCTCTAATTGAAAAAAACAACCCCCAGATTAATTTATAATGAAAATGAGCATTATACTACTTGTTTCATTCCACATATTGTGTCTTATTTTCCATATTTATTCATGTATTTATTATTTTTTTTTAGTTTTCACACTTTACTTATGAATGTCATATTTCATCATCCATATCTCATTGCAACACACACAAAAACAATTAATATAAAAGTATTCTGTGTTTTTATCCATTTACCTTAAAATCATTACACTGTTTTCAATCCATGTTTTCAATTCAGCAATAAAGCTTCACTGAATTAAACTCAATGAACTCACTGTTCCTTTTTGTGTACATAAATAATAAATGTTAGCATCTTCCGGCCTCACCTTTCTCCATGGTAACGGTGATGTCATCTTTTGCCTCCTCCTTCATCTTTTCCATCTCTGCCTCCACCACGCTCTGTTACATTCAAAACAATATAAAACTCAGTTTACATGCCCTCATACATCTCTGTGTGTCATCGGGATTCATTGAGATGAATGTTCAGGTTGTGTAAAGTTTATGTGTAACTCAGGTAGACGTCACCTTTCCCACCTGTTTGTCCAGGAGGCTGGCTGCAGAGCCGTGGGTGTTGATGATGTTCTCCAGGCGTCTGCTGAACTCCTCCATCGGGTCGAAGGAGTCGGAGGCCGCAGGCGGAGCCGTCGTCTCAACTTCAGCGCTGTCGGAGTCTGAGGAGGAAGACACAACGTCCGGCTTGGGGGCCACTACTTTCGCTGATGTCTCCATCATCAGAGGTCTGAGAATAAAGGACAGAGAGATTCATATTTCAGTCTAGAGGCATCACTTTCATCTCTTTAAATTTTTTTGTTGATAGGGTCTGAAGAACTTCATGTAGAAACAATAAAACTAAAAGTGTTTTATACAGTATATAACCTCTAGCAGAGAAAAGAAACAAGATAATGATTTAACACTTATTGTACAGTTTTGAGTGTATTTTTGTTTTTCTGCTTCAAGTCACATGTTGTTTTAAGAATTTCTAACCAGGTAATTGAACTTTTTTTGGTGGAAAACTTCATCAGACACAAATCATTATTCCAAGTAGAGTATTTTTATATGTTTTAAAGAATGTCTGAAGAGGATCTTTAATAAACAAGCTAACCTAACCTAACCTTAAACAAATTGCTAGAGTTTAAACATTACCATAAAAAAGTTACGAGCTGATATTATACTGCAAGATTGGATATTTTGAGAAAAAAAAATATGATGAAATATACTTAAGGAACTTTTTTCTTGGGCTCAACGTTGCTGCATCACAAAACATTTACTGTATCTCCCAAACACACATATACACATACATAAAAAGAACAAGGAAATCGATGAAACCACAACAGCTTATAAAACCAGTAAAATAATATTGCGCTAGTAGCACAGTATTGCCCGTTCAACATGCGACCAACAACTAAAGTATTGCACAGTGTAGATCTGTCAACCTGTATCTGTATCTCTGTGACCATGTAACTAAAACAGTATTTAACTGCTGCTCTTTTAAATAATGGATGATGGGATTAATCAGTTTTTAAAACACTTCAGTCTGCATTTTGATACCTTAAACCATCGGCCAACGCTCACATTCAGAATAAAGACTGTGAGAGAGTTCACTGATTATTTTCTCTGCCTCTCTAAGCACAGACATCTCACATAAAATATAACTTGAAGAGAATGTTTTCCGTCCCTCCCTATAACCTTCACAGCCCTCTGCACAAGACAAGTAAGCTCGGATACTGTGTCAACATGTGAACATTTCAACAAGTCCTCCAAATTAAACAAGCAGATATTTTGAATTTAGAGAAACATGTGGTGTGGGTTAAAGTTACTGCTTCCTTAAAGTTGGGCCACCTTTGTCGTCATGGCTACAATAATAACCACAAAGTTATATTTAGGTGATGATCATTATTACTGCTCTTAAAAAACAGTCCCGCCTCGCAGTTGGAAACAGGAAACAAACAGCGGTCTCCTCTGGCAGAGTCCACTGTTTGTTTAATGGCTCCATCCAACCCTCCTCCTCTGAATCTGTCCACATGTATATACATCATCTGAACTGCACCGCTGCTCCGGCTCATAATTACCATACTACTATTACTACACCACTAGATGGCATCTGTCACTCAAACTCAACTATACCTCGTTAGTGGGCGACAGACTTTACCACCTGTTGTGTGGTTTTTCCTGGGAGGACGGTCTCAAACGTTTTACTCGTGCATTCACTATCAACATGTTTGCAATTCTTGGCAGAAACATTTTTTTTCCTTCATTACGTTCACTTCAAAGCATGTTGCAGTGTAGTAGCATGTAAAAGCATTTTATAGGAGACATGGAGGCTTGTAGAAGGTATTCAGTGTCTGTTTATCCTCACAGCTCTGTCACAACATGCCGGCTGCCAACGTTTTTGTATCTGTCGAGTTAAAATTAGCTGTGTGAGCCAGCCAACCCCCACTCACACACACTCACTCACACTCACACACACACACACACTCAACTTCGCGCAGCTATCCTTGTTAGGACATTGCATTGACTTCCATTCATTGTGGACAGCCTAATCTAAACCATAATCACAATAACCATAATCAATTCATGCCTAACCCATAATCTTAACCAGGACCTCAGAAATGACGTTTTGCCTCATTAGGACTGGGCTCTGGTCCCCATGAAGACTACTGGTCCCAACAAGGTTGGTGTTTATACTGGAAAAAGTCCTAATGAGGTAACAAAAACGCATGCGCACACACACACACACACACACACACACACACACACACACACACACACACACACACACACACACCAGACGACACCTGTTGTAGTCTCATCTATTCTGAGAGTGTCCAAATATGGTAGAACTGCTTGATACAGCCACACACACACACACACACACACACACACACACACACACACACACACACACATATATATATTGAACACACACATACAATAAGCAAAATGTTACATGTGTGTTACAATATCCGTCTACCTGCTTCATGTCATACACACCGCCGCTGTAATAAATCCCCCAAAAGACAAAATTAGGCTCCACCCACTGTGTCACGCAGCCAATCAACAGTCGTTTCCTCAGAAAACGTGAAACGCTGAGGTGAGGACAGATTATTTTTATTGACGTGGGTGAAGATTTACAGACTGGCCATGACGAAGCAATTTATTGCGCAATGGCCACCATGATGGAAACTCTCCATGTGCTTTTACTGAGTTAGTACCTTAAGTTAATATTATACAGTAAAGCAAATCAGTGCAGCACAAGATAAGTATTTCTCTGCCAATTTAGTGTCCGACAAAACAAAAAAAAAGTTACTTCTTCCTAAAAAGTCCACTGGGGGAAAGTTGAAAGAGCATAAAAGCAATAAAAAACACTTTTATTGCTACATTTTGGCTAAAACACAACATGAAGGCAAACACAAATAGACACTTTACTGACACAACTGATTATTTAGCAGCGTACAGAATGAAAAAGAGTCTTACCGGATCAGTGGAGTGAAAGAGAAGAGATGAAGAACAGACAGAGAAAGGCAGAGGAAGGAAAGAGAGAGAGGAGGAGGAGGGTCCTGCTGACAGCTGACCCCCAAAATAACCTGAGAGGCTCAGCTCACACTCTGAGCTCAGGGACACATGAGTGTGTGTGTGTGTGTGTGTGTGTGTGTGTGTGTGTGTGTGTGTGTGTGTGTGTGTGTGCTTATGCAAGAGTGTGGGACTGTGGATACAGGGAGGACAGACTTTTCTGCCTGATATTTGATTAATTTAAATGATTTAAAAGACAGAGATTTTAAAGTATTGATGCTCTGAAGCACAATATGACCTCACTGTATCTGTACAGATCATAAGGGCCATGAAGCAAGTTTAGTGTACTGGCAGCTATCTTTGGACTTAACTCATATTTTCCAATATCATGAAACTAGCTCACTTTTAACTGGGGTAAATCACCATGGTAACCTATGCTGAACAGCTAACCTGCTCAACCTCTGACCAATCAGATCACTGGAAAAACAGGATCCCAACAAGGACAAAAGTCTTGAGTTTACAATGACATGACAAGTAAAAAAGAGCCATAAAGGGCCAGTATGAGAACTGTAAGTCATGCAAAGATACATGCCCTTGAATACTTTTGGAAGTAAACTTTTTGTTGTATTCATTTCTCTGATTTGTCTACATATGCAGCCCTTTTCCATTGAGGCGCACCAGTATCCTGGTTATGATCAGGTTTTCGGAGTATTCTGGTCATGTGTTGCACATGTAAACATTATATCCTGGTTTTAGAAACCTGGATATGCTCCCTGGAGTACTCCGATAGAAACCAGGATACTGTTGCATGTAAATGTTTCTCAACGTTCTCCGTCGGTGGAGAAACGAGTGTCTGAGATGTTGAGAAATTAAGACACAACTGGACACAGACGATCAGAAACCTGGATAGAATCATATTCAGCTTGTAATAAATAAATGGTGATAACTGTCTGATTACACAAGCGTTAATGTTTCCATTACTCTTTCCAGGTTGTAACAGATGGGACTAGAGGAGGTGGTGTTACTGTAATATGAAGTGTGCTCTGGTGTTGACCAGCTGGTGGCAGCAGCGAGCCGTCAGCCTGCTTCAATACCAGCCTGATGAAATGCAGCAAAGCACCATGTTCACCTGCAGGAGTGTGAGCGTGTGCGTGCATGTGTGTGTGTGTAAGAGAGTGTCGAACATTCATTTCAGTCACTCAGCTCTTCTGTGTGTCACTCATTCACACACACACACACACACACCCACACTTGTCCTTTCTTGCCTTTCACACAACTAACACTCACACAGACACACACAAACACACTGTATTTCAATTTGTCTCACTCACACACATTTGAAGACAACTCACACACACACACGCAGACACTCCACCCCCCCACCTCTCATACACACTGGATGTTAAAAATGTGTGTTAAAACAGCGCGACGGGCTGTGTTGGTGGAGGCGTGTTGCTTCAGGTAGCGATGAGACGAAGGTTGAGGGGTAGGTGGACCTGAACATGAAACATAATAAATATATAAAACATATTACAAAACAGCTCACATTAAAAAAAACATACATCAGTCACAACATAACCAGACATCTGACCCTGTATCATCTATAACACGATCATTATATGGAAAACTGATCATCAGCTGTTTCATCCTGAATATTAATATCAGTTTGATGACATGAGAGATGAAATAATTTCTCACCCTATTAGACCTGACCTTTGGTGATCTGAATCTCCAAGAGAGGAGAAGCTCAAACAAGTGGACACTCTTCTTTTTTCAGAGGATGTTAGATAGATCAAATGCACAGTGGTGGAAGAAGTTACTCAAATCCTTTACTTAAGTAAAAGTACCAATACATCAATGTAAAAATACTCCATTACAAGCATGAAAAATCCTACTTAAGTAAAAGTACATAAGTATTATGAGCTTGATGTAGTTAAAGTATTGCAGTAAAAGTAGTGGTTTGGTCCCTCTGACTGATATATTATTATATATGACATCATTAGATTATTAATAGTGAAGCATCAGTGTTATAGCAGCATGTTACTGTTGTAGCTGCTGGAGGTGGAGCTAGTTTACACTACTTTATATACAGTTAGCTAGTTTAGTCCAGTGGTTCCCAACCTAGGGGTCAAGCCCCTCCAAAGAGTCAGCAGATAAATCTGAGGGGTCGTGAGATGATTAATGGGAGAGGAAAGAAGAAAAAACAAAGTTCTGATACACAAATCTGTTTTCAGTTTTTGGACTTTTTCTCTAATCTTTGATTTTTGGTGAAATATTGGATCATTTGAACATTTATTGAAATGAAAGCATGTGAGAAGTTTAGAGGGAAAAATCACTATTTGGTGGAGCTGTTAACAACTCATAGACATCTACAAACTGCTTTTTGTAAGACGTCAACAGCCAAAAAGGTTGGAAACCACTGGTTTCATCTTTAACAATGTGTTGTATTTTAAAAGCTTGTTATATTATCCATTGTGTTAAATCTTCATCTGAAAAGCTGTCAAATATTGTCAGTATCACAATATAACATTTTGTTGTTCTTCAACTCACCTTTGAGCAGTAGTGTGCTGTATATGAACACACACACACACACATACAAGAAAAACTCCTGATTACAGCACAGCACTCCAGATTGGTTTTAATAACATAATTTGCTTCATGCTGTGCAGCAAGCCCCTCTTGATGCAGCAGCACTGCGGTGCATCCAACGTGCAACGGCTGTCAAATGAAGCGAGCAATTTGATGCACCGCAGCTTTATCCTGCATGAATATCACTTCTTCCTGTTTTGCTTCTAACATGTTGCTGGTGAACAGAAGTTTCAGGTTTATATTTATAAGATAAAAAAAAGGCAGAGGAACAGACGGTGAAAGCCTCACGTGAGCTGCTGAGGAGAAGGATTCCCCCCACATATCAACAATCAAACATTTACTGTGAAATGTGGAAACACTTTAACTTCCCGCTTAGGTCTGGTGTAGACTGCTGTTGCTCTCTGTTAGAGGAAACAGACAAAGCTGGGATTAACCCGTCAGAAAGCGCTCCGATCTCAAAGTGAAAGTCCCTCGGCAGCTTCCTTTCAAAAGTCAACTATGATCTCGTTTTTAAAATATAAGTTCCCAGGAATAAGCAGTGGTGAAAGCGCCGTGTGATGTTCTTTCTAAAAGTAAAAGATCCGCGGCTGCTCGCTGTGAGCAAGTTTGCTCCGTACTCAATAACCATACTTACTGTGTTTTATTTTGATCTTCTTCTGTCACACTGCTGCTGTCTTCTTTCTTCCCCGCACTTCAATCGTTCTTTCCTTTATTTTGGTTTCTTTTCCTCTCTGTTTGTCTTCTAACTCTCTGCCAATCATTTTTTTTTCTCTTTTTTAAGTCTCTCTTCTGTTCATTTCTCTGTTTAAACTTTTTTTCTGTCAATCTTTCAGTTTATTTCTGTCTCACAATGTCTTTATCACTCCAACACTTTTACTCCCCTTTTCCTTCTTCTCTTCCTTCATTTCCTTCTATCCTTACCCCCCTTTCTTTTCATCCTTCCCATACCTTTGTCTTCCTTCCTTCCTTTTTCCTCTCTCTTCCATTTCCTTTCTTTCTTCTTTTGCCCTTTTTTGTCTCTTTCATCCCTTTTACATTTTTTCCTCCATCTATGCGCCCACCTTCCTTCCTCTCTTCCCTCCCTTTTTTGTCTTCCTTGTCTTCTTATTTCCTTCCTCTCTTTCCTTCCTTCCTCCCTTTTACCTCTTACTTCTTCCCTCTATTTCTTTCCTTGCTTTAATTTTCATCTTTTTTTCACTTGCTCCCTCTTTTCTTCTTACCTCTTCCTTTCTTATCTCTCTTACGTTTTCGTGTCTTCCCCCCTACTTCTCTTTCTTCCCCTTTTGTCTTTTTCCTTCCTTTCTTCATTCCTTTCCTTCCTTGTTTTCCTCCCTTCCTTAGTTCTTTCCTTTGTTCCTTTCCCTCTTTTTGCCTCCCTCTATTTCTTTCCTTCCTTTAATTTTCTTATTTTTTCTTACCACACTCCAACCTTTCTTCCTTTCTTCTTTCCTTCCTTCCTCTCTTCCTTAATTCTTTCCTTTTGTCCTTTATCGTCTTTCTTCATTCACTTTTATGTTTTGTCATCTTTCTACACTTCTCTTTCTTCCTTCCTACCTCTCTTTCCTCATTCTCATCTTTTTTCTTCTTTCTACCCCCCCATCTTCTTTCCTCTACCGTCCTGTCCTTCCCTCATTTTCTCTTCTTTTCCTTCTTATTATTTTCTTTCTTTCTTCCCTCATCTATCTTTGTTTCCCTGCTTTATTTTTTTTAATATCTCTTTCCTCCTTCCTTCTTCTTTCTTTTTTCTTTCCCTCTCTTTCTTCCTGCCCTTTTTCCTTCCCTCTTTTCTATCTTTCCTTTGCCAATTTCTGTCTCTCACTTGCCCTTCTCTATGTCTGTCTTTTCTTCCTCCACCTTTCATATATTGCCTCATTCTTTCTTCTGTCTCTTTCATTCTCTGCCTTCTGACATTTGACTGGTCTACTGACATCCTCCTCCTCTTCTTCTTCTTCTTCTTCTTCCTCCTCTTCTTCCTCCTCTTCCATTATCTTTTGTGTTTCTTCTATATAGAAGAAATAATGAAATGGAATGTACACTCTGCAGCCAAGTCTCTTTAATAACACGCATGAGATTTATTTTTTCTTTTGTAGCTGTGTGATACTGTCCTTTCAGAATTTTTCACCTTTCACTTTGAGCATTAAACTTCAAGACAGGAAATGTGTGATAATGATTATTTTTTTTGGCTGCTGAGGTGATAATGTCTTTCTGTCAGCCATGGACTTTTTTTTTTTTAGGAGGAATTTCTCATTCACAGACAAAAAGTACGACTGATCCGTACACTTTCTTTCAGACTGTATTCGTCTCCTTCACCTTTCATTTTCTTTGTGTCATATGTTCTCTGTCCTTCTCTATAAAGAGCTGCAAACCTGTGTCCTCACCTTGCTAGACTTTTGTTAGCCATGCTTCTGTAACTCAATGGGTTTTCTCAATGAGGCTTTTTTTCTTTCATTCGTCTCTCTGAAAAGCTGAAACATGTTCCTGGTATTTTCTCTTTATACCCAAGATGATGTCCAAATCACTGCCTACATCTCGATCCAAATACGTCTGGTGATGTGCTCAATGATGGCTGTTTCCCAATTATTTTTCATTATGGTCTCAATTTCTAAATTTAGGCTCTCTAATAAGTGTGCTGGTGGTGATTTTGGAAATTATTGCTCTGTTAATAAGATCTAAAGACTTACAGTTACAATTACAACAATTTTTCATTTAGCAGATGCTTTTATCCAAAGCGACGTACACGTACAGCAGGGATCTAGTCAGGAGAGAACAACACAAGTAAGTGCCATAAAGCAAAGTTTGAGTCTAAAAGGACGCAGATGCCAACATGCGGTGCACGGATGCAATGCATAGAGTGCATAGATGCATGGAAGAGCGTAGTCTTTAGTCTTCTCTTAAACACTGAGAGGGACTCTGCAGATCAAATAGAGTTTGTGAAGTAGCTTTGATGTCTGCCGTGTGGGCGATGTTGATTGACAGCTGTGGTTGACAGTTGGCTCACCTGCTGCTCTCTCCGGCTCCGGGAATCACACTGAGCCAGACTGTTGTCACAATATTTTTCAGTAAGTTTAATGCTACTGCCCTGTTAGCACAATTTAGATAAAGTAGCTAACATTAGCGCAAATATGCAGCACTCGGTGTTCCCAGTAAGCTAGAATTAGCTTCAGTTCGAGGTAGAGGCAACACCCGGCACTCCTTATTTGGAAAGTCCTGGCTCAAAACAGAAAAGATGGCGCCAACCATAAGCTGCAACTCTGGGCTTTAGACTGGCTCCAATGAAACCAACGGGTGACGTCACACCTCGCTACACCCATCTTTATATACGGGCTGTGATAATGAAGTGAAATAAAATGGCATTTCAGTCTAACAGTAAACAATCTCAGCCCAGTATCGACTCTACACATCTCAATTTATGTCAAATGCCAACGTTCGGTGCCAAAGCAGTCCTTGATGTAGCAAGAGACCGGATTAACATTTGGCTTCTTATCAACTCATTGGTTTTGTGAAATTTGTAGCTCAAAGCATTTGTTAAGCATGGTCATAGACACTGCTTGTTAGTAAGTATGTACGGTATGTGTAAATAAGTGTGTGTATGCATATACAGTATATGTATACATAAAGAGAGATGTATGGAGAAAGAGTTTTACATGGTTTTGTTGAAATTGTATTAGGTTTTTGTAATGTTTATAATGTTTTACTTAGAGGGTAAGGTTAGTGCTGTAATTAGATTTATGTATGCATGTATGTGAAAGCATGTATATACATTTATGCTCTTACCCCAGGAAGAGTAGCTGTTGCCTTGGTAACAACTAATGGGAATCCAAATACACAATAAACCGTGAAAACAAGCATACAGAGGTAGTATACAAAGATTTATACTGTAAATATGTTGTCATTGAATGTAATTCAGGGTTTGGCAGAACCAGGCAATGTTAATGTTCCTGTCTGGCAAAATGTGTTTTAAAGACACTGAATCCCAACTGTTCCTGATGACCAAGAAAGAGGCTTACATGGACAGCAAGTCCTCCATATTAAGCAACAAAACACATGGTTAGTCCATGAACTCTAGAGCTGATCGGACACACCTATGAGCTGTACAAATCTCTGTGCCTTCCAAAACCGTCACACATCACTGTTGAGAAATAAATATTTTATGATGTGACAGCACTCTGGCTAAAGTTTGGTTAGGTTCAGGGAAACATCATGGTATGGGTTAAAATGACTTATTTCTTAAGGCTAGGAGACTTTTGTTGTCATGGTTACAATAATAACCAAGTGGTTAAGATTGGGGGATGATCGTGGTCATGATTTTAAAAAAACAATGTTGATTCTGAGCAACTAAATATCTACCGAGATAGGAGTGATCTCCTAAGTTAATAGTCCCAAAGTGGGACCAAAAATGTGTCACTCTGAGAATCTTTGGCCTGTTGGGAGTGATTTCCTCTTCTGGGAAGCTTGATAAATATGGCCCCAAAGTGCTGTTTTTGACAATCAAGTCAAATATTGGTTTAACTGGCGCTTTCAAGCCACAAATTCCTGCACACAGAGTAGTTAAACTTTATCCTACAGTACGTATCACAATGGTAAACCTTTCTTGGCGACATTACCCTGACTGTATGTAAACGGCCATGAAGTTCCTTGTTGAACATGGTGCTCACTCAATTAAGACAGTTAGTTTAGTTCTTCACTGGTTGACTTCTCTCTCTCTGATATTCTAATTGTGTCTGCACTTGTCGTTCTGGAAATGTCTTTCCATGAAAGCGTGAACCAAATGGGCGATGTTAAAATAATCAATCAATTGCAGTGAAGGCAAGAGAGTTATGGAGGAACATCCACGCCGTTGCTTTTCTTTGATTGCTTCTGCAAATGGCTCCTTAATCAAACCGCTGAATGGGTCAAATGGTATTACTGCTGATTAGATTGCCCTGGCTCAGCCCTCTAAAGATGGCACATCCTCTCTCGTCATTCACTTTCCTCAGTTTCTTTGCCCCCCTATCTTTTCCCCTCGTGTCCTCCTGTCATCTATCACAAGCTCACTTTTTTCTCATCTCTTTCTCTTTCCTCTGTCCTTTTGTGTCTCTTGTTCTTTTCTTCTCTTTCAATCATCTTTCTCCTTCCTTCAACTGTCTTTCTCTCACGACCTTTCCTTTCTCTCCTCTCTTCATGTCTCACTCTTTATCTTGCTCTCCGACTCATTTTCTTTCCCCTCTTTATCTAATGTTACCCTCTTGCTCATCACCGTCCCCTGAAAAACCACTGGCCGTTTGTTCAATCATCTTTCGGTTTACCTTGCGAGGACCTCCCGTGGTTATGTGAATTATGACTTAAGTGTCTTTATAAGCCGAGGTGGCCGTGCACAGAATCTGACATTTAAATGGGAGGCAGTTGCTGGCATCCTGTTTCGTTTTGTATTTTAAGCATAACCATGATCATTTCCTAAACTTAGCCAAATAGCTTTTCTGCCAAATCATTTTATAGTGGTAATTTGCATTGATTTTGGAAGATACTGACTAACAATGTCACTCTGACAACCAGAAAACGTGTGATTTTGAAAGGCAATGACGAATTACTTAATCTAAGTGTTTAGTTTGGCAGACATCAGCAATCCCTCCTTTTCTCCATTTGCCATTTTCACTCCATTTTCACCCCCTTCCCTTTTCTTCTCTCCATCCCTGTGTCTTTATCTTTTTATACAAGAAGGTGAGAGCTCTATCTTGGAGATTTGTGCTGAAAGTGCTGTTCTCTAATACATTGATCACCGGTGCATAGAGCTACAGTTATGCTAAATCAATTTAACATGTATTTCATTTAAAAAATGTGTGACATGAAATTGCTATACTATTCAAGTATAAGCTGCACTTTCAAGCTTCCAAGCAAAGGGTGCTATAAACAAGCTAAAACAGGATGTGACGACAATTTCTAACCTCTTCCACTGCTGATTCAGTCCCTCCAGGAAACTGCAATCGCAACAATTAACACAAATTCAAGATATCTCCAGAGCTCGCAAACTTGCAACTTTTCCGCATGAAATGGTCAAATCAACAGACTGCTTGTGATTTGTGATTTTGTGTCATGGTAACTATGTCATCAAAGCATCCAACAAGGATATAAATAGAACTCAACTACAGTATTTTGTTTTTTATATAACTTTGAGCCCATGGTTCTCATGTTCAAATTTAAAAATTAGCACTGAAATATACTTGAAATATGCTTTTTACCAAAGTGATTACATATGACTCTTCACTGGTAGTAGTTAAAAAAACAAAAAAAGCATTATTTTCCTTTGCTTGCAATTTTTCCAAATTCCCACAATTTTACCACAAAAAGAGCACGTAAAACAAAATTTTTTGAGAAAAGCCACTGCAAAATCAAGCATTTTTGGCTGCATAATCACAAAAAGTCCTGGAAGGATTGCTAACTGGTTGAAACATAGTGTCGAAAAGGCTATGTAGCAGTTTCCTGGCTTGTTTTGGACACATGGACAATGTTTTTTTTCTGTTTTTACAATAACTGATCTCAACAACTACAGTATTGTTAAGGTTGGGAAAAGATGGCTATAACAAATAAAGAATGGTCAAGGCATGGTTAAGGTTAGCAGCTAAACACTTGGTTATCTTTAGGTAAGGATCATAGTTATGGTTTAAAGAAGGCAACATTAACTTTTACACAAGGAAAACTCTGCCGGTTTATAGTTCAATGCACTACAAGCCCATAAACCAACCAGACTCAACACCCTTAAGGCACCAGCATGCTTCAATCAAAGAGCTTGTCTGATCGTCAAAACGACGTATGAACCCCTCTTCTCCCACATCACACCTGAACCTGAACCTGCATTCAATCATTTTTGTAATTTCCAAAGCAGACAATCTCATGATCTTTGTACAAACTAGTTCCTTTAAAGGCGAGGCAAGTTTATTTGTATAGCACATTTCAACAACAAGGCAATTCAAAGTGTTTTACATAGAGCATAAAAGGCATCAAGACAGAATATAAAAGTAACACAAGGCAATGTAAAAAGACATTTAAAGCATACCCTGGCTGTTATTGGGTTTCTTTCAGTGCTCCATTATCATATAGAGGGTTAGTTGTCTTTCTCTTTGTCACATTCACATCAGCTTGTTTACAGGGATTTATTTTCACCCCTGGATTGTTTGCTCATTTACTTCACCTCATTTGGCCATGTACGAAGAATGTCTTTCACACTGTGGGCAGGCAGATATTCAGTAGTCGCAAGGTGTGTTTAGTTACGAGATGTTAGCAGAGAGCCATGTTTTTAAAAAAAAGGGGGAAAAAAAAGGAAATTCTTCCTTGCAAGGACACACTTGTAGCGGTGCTTCAGACCAGTACCCACCAAGGAACTCAAGAATTCAACTAATTCAGCATAAGTCTGTGTGCACTGGAGGTCAAAACCAGAACAGTGCTTTGTTTTCTACACGGATGGGAGATTTGATTGGCAAACTGCATCCTTGGACAGACTGCAGCGATGTTTTCAACATTGATGAGTAGAAAGAATAAGACGTAAGGTTAGGCTGAGCATCAGAGTACAGAAAACATCTTATTGTGAAGTTGAAAGAACATGATTCGTTTATTATTGTCATTTTTCTACATGATGAGATTTTATTGATTTTTCTCATTTCTTGAAATGTATTTTGTTGGATTTTATTTGTTTATTTCTCTTGTTTTTCATCTCTCTTTCTTCACTGTCTCTCTTTCTGCATCTTAATCTTTTCTGCGACACAGCTCTGACTGTATTTTATATTCTGCTGCGCTGCAGTACCTTTCATAATCAAATCTGCCCTGCTTCACGTGTGCGAACCAACCCATTCAGATTCCATGCATGTACAAAAGGACACACACACACACACACACACACACATACACACACGTGCTTCAATAATAATGATAACGGATCCTCATATTGGTCTCTGAGTGAATGGTTGAGATGGACCAACAGTGAGTCTGACAGTTTGAGAGAGAAACTCAGAGATGTAAATAGAATGATGGAGAAAAAATCACTACTCTCATACTATCGAATTGTGACACATCTCTGACATGTTTCTACTTCAGTTTTCAATCATACAACAACCAAACAATCATTTTATCAGCAGACATACACAGATACCGATATATCTTTGCAATATTGGCCAAGATATCAGATTTATCGATGCTTAGACCATCTTTATTTACTTATTTGTATGTAAACAACACATCACCTGAGGGGTGTACTATGACGCGAATATACCCAGGTTTTCTTTGTGTGAGCTGGCTTGACAAACCCTAAACTTGCAATCAGAGATAAGTGGTACCATGACGGTGGTTATAAACGTTCTGTGTTAACTCAGGCTTTCTGCTTCAGGCTCTGTACGTGTTCCGATAAAAGGGGCCGTGCGGCACATCATTTGACTCTTCTTTCACACAAAACGGACCGATCCTGTGCCGCCGACTTCAGTCAGGAAGAACAGGTCGTTATAACAGAGAGCTATGAAGAATATAAGGACATTAACACAACAAAAAGCAACACTGTTGCTGCAAATAAGGCGAGAGAGGGATGCTGGCAGAAAATTGCTGATTGTTGTAATTTATTTTACCACTCAATGCTTCCACATTCAGAGCTCTTAAACTTTATACTTGATGCAGCAGATTTAAACATTATACTCAAGAGGTGCATTCAGGTCTGACTCTGTTCCATAATGAAGGATAAGTAGAAATCACTTTAGTTTTTGGCCAAATCAAAGTGATCTAATAGCTGCAGTACCAGCAGTGTTCAACCGAAGTGGCAGCAAATCAGGTGGTTAGTGAAAGGGCGGCGCTTTTTATAGCCGATTTAAGCTGAAACCCGGAACATAACCTGTTGACCAGGTTAGGTTTGCAGCATCAGTTACCATGGTGATCTAGCCAGGTTAAAAGAGAGCCAACTTCGTGACGTTGAAAACCCTGGCTTTAGGCTCAACATACTTTGCCTGAGGGAATTACCCACAGTTCATAGCATTGTGACGTTAAATCAGCGTTAAATACGAGGTTACCAGTTCAGCCTGGCATAATGGGTGCACTGGTATGACTAAATGTACAAAGAAACAACAAGGATTTAAGATACTTAAAAACACATGAAATCTGAATCTGAGGAATGCAAGCAGAGGTTATTTTACACACCTAGTTTATTCATCAACCATTTATTTTAACTTTTGCTTTATGTTGTTTTGAAAAAAATGAGTGAATTAATTATTTGACAATTAGCTTTCATCCACTCTGTAAGGTTAGAGCCTGGAAGATGTTCAAATCAGGTGGTTGCTCCCTTACTTGACTGTCATGTATGTGTATTTTATTTGTTGGATATTACCTAATTATCTGTTTTACACTTTGTTTAATGTATTATGTGCTTCATGAGTGAGTGGTTTTACTATTTGTGTCTTTTTCTGTTTTTGTTTAAGTGAACTCACTAAGAGAAACTCCAATCAGTCACGTTGATATGGTGATAAAGTATTGAATAAAAACAGGTTTTGGTGTCATCAAGGTAACGTGATATGTCACAAAGTGCTGGTCCATTCCCATTTAAACCATTTCGAGCCCTCGCAGCCTCTCGCACTCAAGCACTTACCAGGTGACGTTTATTAAATCTGTGATGGTTCAGGGTTTAGGGTTTAGGGGGAACACTGGGATTGGGCCCATGACTTGAGTGTGTGATGTTTTTCACAACTGTTTCAACTCGGCAAAGAAGAAGAAATAGGAGGACCATCAAAAAGTGATTGATGGTAACACTGTCACAACACGAAACTCTTTTCTTTCTTTTTATTCTGTTTTTAAAATCAGGCTCAGCTAGTTATTATTACGTAAATAAAAGGAACAGTTTGTAACAACTGACATATTTTTCTCACACTAAGTCACAGAGAAATAAGAGTCTTCATGACTTTATTTTCTCCACTAAGCTGAAGTGTTAAATAAATTAGAAGCTGTCGACTCTTAACAGATGTTGGCCCGCCTCTAAACTGCTGTGCTACAGTAAACCAACCTGTGCTATCTCCACTCTCCCACAGTGATCAGTTTATTGGGTTAGATTTACTTTAGCCTGTTATTGATTAGACATTTGAAGGAGCTGCGCCTCCTAAATGAGCTTGTGCTTGACTGGGTTGCAGAGAGGAGATAATGAGGGGACTGATGGGCATAGATTTAGAGCTGAGACTGTTGCAGAGGGAGGACAATCTGTTGGATTAACTCTATTTGTTTAGGTGCTCATTGAGTCAATGTGTAAACTGATGATTTAAAGAAGGTTGAGAAGCACACAGGAGCAGCAACTGTGCTACAATTTACTATATTTGTCCTAAAAGTAGCTTTTTTATTTGTATTTTTAAAAGGGGACATATTGTGCTTTTTGTGATTTTCTGTTATTTTTATCTTTTTCTGATGTAGTGAAAAGCCAGCTGCTCTGAACACCTCACTACTTCCTTGTGATGACATCAGATTGTTCATGCAGGCCCACAAATGGCCGTCCACGCCGCAGTCTTTGTTGCTAAGGTCGTTGCTAAGGTTTTTCCATGTGTTCTTCACATTGTTCAGTCTCATCTTTCAGATCTGATTTGGCTCCAACATGTACGGACGCATTTGAGAAATTGACATTTGGCGTAAAGAAGGAGAAAAAATATTGAAATCCTGCTACTATAGTTTGTTTCGTGGTTTGTTGACGTGGTCTCTGGAGCTCAAGGAAGCTTCCTGAAGCTGACCAATCAGAACAGAGTGAGCTGATCCATAAGGAGACAGGAGCTAAAGTGGCCTGTTTCAGACAGAGGCTGAACTAAGGGGCTACATAAAGGACCAGTATAAGATAAATAAGGGATTTTTAATTGTAAATCATACAAAGATATTCCAGTAGAGCCCCAGAATATAAATATACACCTGGAAATGTGCAGAACATGTTCTCTTTAAGATGGCAAACTCTGCAGCTCTGTGTAACTTTTTAGTCTCTTTTAGCTCGTAGTTTTGATTTTTCAGCAGATTTATTGTTTCGTTCAGTGCCCTTATTACCTCTTTTCCATTTAAAAAGGGCACATTCATGTGATTAATGCTCTGCGCTTAGAAACTTTTATCATTGTCAGGTTGCATCCGTGTTGGATGACTGTGCCAAATAGTCTGTTTTTGCACCAGTGAACAACATATCTGTATTTTCCAGCATAAAAATTGTCAGTTATATGCCCAGTAGTATTTCACATTGATAGCTCAGGAATCTCACTAAACCAGATTTGAATACAAAGCAAGTTTCCATAACACATCCAACATCTTTGATCTGGATCCAACATCATTCCAGAGATTTTAGCTCCATAGCTGCTAAACTTCTTTTAGCTTATTGTTTTAGTTTTACGGCACATTTGCAGCTTTATTCAGTCTCAGTGTTTCCATCAGCAGCAGACAGCTGTTTTCTCATAAACCCATTGTACACTACCTACTCAGCAGGAAACAGCAGACAGACACAGTTAGCGACTAGCTGGTGAAGAAAGTGGAACATTTAGCAGCTTATGAGCCAAATATTTTTGTCATGAGTTGGTAGGGAGCAAAAAAGAGCTAAAAGAGAGTGAATATTGGACTTACCTTCACCGGGTATCTAATGGGATGATAATGGGATGATAATGTTGCTCTTTGTCTGCTGCTGGCATCGTTAGGCCTGGGCGTCCGAGGCTACAGCCATGTTTTATGAATGGCCCCATCTACTTTACAAGGCCACAATATGTTAAACACAATGACTTTTTCCACCAAAACAAAAAAAAGATTTGCAGTTTTCACAGTGTTGTAGCACTTAAAGATCCCCTCCATACATATTGTCAAGACATAAAAATACTCTGCTTGAAATAATAAAATGACATTTTCTCCTCCTTTAAAAAAATCCAGAATCTCTGTCTCTTACTTCACTGTAAGTTAAGTTCATGTAATTTGACATGGATATCACAGTAGCATTGAAACTGCAACACACAATTATGCACAAGCAACAGATCAAGTGTTTGTAGCAAAACACTAATTTACAACACACAGTGTACTGGAGGCTTCAAGTTTCCACATCACACTTGTGTAAGTTGCATACTGGATCACGATTGGCTCCAAACTAGTTGTGATGTCACAAATCCTGCTTGTAGGTACACGTGTTGAACTGAGATTTAAGGTGAGCACGGAGAAACTTTACACGTTCGAGAAGAGAGCAACATTGAACTGAAGGAACAAGTAGAAAAACATGTTTCTGACTTTAAATCACTACATCACTGCAGTAAGGTGAGGAAGTTCAGGTCAGCAAAAAGTTCTTCAGTTGGTGTTAAAAGAAAATGTTATTGAAGAAAAGCTGTGTGAAGTCATCAGTATTCTATCTAACATCTCACTTTGATGAAAACAACCCGACCGTTTAATCATGGAGTTTAAAAGAAAGCCATGAATGAGGAGACATTTTATTGTCACACTGCAGGTGCAGATTAGAGGTTTATTAAAAAGTATGAGTGCTCTATTGTGTAGAAGTTTTCAGATTTGGCATAAACAATAGAACAACAAGCCAAAAAACACAGCCAGCCAGGCAAACACGGTTTTTTAATTAAACACAATCACATCTAATCATTCGGGTCGGTTCTAATCCAGACTAACTTCAGCCCCGAACACACTCTTTCCTCCCAACCTCCTGTCTAATTGTCGTCTCTCTGCCGCTGCTACCATAGTGATTGTGTTCAGCTATTCAAAGTTTCCCGTTATTCTGTTGGCTTTCTGTTGTATGAGATCTGAAGCGGCAGGTTTTAATATTAGAACAGAAGTGCAAAAAGAATTTGGAGGACTGAGATGGGAGTGAATACCACAACATCTCCACTAATTGCAGACAAAGCTACACACTTTGTCTAAAACAAAAAGACAACCACCAATTATCTAAAGCCTTGTCAGCAGCAAAAGTTTTTAAAG
Organism: Thunnus maccoyii; assembly: GCF_910596095.1. Lineage (NCBI taxonomy): Eukaryota > Metazoa > Chordata > Actinopteri > Scombriformes > Scombridae > Thunnus > Thunnus maccoyii. Next base: position 6,658,967 of record NC_056549.1, on the reverse strand, counting down.
TCAAAGTATTGTGCCTAATTTGCTTACTCTACTATATAAAATGCATTAATGAAAGAGCTTTCAGTGCATATTCTAGATGAGATCTAGAAGTGCAATTCATTTTGGAGTATGTGGGATATAACATGTCGGGTGCTGACAGACACATACTGTAATATGTTATCTTCTTATAAAGTTATTATGGCTAACATGTTATCACATTTGCCTGTTTCCACATCCAGCAGACACAGAGCAACATGATAATCTCATTGGAGTCATGTTTGTCCATCTGAAGAATGTAAGTCCGATATTTACTCTCCTTTTAGCTCTGATTTGGTCTCCACCAACTCCTGAGCAAAATATCTGACTCTTTAGCTGCTAGTCTCTAACTTCGTCTGCTGCTGAGCAGGTAGTGTACAGCGGGTTTATCAGAAAACAGCTGCCTGCTCCTGGAGACTAAATTAAATTGTAAATGTGCCGTAAAACCAAAACAATGAGCTAAAAGAAGTTAGTAGCACATTTGAGCAGCTAAAAAGCTAAAATCTCTATAACCATAATGGATGTAGAGCAAAGACACTGGATGTGTAAAGGGAACCTGCTTTGTATTCAAACCTGCTTTAGTGAAATTCCTGAACTATCAAAGTGAAATTACAACTGGGCTAACTGACAATATTTATGCCAGAAATATGTTGTGAAATGTGTCATTTTTCACTGGTGCAAAAACAGACTATTTGGTAAAGTCATTGTTGCAACATGACAACGATAAAAGTTTCCAATTGCAGAGCATTCACTACATAAATGTGCCTTTTTTAAACAGAAACAAAGTAATGAGAGAACTGAACCAAACAATAAATCGAGTAGGTAAAATGAGAGCAGCCTGGACTTCCTGAGTTACAGAAAGTCTGTCTGTCAGTTTTTAGTTGAATGATTCCACATTTTGTTAGTGATTTTCTCTGTTTTCACTCACAGTCCTGAAATATTCTGCCAGCCTGGTTCCTCTGTTCATCAGCCACTTTGTTCTTCTCTCTCCAACTCCTCTTAACAATGTTATGTCTTTTCCATCTCCAACTTTTTCTGTCTAACTTTCTCCGCCGCTTTATAAGTGCATGTCTGCTGGTGGAGGATTATGGCAGCCAGCCAGATAACACGGTTCACGTCTGCTGCATGAATAAACGGTGGAGACGGCGGCAAACAGAGTTATTTGGGTAAGAAGATGAAGAGAAAGCAGCATAAACCTGGAGAGACAAGTGACTACAGGTTTCAATCAAAATGTGTTTCTGAAGCCTGATCCTGATCTGTGTGTTTGGATGGAAAATGTTTGTGCTGATATGAAATATACTGTAAATTAAACTCGACCACTTTCTTGCTATATCTTACATCATCTCCTGAATATTTAACTGTCAAAAAGCATCTGAAATAAACGTCAGACCATTACCGGACACCAAAGTTTCTGCTGACACTGATGAAATGATTTTATGGTCAGCAGCTCTTCTTCAAGGAGGAGTGACCAACATCTACTGAATGCATGATCTTTAGTCCATGATTTTATGGTCTGAGAAGCCAGCTAAATTCTAAAACGCTGTTTTCGAGCAAAAACGATCTGCATCCACAGCAGGCGTTTCAGCTCATTCCTGCAAATACCTCCATCCATATTAAAACACCAGAACGGGTAATTCTCCTCCTACTGGGAATGTGCAGAGAACAGACAGGCAAGTCAGCCACAGAAAAAAGAGAGAAAGAAGAAGAAGGTAAGAAGAAACATTATATTGTTTCTGTTTCTGTGGCTGCTTCCTGACATTTAGTTAATTGTGAGCAGATTACAACAGTTTCATCAGAGGAAGGTGGTAGACAGCTACAGTTAACTCTAAACAAGCTATCAAAGTAGACAATAAAGAGAACAACACTTGCATCGTGTTTCTTCTTCTTCCTCTTCTGATGAAACACTGCGCTACTGCCACCATCTGTTCACACTACAACGTCGAGCCAGCATTTTCACATTTACATCCTCTGGAGGACATCTGGGAAAAGCTCAGAGAAAAACACAGTTTTTTGAACTGTTGTTTTTGTCATGAGTACTTTCACACAGAAGGTGAATATTACGCAGTGAAAAACGAAGGCATCAACCAATCACAAAGGGCTGTTGACGCAAGATGCAAATAAGCCACTGTATGTGTTTTGAACTTATTTACAGAATCTACTGAATTGAAAACGTATACCTTTATGTTATTGTCTTAAGATTATGTTATACTGCCTTTATAGCAAACAGCACATCCTAAGACTTTGTGCTCTCTGCTTCCTGTGTGGAAATGTTTCTAACAGGTACCATCAAAGGTGAGGTGTGGGACTCGGTCACCATAACTTTTGGTTCTCATTAGACAGAGGCAGAGAGTGAAAGTTCTTAGGGAGGAAATGCAGATAAGGATTCGGCTTTTAACTTTTAATTCTCAGAAGACTGAAAGAAACTCCACAGAGATATGGTGAATTAATTAAATGAAACCTATTAGGGTGACGAATATTGGATGACTGTGACACACACAGCTTTATGTACAAATACTGACACTGAACTTTCTTTCAGCCTTAGTAAACTGGGAGATCCGCATTTGCAAATGTGAACTCTGTTTAATGCAGTAAAACTCTGAAAGACAACTTGCTCTCTGTGAAGTCATCTTTAAAATTCCACAACAGTACATTGATTGATCAAGGCTACCAGTTTGTCTGTTTCACTGCAGGCAGACATGTAGGTTCACTCGCTACGGTGGGTGGGGAAATAAAGCTGAATTAATTAATTAATTAATTAATCAATATATAATAAATATACACACTGTCGATTTCTTGCCATGGAGCCGACATGAAAACTATTTTGGTTCAGTAACTTTCTCCTGTCAGTCAGCCTGGTGAAGGTAGTTTGTCCGTCCGCTGTCCTCTGAGCTCTCCAGGAGCTGCAGCTGACAGATGGCTGCTTCTGTGGACAGAGACGCTGAATTCAGGTCAGAGATTATCATCGTCATCACATCCAGTGATAACTTTTCAAAATATAGTTTTTGAAAGCACGCATCTGTAGATGATATTTTGGTATGATAGCAGTTTCTAAGTGGTAGCTTTTTCAGAGTTTTCTGTTTATGAAGTTATGGATTTTAGGCACTGGTGCATATCTGACTCTAGGCTCAATTTCAAGAGCATAACTATCGTTCTATTCAAGTCAAATCAATTTCATTTATATGGCGCCAAATCACAACAAAAGTTATCTGGGGGCACTTTTCACATAGAGCAGGTCTAGACTGTACTCTTTAATTTACAGAGATCCAACAGTCCCCCATGAGCAGCACTTGGCGACAGCAGCAAGGAAAAACTCCCCTTTAACAGGAAGAAACCTCGAGCAGAACCTGGCTCTAGGTGGGCGGCCATCTGCCTTGACCGGTTGGGTTGAGAGAGAAAGAAGGAGGAATAGAGGGGACAGGGAGAGACAGAGAAGCACGACAACAACAATAATAACAATAACAACATGGCAGCACGGGGTCCACAGCCATGGTCCATGGAAGCTTGCAATCTATAACCAGATGATCCACAACCATGATCCATAGAAACCTGTGAGATGAGAAAGCACAAAAAATCTGGTGAAGTAAGTAACATGCATTAATGGTATATGAATGCGTACAGATGGAGAGGGGGAGGAGGAGAGGGGAGCTCAGTGCATCATGGGAAGTCCCCAAGCAGTCTAGGCCTATAGCAGCATAACTAGGGGCTGGTCCAAGGCGAGCCTGGGCAACCTTAACTATAAGCTTTGTCACAAAGGAAAGTTTTTACCCACTCTTAAATGTGGAGAGGGTGTCTGCCTCCATATTATCGTGTGTTTGGTATTATTTTAATGCGTAGTCTCTTAGATTTTATTTAAGTCGGGTTTTTGTTACTTGCGCCAATCAACAAAAGCAACCTGCCTATATCTGGGACCTGCATCTATTTGGGATCTGTCTTTATTATACCACATGTTGCACAACACTGAGAACTTAGAGGAGCTTGAACAGCTCGTAGTGGCAATTACTGTGATCACAAAGGCTGCAAGTGACAGTCTAAAGAACATTGGATTGTTATTGAGGGCATATAAGTCATCACAGGACTGAAAGGTATTGCAAGGGTTTGCTCTGTCACTGAATGTTGATTACCTCAGGCAGCTGAAGTATACCTTTGAGGTATTCCAAAAACTTTTCTTGGAATTGGATGCTTCAAAGCTGTCAAAGAAAGTCCAGTCCCTCAAGAGCAAACGTCTGGCTTGAAATGAGACTGTGGTCACTCTTTTCAGTACATTGTGAGTGCAACATAATGTTCAGCTTCTGCAGAGCTTGAGAATTGCACTTTTGAAAGTGCCAAGTTTGTTTCTTTTAGTTAAGTAGTTGAAATCGAGAACTAAGATTGCTTAATATCTAAGGTTTTTTCCCTTTAGGGGAAATCCTACAACAACCAGAATGCATTGCGTGCGTCCTGTTCAATCCAACTGACTCACTTTAATAGTGTGTTCACATTCAGCAGAGTACGAGAGACAAAGTTAGTGAGTATCAGCATAATATCTCTTTACTGAGGCTTATTTTCATTTACAAAATGATTTTCCTCATTGAGTCTGGATAAATCACACCCATTTTCAAAGGATCACAAAACAAACAAGCGTGCTGGAGTCAATTATGTTATATGGATCAACTTACTGAGTGCTGCACGTAAGGGTAACACAGTCGCTGTTTGCTGTTGTTCTGTATTCAGAGTTGCCAAAGCCTGATATAATATTCTGTCAGGAAACAAAGTCAGGATCACCAAAGCGGAGTTTTCTGCTCGTCTCCCTAACAGTCACCGGACACCCCGGCGGTTGTGACTCCAGGCTGCAAGCACATTTCTCCTCGCAGTTGGCAGACGCTGTTGCAGCTCCAGTGGTCGCCCTCTCCTTCACATTCTGTTTCGTCTGATTACACAGCACTTTATTTGGCCTGATATGTTGTAACAGTGGTGCCACATCTCTGCTGCAACTTTACAGAGAAACTTGGCAGTCGACACCGTTTTGTCTGATTACGCAGCACTAATTCAGCCTCATAAATTGTAATAGTGGCGCCTCCAACATTATATTGTTTTTTTGTGTTCGATTCAGCTCTTCTGGATGAATCACAGATTAATTTTAGCAGTTTAGCTTAGCTGTCGCTCCGGTCCAGTGGTCGCTTCCTCTTCTACACTTCTGTTGTGTCTGACTCCACAGCTCGATATATCATGAAACTAGTTTTCTTCCAAATATACTGATATTTTTAAGTATTTAGTTGTATGATATTTTGTGTCTGCTTTTCCCTATCACTGGCGTAGCATGGCACAGGAGTGTTTTGGAAGACCAACACTTTACCATCCTTGAAGGCACCACTACAAAAAATAATGAAGCGTAGTTTATAGTCTAAGGCAGATCTCCATTGTTCGCCAGATGATGCATTTTATGGTTTGGTTTAACATACAACACAAAGATGTGTTTTTGTTTGAGCTGTTTTAGCCGTACATGAATTTTAAGATCATATCGGCAACATTTAAAATAAAGAGTTCTTCATTAGCGTGTGAGTTTGTTATTCCTAAGAGAGACTATTAAGATTTAATTGACTGGCTTGAATAAATTCAATTTTTAATGTGAATGATTATTACTCACTTATACATCGTTGATATGAAGAATAAAATTAATTTTTATTAGTACTATTTACAAATTTAGAAGTTTCTGTTTTTCATATGAACCCAAAATTTTTGTTTAGGTGTTAATTCCTTTTTGTCTTCTATTTGAATCTACTAATATTAAATGGATAACTATAAACGGTCTCATTTAATTTATATGAACTCAATACCAAACATAGTTATATTTAATTAATAATACTGTTTGTAATGTGTTGCCTCAATTTTATTAGTAGATAATGGTGTATCTTCTCTTACAGTGAGGTGCAGTGAAGTGAGGTCCAAAAACACACCTGCAATTACTACTTATCGCCATAGGTGCCGCCAAAGAGAATGAAAAGGAGATCTTCGAGATTGGTACTTTAAGGACAGTTTCGCGCAGTTAAAATCACACTTCCAGTTACTTTTAGTGAACACAGGTGTCACCATAGTTGATTATTTTTGTGGAGACAAAAGCAAAACTGAGTGAGAGCTGAATCAAAAGAGAAGCCCGGAGCTGACTGACTACTTCAGGTGTTTATTTTGGCATGAACGATGACGAAGAGGGAGACGCCAAAAATGTAGAACCATCCAAGAGACTGAGTAATTGTGGATGAATCAGAACAATAGCAAAATAATATAAATGCAAGACCAGTACGCAGGGTTGAGCTGGACAGATGAGGGACGAGGAGAAAACCTTTGATTACTGCAGAGGAAGGAAACAGATGGAGGGACTGAGGACAGAGGACGAAAGAGAGAGCCAAAAGTGGATGCAGAGGTTTAATGGCTCCCACCCACACAGTGACATAGTGGCCTGAAGGAGTTTATTCTCATTTTAATCCAAATCCTTCAAGCTGCCAACATTCAGCGCCCTGACAGAGAAACACTACCTGAACAGTTCAAAAGAGTAAAAATAACCACAGAAACATACAAGGACAGAACTTTTTTATATGTTTTCCTGCTAGTGTTCACAAGCAATGTACATGTTTTGATGTTTTGCACAACAAGGCAACATAAAGAATAAAAGAAAAGTCCTCCACCCTGAAAAACTTAAATGCATGCAGCCTTTTTATGCAAATGTACTGCCTGATATGTTTGTTTATTCCTGTATTTCACCTCAGGTTATTTTCCCAAAGCTACAAACTATTAACATTAAATGTCTGGTTGCACAAATGTTCAGTAATCACACAGACAGAAATCCATCAAAGCGTCACAGATATCATTTTCTACTCACACATTTTAAGTAAGAGGTGTGGCTGCAATTAGATAAGCTCTGAACTGGCAGGCCAGCATCTAGTCAACACGCCCACCTTTGATTGAGAGAAACATCGCGTGGCGGATCGACAAACGTCTGGGAGATGAGACAGGATGAAAGAAAGTGAAAAGTGATGTGTCTGTAACTCATTAAATCCAAATGTCCGCTCTCTGGACCTTCAGACTTCAGTCATATATACTGTGAAGTGTTCACTGAAAATGCAGGATTGAAACATAATATTTTTGAAGACAGTCGAGCAAGAATAATAAAAAACAGCCGCACCACCTGCAGGGCTGTCATCATTACTCGTAAAATACATGTTATCTCACACAGCTAACTGACTGTCAGTATCAGATGCTTAAACAACAAAGAGCAAGCATCCAGTTTAATAATCAGTTTCAACACACACAGAGCAGAAAGGTCTGCTCGCTAATTGATCTGCTGTTTGTGTTTCCTGACGAATCATCAGTGTGATATCTGCAGACAGCTCCTAGCTAGCGTTAACGACCCTGCAGACAAACCCGAACAAAGTAGAATCTGGAAACTGTTCAGCCGACTCCCAGCATTCCTCATCAAAAAACAAACTGAGAGACACAGATCAGTGTCAGTCATTTTCAGTCTATATTTTCGTGCATATAGAAAGGGGTTCATCTTCCAGCAATCTGCAGCTGAATCAGATGCTTCTCAGGTCACGCAAAGCACATTTCCAACGAGAAAAGACTGGAGAACACTGATTGATTTGCAGCCTAAAGTGCAAACAGGCACTCACCAGAGAAGACGGTAGTGCTGAAATGCTGTTGAGTCTTTTCTCATGTAATATTTTTGTGCATAACTTGATTATCTGGATTTTGACTTTTCACACAATGTGCAAAACAAAAGTTGTAATTAATCAAATTAAACCCTGGTTCAGGTTTTTTCAAGTCTGCCTTAATAAAATACTGATGTTCCCATTATGTATGTGGGTCTTGCTTGCTGTAACAATTCCTCCTCCTCTCACTGGCCCTGAAGATATTTCCTCCAAATGTGACTACACTTTAAGAGATGGAGGACAAAATCCACAGTCCTCATTCTATGCAGCGTGTGTCTCCCTGCTTTACTGCGCAACACTGGTCACATGGAGGTTCACTGCCAAATTCTCGCTGCTGTCAACTAACTCGAGTGAAAACGGTCTGATTAGAAACTTTTGCATTCTCCAGAAATCATGTTGGCCATCAGCTAATCAGCAACTGCACTGCATATCACTGTTTATTTTAATTCAAATGCATGTGGACGGTGAACAGTGCAGTTTAAGCTGAGGTTTGTGCTCTCTGAGTGTTGCCTGGTTGAGGATGAAATTATTTGATAACTTCCCCCTAAAATTGTGTTTTCATGCCTCACTGAGGGTAAATCAGATGTGAGAAGACAGCCTGTTAACTTAAAGTACTGTACATCTGGTTGACAGCTTGTGGTTTATTGGGAGATTAGAAGAACAGGTATCCTGAGAAAAATAGATTTCAAAAGATTAGAGATTATTTGTTGAAGTAATGTGCTTCTGAGCTGCTGTGTAGTATAATCAGGACACAACAGGTCTGAAGTCCTGTCTGCCTTGTTGAAGTGTTTCTTCTGTTGACTCTCAATCAGCTCTACGACACATAACCGTACGCTTCTGTCTGCCATCTGCTGCATCAGCTGCCGCAGGCTCTTATGAGACTTTTGTTTGTTTTTGTAAGCAAGAGCATCCTCCTCAGTTAGATGCCTTTTGATTTTGTAAACCACAGCGTTCAAAGATGCTTCAGTTTTGTGTTGTAATGACAGACTGTAGTTTATCGGTTCTGAGCTTCCCATGATGACTGCAAGGAGAGCTTCACAGCTTGAGAATTGAGAATAAACATATTTCACAACAAAAACTTATCAGCTTTTCAAATACATGAGTGTTTAATGTCACAAAGACAGCTGGATTATGGCAATGAACTCCAGGAAATACAGTAAAAAATGTTATTACCAACTTTAATTACTTGACAGTTTTTGGTACTCTGTGAATTAGTGACAACAGGCCTCATGCAAGAACATTTCCTTCTCTTAAATATCTGACTTTTTTCTGTGAGGTTTGTTCGTACCAGTCAGATTCACCAATCTCTCTTTTTTTTTGATCAATTTTTTTATTGTATATCAGTATATCACACAAGTGTAAACATTATACATTTTACATGTTTTCTCCTCTCTTCCACTCCCATCATAATGTCACATATGTACAATCTTAAACTTTGCGAGATCTACTATGGAAAAACGTTACAATTGTGTCATCATAAACAATTAACAGTTGTAATAACCAAACTCTTCCCCATCCCTTGACCCCAGTGGCCACCCCTGAAAGCCCCCACCCACCCACCCACCTTGGATCTCTTACTCTCTTAACCAACTTAACTAAATTATAAGCCTCCTCCCACATTTTAAGTGTCTTAAGATTGGCCCCATGCATTCGAGCCATCAGCACGATTTCAAGAAGCGAGTTGGCCCACTGTTGCCGAGGTAAATCATGTGGTGGTTGCCACCTCAAAGCTAACATTTTCTTGGCTGCAGTGAGGCCAGCCCATAGAAGGCGTCTCTGTTGCAAAGACAGATTCAGAGAAGAGTCGTAATTAAGCAGAAGCACTTTTGGTGATAATGGAATCTTAGTTTTAAGCATTTCACTTAAGATTAAAGATATTTGTTTCCAAAATCTAACAACATTAGGACAGTCCCAATATACATGTCTATATGTTCCCTGGACATTGAGAGGGCAAAAATCACAATTAGGAGATTCAGTGATCTTCATCAAGTGACGCCTTCTAGGGGTAAGGTATATCCTATGAGACCAATCTCTCTTAAAGTCACAAAATCTTTGTAAATCTTTGGTTTCAGCCTGATAAATGCCACCTGTTCATGAGGAGCTGAACATTGTTCCCAAAGAGTGAAAAGAAGAATCTTTGGTTGCTGCTGTCAGATATCAGTAGACACATTTATCAGCGTCAGTAGTCGTATTAGAGGAGCTGAAACAATTAGAAAATATGAATCCATCACAGCAGTGCTGTACTGTGACAGAAATAAAGACAGAACGCTTTGACAAGTTAGATGCTAAAAAACGTCCTCACAGTGCTTTATGACTAATATGAGAGGCGGTCATATGACAGTCAGAGATATTAGAGGAGAGAATATTATAGCCTACAGTAGGTGATGTTAGACTGTCAGCTGCAATAACATGATATTGGACGGAAACCTGCAGGGAGACACCGAGCCAGCTGTTTACTACTGACATAAACATTAGCACATCAGTAAACAGGCAGCCAAGGTGATGATGGTGATGATGAAGATTTTGCTGTGAATTTGTTAGTTATATATTTTTATTTTGGTAAATTGGTTAAATACTAAGTCCTTCGCTAAGCCCCACACCCCTGTTAGTGTTGCTACGGTGGAGGGAAAGAGGAAAGCATCTCATTTTTAGTCGACAAATATGCGTTAGATGATGTGTGGTATGATGCTAACTCAGCGCCGTGTAATGGTGCATAACAGACTGAGGCTAAAACTAGCAAAAAGTCGTCTTCACCAGCTGATGATCCATGTAAAAGAAATTACAAAAATAAAGAAATAGCATTGTTCGTGTGTTGAAGGATGGAGCTAGTTAGTCTGAGTAATATACAGTATTTTGAGAATAAATGTGATAGAGTGATATTTCTTTTTACACTATTAGAAATACATAATTTACTTCACTAAAGTTTAGATTTTATGCTTGATTGTCAAATAATATATTAAGGACGTGAGGAGAAGCTAATCAGTTGGAGATTTTTGGTTTCTCCAAATTCAATAAAGATCAGGACCTAGCTGCTAACGTTAACATTCTAAACTCTGACTAAGCATCCAGGACCAGAGTTACACTGACTTAAATGCTTGTGATTGTCTTGTACGGGGCATTTCTAACGTGATATAACCTTACAAAATAATGTCGTTAGCTAATGATACACTAACTTGCCTGCTAGGTTACTAACTGTAGTAAGCTAGTTAGCCAGGTATGCTAATGTTGGCAGCTTGTGTTACAGCAGACAAACACACTCATTCATTACACTTTAACTGTTGTGTTTTTGGTTTTTCAATTAGCATGCTCTCAGATCCATATGTGACTGAATCAGCTTTTTTTCAAAAGCTAAAGCCTGTACCTGTTTTAACAGTGGTAGCATCAGCTGTAAGAGCAGTTTTTTGTTGTCTACAGGTGTATCATCGAGTGTGTTAAAAAACCTCTGTTAGCTTCCAGTCTCTGGTCCTGTTGTGGTTTAGAAAGCTGTAGCATGTTTGGAAGGAGGACAAAAACAAAAATAAAGCAGAATAATATCAGTATATCTCACACAGACAGGTCTTTATTTATCTATCTGTCAGTCTCTCATTCCCTTTGTTCGGCCTCGTCTCAGGATTTCATCAAAGTGAATATGATTTCATAAAATGTAAATCCAGAGCTTCATGCATTTAAAGTAAGAGGAGTCAGTTTCCAAAACCACAAAAATAACATATAAAGAAGACCTTCCCAGAATAAAGAAGTTTCTCCAATATTTCATTAGTGTAGGCTATAAGAGAGACTAAACTTAATTGAAATTTAAGGTTGACTGAGCCTGAGCTTGTTGTTTTCCTCTTCCTGTTTTGTAAATTTGACCCACAATGTACAATACAAGTCTTCTCAGTGATTAGTCTGTTTCTGGTTAATATGAATGTTGTAATGAACAGTGGTGGAAGAAGTACTCAGATCCTTTACTGAAGTGAAAGTACCAGTACAGCAATGCAAAAATACTTCATTACAAGTAAGGGTCCTGAAAGAAAAGCTCAAAGGTATTAGCAGCAAAACGTAATTAAATCTTCCTCATTCTCTCAGCAGTGTTTGATGAGGCAGTCTCACTTCCTGACACAAGGCCAAGCTCTTCAGCTGAGTCCAGAAACAAGTGATGTATCATCTTCCTCTTCTCTGCAGCTAGTTTGTAAGGCAACCACCTCATCTTGAAAAATGGGTGGGTTGTTGTAGGCAGGATGTCTTCAGACATCTTACCGCTAAAGACTGAAACTTTTGTTCTGTTCCGCTAATTCCACCATTCATGTTTTTTTAAGTGTCAGTGTAGCCGGTAATAGCTCTCTTCGGAAGAATATTTATGAAATTAGAAGATGCAAAAAGAAAGTGCAAAGCATATAGCAAGCAAAGAGCTGAGGAAAACATCTCTGCACTGCAGCACAACTGGAATATATTGTGATAAAGTCCTGATAGTAGTCAACAATTTCCATTCTTGCTTATAGAACATACTGTAGGTGGGTAAGCTACTACTGTGCAATGTAGCCTGATTTTGAAGTTTTGCTAGTAAGGTATAAAATGTAGGCCTATTATAGTTTAAGTTTATGCTATATGTAGTCAGAAAACAACTATATGGTGACCCACCAACTATGTTGGTTGATCTGCTGCTTTCAAAACATGATCTCACTGCTCAGACTATTACATTTTCAAATCCTGCGCTGCATGTGGTCTTCCTGTTGATTTGCTGCAGCATGATGCTTACTATTGGTGCTAGGGGCGACACTTGACCCATGTCATATGACGGGATGCGGCGGCAGTGCGAATTGCACTTTACTCAAGCTGTTGTTGTAATAACTCTGACAGAGTCAATGTACTCACTGAATATGACACTGAATATTTTACACTGAGGAATTTACTGTGTATATAAACCACATTTTTGGAAGAAGGGGGCTGTTTTTGTGGCCAGAAAAGCAACAACAACCAACATGATATAAGATAGTAAGTATGGTGAATGCTACTACTACTGTCTAAAACTTTTTTTTTTCCAGTTGCTCTCAAAACCTCAGATAATGTTCAATATCAATGATTTTAATCAAAATCTGTGCATGACAATTAGAGTATGGCAAACTTTATTTGTAGGTTTCGACAGGATGTGAACTCTGGTCTCCTGATGTGAATAAATAAGATTCATGAGGGTGGATGAATATGGAGTTTCACACCGGCAAATTGGTATTTTTTTGAGGTTGAGTGGGATGTTTTACTGACCTGCTGCTGTTCAGGAATCTGGCAACCCAGCGATGTTATTCTACAAACTTTACACTCTACATCAACCACAAGCTCAGAAAAGCTCAATAATCACAGCACAACCATACTCGGTGATATTTTAAATCACTTTAATTAGTAGAGATCTCATGTTTCGCCTGCCTGCTCCACTTTCATTACACATTCTTCTACTAGCACATTAATCTAATTGCATAGAAAACATACCATCTTATTCTAATTATGGCAGTGATGCCAGAAAAGCAGAATGAAGATTAATGTCTGATTTGTACCATCATCTTTCATCTGCTACAGCTCGTATGTATGAAAGGCTTTCTCTTTTACTTGATTAACTTTCTTTAAAACAGGTACTGTATATGTTCCATCTGCTGTCTCTAATTTGATTGGTGCGCAAAGTCAAAGTCAATATACACAGAACAGATCCACTGTTGTTATCTTGATTAAATCTGGTGCAACCAACACCAGCCTGATGCAAAATAACATTACAAATTTCTGTGCTCCTGTGTACAGACAGGGCGATGTTTCCCAAAGCATCTTAAATCAACAGTCAGGAGCCCAAATTAACATTGAAACAGGTTTTTCTTGCTGTAACCATCAAATAAAGAGGGTATCTTCCAGTTATGACTTTTTAGTAAAAAATTCCCTCTTTGTGTCTCGATGAACAGTGTTTTCCTGTACAGCTACAGTTGAGGGATTGTAACAAAAAAAAGGGACTTTGGCACAAAAAAGACTGTAACATTGAAAGATATCTGCTTGATTTAACTCATTTTGGATGACTGAAGCTTCATATTAGCTTCAAATAAACTTCTAAACACACTTTTGCACAGGAGAACTGTGGATTTTGTCCCCCATCACTTACACTCAAAGCACTATGAAGGGATCTTCTAATGGTCAGTATGAACAGGAGGAATGATTACAGCAAGAAAAACACATTTCAATGTTAATTTGGGCTCCTGACTGTTGTTTTAAGACAGCCTTACAAAATGTGAATCTACCCTTTAAGATGCTTTTGGGATACATTTTTTGGGATTATATATTTCAGTAATCTACAGTGTCATTCCCATCAATCTCCTCTCTGTGTTGTCTTTCTAAAGGATTTGACAGAAGTAGCACATGCAATGTTACATACGTTGACATGTGGCCATGAAGACCGACATGAAGTGTCAAAACTGAATTGTGTTGGTTCACATAAAGTTAGTTAGGTTACGTTCATAGTGGTTTTTAGTGGTGTAACTGGAAACAAGAACTCAAGAAGAACTAAAAAAGTATAAAATTTCATTAGAAGTCAATGAGCCACACCGCTGCACCGTGCAGCACTAATAAAAGCAATTGAACTAATTTAAAAAGGAGCCATACAGTTTGTTTTTGTCTGGTCTCACCATCTGGGTTTACACCATCTAAGAATATTTCATGAAAGGAGTTTTTTTCCTTCCTTGTTATTGCGCAGCATTATATCTTGTAATCCAACTGTGATCCTGGTAAACAGGGTTACAGGTCAGATGTCAGTTTGAGCTGCATTACTGGAGATGAAGCAAACTGGCTTTATTAAAGTCAGACAATTATTAGGTAACATAAATCTGCCCTGTAAGCTTCTGTATTCTCACTGTTTTTGTGCCTTTCATTAACACACACTCACTGCATTTCATCACAAACCTGAATCACAGTAGGATGAAATTAAATTTAATGAGTGTGTGCAGTGAAACAGGTATGAACTGTTTGTGTGTTGACTACAAGTCATTATGAGATGTGAAGGTTGTTTTCAAAACAAAAGAGTGACGATCAGATGTTTCATGCTGGTTCTTATTATCATTCTTCCCTCATCTTTCTTTTCTCCTCAAAGTTTCAAACCATACTTTGTATTTTTGCTGTTCTCATCTCCTCATCTGACATTGTAATACTGAGGTCAGAGGACTGAGTTTTGTTGTGAATTTGACCCTTCAAATGAAGAAGCACCTCAACCCATCAAATCTATGCTGGTGATGGTGTCCTTGGAACTCTTAACTGCTTGAAGGAGGAAGGACGCACACAGACTTGCTTGTTTCATCAACTTCTTTATTCAGACAGCGTTGTGTGTGAATCAAAGCACAATGTTTCAGCTTATGCCTCAGTGGGGGCCAAACAGGAATAATGGGTTGAAAACCACTTTTTATACATTTTCAAACATCACTTGAGGCATCCTATAGGATAATTACATCATTTAGTGATCAGAGGGGTGTACAATAAAGCAAGATTAGTGGGTTAGTGAGGTATGTTGAGCCTAAAGCCAGGGTTTTCAATGTCATGAAGGTGGCTCTCTTCAGCTTGGTCAACAGAATAAAACGTTAGCAGTTTATGTTTCTGCAAACCTCAGAAACGTTGAATATCTATGTTACAATACGTGAAATACGTAGCTTATTAACTATTCAACAAAACATATTATGTCAACATTTCTAAAGTGACGTAGTTCACATGCGATCTATATGGGCTGATCTTTGCTATTAGGAGGAGGAAAGGCCGGTGGATGGTTAGTAAGTTTGTTGGCAGCAAGTTGGAAGTCAGCAGAGAGTACTGTTCAAGACCACCTTGAAAACAATGTCCGCTTCCCATTTCAATCGACAAAAGCAGGTGTTTTTAGTGAGATGTCAGGACATTTGCAGCTGTTTTTCTGGCGAGAAAACCAGGTGTTTTTAGTGAGACATCAGCCGTTTTTATTTTATATTTTATTTTAATTTTAACTCAAACCATGACCCAACCCTAATCAAGTGGTCTTTGTGCCTAAACCTAACCAGACCTTAACCACAGCATTGTCACACCATAAAACATCATTATTCAACGGGTAGAAATGTTGATATGATATGTATTTCACGTGTTGAAATGTATATATTCAACGTTTCTGTGGTTTACAGAAACGTTCAATGCCAATGTTTTCTTCTGGTGATTGGGTTGCTCTCTTTTAACCTGGCTAGATCACCAAGGCAACTTATGCTGCAAACTTAACCTGGTCCAGAGCAGGTTGTGTTTTGAGTTTCGGCTTAAATCGGCTATAAAAAGCGTCACCCATTTATAACCACCTGATTTGCTGCCAAGTCCGTTTAACACTGCTGGTACCGCAGCTATTTGAACACCGATTAGAAAATTGATTAGTCTTTTATCTTACTAGTCTATCATACTTACCATTAATTTGATATGTCATATTTTAGATTTATAAATGGGCTGGGGTTACTTGTGGGAAAGCCTGGGTATGTTGAACTTGCTTCATAATACACCCCTCAGGTCCTCATGTGTGTCACCTGTGTGGTTACCTGTGTTTGCTTTACACATTATGGAGCCATCTTGTGGTTAAATCAACACAAATCAGCCAAGAGAACAAACAAAAGTCAAATTCCAGTATAATTTCCAAGAAATCGTATCAAAACTAAATAATAACGGTTAAACTTAACTTGTAAGGAAACACCTCAAGTCTAGCTCTTCATTCAGTCTGTGTGGCAATAGCGTGTTTAATTTATGCTTCATGTTTCAGAAGCAATAGATCCACATCGCCACCTCTCTTACTGCGATTCACTTTCTGAATGTAGACTAGAAATTGTGTGGCTGTGTTCTACGAAATGTTTTTTTTCCCTACAGGAGAAGTTAGATCACGTCTCCTAATAGTGTCGTTTTGTCTTCCCCACATACATCATGCCGCATGGACATTTCGGCATGTAAACAGCCCTGCTGGTGGCCCAAGTAATACGTCCTTTTACATTAAATCTCTGTCCTGAATGGGGATGCCTGAACTCATTAGTGTTGTTGCAATGATCGCATGAATAACAAGGAGAATTCAGGTTATCATGGACTATTAGGGCAGCTTCTCAAATCTGAAGAGACTAGAATGTCCTTCAGACTTTTGTCTCTCTTGTATGCAAAAGGAGTGAATCTGCCTCTTGAAAACTTGGTGATTTAAATGTTGAAACATGTTTGAGGTGCTTCAGTTAAAAGCATTAAATAATGCAATATTGAGACTTTTACAAGAAGTATCTGACTTTAAATTAACGCAGAGGTTGTCATAACGGGCCACAGTGTTAGTTCAGCAGAGCGCTGAAGTCGTGCTTGTTTTAGCTGATTGGCTTCAGCTGTTTTCAATATGCTTAACAATCATTGACTCATCTGCAGCTGTGTGGATAATAACATCCAATCACATTCATGCAGGTGTACACAGCAGACGTTTTAACTTGACACTGTCAGAGTTCACTCTGTAGATTACCACCCCAACCTCCTCCTCATGTGGTGTTTTATATTGTTAATTATAACTGAGATTTAATATTTATTAGGGGGATCAGCTCTCTCAGCAGCATCCTTGTCGCTGCTCAGATTCTTTGAGAGCTCCCTCAAAGGAGCAGAGTCTTTTCTTTTCTCAATCTGACTGTATAACTAACCATTTGCTATAAATGGCCATTCCTTGACATAAGGGTCAGACTCAAAGGCAATTCAAAGTGCTTATAAATTACAAAGTGCTTAATGTATAAAAATATGCAGAAACCCTTATTAAAGGAAATTGAAAAATTAAGAACAGAGACATAAATACAGGATGTAAAGGATGTATGAGTACTTTAAGTGAGACTGTATTTTTGTTCTTCATTTAAAAATTACATTCTTCTTACAAATAAATTAATTTATAAAGCAACAAAACACACCCTTACTCAGTTTTATACACTCAGCCTCTACAGCCTTACCTGGTCTAGTATGACCACTAGCTTATGATGTCTAATATTAGCAAACTTTAAATACATATTGTGGTGTAACTGACTCAGCTCGCTGACATAATGACTCTTTTCTACTTGTGCTGTTTTACCAGCCAATGTTTTATTTGCACTTATCACTATCATGTAATGTGTGAATTCCTGTTCAACAAAACTTTTATACTGTAGTGTCTTTTTTGGTTTTGGTCAAAGAAAGTGCAGAACATAAAAGTTTTTAACCTGGATTTAAAGGTGGTGAAAACATAAAATTGTTGTCGTTATAATAACTTTCCAGAGTAGTAAAATCCTGTATCAGAATATTATCAACCTAAGTGCAGTGTCTTGGCGTCTGATGCTGAATGCCCACTTAGCGAGCCAGAAACGACCATCTGCTGCTCCACAAACACTGGATCCATCCCAGTACCCACGTTTGCAGTATTTGCAAATAGTCAAGTTGCTACTTGTGTGACGTATTTCAGGTTACTGTCACAGTGCCTGTTAAGGCAGGTGGTGGAGGTTTTTCAGAACTCACTGGGACACTCTTTATTAATAGGACTTCCTGTCACTCATGTAAATACAAATACTGTACATGGCACAACTGAGCTCCTGTGCTTTGTTGAAGTAAGAGTGGAGTAGGCTCAACCAAACAGCGTTACAGTTACAATCATATGAGAGGAGAAATACAAAAAATTAAATAGTTATCTAGAAGCATGTAGGTTTACTGTACATAACACAGACATAATACAATATAATTTTGAATGGTTTCTGTTTGATAACATTTTTTAAGAATGAAACATTTTTCAAAATCTTTGGTAATGGATATGATATTTAATATTATCTTGACAGTGTCAGATATATAACAACAATATTAGTCTTATCAATCCCATCATGAACAATTTAATTGTTAATATCATGTGATCAAGTGTGGAGGATCTGCCATAATTTAGTGTTGAGATATGAATAATAATATTAACACTAAATCCAACTTAAAACAATAAACAATAATGTGGAGGTGGGCGTGGTCGGTGTTTAGCTGCAGGAGAGAGAGGTGTGGAGATGGCTCAGGAGAGCAGTGCCAGGTGAGTTGATTAGCACAGCTGATGCTGGTTAACTAATTGTACTCTCCCTTTCAAATGCAGTAGCATGCTGGAACTCAGACAAGACAGACAGGCCAGCTGTCAGGATTTGGTTGGCGAAGGTTGGAGCTATTATTTGGGGAGCCTGAGGGATTCATGGGACCAAACCGCATGCGCCAGAAGAAGCTGGGCGACCACAGGCGCATGGTGGCTTTACGTTTATTGTTTATGTGGAAACGTGTGCAAGCAGCCGAAAATAAAAGGAGTTCTCTGTGACCCACCTGTTGTATTGGTGTTATATGCCGAGGCGTGCTACAAATAAACTTCTTCTTGTCAGTTGATTATTGTCAGTCCAAAAACCAGCCAATAAGTGCACTACCTCTAACTACTAGACTGGTGTTGCGCAATACACCACGCTGAACTGTGGGATACACTTGGCTCTGGATATTGCTTCGAAGCGGTATTAGAAGAAGTGTACATCAAGTGATGGTGACTGCAAAGTGTGGGGATTGGGATGCACCCACTGTCTTAGTTGTATCTTGTTTCTGTGAAGTGAGATAAATCCAACAAGTCCTCCAAATGAAACGACCAAATACGTGGTCTGACCATGTGACTCTAGAACAACACATAGGAGTGTTTTCTAATCTAAGGTTAAAAAAACATGTGGTGTGGGTTAAAGTCTTCAAAGTTAGTCCACCTTCATCGTGGCAACAATAAGAACCACAGGGTTAAGGTTAGGGGACAATCATAGTTACCGTCTTGACTCGTGGTTGGAAACAGGAAACGAACAGCGTCTCCTCTGGCAAAGTCCACTGTTGGGTTAATGGCTCCTTCCAGCCCTCCTCCTCTGAAATGAGGAAATCTGTCCACATATATATACGTCATCTGAACTGCACCACTGCTCCGGGTCATAATTAGGTTGTTTTTGGGTGACTGAGACGGCAGATTCACCCCTTTTGATCAGTTGTAATGTTTAAATACGGTTCTCGCATCTGTGTAAATCTGCAGGCTTTGAGTTCCCATTTTACACTTTTATAAGCTACTTTTTTACTGTTTGTGATCACATTTGTGTTCTTGTTGTTGTTGTTGTTGTTAATACATGTTCATGTAGATTTTAAAAAGCTCCAACAGTTATTGCCCTTCCTTGACACACGTTGTCAACTACTTTTACACTCGTTGCATATTCGAACTGAGCCTCCCGCATTAACTATATAGGTCAGAGTGCATTAACACAACCAACTGCACTAATTTTAAACAGACAATTAATTCTTCAGGGGGAGAATAACACTCAAATAAATTCATTACTAATCATTACTTATGTAACCTCTGAAGCATCAATTTCTCCACTAATTTTCCCTGTGCATACATTAAGTAGCGTAATTAAAGGGCTGCACTTTATTTAGCTTCATTTTCGCTTTCCCTAACGCGTCTGTCAGTTTGAGATAAAAGACACCAGTGCCGTGTCGCAGTCAGCCTGCGGAGACAACATCAATTAATGTTAGCCTTAGTTAATCTATGGTGATGATGGATCAAACCACGACCCGGGGCTCTTAATTTGTGTGGAGAGGAAAAGGAGAGGAAGGAACGGTGATGGAGGAGGCAAAAACAGGGATTAGGAGGAGGTGTGTTTGTTTTATTTCTTTCCATCTCTCAGTGGTCTTGTTCTTGGAGTGTTAATAGCCTCGAGGTATACTTCAGCCTGTTAGCTGTTTGACAGCAGTCATAGCGAGTTTGACCCTCAAAGTGTTTTAAAGCGAAAGCACTTTTTATACAAATTATGAAAATGGATTTGGCTCGCTCTTCTGCCCCTGATGCTGAGCTGATTTATTCTCGATTCATTCACTGAGTCAGGATATTATAAATGTTGCAGAAACATGTATTTAGTGGTTAGATGGATGAGCTGCTCTCTCACGCTCATCTCTCAGCATCAAGCTGTATTCTAACTACATGGAGTGTGACACCTTGTACAGTAACATGATTTATAGTTTATTTAGAAAGTTTAAAAGCTTTTTTTTTTTCATCCGGGACGTGCAGAGAATTACAAGTAGTTCTTCTCAAGATTGATGCAGGATTGCATGCAGATTTACTATACTGAGTTGTCATTTGCAAGTTTTTCGTCCGCTAACTAAAAGGTAAATGTTTAGTCTGCATTAATTGTATTAATTTACTTTTTTGGACACTAGAGGACCAAAAAAAACTGCACTTCAAGTTGACAAGCCCATAGTCCTGATAGAGGATTACCATTTTTATAATTGTTATGGCTAAAAAATACTAATTACTGGAACTTGAACATAAATTTTAAGAGCATCAAATAGCAGATGTGATATAAAGATCACAACTTTGGTTGATCCACCTCTTTCATCCAGACTGAAATATCTTAAAAACTATTTTATAATGATAATCACCATCAAATCCAGTTCAGACATTCATGCCCCCCTGAGCGCCACCATGAGGTTGATATGTTTTGTTTTTTAGAGAAATATCTTGACAACTAATGGATGGATTGTCATGAGATTTGGTACAGATATGCACATGTATACGTTTGAAACCCAGTTACATGTATACATGCCGGAGTAATTGTCGTTCTCCAGGAGAAATCTAGCTGCAGAAACCAGGTTTATCTAATCTCCTACCTCGACTACAGTAACCAGGTTTCTCATTTACATGACGGTTAAGAAATCAGCTTTCTGGAGACAGTCGACTGTAACCTGCTTACTTAAATGCATATGACTGCACTGAGTGAGTGTAGGTCTCCCAATATGCAATCACTGTAGTTTTGTGTGTAAAACGTAGTAAAATATACTTGACTAGTATAAAAATATGCCTCGGGTCATGCTTTCGCATGTATAGTACGAGTGAAACATGAGCCTGTACAGCTGTATTGATGTGTTTGGTCAGAAAACGCTTCCCTGAAAAAATGTACTAAATTGTCTGATAAGCTTATAAAATTATATTTATTAACTCTTGACAACAAATAAATCGTGATTTGATTTAGTCGTGAAGATTTACGGGTGCAGCAGCATTGGTATTCATGTCATCGTAACTTGGTTTCATTCATATCTATAAAATTCACCAACACTCCAAGTTTCTAGCTGTAATCTTTGCTGTATAAAAACCTCAGTTCAGCCCTCTCTGTCTGACTCAAAGAGAGTCCCAAACAGGCCTGGAGATATATGTAAGCCTTTTTAATCATAACTAGACTTCCATCAGTGTGTTTTTCATATGCTGAAACTTTGCTAAAATCGATAACGTAACATACAAATCACAGAGGCTGCATGAGGAAAAAAAATACTAAATTCTCCAATAAGCATAATATTATAATATAGTATATTAATATAGTATATGTTATATAATATATATAAAGTATATTAATTAATTCTTGACTGCAGATGATCACAAAATAGTTTACAAATGATTACATCAACAACATATGCTGTTCATATACTACAATATTCAAATACAACAGCAACTATTACAAAATAGCTTTGACTTGTTGGAAACTATAGAACTGTAGAACAACCCTGTCTTTAATTTTAAAATCCATGTTAATAATTAAACCAGCATACAGTATTTCCAGCGCACAGTGGGTTGGCGAAAAAATATCTCGCACCACATGATGAAATAAGATTTCGTGACCATGAGAAGAGACCCGTCTTGTTGTAAAAGGGCAGATTCGGTGCAGGAAAATCAATTTCCATTATGTTGCTCACCGTGTTGCCAATCAGTTGCGACTCTTCCCTCTTCCCATGGAGGCCGGATTTGCACCTTTTTCAGAATTTGAGATTGCAGCTCTCATTATCCGCCTCACACGCTCGTATCGCCACCGCCGTGAGGTAGACACGGTCAGCCTTCAGAACACCGCAGGCTTGATCAAATTAGCTCGTTAGGGGAAGACAAACTCTCTGAAAAACTTGATCTGAAGTGGATTTTTCTTTTAACTTGAGAGCTAAAGATTGTGTGTATATACAGTATGAGGATGCAAACATTTGAGCTCACAAACTCTTTGTAGTAACTCACAGGAGGCTTCTTTGTGAACAGTTTTATTTCACTCCTGGCGAAAGAAGTTTGCAGCCTGGTTACAACATTTCTGCATTACTCAGTACAAACTGTTTTCCTCTTCTATGTGCCTAACTCTCAACTGACAACAACCTCGATGTCACAGAGCTACCTAGTGGACTAGCGTTCAATACACTCAATTTTAAATTTAGAACACTCTTTTTTACCGATTGCATCAGCTCTCACAGAAAAGAACAAAGACAAAGTCTCTTGGAGCGACTGTATGTTCATATTGGATTATTCTGCAATACACAATTTATATTTGGTACCATCGTTTGTTGTCATTGCAGAACGTAGGACGCCCTTTATGTAGCAAGGTGGAAAGATATAGAAAAGAGAGATTGAAACTGAAAAAGAGTCCTTCCCCTAGCAAGCACAGCAAATTTTATGGCAAATATTCCCGTTAGATGTTGATGCTAGAGGAACTGTGGTGGTTGCTAAAACATCAGGATTCATCCTCTGGGGTCTATGAGCATCCACAGAGATCAATCAGTCCAGCAGGCTTCGAGATATTTTGCACCAAAGAACAAACAAATCTGCCAAACCAATGAATAGGCGTAATCATCACACATCAGTCCCATACATATAATTCATCCCAAACTGATGGAGCACAGTAGACTCAGAAGGCTGGTTATTGGGCAGATTGGTCAAAACTTTATTGACCAATACAGTACAACACAGTATATCTCTTTTGTGCTTCTTATTACAACATTTTTATTTGTAATGAGTAGCGTCATGCACATCTCCTTGTTAATCCAACTGACTGGCTTACTAAGAATTATTTAGCACGGTTCAGCTAATAGACAGCCAAAGTTATGATGCAAAGTCAATGTAATCTCTCATTCAGCATTTCTTTCATCTGTCTTTCTGGAAGGAATGAAGCATGTCCTTGGAGACAACTCGGCTCCACCACAATACTTTCTATCAGAAGTAGAAATGTTTGTGATTTTTAGTCAAATGCGTCTCCCTCTTTAGTCTTATTTTGGTGGGCGAAGGTCTGCTGAGCGCTCCTGAGCTCCACCCAGAGCAGATCAATGATATTAATGGTCGATAACAGCCTTCAGTAGGCCCCTACTAGTCCATA
The DNA here is from genome assembly GCF_910596095.1 of Thunnus maccoyii. Taxonomy (NCBI): domain Eukaryota; kingdom Metazoa; phylum Chordata; class Actinopteri; order Scombriformes; family Scombridae; genus Thunnus; species Thunnus maccoyii. The sequence continues at coordinate 6,635,104 of NC_056549.1, read as the reverse complement.
CACAGATGTGATGATGGCTTGATAACAGTAAAATCAGGAGAACTTGCAAAGTAATTAAAAAAAAAAAGTTTAGAGTGACAGAAATATACTTCTGTGTGAGTTCTAGTTTCAGAGGATCAGCAGGTGCTAATAAGGCTGAATTCAGGTGTTACATGTTGTGACGCAGTTCAGTTCCCCACTCATCTCCTGTTAATCCAGAGACACTGAAATAGCTGGAAATATCAGATGCATCCCCGCTGTGC